>NC_047085.1:486385545-486985545 GCF_902459505.1 Geotrypetes seraphini | reverse complement strand
CATGTCATTCTTTAAGGAGAGAGGGAAGAATCAGAGTATGAATGGGCTCAGCCACTGACCCTCAAGCCTTGCATTGAAGAATGCTGGTGTAGAAGGAATGAGGTTGAGAAAGACACTAAAGAATGACAGTTTCTGGTATCCAGAGCAGATATTATGATGTCATAATGCCTCACTCCACCAATGCCTTAGAACCAACTTCATCAGTGATATCACAATGGATTCATTATCCCATACTTAGCTCACATAAGTCTGGAGTCTGGAAATCATTGCATTAGTTTTGGACGTAAAAGTGAATGGAAAATAAGTCCCTCAGAATGGCACAGGGACAGAATTTGTCCCCGTTCCCGTCCCCGCAGATAAACGCAGTAAACCATCTCCGTGTCATTCTTTAAGGAGAGAGGGAAGAATCAGAGTATGAATGGGCTCAGCCACTGACCTTCTAGCCTTGCATTGAAGAATGCTGGTGTAGAAGGACTGAGGTTGAGATAGACACTAAAGAATGACAGTTTCTGGTATCCAGAGCAGATATTATGATGTCATAATGCCTCACTCCACCAATGCCTTAGAACCAACTTCATCAGTGATATCACAATGGATTCATTATCCCATACTTAGCTCACATAAGTCTGGAGTCTGGAAATCATTGCATTAGTTTTGGACGTAAAAGTGAATGGAAAATAAGTCCCTCAGAATGGCACAGGGACAGAATTTGTCCCCGTTCCCGTCCCCGCAGATAAACGCAGTAAACCATCTCCGTGTCATTCTTTAAGGAGAGAGGGAAGAATCAGAGTATGAATGGGCACAGCCACTGACCCTCAAGCCTTGCATTGAAGAATGCTGGTGTAGAAGGACTGAGGTTGAGATAGACACTAAAGAATGACAGTTTCTGGTATCCAGAGCAGATATGATGATGTCATAATGCCTCACTCCACCAATGCCTTAGAACCAACTTCATCAGTGATATCACAATGGATTCATTATCCCATACTTGGCTCACATAAGAATCAGAGTATGAATGGGCTCATCCACTGACCCTCAAGCCTTGCTTTGAAGAATGCTGGTGTAGAAGGAATGAGGTTGAGAAAGACACTAAAGAATAACACAAGATTATTTCCCGTGATTATCCGCGAGAACAGGTTAACATACCTCATTTTAAGAAAGGTTTGGACAAGTTCCTGGAGGAAAAGTCCATAGTCTGTTACTGAGACAGAAACAGGGGAAGCCACTGCTTGACCTGGATCAGTAACATGGAATGTTGCTACTATTTGAGTTTTAGCCAGGTACTAGTGACCTGGATTGGCCACCGTGAGAACCGGCTACTGGGCTTGATGAACCTTTGGTCTGACCCAGTAAGGTTATTCTTATGTTCTTATGATCTACAGTAAGAAGTTGAGACCTGGTTTAAACTTTCAAATTTATATTTTTACTCTGATCATAGTTAGCTTGACAAGCATTAAAAGTTTAGTACTGCAATCAGAAAAATAATGGTTGGTCAATGAAAGGAATTTACAAATATATCAGTACTCATGAAGCCAGCCCAGCATCCAATAAAATTATAGCATTTTCTGAAAAAATATATGAGGAATAAATTAATCAAACCCTGTGCAATGACAGATACACACAGAACCATTTTCCTAAGCAACCAGGATAAAAAAAAATCTCTTCTAAGGATTACATGATCAGAATGATTTATACTGCACATACCTTCCAACATGCTGATTTAACAATAAAGAGAATTTGGTGATGTTCCAGGCAGAAATGAGAACCAACTGTAATGAATTAATTCTGCCATTAATGAAGGAGATAATAGACAAGTCCCCAGAGGCAGCAGAAATGCAAGACTCAAAGGACAACTTGTAGAAAGTATACCTACATGTAAAGTCTTTGAGTAATATTTACCAGCACATTGTGCATCAGTTTTCCAAAGGAAACATTTCCTTTTGAAAATGAGCTTATGCAAAGTGTGCACACAGAATCACACCAGCTATTTGTGAGGGTACTTTCTTAACAGAATTTAAATGCATATTTTTGGAAGTTGGGTATTTGGGGGAATTCGCTCCATAGGACGCACCCATTTTTCCACCCACTTTTTTGGGGTGAAAAAGTGCATCTTATGGAGTGAAAAATACGGTAATAACTGTCATTAACAGATATTTAATTGGCAGTCATTAGGAGTTACAAGCGGATCTACCTGCATATCTATAATAATAATACCTTAGTTATCGCATGCGCACTACGTGCCTCCGTGTTTCCGTGCCACATTAAAACGCAGGCGCAGTACAATAGAACCACCGAGCATGGAAGCGTCTCAGCGCACGATATGCTGTCAGGGGAAATGGAGAGGGAGTTCTATGGAGGTGAAAATAGGAAAGGTAAAAGGGGAAATGTGAGCCTGAGTACGGGGGTAAGACATAAGAAAAATAGTCATACTAGATTTCATTGGACCGATGGGTGCTGGACATAAGCAGAGAGGGACTTCAGAGGCAAAAGGGCTCAAATAGGAGAAAAAAAAACTAGGGGCTGAAAAAAAGGGGGTAGGTGGGAGAAGGGGGCTGGAGCTGGGGTCAGTATTGTAAAAAGGGAACATGTTAGAGAAAGGAGCTGGGAGCTGACAATGGGGCTGTGTAAGAGAAGGGGGCTGGAGGCAGAAAAGGGGACATGTGAGAAAAGGGGGTGGGGCTGGAGGCTGAAAGGGAAAATATGGGAGAAGGAGGCTGGGAGGCCAAAAAAGGGTTTGGAGTTGGGGCTGGGACTGAAACTGGGGGCTAAAAAGGGGGCATGTGTGAGAAACGGGCTGAAGATAGGAGCTGGAAGAATAAGTGAAGATGCAGAAGCAAAGGTTGATGGGGAAAGGGGGAAATGGAGAGGGAGTTCTATGGAGGTGAAGGACAGAGAAAGGGGACAGATTTTTAAGTTGGTGGAAATAGGGAAGGTAAAAGGGGAAATAGGAGCCTGAATATGGGGGTAAGACATAAGAATAATAGCCATACTGGTTCAGACTAATTTATTCTAGCACCCGTTAATGTAACAGACTTAAACACCTAGTTATTCTATAATACATGCAGCTAAATTTTGTAGCATTCAACTCCAAAGGGGTGTGGCTACGGGAGGGGCATGAGCAGGTCAGGGATGTTCCCAGAATTTAGACGCAGTGTTATAGAATACCTGCAGGTCCACGCCTAACTTTCATTCGTTGGATGCCAGCATTTAAACTAGGTTTTAGCAGGTCTAAGTGCTCACACCCAAAGTTAGTGGAAATTGCATACCATTAGACCGTACTTTGATACTCTTGCATGTAAAATCTTGGGGCAATCACTGTTACTAAGCACTAACGCGTCCATAGGATAACATGTACGCATTAGCATGTGTATAGTGCACGCTATTTATCGCGCGCTAAAAAGCATAGCGCACCTTAGTAAAAAGGGGGGGGGGGTAAGTCGGTCAGATTAATGCAACATCATTTATCTTGCTAATACCAAGAATAATATTACCACACTGAGACTTATTCAGACTACCATGGTAAGACTTATTTATGGATTAAAGAAGTTGGACCATGTAACTCCCTTTTATCGGGAGTTGCATTGGCTTCCTGTGGAGGCCCGTATAATTTTTAAACTGGGCTGTATATACCGTATTTTCGCGGATATAACGCGCACCTGTGTAAAACGCGCACAGGGGTATAGCGCGCAGAAATCACGATGATATGTACCAAAACTTTTCTATACCGCGCTCAGGCATATAACGCGCATGATGCCCGACGCTCCTTTCGCCCGCCCTGACTTTCCGTGCGCTGTCCCGACTCTCCGTTCACCCCCCTGACTTCCGTGCACTGCCCTGACTTTCCGTGCGCTGTCCCGACTCTCCGTTCACCCCCCCTGACTTTCCGTGCACTGTCCCCCCTTGAAGTCCTGTCCCCCTTGAAGGTCTGTCCCCATTCTGAAAGCCTGATGCCCCCCCCCCGACGTCCGATACATCCCCCCCCCCGGCAGGACCACTCGCACCCTCACCCCGAAGGACCGCCGACTCCCCAACAATATCGGGCCAGGAGGGAGCCCAAACCCTCCTGGCCACGGCGACCCCCTAACCCCACCCCGCACTACATTACGGGCAGGAGGGATCCCAGGCCCTCCTGCCCTCGACGCAAACCCCCTCCCCCCAACGACCGCCCCCCCCCAAGAACCTCCGCCCGTCCCCCAGCCGACCCGCGACCCCCCTGGCCGACCCCCACGACCCCCCCCACCCCCCTTCCCCGTACCTTTGGAAGTTGGCCGGACAGACGGGAGCCAAACCCGCCTGTCCGGCAGGCAGCCAACGAAGAAATGAGGCCGGATTGGCCCATCCGTCCTAAAGCTCCGCCTACTGGTGGGGCCTAAGGCGCGTGGGCCAATCAGAATAGGCCCTGGAGCCTTAGGTCCCACCTGGGGGCGCGGCCTGAGGCACATGGGCCAAACCCGACCATGTGTCTCAGGCCGCGCCCCCAGGTGGGACCTAAGGCTCCAGGGCCTATTCTGATTGGCCCACGCGCCTTAGGCCCCACCAGTAGGCGGAGCTTTAGGACGGATGGGCCAATCCGGCCTCATTTCTTCGTTGGCTGCCTGCCGGACAGGCGGGTTTGGCTCCCGTCTGTCCGGCCAACTTCCAAAGGTACGGGGAAGGGGGGTGGGGGGGTCGTGGGGGTCGGCCAGGGGGGTCGCGGGTCGGCTGGGGGGGCGGTCGGAGGGTCTTGGGGGCGGGCGGTCGTTGGAGGGAGGGGGGTTTGCGTCGAGGGCAGGAGGGCCTGGGATCCCTCCTGCCCGTAATGTAGTGCGGGGTGGGGGTAGGGGGGCGCCGTGGCCAGGAGGGTTTGGGCTCCCTCCTGGCCCGATATTGTCGGGAAGTCGGCGGTCCTTCGGGGTGGGGGTGCGAGTGGTCCTGCCGGGGGGGGGGGGGGATGTATCGGACGTCGGGGAGTCGGCCGGGCAAGAGGGCTTGGGCTCCCTCTTGCTCCGATCGTGGATGCGGGTGCGGGTGGGAGCGCGTGCGAGCGGTCGTTCGGGGTGGGGGTGCGAGCGGTCCTGCTGGGGGGGTGAATCGGGCGTCGGGCGGGGTGGGAACTATGTTTAAAAACTTTTCTATACCGCGCTCAGGCATATAACGCGCGAGGGGTATGCGCGGTACGTAAAATCACGTATAACGCGCGCGTTATATCCGCGAAAATACGGTACTATAAAGTTGCTTTTGGTCAGGTTCCTTTATATTTGGCTAACATATTCTTCATGACTTCTCAGAGAAATAGCAGAAGATCTCATGCCCTTTTTGCATTTCCGCCCATTAAGGGTTGCAAAAAGTAAGAAATACCGTAATCTCCATTCAAGCAGCCTCTCATGACAAGGTCTTCTGTCACTTTCTTCTTACATCACACTCCTACTTCCATTTCAGAAATCAACTAAAAACTTATCTCTTTTCAAAATTTATAATCAATTAGATTTTTTGGATTCCTTCTACTTTGTTAATTAATCTTTTGTAAACCGCATTGAACTCCGTGGTTATGTGGTATAGAAGCCTGATTTTATGTTATGTTATGTTAGATATGAGATGTGAGCTAAGATACTATGCTGTAAAAGTATAAATATGCATGTATAAATATGCATGTATCTTCCTAGCACCTAACGTTACTGAATTTCTCCCTTAGGTTTCAGGTTTTATTAGATCTGATTAATTGCCTAGAGACAAATTTCCAAGGCCGTCTACAAATAAAATATTAAGAAAGATCAGAGAGAACTCCAATCATAAAATCGGATAGGAAAGAATAAAAGTACTACCCACTCATATTCCCAATCCAATCAAGCCAAATGTGTAGGCAAATAGCAGTTCAAAGATCAACATTAAGGGCCTGATTCTCTAAAAGTGCGTCCCAATTTTAGGCAGCTGTAGGCGTCCTACAGCTGTCTAATCAGCCAATCGGGATGCACGTTTTTTAAAAAAAAAATGCTCCCCAGGCAGGCCGCCTATATTGAAGGCGAGGCCCGCAAGACACCTAGGCCCTGATTCTGAATAGGACGCCTATTCAGAATCGGCCTAAACTAAACCCCGATTCTGTAACTGGCGTCCATGTTACAGACGCGGGTTAGAGAAACGGGATAGATTAGACACGGCCCGCTACACTTATCGCAAGGGAGCTCTCTGCCGCTATAAGTCTAATCTAATCTAATCTAAACCTTAAGTTTATATACCGCATCATCTCCATGAGAATGGAGCTCGACACGGTTTACAAGAACTTAAAATAGTGGGTAGAGAAGAAGAAAAAGGATTACATGAACTTATGTGTAAAAGGGGGGAGAGAAAGGGGGGAAGGATAGAGCTACAATTTGCTGAAAAGCCAGGTTTTCAGTTGTTTGCGGAATAACTGAAGGGAGCTCAGGTTCCGCAGCGGGGTGGTGAGGTTGTTCCAAAGACCTGTGATTTTGAAGAGAAGGGATTTTCCCAGTTTGCCTGAATAGTGGATGCCGCGTGGAGATGGGAAGGCTAGTTTAAGCCTTTGGGCAGTTCTGGAGGAGTCGGGACTGGAGGAGTTGAAAGACAGTGGGATAAGAGGAAGCAGGATTCCGTGAATGATCTTGAAAGCCAGGCAGGAACATTTGAAATGGATTCTGGAGATTATTGGGAGCCAATGAAGTTTGGCAAGGAGTGGGGAGGCATGGTCAGACTTTCGTTTTGAGAAGATCAGTTTGGCTGCAGTATTCTGGATTAGCTGGAGTCTTAGAATACTTTTTTTTGATAGATTTAAGTAGATGGCGTTGCAGTAATCTAGTTTGGAGAGGATGATGGATTGGACAAGGATGGCAAAGTGTTGTTGGCTGAAGTAGGATGGGATGGGCGGACCCGCTATGCCTAAAGCCTGATTGGTCCAGGCTTCTAGAGCCTGGGCCAATCAGGCCTTAGGCTTCGGCGGGATGGGCCGGGAAGGGGCGGGCCCACTTCATTTCGACGAGGCGTGCCTGCCGGCTCAAGACATGCAAGACCCATCTAAGAACAGGTTTGGTGGAGTGGAGGTTTGGGGGTTGTTAGCGCCGGGGGGGGTGCGTCTTCGGGCAGGAGGGATTGGGCACCCTCCTGCCAGCTATCGATATTGTCGGGGGGGGGAGATTGGTAATGTCGGGGGGGCGGTCGGTAGTGTCGGGGGGGGTGCGTCTTCGGGCAGAGGGTTTGGGCACCCTCCTGGTCAGGGGGCCGCGGCCCGCTATACTTATAGCGGCAGAGAGATCCCTTGCTGCAATAAGTATAGCGGCCGCGTCTACTTACAATGTAGGCCAGCATTTTGCTGGCCTACATTTTAAGCTTCTCCTCTACTAGGGAGATGCATAGGGCCGCCTAGGTTCAGCCTAAGGCCCGCCTAAGGCCCTTAGACGAGCTTAGGCATCTTGCAGGTCTCTCTAGGCTCCCGGAGGCGCCTTCAGGCTTGCCTGGGGAGCATTTTTTTTTTTTAAAACGTGCATCCCGATTGGCTGATTAGACAGCTGTAGGACGCCTAAAATCGGGATGCACTTTGGAGAATCAGGGCCTAAATGCTTCCTGAAAATAGGTTTTAAGTACGGTGGTTTCTTAAAGGCAGGCAGAGAGAACTGTGACCGCAGGAAGCTGGTTCTACAGCTCAGAAGTCATCATGTTAAACAAGGACCTCCTATAAGTTGTCATAGGATATTTGGTGGAAGGACGGAACTGTTAACAAGAGCTGCTGGGCCATTAGGGCCTGCCATTGAAAGCAACACGCTTGTGGCAGCCCCATAACCTGCTCACTGCTTGTTTGCAGCAGAGCAAGATGCAGGAGTACTTTTGTAAAGGTTTTTTCAACTTGTAAAGACTTTTGTATATGCAGAAAAAGCTTTTTATAAAAATCAGCCACAATGCACACGCGTATAAATATGCATGGAAATAAAATGGTGTGCACTTATATGCCTGCTATGTTTAGAGATTCCAGGGGATAGAGTTTGGTCAGAGCAGAAGGAGAGAGGTGATATACCTGCGCATTTGATAAAATATGCAATCATACAAGTAGAGGAGCTGCCCATATTTGCACCTGTTTTCAAGGTAAACGAAAAGATGTGTCGGCATTTCTACTACTGGGACTAGATCTGGGAGGCACATAGGTGTCTGCGTTGCCTTACGGATTCAAGGCAAAGTTGGACAAGTTCCTGCCAAACTGGAACGTACGCAGGCGAGGCTGGACTCATTTAGAGCTCTAGGTCTTTGACCTGGGGGCCGCCGCGTGAGCAGCACGATGGACCACTGATCCGACCCAGCAGCGGCAATTCTTAAGCTCTCTTATGTATAAAGTGGTGGGCATAAATTCTAATGCAGGGATCTCAAAAGAGGCGCAGCCATGGGTGTTCCTAAAAATTACATGCAATGTCTTTTAAAACACTATCAACCAAATCACCGCAGTTTATTGAAAAACTACTTACTCCATATATGCCTGTTTGTTCCCTTAGATCTAGAGGCCAGCATTTACTTGCAGACCCTTCACTGAAGATAATTAGTACAAGACGTCAAGAAATCTTTTCTATTATCGGCCCACAACTTTGGATCGCTCTACCGTTTTACATAAGAGAGGAACAAAATTTAGACAGATTTAAAAGCAACCTGAAAAGTTTCCTTTTCAAGGATGCCTTCAGCTTAACAATTTGTGTTTACCTTATAAGTTCCTTTTCCTATAAAGATTGTGTTTCTACCCCCCTTGTCCTTCTGTTCCAGTTGGCCTGTTTAACGTCGCACCCTGTAAATTTTGATTTTTAATATTTTGGTACTTGTTTTTATGATTTTGTAATTCGCTTAGTAAAATTGTGGTAAGCGAATGAATCAAATTTTTAATAAAGCTTGAAACTCTTACAGAACATGCCAGATCTGCACTGAATTTAGACACAGGCATTTTACACCAGGTTTTAGTTGGCATAAATGGTCATGCCAACTACACCTATTCTATAAATGGCTGACCACTACACGCATTCTATACACCATACCTAACTTTAGATGGTTTATAGAATGGCGTTAAGCATGTATTTATTCCATGCCAATTTTTCCAGTGCCTTGTATAGAATATAGTTCATTATGTCTAAAAGTGGGCCGTTGCACGGGGAATTTCAACACTCGTAATCTCCCTCAAAATCAGATTGATCATCTTATCAAGTCTCAAAACCTCAACGAAAGTCATCATGGCATTCCCATCTCACCTCCAACCCCAAATCACAGCTTATCTAACATCAAGGAAACCCCATTCTGAAGGTGAGCCCCTGCAATATTCACAATAAATCTCCATAACATCAAGACAACCTTTACCCCCCCCCATGCAACATCCAGATCTATTCCTACTCCATCAAGATAACACCATAAGAACAGCCATACCTGGTCAGATCAAAGGTCCATCTCCTGTTTCTAACAGTGGCCGATCTAGGCCACAAGTACCTGGAAGAAACCCAAATAGTAGCAACATTCCATGCTACCGAACCCAGGGCAAGCAGTAGCTTCCGCTGTGTCTGACTGAATTGCAAACTATGGACTTTTCCTCCAGGAACTTGTCCAAGCATTTTTTTAAAAAATCCAGCTATGTTGACTGCACAACATTAAGCTATTTAACTAAGAATGTCACAAGCGAATTAAGAATGTCACGAGTTAAAAGTAAAAATTCAAAGAAGATTTAATTATCTCACCGGGCCACAAGGATCAATGAGGAGTGCTGTCACGCTGAGTTATATTACTTGGTTGGCATTCTGAAGATCCATTATAGCAGGGGTGTCCAACCTGTGGCCCGAGGGCCAAATGCGGCCCTGTGAAGTATTTTGTGCGGCCCCGGTCAAGGGCGATGCAGTGTTTTTCTCTGCTGCCTCCAGGTGTTTACCATCTTGCCGGCTCCATCCTCTGTCTTGCTGCAGAGTTTGTGCATTTGTGTAGCCCCTGAAACATTTTTTGGGGCCAATGCGGCCCAGGGAAGCCAAAAGGTTGGACACCCCTGCTTTATAGTGTGACATTTACACTGAGAATTCAGTGCTACTGATTAAAGATTTAGTGGCGTTTTTCATACCTACGTCAACATGCTTTCCAGTGGCATGTTCAAGCAATTCCAACATTTTTACAGTGACAGTCAAACTTCTCAGCAATGGTATCATTGAGGGGTTAGAGCTCACCATTGCCAAGAACATCTAAAAAATATAGTACCAATATATATTCAGGAGAGATATTAAAACCATACTCTTCAAAAAACACATAAAACCTATCCAGCACAACCAATCCCAACCCAATATCCAATATTTACCCGTAGATCTCTCTAATACTCTTCTATCTACCAAACGTTATCTAAAACTCATAATTTCACCCTATTCTTATCTCCTAAAGACCTCCACTTCCCTTTGGTAACTCTTTACCGAATATATATTACCTTAAAAATTCTATGTCATCGCTTATTCTATTCCTTCAAATTTTGAATGTAATTTTTGTTTTAGTTTGGATGTAATCCGCCTTGAACCGCAAGGTAATGGCGGAATATAAATCACTAATGTTTTTTAATAGAAGCATTTGGGGTCTTTAGGCAAGGCTTACAAAGTCATGGCTGCTAAAGAGAAAAACACAGTCAGCAGCAGTATAACAATGCTGCCATTTTTTGAGTACTAGGCAGTCTCTACATGATGATGTCACCAAGAGGTCAGAGCTCATTACTTTTCGCTGCATATTTTAACTATTGTATGCCACTTTGGGTATGTTGCCATTTGGAAAATCGGGATCAGAAATCAAACCAGACATTAGGGCTAGAGAGTGAGATGCTAAGCTCTGCATGTTCTGTCTGGAAAATGTCAACATTTATGGCAAATCAGACTGCGGGGGGGAAAGTTGATGAGGTCATGCCATTTTTACTTTATCTGGAAAAGGTATTCTGGCTAAAAGGTATTCTGGCTAAAAAAGGTATTCAGTTACAAAATCTAACCCCAGATTCATTACTAGTAATGGCAAACATGGACTGCTACCGGTCTCAAAACAGAAAGGAACTCTATTGCTTTCGAGAGGATAACATTTGATTTCTGTTTTTTTCAACTACACACAGCGCAGTTGATGGTCAAGATTTGTCAAATATATACCCAATTGTTTGCTTGATCTCCGAGAATGAACCTACCCTTTATCAAAGTTTAATATGTACGTTTATTTATTCTTCCGGATTCTAATATCTAAGAACAATACACTTAGCAGACTTGCACTGCTTCCAAAAGGGGTTTTTTTTCCTGCATGAACCAGGCTCCTCTTTAATTACTTTGTTCATGTATGGCCTTCCTAAAGTATGCATGAAACAAACCATTTGTTCATGTCAGTCTCATCTCTCTGCTTCAGTGCCAAGGAACACATATGACTGTAATGAATCATCCGTTTGTCTCTCTGACACCTCACACAGTCTTTTGTTAAATCTCACCTCCAAATTTAACTTCTCCCGTGATGGGCGTCATGTGTTACACGTTCATTTCGAAGACTAGTCCGTACAAGGGGGTGGCTGAAAAGTTCTCAGCCCAACCAAGAAGTGAATGACGTGGATATGGTTCAATCGATGATCTGAGACAATGCCAAAACAGAAATTGGCACTTAACGAACTAAGATAACGCTTTTTTTCAGCTAGAGTGGCAAAATAATGCTCAGAATTTAGGAAGTTGGTTGGTTGGGCTGAGAACTCTTCAGCACCCTCTCATATGGACAATCGAGCTATTGTGATATCGCTGACGAGGTTGGATTTTATTGGTTGAATGAGGCTTTATGACATCACAGTATCAGCTCTGGTTACGAGACTGAAAGTCTTCACACTTCGAGGGAGTGGTGAAAAGTTCTCAGCCCAACCAAGAAGAAAATGATGTAGATATAGCTCAATCAATGAGCTGAGACAATGTCAAAACAGAATTTCATTTCTGCAAATTGGCACTTAACAAAAATAAGATAACACTTTTTCAGCCACAGCAGCAAAATAATGCTCAGAATTTAGAAAGTTGGTTGGTTGGGCGGAGAACTTTTCAGCACCTTCTCGTATAATAAATATACTGTCCCATTCCTAAGCTCCCTAACAAGCTCTTTCTAATTAATACACAAGTAACAAAAAGAAACTTTGTAGTGGTTTAACCAAGCAGGAGAAGCTAAACCATGTTGTCAGGGTGTGAGTACTGTAGATATTTGCTCTGGCAGCCATAGCACTTTCTGGGCATTCCAGGGGTGCAGTTGGGGCAGATTTGGAAGTTATATAGGCACGGTAGATAACTAACCAGGCAATTAGTACTGTGTCAAATGCTGTCTGAACTCTGCCCAGTTGGTCTTCAGGGTACAGCACTGAATATATTGGCCTGGAGTGTGCAGCTTAAAATTTTTTATGCCATGTCGTTTCCTGTGTCATTTCAGAGAAGCAAGCACTATTCACAGCATACTAAATACCACAAAATATTGTGAGTTTTGTTGTTGTTTTTTCCAATGATATGGGAAATGTTGTTGGTGTGGTTTGTTGGTTGTTTTTTTTCCCAATGATATGGGAAATGTTGCTGATGTGGTTTGTTTTTTTCTGAGCGTCACACATTGTCGGAGCATTTGTGTATTGTTCCGAGTAGAAATCTGCGGCTTGACCAAGCACATTTACGATTGAGAATTGTTATTCACTATATGGTGCTTGTTGTGAATAAGCATTGATTTTTTAAAATTTTCATAGACCCCTGGTGCAGGCAGAGACACCGAAACATGTCCCGTGTCGGGTCTTATAATTAAAACACCTCCACTATCCAGAATTTGAAGGCCCTTTGTGCTTTATTCTTTTTGTTCTTGGATTGGAAATGTTGCGCGGTGCCCTAACCCATGTGCCCTTTTGTTTCATCCTTCCCCTTCTATATTTTAAAAAAAAATTTAGGCAATGTAATCCCACCCTTTTCCCTTTTATGTCTCGTGAAGTTGTCCTTTTTAAATATTTTAATCATGTATGTCTAATCCCTTTTTAATTTTCTTATAATTTTTAAAATTGCATTATGAAAACTTCTTAGGAAGGCCAGGCAGTATATCGAGACTTAGGGCTCCCTTTTACAAAGGTGTGCTAGCAATTTTAGCGCATAGCCGCTGCCGCCTCCTTTTAAGCGCACGCTAATCTTGTGCGTGCGCTAAAAACACCAGCGCACCTTAATAAAAGGAGCCCTTAATAAAACTTGAAGACATAGGGCTCCTTTAAAGTGCTCTAGCATTTTTAGCGCACGCACAAGATTAGCGTGTGCTATAGTGCGCGCTAGCTGAAAAATTACCGCCTGCTTAAAAGGAGGCGGTAGCGGCTAGCGCGCGCATTTGTAAAAGGAGCCCATACACTTGTCATTTCTCTTTGAATATGGCATAGATGGAGAGAAAGTGGAGCAGAATCCATCTGTAGGCTAGAAGTGGATGAAACAGACTGGTGCACGGGTGCTTTGATGGCCGTTACCGCTGCGCGGACACATTCAGACTTTGTTGGGCTTCAGGCAGCAGGTCTGAACTGGTGCCATCAAGCGATGAGGTCACCAATACGTGGCCGGCTTATCCTGCTGTCGACGGAGAATTATGGTCCGAGCATGTTTTAGGCAGGCCATAAAAATAGACATCCATTTCATACTTCATAACTCTGCATGAGTACGTCCAAAATGATCGATGACAGGATTTATACCTAGGTATGTCTAGGTTTTGGAAAAGGTCTCATTTTGTGCAGTGCTTCACTGGAGGGATTAAAGAAGGTCACTACCCTGGTACCTGTATGTAGACTGCTTTGAATGTGGTTGTAAAACTACAAAAAAGGCGGAATACAAGTCCCAATCCCTATCCTTAATTCCCCAGTGGTTGATATCCTTCTCCCCCCCCTCCCCCCCCGAATGTGTAACTGCCAAGGGATATCGGACTCCGAGACAGTTTAGGTACAGTAAATGTTTGTTTCTAGCATAAACATTTACGTTCTACCACATAAATGTGTATGTTGGGTTTCAGAGCTTAAAGGTTTCTATGCCCCTTTTGGCCTCATTGATATTTGCATCTTTATGATTCTACAATGGAAGCTCCTACTGCATTTAAGTAGTGCATAAATGTCCATTTCTCTATATATCTTAGAACAGGCTCTACATCGGCAGAAGCTGATCTAAAATGCTAGCTGAATGTGACACATCTTGACCTGGACTTCACATTTCCAATTTGTATGTTCTTTCTGAAATGCCGCTCAATTTGTTGTACAGTTAATAGCGGTTTCTGTGGCTTTGCTTCTATTAGAGAATGACACGAGGACAAATTTTCCCCGTCCCCGAGGGAACTCATTTTCTCATCCCCGTGAGTTCTTTTCCTGTCCTTGCCCTATTCCTGCAAGCGCTGTCCTCATCTGCACAAGGCTCAAACACTTTAAAATCATAAGTAGCGACATTCTAGAGCTCAGATTGTGATGTCATAATGCCTCATTCCACCAATGCCTAAGCTCCGTCCTCATCTGCACAAGCCTCAAACACTTTCAATCATAAGTAGCAACATTCTAGAACTCAGATTGTGATGTCATAATGCCTCATTCCACCAATGCCTCAGCTCCATCCTCATCTGCACAAGCCTCAAACACTTTAAAATCATAAGTAGCAACATTCTAGAGCTCAGATTGTGATGTCATAAAGCCTCATTCCACCAATGCCTAAGCTTCCTCCTCATCTGCACAAGTCTGAAACACTTTAAAATCATAAGTGCTCAAGGCTTGTGCAGTTAAGGCAGAGTTTACAGGAATGGGACAGGGACAGTGACAAAACTTGCGGGGACGGGACGGGGAAATTGAGTTCCTGCAGGGACGAATTTGTCCCCGTGTCATTCTCTAGCTTCTATAATTGCTTATATTTGATTTGAAGAAGAAGGATTACCTTTAAAAGTTAATCTAACCATGCTCTAGCTAGTCCAATATAAAAAGTGTCACTTGGATTCTTTTTGTTTTGCTTTATTTCTTTTAATTTCTACATATTATCTTTAAGAGTGGACTAACACGGCTGCCACACCATTTTAATAATTTGAAATCCTTGCTACAAAATAATACAAGACACCATCACAATATGAGGCTTTATGGAGATAAAATTTAAGAGAATTTGAAAATGCTACTTCCTAGTAAGGATGGTGGACGCATGACCTAGTCGCCTAGTGAAGGTGACAGAGGCAAAAGCAGTACCATGTTTAAGAAAGCCTGGGAAAAGTAAAAGCCAGAAATCTATCTGGGTCTTCAGCTCTGTGACAGGGAGTAATGTGAGCAGATTAGATGAGCTTCACAGTCCTCATCTGCCACGGTATTTTCTGTTTCGCTGTTAAGAGCAATTTCTCTGCATGGAATCTGAATTTGGACAGTGCAACTGTTTTTCTTCACCTATTTTAATAGACCTTCTTACTATTCCTCGACAAAACCTACGCCTTCCAAGCCGCCAAACTAAACCTTTGGCTGGCCCAAATGTCCTCAAAGCCCACAACTACCTTGACTTCAGAAAAGTACTTAAAACTCACCTATTCCGAGACCAAGACCCCTAATGCCCCTCCTTCGATCCTCCTCCTCCCCCCTACCGAAACTTCCCCCCTCCCCCGTCTCCCTCCTCTCCCCCCTTCTTCCTCCTTGCTGTTCGCAATTCTATGATCAATTTGGTACGTTAACACTTGTAACTACTTTCTCTTTGTTGTTCGCAACTCTATGATCAATTTTGGTCTCGTATCTTTTTTCTCCTTGCTGTTTGCAACTCTATGATCAATTTGGTATGTAACCACTTGTAACTTTGTCTAACTAATGTGAACCGCCTAGAACTCTTCTGGGTATGGCGGTATACAAAAATAAATTTATTATTATTATTATTTCAGCAACAGTCCTGAGGCGGGAGCCATGCATCAGGCCCCTATACTATGGGATCTACAAGCAGCCACCTTATGGATAACCATGACCCTTTCCTCTCCCAAGAGCTGAGAATGCTGCCTCCAGAGCATCCCATTTCCCAACCAACCTGGGGTACAGAAGACCTAATAAGGAATGAAACACCTGAAAGTAGGCCCCACTTGCCACTAAGTGTGAATGTTTTCAACCTTAGCACGTATAAAAACAGTATAACAAGTAGGAAGAAGTGGTGGAAACAGACTGTGTCTGAATTCATGAGGGCCTGGGATAGGCACGTGGGATCTCTCACAGTTCAGCACTCACACAGGAGAGTTTTACGCTTGTTTCGTTCAATTTTGTTTTTTCCAATCTGGTTTTTTTTTTAA
This sequence comes from Geotrypetes seraphini, assembly GCF_902459505.1. NCBI lineage: Eukaryota > Metazoa > Chordata > Amphibia > Gymnophiona > Dermophiidae > Geotrypetes > Geotrypetes seraphini. The sequence goes on along the minus strand of NC_047085.1, from coordinate 486,969,303 downwards.
ATATTCTACATACCACCATCCTGGACCCCTGAGGAAGAAGTGTTTTTCGAAACACAGACCGTATCGGGTCCGGTACACAAGAATATTAGGACCAAGTTTTGGATTTTTTTTAATTGTATATATGTTATATATGTTTTTATGACTTTTTAATAAATTCCTGCTCCTTGTACGTTCCACTGCAGTTTTGGTTTTGTTTTGTGCACTTATACAATAGCATATGTGTTCAGAAACACACATAAATGACTAAATACAAGCATTTAATCATAACAAGCATGTAACATAATAGTAAATGACAACATGTGAAATGGTCCATCAAGTCTGTCCAATATTTCTACACATTATAAATTCATAATCAAATTTCTTAGTTATTTCTGGGCCATTAACTGTAAAGTCCTCCCTTAGGTTTCAGCTACTGGAGTTGCCATCAAAACTCAGTCCAGCCTATCCAAACCATCTCTTTGTTTGCGGGATACAGACTGTAGAGTCTGCCCAGCTCCGTCCTCGTGTTCCAGATTACTGTAGCTCCTGTCGAATCTCTCCCCAGCCCATCCCTTGCAGGCTGCCATTGGCCTGTGCAGCACGTTCCCTCTGCCATGGCCCGCCCCTCCTCTGATGTCAGGAGCAGGATCGCGGCAGAGGGAACGTGCTGCTGTGGACGACAGCAGCCTGCAATGATCGCTATAGTACCGGCAATCCTCCCTGCAGGCTGCGGTAATTTACTGAAGGTAAGAGCTGGAGGCCAGGGTGGAAACCGGACGATACTGCAAAGAACGGGCTGCACTAGTACAGACCGCGGGCCGCAAAATAGTACCTGGCGGGCCACATGTGGCCCCCAGGCCAAGAGTTTGAGATCACTGGTATAAATGGATGAACTAAGCAGTTTTCAAAACTGAGTTGCCCTATATGGGACACAGTCCCTGAATACCCTTTTCATCCCTCAGTTATCTAAGGGTCCAAATAATTATTTTGCCGACTTCTTGCTTTTAATAAACCTAAATAAGTTTTTTATTATGCGTTTTTGCCTCCAAAGCGATCTTCTTTTCAAAGTCTCTCTTTGCCTTCCTTATCAGCACTTTGCTTTTATTTATTTACTAGCTGATGACCCGGCGTTGCACGGGTATTTAATTATAGCAATAACACTGTAAATGGATTCAAATAAAGATACTTTATATTGGTGAATGAAATTATTGTTTTACAGCTTAATAAAAAGTACAATATTCAAATAATAATGTGAAATATTTGACAAAATGAATACAATACAACTAACGCAAAACGTGATTAAAACAACATTTTTAGTTTCACCTCCAGGAGCAAGAACATATAAATTGTTACCCACCCTTGAGCAAGCAACATAAAGTTGTGGGCCGAGAGACCCCCCAGAACATATCACCCCAGGTAGTGAGGGATCTGCATACCAAGTTTCGTTCAAATCGGTCAAGCCGTTTTTGAATTACTGTGAGAATGGCAGCTTTTTACATTTTTTCCATTGACATGAATGGGTGAAATCTGATTTTATGTTTGTAGCTCCGCCCACATGTGCAGGTGGGCCGCGAGACCCCCAGAACATATCATCCCGGGTAGTGAGGGATCAGCATACCAAGTTTCGTTCAAATCGGTCAAGCCGTTTTTGCGTGATCGCAGCATATACATACATACATCCGATTTTATATAAATACTGTAGATTAAAAAAAAAATTTGTAAACCGCCTAATTTCTAAGCGGTTTCCAAGCAGCAAACATTCATAAAATTAAATAACTTTCAGTCAGCTTATCCACATACACCATTCAGGATTCTCTACAACCTATATACAAGCAATAACAAACAGCTTGCGTAATAAAGTTTCCAAGAACTGAAACTTAATGCACCCTCTACATATAGGTTTTTAATAATTTCTTAAACTTAGGGCAGTCTGTGCATAGCCTTAATTGTCCAACCAGAGCATTCAATAAATTCACTCCGGCTACCGAAAACATTTTAGATTTTGTGCCCACATAGCGTACTCCTCTTTCCATGGTAGCTATTAATTTCATGGCTCCCACTGATCTCAAAAGCTCTTCCAGCCTTGTAAACCTCCCACAGTGATAGAAACCAGACAGGGGCAATCCCATAGAACACCTGGTGCACTAATGATAACACCTTGTATTGCACGCGTTGTTTTATGGGTAGACAATGTAGTTGTTTTAGAATTGGAGTATTGTGAGCCGTTCTTGGGGTGCCACTGATTTGCCGTTCCTTACACTCTTTCCTATGGTTCATAGACAACCCCGCAAAAGACAAAGGCGCGCGCCGACAACTGAGCGCAAGACGGAGGCGCACGCCGAAGAAAATTACAATTTTTAGGGGCTCCGACGGGGGGTTTTGTTGGGGAGCCCCCCCAGTTTACTTAATAGAGATCGCGCCGGCGTTGTGGGGGGTTTGGGGAGTTGTAACCCTCCACATTTTACTGTAAACTTAACTTTTTCCCTAAAAACAGGGAAAAAGTGAAGTTTTCAGTAAAATGTGGGGGGTTACAACCCTCCAAACCCCCCACAACGCCCCCACAACGCGGCACGATCTCTATTAAGTAAAGTGGGGGGTTCCCCCCCCCGCCCCCTCCCCGTCGGAGCCCTAAAAACAGTAATTTTCTGCGGCGCGCACCTTCGCGCTGCACTCAATTGTCTGCGCGCGCCTTTGTCCCAGCGCGCTTTTGACCTGACACCCTTTCCTATTATCTTCAGTTGTAACAAAGGGCTCCTTTTACTAAGCTGCGATAGCGTTTTTAGCGCGCACTTATCGTGCGCTAAATTGCCGCACGCGTGAGACGCTAATGCCAGCATTGAGCTTGCGTTAGTTCTAGCCGCGTAGCGCGGGTTTAGCGTGCGCTAAAATTCTGCGCGCGCTAAAAACGCTATCGCAGCTTAGTAAAAGGAGACCATAGTAAATGACAGCAGATAAGTAAATTTGACCACATCACCACTGCCTACCTAGACTCACACTGGTTACCAATACAAGTTTCAAGTTTCAAGTTTATTAAATTTTGATTTTACGCAATATCCAATATTTCAATGCGTATTACATAATTGTAAAAGCCAGGGATGACAAATACAAATACAAATAAGACTATTATACAGACTAATCATTATATTCTATTATTACAAACTGAAACAAGTAGGTAAAAGGGAGAAATATTATTTATACAATTTATAAAATTAATTAAAAAAAGAATTTAAAAAACAACAACAAAAAAAAACATTTAAGGTTTGTACATAAGGGTAGGGTCAATTTAGAAAAAAGAAAAAAAGTATGAACAAAATTAATTGATAGAAAGAGCTTCAATTATTTTAAAATGATTCATGGAAACAGGTAATGTTAGAGATAATTAATCTGTTTAAAAGTAGATAATTTTAATATAAAGAATAAATAAAGATCTTTGAATGAAGAGAAAAAGAGGATTAAGCACGAATTCAATTCAAATTATACTGTCTATTATTCAAAGCAATAAATGGCACTGCCCCCACTTACCTAAACAACCGCCTAAATCAAAACCTCACTACTAGACAAAGGAGAACCCAGACCCATAACATAAGAACATAAGAACATAAGCAGTGCCTCCGCCGGGTCAGACCATAGGTCCATCATGCCCAGCAGTCCGCTCCCGCGGCGGCCCAAACAGGTCACCTGTCTGAATCACCAGAAGGGGCCCCCTTGCCACCCTGGTTTCCCATTGAAGTCCTATCTTCCCATCGAAGTCCTAACCCTCCGGTTTTGCACATGCACGATCTGGTCGGGATTCTATACTTATTTCCTGGATACTTCTCTCAGACCCCATTTACCTTCCCCCCATTCAAAGGCACTCAGCGCAAGATGTTTGACAACCTACTAGCGACGCAAGCAGCGAAACTTGACCACACCATCTCCAACTTACTATTAACAACGAGCGACTTCAAATCATTTCGAAAAGAAACTAAAACCCTGCTATTCAAAAAATGTATCCAGATGTCTTAACTCTACCCCCTGTTCTCCTCCTTCCTTACAAATTCCCCCTCAAAGTCTCTCCCTCTCTGTAATTCTTTCTCCTCAAAGTCTCAACCATGTAAATAGCTCCCCAAACAGTAAATTTCCTGGAACTGTCCAGTCATCTTTTTGTAATCCAAAACCCTAAATTGTAATTTTCCTGGAAATGTCCAGCTAGTTTCTTTTGTAATCCGCCCAGAACTGCAAGGTACGGGTGGAATAGAAGTCATTAATGTAATGTAGAAACATAGAAACATAGAAAATGATGGCAGAAAAGGGCCACAGCCCATCAAGTCTGCCCACCCTAATGACCCACCCTCGTAGCTTCACTCCGCTAGAGATCCCACATGCGTATCCCATTTTTTCTTAAAATCTGGCACGCTGCTGGCCTTAATCACCTGCAGTGGAAGTTCATTCCAATGATCGACCACCCTTTCGGTGAAGAAGTACTACCTGGTGTCGCCATGAAATTGCCCGCCCCTGATTTTCAGCGGATGCCCTCTTGTGGTCGAGGGTCCTTTAAGAAAGAAGATATCGTCTTCCACCTCGATACGGCCCTTGATATATTTAAACATCTCAATCATGTCCCCCCTCTCTCTACATTCCTCGAGTGAGTATAGGTGCAATTTATTCAGTCTTTCCTCATATGGGAGATTCTTGAGCCCCAAGACCATCCTGGTGGCCATTCGTTGAACCGACTCAATTCTCAGTACATCTTTTTGATAATGTGGTCTCCAGAATTGTACACAATATTCCAGATGAGGTCTCACCATGGATCTGTACAAAGGCATTATGACTTCGGGCTTCCGGCTGACGAAACTTCTACAGATACAACCCATTATTTGTCTAACCCTGAATGGTCCATCCAGTCTGCCTGATAGTTACATGCTTTATAAACTCATGATTAAATTAAATTGTGGTTTTGTTTCTTTGATCTTTCTGGGCCATAGATTATAAAGTCTATCTGGTACTATCCTTACGTTCCAACTACTGGAGTTGCCTTTGAAGCGCACTCCAACCTATCCAAACCGTCCCTTTGTTTACAGGATACAGACCGTAAAAGTCTGCCCAGCATCGCCGTCATGTTCCAAATTACTGTAGTTCCCGTCAAAGCTCTCCTCAGCCCATTCTAAACCGAGTTGCCATACGGAATACAGAGCTGCCTGGCCTTAGTTCATCCATTTATACCATTCATTTTCTAATTAGAGATCCACTGTGTTCATCCCACTCTTTTTTGAATTCCATCACCGTTTTCCTTTCTACCACCTCCCTCGGGAGGGCATTCCGGGCATCTACCACCCTCTCCATGGAGAAGAATTTCCTAACATTGCTCCTAAGTCTTCCTCCCTGCACCCTCAGATTATGCCCTCTAATTTTTCCCTTCTCTGGAAAAGATGTGGTATTTAAATGTTTGCATCATATCTCCCCTATTCCTCCTCTCCTCTAGAATATGCATATTCAAGTCTTCCAATCTCTTCTTGTACATCTTTTGGTACAACCCCCTACTATTTTTGCCATTTTCCCTTGGACCATTCCAAGTCTTCTTATATCCTTCACCAGACAGGGCCACCAAAACTAAACACAATACTCCAATTGTGGCCTCATCCATGACCTGAACAGGAACATCAGCACCTCCTTGTCTGCTGATTACATCTCTCTATATATACAGCCCAGCATCCTTCTACTACAGCCATTACGTTGTCACACTGTTTCATTGCCTTCAAGTCCTCAGGTACTATCACTCCAAGGTCTCTCTCCCCTTCCGTGCATATCAGCTTCTCACCTCCCAGCACATATGGCTCCCTCAGATTTCTACTCCCCAAACGCATCACTCTGTACTTCTTTAATTTTAGTTGCCAGATGTTAGACCATTCTTCTAACTTTTGCAGATCATTTTTCATGTTTTCTGCTCCCTCCAGGGTGTCCACTCTGTTACAAATCTTGTTATCATCCGCAAAAATGCAAACCTTACCTTCTAACCCTTTAGCAATGTCGCTCACAAAAGTATTGAACAGAATCGGCCCCAGCATTGATCCTTGAGGAAGCGATTCCCCCTCAGTGCTGCCTTGGTGGTGCCCTCTAGCAAAATTATGTTATCTGACATGTGAGAGTAATTTTATAGTAGTATCACTAGAGGTCAGTATGTCAAAACTCTACTGCTAGGGGTGAGGTGGCACCATTTTGACAGAGGAGCAGACATAAGTGGGAATTGCTCCTCACCCCATCTTCCTCTGGACCAGTGTTTCTCAAGTCGGTCCTGGAGTATCCCATTGCCAGTCAGGATTTAAGGATATCCACAAGCTTATGCATAAACTTGATTTGCATATACTGACACCATTATATGCAATTTTTTTTCATGCATACTCATTGTGGATATCCTGAAAACCTGACTAGCAGAACCGAGTTGAGAAACACTGCCCTGGACCCTCTGGTTGAATTAGGATCCTGTGAAGGAAGTACAGCTAGCCCTTAGGTCTTGACAGATTAAGGGACAGGTCCCAGAGGAGGCGGGGTTTCCAAGAAAAATTTTTTTTAACATTTAGGGGGAAATTATCAAGGTATATAGTAAAAGGCGGGCTTTTACCACACCTTGATTCACCCCATTAGTCATTAACCTGCTGTACTTCAGAACCGCAGGTTGCTGACTCCCAGAGGAGCCAGGATTGGTACTGGGACTCCACTCACCCTTAAACTGAATAACTGGTATGCTACTCTGGAAGTGGAGGAGATGAGAGCATTCCAGGAAGAGGAAGGACCAAAGCTTGAAATCTCAAAAATTGCTGGATCCATGACCACTAGGAGGCGTAAGGTATTGATGGTTGGCGATTCCCATACAGAAGCGTCTATCTGCATGATGTCCCAGGAGGTATGATGTCTCCATGGTGCTAAAATCCAAGATGTTATGGAGAGATTGATCACCCTGACCCATCACGTCCAGTTTAAAGTCCTCTGCAGTAGATTAGCCAGTCTGCCGCTGAAGACACTTCTTCCCTTCTTTGATAGATGTATACCAGGGGTCTCAAAGTCCCTCCTTGAGGGCCGCAATCCATTCGGGTTTTCAGGATTTCCACAATGAATATGTACGAGATCTATGCGCATGCACTGCTTTCAATGCATGTTCATTTGGGAAATCCTGAAAACCCGACTGGATTGCGGCCCTCAAGGAGGGACTTTGAGACCCCTGATGTATACCATCCCTGCTCAGCAGCTCTTGGAAAACCCAAAACAAAGATCAGAGATTTCATCTTACTCCGTTTCTGGATAGACTTCTCACGAAAGAGCTTCAGGCAAGAATTTCAACGCATGCTGCTTCTTCCAGCCTTTCCAAGATGCTAGGATTTCACAAGCTCATTTCCATACAAGCATCCTACTATTATTAACTTTAGCCTGAAGCACCGGGATCATGATTCTCATTTTACCAGAACCAGCATTGGTATATCTTATTCGTACTTCAGAGATGTGACGCAGAGTAAAGCTCTGGGATTTTAAAGCTTGTGGCAGAGTTTTCCATGAAATGATTCTTCTTATTCCTTCTCGTAAGAATAGTTTTCCCCATAGCAGAAAGGAAAGGACAGCAGAAACATATTAAATAGGCCCAGAGAGTCTGATCAGGTACTTCTTTCTAATAATTCCTCCACATCCAATTTTATTTATTTGGATTTATATCCTGTCCTCCCATAAGAGCTCAGAATGGGTTACATAAGAAATAAGAGAGTATGCATAAGAAGGGATAACAGGGTTTACATAATAAGGTAGAACAGAGTATCTAATATAATAAAACCCTAAGCCGCGCATGCGCACTCCCACCTGCGTGCTCCCGTTTCTGTGAGCTGTAGGGCACCGCAGGTAGGAGTGCGCATGCGTGCAAATCTCTCTCTTTCTTCCCCCGAGGCGGATGTCGGCTGTGGCAGCTGTCGGTGGCTGCAGGCCGCGGTGGCTGTCGGCGGCTGCAGGCCATGGCGGCCGAGCACGGAGCCCGAGAAACCCCTGATCTACAGGCCGGGCTGAAGTTTAAAGTACTGAGTGTAGGAGGGGCAGGAGAAGCTAGACTGAGGGAAAAAATGATGATGCACAGGGAAATGGAAGGAGAGGGAATGCTGCGGCTGCTGCACAGGGAAGTAGGGAAGGAGATAGGAAGAGAGACAGTAAGACAGACAGACAAAGAGGGCCAGGGAGGGAGAGAGACAGAAAGAAAGACAGCGGGAGGAAGAGAGACAGAAAGAAAAAGACAGGGGTAGGGAGAGAAACAGAAAGAAAGACAGACATATATTCTAGCACCAGCGGGAGGAAGGGAGACAGAAAAAAAAGAAGAAAGACACAGGGACAGGGAGAGACACAGAAAGACAGACAGACAAAGGGGGCCAGGGAGAGAGACAGACAGAAAGAAAGACAGTGGGACAGAGAGAGAGACAGAAATAAAGACAGACAGACATATATTCTAGCACCCTTTAATGTAACGGGCTAAAATACTAGTAGTAATATAGAGCAGTGGTCCCCAACCCTGTCCTAGAGGACCACCAGGCCAATTGGGTTTTCAGGCTAGCCCTAATGAATATGCATGGAGCAGATCTGCATGCCTGCCACTTCCATTATATGCAAATCACTCTCATGCATATTCATTGGGGCTAGCCTGAAAACCTGATTGGCCTGGTGGTCCTCCAGGACAGGGTTGGGGGACCACTGATGTAGAGCATGACAGTACATTTTAGCTCATGACATGATAGGACAATACATAGGGGAGCATGATAGCAGTCAAAAAACATGGAAATACTTAATAGGATATGACAGGGCAAGACCTCAATCAGAAGGAGAAGAAAGACTGCAGAATTGATGTTCTTGATTGTAGCACACAAGGTTGCAGATGTTTCTGCAATCAACAGTATCCACGTTAACTTGAAAAAGATGGGACCCGACACGGGCTGTGTTTCAACTTGACCGTCTTCCTCAGAGGTCATAAGGCAGGTGGAAAGATAAGGGCAAATGTGGATGCTAGTAGAATTGGTAATCAAACTTGGTCTGTAGCGTCTCGAACAAAACAGAGTGACCCTAGCGATGCATAGGGTGAGTAAAGAGGACACGACCTTATACAGCATAGGGTGGTGATGTTCTAAGTTTGGTATGACATTGCGATAACTGATAGAGCTTGATAGTACTTTGTAGTGCCTAAAACTACGAAGCGTGGCGAGGCAGTACATAACAGAGAATGGCAGTGAATTAGGATGTGTGACAGTACATGTCATGGGCAGTACAACACATACTTTGAATGATGTGCTAGATGCGGTATAGCATGGAATGTCTGGCAACGGGTGGAAATATCAGCAATGACAGTGCATGGACATTATGTGGCATGGCACAATGGGGCATAACAGCGCAGGATAATACGTATGGCAGGGCACGGTAGTATCAGTGATGGTTGATCTTGTTGCGTAGACAGTGGTATCTAGATTGGGGCAATTTTATAGAAGGTTAGAGGAAGAGTTGAGTTTTTATTGCCTTCCTGAAGGTCAGTGGTCCTGCTGGTGATCTAATGTGAGGTGGTAGTTGCTTTTCCTCCCCCCCCCCCCCTACCACTGCATACTGAGCAGATTTCAATCCTATTGTCCATGGTGCCACCTGGATCTTTTTCCTGGGGGATAAAAACTAACATGAAACCTAGCCTCACGCAGCTATAATATGGGCCATTTTTTCCTAGCGCGCATGATTTCCACTTGTCCGCATTAAGGACTCCTTTTACGAAGGCGCGTTAGCGGGTTTAACGCGTTAGCGGCTTTTTATCACGCGCTAACCCCCCCCGCGCTGGCCGAAAAACTACCGCCTGCTCAAGAGGAGGCGGTAGCGGCTAGCGCGCACTATTACCCGCGTCAAACCTCTAGCGCGGCTTTGTAAAAGGAGCCCTAACACCTCATCTGCCATTTGAATGCCTTGTCTCCTAGTCTCACAAGGTCCTCCCTCATTTTATCCCCGTCCTCATATAATTCAACAACTGTGAATAATTTGCAGGAACGGCACGATCTTTTTAAAAAAAGAAGAAGAAAAGGCTTTCATAACCATTCTGTGGATGAGGAATAGCAGAGGCACCTTGCAAAAACAAGTTCTAACACACCACAATATATCATTTGCCTTTTGTGGTCAAGCAATGTTTCATGAATGTCAAATGTAACTTTAGGCCCGAGTTTAACATTTGCGTTCACAGCAGCTATAAGAAACCCTCTGATTATCGCTGCTTCCTTTTCCTTGTACTTCCACCTGGGGAACGAGGTGAGTTTTACGTATTATGCTAGTAAGGGAACAGAATGCCGAGTCCTTTATATTAATAAAAGAGTTACTGTAGTGTAACAGTATGCAAATAATATGCACTTTATGTATGTGTGCATATATTTCACATGTCTGCTCACAAACGATTTTGCTCATTATCAGTGCTGTGGTTCTTCTGCAGCCTTAGCTGTTTGCATCCCTAGTAACTCTTGTCTGTTTTGTTTCTGCTTGGAGGTCTAGTCTGCACTAGACGGCCCGATTCAGGGAAAAGTTTTTCAATTTGGGATTTGATTTTTCGGTTCGATTCACTTTCGGGCATTTTTTTTTTTTTTTTAATCAAACGACCTGGCAGGTTTATTTTGTAACCTCTTCATCCACTCCACCCCCCACCCCCCCTCTTTGCTCTTGCCAACCCTATGCCAGTGCTGTGATGTAAACAAAACAAAAAAGACTTTTCCTCCCTCTGTTAGGTCCTAGCTCATGCTCACTGTCTACCATCAGCTCTGGCAGGATACACATTGCAAATCTGACCTTCCCTTCCACTGCCATATCCAATATTTCTGTTTCTTTCCCACTGTCTACCATCTCTCGCCTCCCTGCCTTGTGCCCTGGGTCAAACCTCTCTTTTTCCCCGCATGCAGCATCTCTCCCTTCCTTCCCTCATTATCATGTGCAACATTTCTTTCCCTCTCTCAATGCACCATCTCTACCTGCCCTCCACCTCTATGTTCAACATTTCTCCCTCTCTCTTCTCCATGCATGTCTCCCTCCCCTCCACCATATGCAGGATTTCTCCGTCTCACCCCTTTCTACCTCTTTTGCATCTCCCCCTTCCTTTCCTTTATCTCATGTACAATAATTCTTCCTCCCCCCCCCCATGTACAGCAGCTTTCTTCCCTCCTATCTCCTTGTGCAACACCTCCCAATTGACCCCTCCCCCACCAACCATGAGATCGGACATATTTTCAGGCATTCCAAAGCAGCAGCAGTGATGGTGGTGTCTGGTGGGCAGAGGCAGCGCAGTGAACAATTTGCTTCTGGCCTGCCCCACCAGGGCTTCCCTCTGCTGCATCATCAGTGATGTCAGTGCCTTAGCAAAAAGAAGACCCCGGTGGGGCGGGGCAGGGCGGGCCAGGAGCAAGCAGCCTATTCACTGTGCTGCCTCTGCCCGCCAGACACCACCACCACTGCTGCTGCTTTAGCAGACCCAGAGGCATGCCAGGACTCACTGAATCGGTGAGTCTGATTTTTTTTTAGAAAACAAATCAATTCACCGAAGTGAATCAGTGAATCAATTCGAATCGGCGAATCGGGCAGCACTAGTCTGCAGCTCTTGAGCTGGGGCATTTCAAAGGAATTTGATACAATGTACAGACCTGTTGGATCCAGGAACTGATAAAGCCCAGGTCAACGGTTCTGGTAAATTCTACAGTAGAAGCAGATCCTAGTTAGAAGCCAAGGCCTCTCTTTGAGTTTCTAAATAGGTGGGCTAGCTGTAGCAGATACACCCTCCAAGAGGATTTAAGCTCTGTTTTTGGTGCCAAATTTGGCTTTTGGATTCCGTCCTGCAATCTGATCATCAAATCTGAAGGAGAGCCTTTTTCATTTGCCTCTACAGCCTGAAGCTGAAGACCCGAGAGGAGTATTAGAGGTTCAAGTCTGTCTATACCACCCAGGTTAGACATTATAGGCATTTGCCTCCTGAGCAAGAAATCTTAGTCTGGGCTAAAGTAACAGAACTGAAACCTGGTGCTGACTTGCTACAGTGGGAAGGATTGGGTCACCCTTCCCACACCGAAGAAAGCCTCAGGATTGTTAGTATACAGCACTACTAACCAGGTAGTCCATACTCCAGTCCTACATCTCAGGCAGAAAGGAGTAAACATCTGAAATTAGCCTACCCAGGTAGAGCTTCCTATCTCATAACATCTGGGTCTGGAAGTAACAGAATAAAGAAAATGGATGTATTCAAATCCAAGCTAAAAGCCTACTTTTTTGAAAGCGCTTTCAACTCTTAACTCCCACTAACAGCTGTCAGAAGCCTATAGCCAGTGTATCATTTCTTCTACCAGAATCTCTCTAACCCTGAGACGTCCTGTCTGTCTGTCCAAATTAGATTGTAGGCTCTTCTGAGCAGGGACCATCTATTCTATGTTAAATGTACAGCGCTGTGTACGCCTTTCAGTGCTACAGAAATGATAAATTGTAGTAGTTCAAGCCAATTGTACCTTTCATCACCTGAGAGAGTAAAGTTTAATAGTTTGGAGTTTAAAATCTGGGATGGCTTACCTTTTTTGGAGTGAGTGGACAGTCTGATCTATGCTTGCAACAGCCTACCAGCTTTAAAGTTGGTCCCGGCCTTGGTCCTGACAAATAAATTCTTTACGTACCTCTTCTGCCGCCATCCTGGCAGGGTCTAAGCAACTGCCTAGTACCCCATACAACTAAGGGGCTTACAGTAGCCTTTGCAGACCATACATTTACTTTTTAAGATATGTCTTTCATGATATCTCCTGGACTTATTTAATAGTAAAGATTCTTTTTAAAGCTCTTCAGGCTTTAATTTGTATATTTTCTTGTCTCATAGACTAAACAATCTTTTAAGCACACTGTCCGCAGAAACCAAGAGAGAGGAATAAAAGATTAAATTCTGCTCACTTTGGAAAGCCTGACTGTTATGAAAATTCATCACTGTTTCTGCTGTTTCACAGGGTGTGAATTTTTGTTTTATTTTAATGCACATTTTGACTTTGCAGAGGAGACCTGTCCAAAAAGTTCTGGATTCTGTCCAGCCAAGATTTTCTTTCATTTTGTTTTGATGGGAAAATTTCTCGCTGAATGAGTCCCATAGAGAATTGTTATTAGTGGCATTCAGCTCGTGAGCGGTGTGCAATAAAGTAGCACACCAGGGAAGCGCACTGTCAGAAAAGACGAAGGCGTGGAGCCAACTTCAGCCCTCCTCCCTCAGCAGCGACAGACAACAAGTTAATTCATGGCAAGACTAAGACACAAAAAAGCTAAACAATGCTGTTTGTTTTCCTTTACAGTAGATTATCCTAATAATATATCATATTTGGTGAGCATTACCGTAAACACAACAGTTTTCTAAAGACCACAAGCCTGTCCTGCTGGTTTCAATATTGGTCTGAATGAAAACTCCTCCTCCAAGGAACCCTTATTCTCTTTTAGTCTCTAGAGCAATGCCAAAAACATGCATTGGGCTAAAACTGGGATTAGCTATGAAAGGGTGGTCGCAACTTGACGTGAATTAATTTGGATCATGCCTGGTCAGCAGATCCTGTCCTGTGTCTTTCCTCATAAAAATTCATGAATAAAGTAAGATACTATAAAGATGAATAATTTAATTTATTATATAAACAAGGAACGTACACATCCTGGGGGAGGGGGGTAAGGGAATGGAATGGAATTTTATGATTTTTATGCATGGTTTCATGAAGGTTTGATTTATTGATTGTATATTTGTTTGGAGGGAGGAAGTTACTTTAGGCTCCTTTTACGAAGCCGCCTTAGCAGTTTAAGGCGCATAATAGCCCACACTAATATGCCGGCCGTGCCAGCCGCTACTGCCTCCTTTTGAGCAGGTGGTAGTTTTTCAGTTAGTGCGGGGGTTAGCGCGTGCTAAAAATGTGCTTGCGATATAAAGCCGCTAATGCGGCTTCGTAAAAGGAGCCCTTTGTTGCAGTAATATTTGAAAGTTCGCTGCGCTTATTTTACAATTGTACATATATGTAATTTATTTATGGCGCATTTGTAGTCTGAAAATCAATAAAGAATTTAAAAAATCAAGATTCTGTGGTTGCAGGGATAGTCGACTTGGATACACAGAATTAAAGGTCAACAATTATTTAGTTTTACATTTTTTGACGCACTACCACCGTTTGTTGTTTAAGGTGATGTATAGCATATTTAAACCAACATCGTTTTAAGTCATATTAAAAAAAAAAAAAATCAGATATCATTAGACTTCTTAGAAACCAAAATAGTCCATGCCTAACCGACTGTTATTTTTGATGAAAATAACGGAGCGAGCGCAGCACTGTTCCCTCTATGCTGAGCGGGAGTCCTCTACCTATAGTCCTGGCAGTGGGGGGGAGGGGTGGGTGCTATTTCATCATCACATATTCAGTAGTGAGGGACAGGTCAGATCTGCAGAGCTCCAGGGAATCTGCCTTTCCCTAGTGATTGCAAACATGATATCGAAACACCGCCCCCCGCTGGCAGCAACACAGTTGGAGGACTCCCGCTCAACTTAGAGGGAACAGTGGAGCACAGCATGGAAAATGCCATCATCAGTTTCCGTTTTAAAAGAAAAGGCATTCTGTGGCCATGTTTGGAAAACCCGGTGATGCTGTAAGAGCAACAGTGTGAACAAGCTGGCAAGTACTTGATTTTCTAAACTGGTTTTGCATGGATTACTGTTTTTTTAGCACAGACTTTAATTTGCACGTTTGTAAGTTTGGACATTGTATGTTATATTTATATATACTAGTCTTTAAACCCGTTACATTAACGGGTGCTAGAATAAATGTGAGTGTCTGTCTTTCTTTCTTTTTCTCTCTTTCCTTGGCACAAGCCCACCACCACTCCTTGCCTGCTCCTCCTGTCCAGCAGTAGCCCTTCTCTCTTCCTTTCCCCCCCTCCCCCGGTCCAGCAGCACCTCTTCCCTGCTCCCCCTGTCTAGCATCCGCTAGCCCGGGTAGCCTCGGGGCTTTTGCTAGGCCGGCCCACCTCGCATTATCGAAGTGGGCCGGCCTAGCAAATGCCCCACAGTTGCTGTGTTTGCTGGTTGGGGGGTGAGAAGAGGCATCCCGGCAGCGCAGGATTCAAACCGCCGCTGAAATCACCATCGCAAGCTGCCCCACACGCCGGAAATGGAATTTGGCACGGAGGGACACAGCATGGTGGCAGGGATCACAAAACCCTAACTGCGCATGTGCGCTTATGGCTTTATATATGTATATATTTTTATTATTGATCTGTGACACCGTGAAACAGTCATAGGCAAACCTATGGCCAGACTCAGTGGGATTTGCAGTTTTAACATTTTCAAGCACTTTGATTTTCTACCAGGTACTTGTGACCTGGATTGATCACTGTGAAAACAGATACTGGGCTAGTTGGACCATTGGTCTGACTCAGTCTGGCTATTCTTATGTTCTTGTATATTATTTTGTTAATTGAACCATTGCATTGTTTGTGAGTTACCAATAAATCTAATGCATTGCACATAGTTTTAATGGTTGGAATAGAGGATTTTTTTTATGCCTGTGACATGGTGAACCTTGAATAGAGTTACCATATGGCACCAGAAAAATGAGGACGGATTGAGACATCCGGATTTTACTTTGATTGAAAGCACTGGAAGTAAAACTCGGATGTCTCAATCTGTCCTCCTTTTTCTGGAGCCATATGGTCACCTTGAATTCTTATCACCACACAGAGTGAAGGTGAGGTTCTGAGGCTCCCTCACCCCCCAATAATATTATACTCTGTTGCTGTTTGTTTGCTATACAGTGTTCCCCCGCGAATTCGCGATTCGTGGACTCAGTTATTCGCAGTATTTTCCGACTGCCTCTTCCGGTCAGAAAATACATGGAATGAGTCCGCGATAGAGAGTTGCACGGGGACAGAAATCCCACCCATCCCCGCCAGGATCCTCTCCGTCCCCACCCATCCCCGCAAGGAATTACCTCCATCCCCGCCTGTCCCCATAAAAAGCAGCAATTACTTCTGACAGGATCATCAATTCCACAGTTTCTTTTGCTGTTTTCCTTGTGGAATCTCTTTGGTGGAACCCTTTTTTTGTTTTCTGTTCAGGTAATTAACTTATAAACCCCCTCTTTTACTAAGGCTGACGTGTCCATTATATTATGTGGACGAACCCTGTTTCCAAAGCCTTCCATCCCTGTGGGAGTCCCATTGGCTAAAGGGGGGTCCCCGTGGGAGTCCCGTGGGTTAGGGGGGGGTTTCCCGCAGGACCCCTGCGGGAACCGCGGGATTCCCGCAATCCCCGTTCCCGTGCCGACCTCTAGTCCGCGAATCAGCCTTCTGCACAGCCGATTCCTCCTCCTCTCCCTCCCGGAGCATACCGGATATGATTTACTGCACCCCCCCCCCCCCCCTCCCGGTACACCAGCTGCCCTCTCCTGCCTTTTTACAGACTCAAAACCACATCTGCGGTTTTTTTTAAATTCACAGGTGTTGCTGGAATGGAACTCCCGCAAATTTTAGGGGAGTACTGTATATCTAAAGTGGAATTTTGCCACAATTAAGAAGAATATGTATAATAGTTTTAGATAAATACCGATTTCAATAAAACGATAGCCTTAACATTTCATTAATGCCAAAATTACCGAGAATTGTCTTTCCTGAAAGAGCTGAAGTGCTTATGATAATGAAAACCTAACCTCTCAAAAATTCAAAGCTTTCTTGAAGTTCTAGATGACAAGCTGACTAGCTTTCAAGAGCTAGACTCTTTCCATCAGGTCAAAGCATGATGATTAGATGAACTCAAAGCAGGACAGGCCCGAATATACAAGTAAATCACAATTTGCATTACCATGGTGGTAGGATGGAAGTAGAGCAGTAGAAAGACCAACAAATTATATGTGGCAATGGGTAGGGTTACCAGACATCTGGCAAAACCCAGACATGTCCTCTTTTTAGAGGACTGTCCGATTGCCTAGACAGTTTTAAAAAAAATTGGGGAGTCTGTTTGGGTTCAGCCAGCTCTCCTGACTCCCCTACCTATCTCCTCCCCAGCTGCTGCATTGAATCTTTGGGCAGTCGATGGCAGCAGCAACAAGATGAGCCTGCTGCTGTCATCCTGACATGAAAGCCACTTCTCTGCAGCGACTTCCTCTTCCCACATAGGTGGGACTTGCAGAGAGGCTGTTTCTGGGGCAGGCCATGGCAGCAGGACTTGCAGAGAGGCTGTTTCTGGGGCAGGCTATGGCAGCAGGCTCATCTTGTTGCCGCTGCCATTGGCTGGCCGAAGATTCAATGCAGCAACTGGGAAGTCGGTAGGTGGGGGAGTTAGGAGGTGGAGAGAGAGAGGCCGATCTCGCTGTTGGGGAGTAGAAGGAGAAAGAGACACAGAAAGACAGAAGCACCTGCAGAAGCGGGTTGAAGGAGAGAGAGAGAAGCACCCATGGCTAGGGGGTAAGGAGAGATGCTATCATAGGAAGCTTTGGGGGAATAGATAGTAAAGAATTAGAAACAGGTAGATACTAGGATGGGGAGAGATTGAGAATGATGGATCTAGGGAGGGGGAGAGAGAAGCATTTTGGCAGAGGAGATAAGAGAGAGATATTGATCCTGGGGTGGGGGTACAGGAGAAAGGGTAAAAAAGAAAGAGAAGCCGGATGGGGGTGGAATATGGGGACAGGGATAGAAGAATGGCCTTGGATGCAAGGGAGGGAAGTAAGGAGAGATAGAGATGGATCTGGGACTGAAAAAGTGATGAGATACAGTGGAGGGCACATGAGGCTAAAAGGGTACAAAGGATGGGAAGGGAGACTAAGAAAATGGGGGAAAGGTACGGGTGGGGTAGGGCTGGGACCTTTGGAAGGCAGGGCATAAGGGGTGAGGTAGGGTGGGGCCAGGGTTTGGGTGGGGCTGGAGCTGGAGTCATGTGTCCTCTTTTGGGTCTGTGTCTTCACAAATATGGTAACCCTAGTAATGGGTGTAAACCCCCCCCCCCCACCATGGGAAAACGTCTTCAGTTCCAGATGGATGCGGGTTTTCCTGGGACTTACTGAATAGGCAGCCTCTCAAATAGACTGACTAGACTGAGATAATGGGAGTGATACGCTGCTAGGGAAGAACCCAGAGAACTTGGAGTTGGATATCTCCATCACTGAGGGGGTGAAGCTTTAGTTGAGTATCCAAATATGCCCTTAATAGACAAGGAAAATGATTTAAAATGAAAAGTTTCTGGCTGCCCATCCCTACCACATATAATATAATGGTGGATTTCACAAAACTAGATATCCAAGAGGAGATATACTGTATTTGGACCCAACATACAAAACTCTAGTTTTGGATTTTAAGGTGTTTCTGTTAAACACTAGAAGTATGCACAGTTACCCCGCAATTATTTCTCCAAAATCCAACTCCAAACAAGCAGTTAGTTTTGACACTTAAGTATGTTGAAACAGATATGGGACGGGAGCATGAAATGCTGCTACTATTTGGGTTTGTGCCAGGTACTTGTGACTTGGATTGGCCTCCACAAAGATGGGATACTGGGTTAGATGGACCATTGGTCTGACCCAGTAAGGCTATTTTTATGTTCTTAGGTGACTTGAACCAGGTATAAAATGCAGATGGCAAATTTTCATCTTCACACTAAGAGCGGCGCTCATCGCAGGCAGCGTCAGAAAGGCATTACTGGCTACCACTTGTTTTCCTTTACCATTTGGTGTATGCATATTTAAACACTGAAGACTGAATACCTACATAAATATCATCACATCATATATTCAAACTCCTGAGGCAGGCCCATTTGGGGCTGCAACACAAGTCTTTCTATCCAAATAAACGAGATTGAACACCATTCAGTCACCTTTGTTGTTTTGCTTCTGCCTTCAAATTTATTATAGTATACATGAAGCATTGTTTCAAATTAGGAAATACATGCATAATTTCCACCCTTTACTACTTTTGCTGCTTTGGTCCTTGCAATGTCTTTAATGCTCAGGAATGACCCACATAAGCAGTGGCATAGCAAGGGAAGGAGGCTCCTGGGGCGATGGCGCCCCCCTCTCCACCCCCTCCCCCATGCCACACTCGTGCCCTCTCCTCCCCCTGTACCTCTTTAAATCTTTGCCAGTGCAAGCAGCTTCCCTGACCTGCTCGCACTGGCATTGGCTTTTCCTTTGACATCACTTCCTGGCTCTGCGACCAGGAAGAGATTTCAGAGGGGAGCCAGGCCGGAGATGTTGCTTGTGCTGGCATAGATTTAAAGAAGTACAGGGGGATGGGAGGGTCAGAACATAGTGTGGGGGGGGGGCAGAGAGGTGCCAGCGCACCCACCAAGATGGCGCCCGGTAGGGTCCACCCTCACCGCCCCAACCTTACTACGTCACTGCACATAAGGATGCGCGAAGGCTACTTTTTACCACAGTTTGGTAAATGATCTCCAAAGATAAGACAGCAAAAAGGTTGTCCTAACTTTAGTCTGTTATCCAGGCACCAGTTTAAATATCAACCAGGACCTGTATAGCAGATTACACTTGGCAATGAATATTCAAGTTACAGATTCAGCTTCAGCTCTTTTAAATTCACTGACCGTCATGGGCTCTATACTGGGGGTTGAATATCCCACATTTTTCAACTTCCTTATATTACAATTTACATTCCTCAGCCATCACATCTAGTCTCCAAATGTGTGTGTGTGTGGAAGGGGGAGGGATGTTAACCAAATAAAGTATTTAATACCTGAAGTTATACATTTAAAAAAAAATCTCTTCATTGCATCTGTCAGACTGTACAGAATTGAAACGAGTACATCTCAGAGTCACAAAATCCCCAGACAGCTAAGAAAAATATCTCTATTAAAATAAATAAAAGGCAGAGCTGTCAAACACTGGTAATATAACAACAGAGCATACTTCCCTTTGTTGAAACTTCTTGGAATGCAAATAATCCACCCTAAAGTAATCGAAAAAGTGTTGTATCCCAGGGAAGACTGAACACGTGTGACTCCCAACCAGTAGCTGTCATATCTGAGCTCTTAAGCTTTATGCCAAAGTACAATAAATGTATTTGCTTTTCCATCTATCATTCATGAATTTTAAAGTCAGATTCCCCCCATTCAGTGCCTTTAGCCATTATCTTATTCAGTCAACAAGAAAAATCAACCAGATGTTGGAGTAAAAAAAAATTAGGAAAAGAAAGACATTTCATCTTGATCACCATCAATCAGTTCTGATCATTTCCCTAGATCTTTCCTCAGCATTTGACATGATAGACCATAAACTTCTATCGTATCTTCAAGAAAATGGTATCACAGATCAGGTCATGGACTGGTTATCCTTTTTTACAGAGTGGTCCTCTAAGGTAACTTTCAATGCAACATCCTCAGATTCCTTTAAAAAAGAATACGGCATTCCATAAGGGTTCAATTTTATCTTCATGACCCCTCTTCTGACTCTAGGTCAATTGATCAGCTTCATAATGTTCGCTTTTGCGGATGATGTTCAACTAATCCATCCCATTGACTTAAACAACCCAGATAAGATAAAACATTATAAATCAAAAATTTGAAAAAATTACATTCTGGTTAGATTCCAACATGTTGTCCCTCAACATTGAAAAGTCAAAATTAATGATATTTCCCTTCAAAGAGGGACTATCTATTCAGGCTCCACTTAAATTCAATTCTCTACCCATCAAAATCGTGTCCCCTTTAAAATTGCTGGACACCTTGGACAGCAAATTTACCTATCACCTTCACATCAGCACAGTGGTCAAATGTTGCTTCTATCACCTAAGAATGATCAGATCTCTCTCCAAATTATTTGACCCGTCCTCTTTGAATACGCTGATTCACTCATTAGTGATCTCCTGCATAGACTATTGCAACACCCTTTACAAGGACATAACAAAAAAAGAAATAAGACTCCTCCAGATCGTTCAGAATACTACAGTAAAAAATCATATTTAACACAAGAAAATTTGACCACGTCTCTCCCTTATTGCACAAAACGCACTGGCTTCCAGTAGAACATAGAATCAGTTATAAAATCTTGCTATTAACATTTAAAACTCGTCAAAATAATCAACCCGAATTTGTAGACAGACTCCTCATTCTACATAACTCCTCTAGAACTCTCCGCTCTACGACCAAGAATCTGCTCTCGGTCCCATCCCTGAAGCATATAAACCAGTGGTCTCAAACTCAAACCCTTTGCAGGACCTCATTTTGGATTTGTAGGTACTTGGAGGGCCTCATAAAAAATAGTTAATGTCTTATTAAAGAAATGACAATTTTGCTTGAGGTAAAAAACTCTTTATAGTTTATAAATCTTTCTATTTGGCTAAGTCTTAATAATAATATTGCAATTTATAGCTAAAGAGACATATGATCAAGAAACTATTTTATTTTACTTTTGTGATTATGATAAACATAAGAGTACCTTGTGGGCCGCATGTGGCCTCCAGGCCGCGAGTTTGAGACCACTGATATAAACACAATGAGATCAAGTATTTTCACATTGACTACTCTTTCCCTTTGGAATTCCATTCCTAACTATTTATGCGTAGAATCATCTCTAAATCAATTTAAAACAAAGTTAAGAACTTTTTTATTTCTCGATGTCTTTGAAACCTAACTGTCCTTGTAAGGGCGAAAGCACGCTGTCTTCCACCACAGCAACCCTTCTCAGTCTACATTCCTTTAAGTGTTCTTCTGTTCCTGTTTGTCCTTGGATAAAGCGTTCGTGGATATATTAACTACCCCTAAAGATGTCTAGTAATTTTAAGTTTGTATTATAGTCAATATATGTTTTTATTATTATTGTACACCGCCTAGAAGTCTGATTAGGCGGTATAAGAAATTTTAAATAAACTTGAAACTTGAAGGCCCAGTAGCGGTACAGTTGGCCTTTGTCCAATTCTTGCTGTACATTCCTGGTGGCACCATATTTAATGACAATGACATTTTTGTATTTTTAATTTCAGCATATTACCAGTTTAATTTATTTATATATTGCCTATCAGTAGAGGTTGTTTACATTCAGGTACTCAAGCAGTCTTCCCTATCAGTCCTGGTGGGCTCACAATCTATCTAATGTACCCGGGGCAATAGAGAATTAAGTGACTTACCCAGGGTCACAAGGAGCAGTGCAGGGCTTGAACCCACTACGTGAGGATGCTGAGGCTATAACTCTAACTACTAGGCCACTCTTCCCTCAATAGTATCATCCACATAAAAAGGTTATTAATGTCATGTGTCTAGTCTTTCTGTTAGATTCAATCTAAAAGAGGTGATTTAGTGGTTACAGTTACAGCCTCAACACACTGAGGTTGTGGGTTCAGATCCCATGCTGCTCCTTGTGACCCTGGGCAATGTCCCAGGTACATTAGATAGAGTGTGAGCCCACCGGCACAGGTAGTGAAAAATGCTTGAGTACCTTAATGTAAACCACTTAGGCTATAAGTGGTATATAAATACTAAAAACTAAATCAAATATTTTGCATCCTCCATCAGTCTGCCTTATGTGAGGTCAACTTCAAACCTTTGCAGTTTATGTATATTTTCTACAGAGCACTGTAACAGCAGGGATGCTCATGATCTTATGGCACCCCAGATTCACTTCTGTTTTGGCGTCTCCCATGCCCCGTCCCCCCCACTGTCCTCTCCCCCCTCCCCACTCCGAGGACATTTCCATCCTCCCTCCTCTGACGCTACTTCCCAGTCCTAACAGGAAGCAGCTTCATAGGCCACCTGTCAGGAGGGAGGGCCTAACAGGAAGCAGCTTCATAGGCCACCTGTCAGGAGGGAGGGCCTAACAGGAAGCAGCTTCATAGGCCACCTGTCAGGAGGGAGGGCCAGCATCAGTATCAAGCAGCAGAGTCAAGGGGGAGAAGTGTTGATGACCTTCTGTGGTAGCTGTTCCCAACAGGATGAAGCCCGCATTCTGTTGGGAACATGCAGAAGCATTGGAGTTGGGAGGAGAGAGTTCAAACTGCATCCTATAGCTTAACCTCTGGGCTGGTGACATCGTGATCCTGGGCGCTGGCACCCTTTAGCACCGGCGCCCTGGGTTAGAAGCTCACCTGGTCCACAGGTTAAACCAGCCCTGAGATACAGAAAAAAAAAAGTTCTTATCAAAACTGAACTATTTTGATCTGTTTAACCTGTTCTGGTGAGCTGCTTCCAGCTGCGGTTTGCCCTTACCCTGGATATTCAATGCAGGAACATGTGCAACTCCTGGCATTGAAGTTAACTAAGCATTGGCTGATATTTGGACTGATGTACGGTTAACTCACCACACAAAGCTAAGACAGCAGTTTTACTGTCCTGATTAGTTAGCCGGCTAGCAGACTGAAAATCTCCAATAACTGGCTAAATTTACATTAGAGAATGACACAGAGACAAATTTTTCCCCATCCCCATGGAAACTCATTTTCTCGTCCTGTCCCAGTGAGTTCTTTTTCTGTCCCTGCCACATGCCTGCAAGCTCCATCCTCATCTGCACAAGCCTCAAACACTTTAAAATCATAAGTGTTCGATGCTTGTGTGGTTAAGGCAGGAATGAGGCAGGGACAGGGACAGTGACAAAATGCACGGGGACGAGAGACAGAGAAATTGAGTTCCTGCGGGGATGGGGAGAAATTTGTCCCCGTGTCATTCTCTAATTTACATTCCGCCTGAACTTTGCCCCCAAACTCCTAGTGGAGGTATTGCTACAAACCGATTGCAGAGTCTAGTTACCATTGTTACTTTGAAATGTATTTGCAATACTTTGGAAATGTGGAGTTTTTTCTAACCAATGATGATATGAGCTTGTATGCTAAGGTTACCAGATTTTACCTTCGGAAAATCCAGACCCGCAGCCACGCCCTCAGGTCTGCCTGGTTCCATCTGGCCCCACCCTGGTCACGCCCCATTCTGCCCTAGCCCTGCCCCCAGGCCCCCTCCCTCAACCTAATCTCTTGCTTGGGAGCCGCTTTGGGAGGGCATCTACCCATGCACATGACATCACCGCATCACACCTGTGCATGCACTGATGCTCTCCCAATGCAGCTCCTGAGCTGGAAGCTTTTCAAAACCTAGGCAAAGTACCGGGTTTTGAAAAGCCATCCAGACGCCTGGAAATGTCCTGTATAAAGAGGACATGACCGGGTAAATCCAGACGTCTGGTAACCCTATCGTATGGTATCATTACCGATCAAGCGATTGCTTATATTAAGGTCCTTTTCTCCACTTAATAATATTATATAAACAGCCCACATCTCCTTACTTAGGGTGTTTGAGCTTTATGCCTGTGAACACTTTTTTTTTTCATTTTTGTTTTTTGAAGAGGAAGTGGGTATAGCTAATGTCTTATTAAGAACATAAGCCGTGCCTCTGCTGGGTCAGACCAGAGGTCCATCTTGCCCAGCAGTCCGCTCACAAGGCAGCCCATCAGGTCCAGGACCTGTATAGTAACCCTCTATCTATACCCTTATATCCCCTTTTCCTTCAGAAAATTGTCCAATCCCTTCTTGAACTCCAATACTGTACCCTGTCCTATCACACCCTCTGGAAGCGCATTCCAGGTGTTCACCACCCGTTGGGTGAAGAACTTCCTAGCATTGGTTCTAAATATGTCCCCTTTTAATTTTTCCGAATGCCCTCTCGTTCTTGTAGTTGTCGAAAGTTTGAAGAATCTGTCCCTCTCCACTTTCTCTATGCCCTTCGTGATCTTGTAAGTCTCTATCATATCCCCTCTAAGTCTCCGCTTCTCCAGCGAAGATAGCCCCAGTCTCTCTAATCTTTCAGTGTATGAAAGGTTTTCCATACCTTTTATCAAACGTGTCGCTCTCTTCTGAACCCTCTCGAGTATCGCCATATCCTTCTTTAGGTACGGCGACCAATATTGGACGCAGTACTCCAGATGCAGGCGCACCATCGCCCAATACAACGGCAGGATAACTTCTTTTGTTCTGCTTGCAATATCCTTCTTGATTATTCCCAGCATTCTATTCGCTTTCTTAGCGGCCGCTGTGCATTGTGCCGACGGCTTCATTGTCATGTCCACTATTACCCCCGAGTCTCTTTCTTGGGTACTCTCACTCAATAACAGCCCTCCCATCGTGTAACTGTACCTCGGGTTTCTGTTTCCTAGGTGTAAGACTTTACATTTCTCTACATTGAACTTCATCTGCAATCTCGTCGCCCACTCCCCTAGTTTGTTCAGGTCCCTTTGTAAATCTTCGCAGTCCTTGCATGAGGTAAAACTCTTTATAGTTTATAAATCTTTCCTTTTGGCTAAGTCTTAATAATAATATTGTCTTTTATAGCTAAAGAGACATATGATCAAGAAACTGTTTTATTTTACTTTTGTGATTATGATAAATATACCGAGGGCCTCAAAATAGTACCTGGCAGGCCGCATGTGTCTCCCCCCCCCCCCCTAGCTGCGAGTTTGAGACCACTGCCCTAAGGCGTATTGTCCCTGAACAATAGACACTTCTCCCTCCGTATTTGCGGTGGATGCGGGCGGAATATAGCCGCAAATACCGAAAAACCGCAAATAACTTTTCCTATGTTTTTGCGGGTTTCTGTCAAAAAGCCCTAATAAAGATTTAAAAAACCGCAAATAACCTGACCTGCAGCGCTGTAACTTAAAGCAGACTTAGCTTGCTGATGAAATCCAATAGCTAGAACACAAGGCACGTCAAGGTTTTGAAGTATTATCCGCTCCCTTCTGCTATCTAACACTCTTACCTCTAGACCGTTCCATGCGCGGTACCCTGAACACCCAAAGTATCGATCTAAATTGAACAGTTTTGCTGGCAGCTAGAGACAATCGGACAGTACAGGGGTTATGATTCAACAGTCTACTTCTCGGAACTTCAGTTGGGAGAAAGATGGCTGAGGGGAGCAGTGATGTAAATTTGGGGGCGGAGCCAGGGAACAAAAAAACCATGAATAATCGAACCCGTGGTTAACGAAACCGCGAATACAGAGGGGGAAGTGTAGTGGTTTCAAGGGGGTACTCTGGGACCAACTTGGGAGACACTAGGGCTAGAGCAAGGCAAGTCCTCTCTGTTAGGAGTTATGAGAGTAATGCTTTCCCCCCCCCCCGTTGTTGTTGTTTCTCTCTTGTTCTCTTTCTTTTCCATTCATCTTCTTTTCTTCTTTTTTCCCCACCCTCTTGGTTTGCTGCTTCCCCATCTCCTCTTATTTTAATATGATGTATCCTCTTATCATTTTCCCTTTTTGTGTCCAGTTTGTCCGCTAGTGAGTTTTAATAATCCTTGTAAGTTTTCCCTAATTTTATGTTTGTAAGAATTTGGATGGAAACCGCGTTAAGATTTAATAAGCGGTATATCAAAATATAATAGACTTAAAACTTGGAAGTGAAAATCATGGCCTGGTGCAAAAAACAGCTTGAAAAGGAAGGGGGGTGGTCTTGAAAAGAGATTTAAATTTGGTGTATATAATGTTTACATAACATAGTAACATAGTAGATGACGGCAGATAAAGACCCGAATGGTCCATCCAGTCTGCCCAATCTGATTCAATTTAAATTATTATTTTTTTATTTTTTTTTTTTCTTCTTAGCTATTTCTGGGCGAGAATCCAAAGCTTTACCCGGTACTGTGCTTGGGTTCCAACTGCCGAAATCTCTGTTAAGACTTACTCCAGCCCATCTACACCCTCCCAGCCATTGAAGCCCTCCCATGCCCATCCTCCTCCAAACGGCCATGCACAGACACAGACCGTACAAGTCTGCCCAGTAACTGGCCTAGTTCAATCTTTAATATTATTTTCTGATTCTAAATCTTCTGTGTTCATCCCACGCTTCTTTGAACTCAGTCACAGTTTTACTCTCCACTACCTCTCTCGGGAGCGCATTCCAGGCATCCACCACCCTCTCCGTAAAGTAGAATTTCCTAACATGGTAGAACATGCCTGGTCCTTTTTCAAGGACACGGTGAGCGAGGCGCAAAATCTATATATCCCCAGATTCAGAAAAGGGTGCAACAAGAGTCGAATAAAAGACCCGGCGTGGATAACTAAAATAGTGAAGGAAGCGATAAGCAATAAGAAAAATTCATTCAGAAAATGGAAAAGGGACAAAACTGAGGTAAACTGGAGAGAGCACAGGAAGTATCAAAAAGAATGTCACTGTGTGGTTCGAAAAGCCAAAAGAGAGTATGAAGAGAGACTAGCCAGGGAAGCACGAAATTTCAAACCGTTCTTTAGATATGTTAAAGGGAAACAGCCGGCTAGGGAGGAGGTGGGACCACTGGATGACGGAGACAGGAAGGGAGCGGTGAAGGAAGAGAAAGAGGTCGCAGAAAGACTTAACATGTTCTTTTCATCTGTATTCACAAACGAAGACACAACCAACATACCGGAACCTGAGCAATTCTTCAATGGAAATCAAGCACAAAAGTTAACATCCATAGAAGTGAGCCTTGATGATGTGCGCAGACAGATAGAAAAACTAAAAACTGACAAATCCCCGGGTCCGGATGGAATCCATCCAAGGGTGCTGAAGGAACTAAAGGAGGAAATAGCGGAACTACTACAGCAAATTTGCAACCTATCTCTGAAAACAGGTGTGATTCCGGAGGATTGAAAGATAGCCAACGTTACGCCCATCTTTAAAAAGGGATCAAGAGGAGACCCGGGAAACTACAGACCGGTGAGTCTGACCTCTGTTCTGGGGAAAATGGTGGAAGCACTAATAAAAGAAAAAATTGATGAACATTTTGAAAAACACGAACTTCTGATAACCAGCCAACATGGTTTCTGCAGGGGGAGATCGTGTCTGACCAACTTATTGCACTTCTTTGAGGGAATTAACAAACAGATGGACAAAGGAGACCCCATAGACATCATATACCTAGATTTCCAGAAAGCCTTTGACAACGTGCCTCATGAACGTCTAATCCGGAAACTGAAGAACCATGGGGTGGACGGAGACGTGCATAGATGGATCAGAAACTGGTTAGCGGGTAGGAAACAGAGGGTAGGGGTGAAGGGACACTACTCAGACTGGAGGAAGGTCACGAGTGGTGTTCCGCAGGGCTCAGTGCTCGGGCCGCTGCTATTTAATATATTCATAAATGATCTAGAAACAGGAACAAAGAGTGAGATAATAAAATTTGCGTACGACACCAAACTATTTAGTGGAGCTCGGACAAAGGAGGACTGTGAAAAATTGCAAAGGGACTTGGACAAATTGGGAGAATGGGCAGAGAGATGGCAGCTGAAGTTCAATGTTGAGAAATGTAAAGTATTGCATGTGGGAATCAGAAACCCGAGGCACAGCTATACAATGGGAGGGATGTTATTGAATGAGAGTACCCAAGAAAGAGACTTGGGGGTAATGGTGGACATGACAATGAAGCCGACGGCACAGTGCGCAGCGGCTGCCAAGAGAGCGAATAAAATGCTGGGGATAATCAAGAAGGGTATTACAACAAGAACGAAAGAAGTTATCCTGCCGCTGTACCGAGCAATGGTGCGTCTGCATCTTGAGTACTGCGTCCAGTATTGGTCACCATACCTTAAGAAGGATATGGTGTTACTCGAGAGAGTTCAGAGGAGAGCGACACGACTGATTAAGGGGATGGAAAGCCTTTCATACGCTGAGAGATTGGAGAAACTGGGTCTCTTTTCCCTGGAGAAGAGAAGACTTAGAGGGGATATGATAGAGACTTACAAGATCATGAAGGGCATAGAGAGAGTAGAGAGGGACAGATTCTTCAAACTTTCAGAACATAAAAAAACAAGAGGGCATTCGGAAAAGTTGAAAGGGGACAGATTCAAAACGAATGCTAGGAAGTTCTTCTTTACCCAACGTGTGGTGGACACCTGGAATGCGCTTCCAGAGGACGTTATAGGGCAGCGAACGGTACTGGGGTTTAAGAAAGGATTGGACAATTTCCTGCTGGAAAAGGGGATAGAGGGGTATAGATAAAAGATTACTGCACAGGTCCTGGACCTGATGGGCCGCCGCGTGAGCGGACTGCTGGGCGCAATGGACCTCAGGTCTGACCCAGCGGAGGCATTTCTTATGTTCTTATGTTCTTATTGCCCCTGAATCTACCACCCCTCAACCTCAAATTATGTCCTCTGGTTTTACCATTTTCCTTTCTCTGGAAAAGATTTTGTTCTACGTTAATACCCTTTAAGTATTTGAACGTCTGAATCATATCTCCCCTGTCTCTCCTTTCCTCTAGGGTATACATATTCAGGGCTTCCAGTCTCTCCTCATACGTCTTCTGGCGCAAGCCTCCTATCATTTTCGTCGCCCTCCTCTGGACCGCCTCAAGTCTTCTTACTTGTGATCTAGGCGCCTACCTTATAGGCATCTTATAGAATTCCTCAGTTAAGGCCTCTGAATTGCTATCCATAACATTGATTTGCATCCATTAAAGCATTTTACCTGATATGCTCAAATTCCCCCCCATTAATTTCTGAAACAAACTGAAAAAAGATTGACTAAGAATCCCCAAAGAGACACAAAAGTGAGCTGAATTTTTTTCCTGTAACTACTAGCTGACTAAAAATCGTACAAAGTTCAGCTATTCGTTTGATTTTTAATCTGAAAGAAACACGATCATATCAGTGTATATAATCAAAAGCTTCACTGGCTACCGTTTGAGGCTAGAGTGTTATTTAAATTTGGATGTGTTTGTTTTAAAATTTTATTTGGCCTAGCACAGGCTTACCTTGTTTCTCATTTTAGTTTTTATATTTCTAAGAAAAATATTCGTAGATCTGGTTGGTTTTATTTTCCTTCAGCAAATGCATGGCGTTACAAAAAAATATTTGGATAGGACCTTAGCATTCCAAGCAGGATTCATGAATTCATGTTTGAATCTTTTCGTTTCTCCATTTGTTACTATCAATTTCGAAAAGATCTTAAAACCCACTTATGTAAACAATATAGGGCTCCTTTTACGAAGGTGCGCTAGCGGTTTTATCGCACACACCGGATTAGAGCATGCTATAGCGTGCGCTAGCCGAAAATCTACCGCCTGCTCAAAAGGAGGTGGTAGCAGCTAGCGCGAGGGGCAATTTAGCATGCACTATTCCACGTGTTAAGGCCCTAGCGCACCTTCGTAAAAGGAGCTCATAATATGCATTACTGATTTTTATATTATCATGTACTTTTAATCTTTTTATCTGTACTTATTTTAGTTTATATTGTGTTTTTTTTATTCATTAGTTTAATGCTTGTATTAGTTACTTAGAATTTTATTATGTATGATGTTATTATTATATTGTATGCCGAGTACCTATTGTGTAAACCGCTATGAACTGCTGGTTAAGCTGTATATAAAAATAAATTATTATTATTATTGACTAGTCTTTAAGCCCATTACATTAACAGGTGCTAGAATAGATGTGTCTGTCTGTCTGTGTTTCTTTATCTCTCTCTCTCTTTGGCCGCTGTCTGTGTCCTTCTGTTCCCTCCCCCTGAGCAAAGCTGCTGCCCCCAGCACACCGCTCCCCCCAAAGCAGCCCCCTTTCCCTCTCCCTGTCTCTCCATGGCCCTTTCTGTCTTCCCCCCAGAGCAAAGCTGTCTGTTCCCAACACACCTCCCACCCAAAGCAGCCCCCTTTCCCTCTCCCTATCTCTCCATGACCCCTTCTGTCTCCCCAAGCACACCCCTCCCCCAAAGCAGCCCCCTTTCTCTCTCCCTGTCTCTCCATGGCCCCTTCTGTCTTCCCCCAGAGCAAAACTGTCTGTCCCAAGCACACCGCCCGCCCAAAACAGCCCCCTTTCCCTCTCCCTGTCTCTCCATGGCCCCTTCTGTCTTCCCCACAGAGCAAAACTGTGTCCCCAGCACACCTCCCCCCCAAAACAGCCCCCTTTCCCTCTCCCTATCTCTCCATGGCCCCTTCTGTCTCCCCTCAGAACACCCCTCCCCCCAAAGCAGCCCCCTTTCCCTCTCCCTCTGGCCCCCTGTATTGATCCCCCTGCTTACCCTCCCTCCATCCTGGTGTCTTCTGGCCTGCTCCTCTTCAAAGCAGGCCGCGATTGTGGTAGCCGGCCCCAGCGAACCTTGCAGGCCACTCCCCAACCCGGAAGCACGCTCCCTCCCGACGCGATCCCGTGCGTCAGAGGGAACGTGCCACCGAGGCCGGAAAGCGGCCAAAGCCGGCCAAGATCACAGGCTGCCCCGAAGAGGAGGATTAGCGGCAGCGGCAGCGGCAGCAGCGGTGAGCGAGGGCGGGAGGAGGCTTGCTTCGGGTTGGTGAGCGAGGGCGGGAGGAGGCTTGCTTCGGGTTGGTGAGTGAGGGCGGGAGGAGGGGAGTGGCCAGAGTGATCCCTGGCCGGGTTCTAAAATGGAACACGGCCACGGATCACACACCACAGCGGCAGGGACCACGCTTTTTTTAAAAGCGCATGCGCCGCTAATGTTTTATTATATAGGATGCTATTGCACAAAGAACTTCATGTTTTTCCAAATTCACAATAAGTCTCTAGGTTTTAAATGCCACCCAATTCATTGTCACGGAAGGAAAAGCCTGTGTCAATCCTCTGTGAAAACAAGCGAACTGTCCTGGGTTTATGCATGTGTGATCTAGGGCCAGCCATTGAAGCACCATATTCAGGTATCCTTTCTCCCCTTTTCACAATATCCCTGTTCTGAAATCTCCAGGTTTTCCACTCTTAATAGCTGTAGCCTACAAATTAGCATAGACTACAATCATAAAAGATGATAGATTAGGCTGCTGGCCGTCCCCGACATCATCTGCCATTATATAAGCTTTCCTCTTCTCTTCCATCGCTTTCAGGAGGGGGTGTAATTTCTCGCTGGAGTTTGTTTTGGCAAGCCAGTAAAGCCCAGGTGCCAGGGGATGCAAACACTACCCCCAATTCATTGTGGTTTTCCTTTTCCTGTTGCCACACCCAGTACCTAATATGTTGAAATAAAATGGTCTTAAATTACAGAAAAAAAAAAAAAAAAAAGTACAGCCGCAAAATTATTATTGATACAGCACTGCTTGGCTTTGACACAAATCTCCTTGCTCGGATCCAACGTGGATTACTCAGCTGTGTAATAATCTTAGGGAACTCAATATTCAGTGAGCCAAGGAACGGGTGAGTTATCTGAATAAAGTTATTGAGAACCTTTTATATAGATAGTAGAGAATGACACGGTGACAAAATTCATCACCGTTACCGTCCCCGCGGATAACCGCGGGAAATAATCCCATGTCATTTTTTAGTATCTATTTCAGCCTCGGTCCTTCTACACCAGCATTCTTCAAAGCAAAGCTTGAGGGTCAGTGGTTGTGGCCATTCATACTCTGATTCTTCCCTCTCTCCTTAAAGAATGACATGAAGATTGTTTACCGTGGTTATCCGCGGGGACGGTAACGGTGATGAATTTTGTCACCGTGTCATTCTCTAATAGATAGTCAATGTGACTTGTCCAGATAAAGCTTTCTGGATAACTTTGGTATTGCCTTTGTTGCAATGCTCTTTATTGGAAGACTGGAGGGGGGGAGTGGGCAGTGGTTGCTCCTGACTCTTTCCCCAATACACAATGTCCTTCCATCTCTTCCTCAGACTTGCAGAGGAATTCCTTTATTTATTTATTTATTTTCATTTTCTATACTCTTCTCCCAAGGGAGCTCAGAACGGTTGGACATGAATTTATTCAGGCGCTCGAGCATTTTCCCTGTCTGTCCCGGTGGGCCCACAATCTATCTAATGTACCTGGGGCAATGGGGGGGGGGGGATTAACCCCCCTCTTTAATAAGATGCACCATGCTTTTTAGCGTGCGGTAAATATCAGCGCGGGCTAAACATGGGCTAAACGCGTGCATGTTATCCTACGGACACGTTAGCGGTTAGCGCACGCGTTGATTTAGCGCTTAGCGCGCCTTAGTAAAAGAGGGCCTAAATGACTTGCCCAGGGTCACAAGGAGCACCGTGGATTTGAACCCACAACCCCAGGGGGCGGAGGCTGTAGCATTAACCACTGCGCCACACTCCATAACAGTTATTATGTTTAATACCTGTACCAACAAAAAAAAAAGAGAGAGCAATGGCATAATTTTACAATCTACCTTGTCCAGCAATTATTCTCAAACTTTTCCCAGCTCAAAACCAACTTACGCCCAGCCCCGCCTTTCCTCCTCTGCCTCTTCTCCTCATACTCTTCTACCACTACCTCCTAATGATCAAAAATAGCCCGTTACAGCACCTTGTTCCCTGTGACAGTGATGCTAATGTCCAGCCTTTGCTGTGTGTTTTTTCTGCTGCTGGGGTTGTGAGCACAGTTTGGGTACCCAGCGCAAGAAAATGTTTGACAGTCTACTAGCGACGCAAGCAGCGAAACTGGACCATGCCATCTCCAACCCTGCTGATAACAACAAACAATTTCAAATCTTTTCGCAAAGAAATCAAAACCCATCTATTCAAAAAATTTATACAGACGTCATAACTCCAACCTGGATTCCCCTCAGTGTAACTCCCCCTTCCTCCCTCCTTCACCAGTTACCCTTCCCCTCAAAGCCCAAGCTTGTCAACTGCTTCCCTAACTATATAAATACTGAAACTGCACTATCTCCTATCTGTACAGCATCCCGAATTGTATATCTACTGGAATAGCCCTATCGTCCTTGCTGTATCCCATTCCCTAAACTATACCACACCATTCTTCTTGTAACTCTTCTGGAAATGTCCAGAAGTCTCTTTGTAATCATCCTGGTAATGTCCAGATGTCTCTTTTGTAATCCGCCCAGAACTGCAAGGTTGAGGTGGAATAGAAATCAGTAATGGAATGGAATGGAATGGAATACACTTCTTCCTCCGTATCTGTGGATTCGCTTATTTGCGATTTTTCGGTTGCTGACTCCGTCCCCTAATTTTCGTCACTGAACCCGGTGTTTCACATTGGAAATCGCTGCTCCCGGCGTTGTACGGAGCAAATTGCACGTCGGGTTATTCACGGTTTATTATCTTTTTCAGGTCTATTTTACCAAAAAACCACGAATAACATGCAAAAAGTTATTTGCGGTTTTCGGTATTCACGGCTATGTTCTGCCCGCATCCCCCGCGAATACGGAGGGAGACGTGTATATCTTTCTGTATATGCAGAGGGGCATTTTCGATAGGATATCTAAGTCCGACTTTGAATGTTTCCCACAAAACGTCCAAAATTGGACTTCCAGAAAGGTCAATTTTCAAAAATGCTAGATGTCCAAATTTTTTATTTTTATTTTTTTTGAAAATCGTCTAGTTGGACGTCTTGGCCACTAGGACGTACAACCTCAATTGAAAATGTCCAAATGAAGTCTATTTGGACATGGGAGGGGCCAGCTTTCTAATGGCCTGGCCACACAGACATGGCAACAAAACATTGGGGCACATTAGAAGGCACTGCTATGAACTTCACATAAACAGTGCCAGAAGTATATGTCACCATAATCCCCTTATAATGTATGGTGAGCCCTCCAAAACTCCCCCAAAACCTACTATACCCACTTGTCCACCCCCCCCCCCCCCCAATAGCCCTTATGGCTGCAGGTGGCACCTATATGCCAGTATAATAGGGTTTTGGTGGGCTCACACTTTCCACCATAAATGTAGTAGTTAGAGTGGCTTATGGGCCTGGCTCCTCCTCTCTATGGTTCGCTAGCCTACCCACCTGACTATTTAAGACACTTGTGTGATGCTCTACTAGGATTTCCCATACCAAGTGCCGCTTTTCTAGAGCCAGGTATGTACTGCTTCATTCACTTTTTTGGGGGGGTGGGGCATGGAAGGAGGTCAGTGACCACTGGGGCTCATTATTTAATTCCTCCTGTGGTCATCTGGTCTGTTTGGGTACCCTTTTGGCACTTAGACGCTTCTCAAACAGGTCTAGTTGAAAATGT
Organism: Geotrypetes seraphini; assembly: GCF_902459505.1. Classification (NCBI taxonomy): domain Eukaryota; kingdom Metazoa; phylum Chordata; class Amphibia; order Gymnophiona; family Dermophiidae; genus Geotrypetes; species Geotrypetes seraphini. The sequence goes on along the minus strand of NC_047085.1, from coordinate 486,934,461 downwards.
CTAAGTTCCATCTAGGATGTCCTGGAAAATGTCCGATTATAGCTGCAGGACGTGCAAGTTTAAGCCCATTCAAAATCTGTCCATGCCCTGCCCATGGCACACCTACCAATACGCCCATTTCTACTCTGGATGCACACTGGATAAGAAGTCCTGCTAATGTCCAGTTTTGAAAATTCCCACTTGGACATTTTGACTAGTAAGATGTCCAAGTGCCAGTTTATGCTGTCTTTTGGACATCTATCATTTTTGAAAATGAGCCCCTAAGGGTGCTATGTACATAAAACCTTTGAAAAGTATTCATACCATACTCTCATGCCATAGTGGCTTCCAGAAAAGCTGGTAGGGTCAAAGCATTGTAAGAAATCAAGTATGCTTAACATAGTCATAGAGGATCCTTAGCAGAATTGAGGGGGGAAAAAAATCCTAAATCAAATATGAATGGGTGGGCCCCAGCTGACCCATATTTGCTGACATCCTCTAGGTTTTTAGGTAACTGTGATTACAGAAGGGTGCACTCCTTTTAAGCTATACGCAGTCATCATAATTGCTTCCTCTGGCTGAAAATAATTACATCTCACGTTATCCAACAATAAATTTCTGGTCTTTGATGCCAGGGAACTATACATTCAGTCCAACAAGAGTCCTTAAACAAATGACTTGGCTGGTCTCAGTATATGCCCTGATCGAGAACATTTTCTTTCTCAAGGCTAACCACACATATAATATAGCACACTTTTCCAAGGAGACTTAAAATTGCTGGCTCCGAGAGCAAATAAGTGATTCTTTCCAAGGGATGATGGCCTCTTTAGTTTCAGGGCTGAGGTCATGCAATTGGCGAAACACAAAACGGAGAAAGCTGCAGACACAGTGCTGTCCCATACGGTAGTCTACACCCAGTTAAACTAGATTTTCCTTCCAATGGGCTGCAGCTAAAAAACAGTTGTCAACAGAAAAACCCTCCGGTAGCAAAATGCTATTCAAAAAGGAAGTGTCCAGCTCAGTTTTCCTTGCGTTGCACCTGATGGAAAGCTGGGTCACTGGCAGGTCAATAAGGCAGAGCTCCAACGCAAGTAAAATTAACACTCTTTCTTGAGCTGATCCAAAATAAGCACATTCCCTCTTTTATATTGATGTTTTTCTCCTCCATTTACTCCAGTCTTTCTCTCCGATAGTCAGCCGATTGCCCACCCCACTGCTCCATCACCAGCTGGAACAAGGGTAACATACCAGATGGAACCGGAGGAGAAATTACGCTTGGCTAAGAGCTGGCTCCGTCCTCCTATTTCATAGTTTATACACACTAAGACATATCATATCCCCTTTACTACAGAAAAACAATCTATTCCACAATCTGGGAGTGTGTGGCACAGTGGCTAGAGCTACAACTTCAACACTCTGAGGTTGTGGGTTCAGATCCCATGCTGCTCCTTGTGACTTAATCCCTTCATTGCCCCAGGTAGATTGTAAACCACTTAGGCTATAAGTGGTATGTAAATGCTAAAATAAAGTTTCAGCTCTCCAGAGCTCCCTACAGAATCTTGGATTGATTGCATATGACTTTCATCAGTGCTGGTACAGTCTATTGCACTTGCCCAGTTGGATTATTGTAATTCTGTATATCTAGGTATCAAACAGGGTAGTTTAATAAGACTTCAGTTAATACAGAATACGGCAGCTAAACTCATCTTTGGGAAGAGAAAGTACAATCATATCTCTCCTCTTTTGAGAAAGCTTCATTGGCTCCCAATCCGTTTTAGGATCCAGTTTAAATGTACCTGCGTCATTTTTAAGCTTCTCTATAGAATATTTGGCCCTTTGGTCCCTTTATACTGGAACTAGTCATTAAGCCCGTTACATTAACGGGTGCTAGAATATATATCTGTCTGTCTTTATGTCTCTCTCTCTCCCTGGCCCCCTTTCTCTGTCTTTCTGTCCCTCTCCCTGCCCCTGTGTCTTTCCTCCTTTCTTTCTGTCTCCCTCCCTCCTGCTGTCTGTCTGTCATTCTTTCCCTGTATTTCCCTGTGCAGCTGCAACAGCATTTCCCTCCCCCTCCACTTCCCTGTGCTGCAGCAGCAGGTATTTCCCTTCCCCTCCAGATCCCTGTGCAGCAGTAGCAGCATTTTCCCCCACCCCTCTTCCCTAATCTTACCACGATATGGCCTGCTTTTTTTGGCCCCTCCCCCTTCCCTCCCGCAGTCTAGCCTGCTCCAAGGGCCCCCCCCTTCCCTTATCGAGTTTCCCTCAGGCAGGCCCAGCTTCTTTTTGTTTTCATTCTGTTTCCCTCCTTTGCGTGGCTGCCTGCCTGGTCCCATTCAGCGGCTCGCGGCTGGAGTCTCTTTTTGTTGGCGCTTCCCTGCCCGGCCCGCAGTCTGGCCAGCTCCGGGCGAGTGTTGCAGCGGCTCCTCTCAATCCCCGCCAGCGTCGGAAGCCTTCTCCGATGCTGGTGCGGCTCATGAGAGGAGCCAACACCGCAATCTGGAGAGCAGGGAGTCCAACGCTGGCGGCCAGTCCTTTGTAGGTAGGTGCTGAGAAACAGAAAGGCTGGGGACTCGCGCATGCACACTCCTGCGGCCACGGACCTACATCTCACATATCAGAGATCATGGAAGCATGCAGATTTGAGTGCACATGCGCGGCTAGGGTTTTATTCTATAGGATACCCTTTTGATTTTGCCATTCGAGGAATACACAGAGATATAAACTACTGTTCCTTTCCTTCAAAGGAATTAAATCGGCTGGGAAACTCAGTCAATCAGGCACTAGCAGTATGGTACAATATTGTGAGCAATAGTCGGGCCTGAACCTTGAAGGCAGTATAAAGACTGTCAACAAGTGACAGCCGATAACACAGAGAAGTCAACAGGCAAAAAAGAACCACCATTCAACTTGCATTTCCAAAGCCAAAAACTCGTCTGCTCTCTTCTCAATTTTAAAATCTCTGACGTAATTTAAACCAAAAAAAAAAGATACACAATCACATAGTAATCTTACAGCCCAAGACCTAGCAAACTACTTCATAAAAAAAAGTTGTCAAAATCAGGGAACGTGTCCAAACATAGGCCACTCCTGCCCCTTTGGAAGAGGAATCCTAAGAATAAGTCACTCGTTGTTTAAAAATATCTAATATATTCTTGAATGCCTTTACTGAATATTTCTGTAGGTTTCTTTTTATAGTTTTTAATTGGATTTTCAATTCAATTTCTTCATTCAATCTTGTAAGACCAAATATGTGTATGGACCTTCGGACTGCATCCAGGCATATGGTTGCTATATTCTTCGTGAGTCCAATCTTTATTAATTAAGTAATGTACTTGTTATTTATCATTTGACTCTTCATTTTAAATTCGTAAAGATACTACATATAATACTTAGAAGAACATCACTTAGCTTATCGGTGATTTGTTCTTCTGTTACCCCTACCGACATGCATGTTTCAAGGAAACATTTCTTCAGGGCTGAGGTCAGCGATTGAGGGAGCTTTTTTTCATCGTGTATCAGGCCTCGAAATTACCAACTGCAAAGTGTGCCAATTTCAACTTACCATTATTAACCCCCCTCTTTTACAAAGGCGCGCTAAACGTTTTTAGTGTGCACTATATCTACACGTACGCTAAATGCTAACACACCCATGCGCGCTAAAACGCTTAGTGCACCTTTGTAAAAGGAGCCCTAGATGTCTTAAAAGGCTTCTCCAAAGCATCAACATCAAGCGATCAAGCTCTGACTTGATTCCTCTCTTATTAATAAAATGCATCTTATTTATTTAATTCATTTTCTATCTCGTTTTCCTCAAAGAGCTCAAAACGGGTTACAGGTTAAACATACAAAAAGTACAGTTTACAAGTTACGACTTTGTCATAATTACAGTACAAGTTTACGATACAAGTTTTTTATCCTAACTTGAGACACACTAGGGATCCAATACCAATGTACATAATGTACAATTTACAGATTAAATCTTCTGTGCAGTTAGCACACATAGGCAAATTTCTCTGTGTTAATTGCTTGAAGGCATCACGAAAACGTGAGGAAGGTCCCCCCCCCCAACAGTTATTGGAGAGGTTTTACAGGTAGAAACATAGAAGATGACGGCAGATAAGGGCCATAGCCCTTCAGGTCTGCCCACTCTACTGACCCACTCCCAAGTCTACTATCCTAGGGATCCTACTCCTGGTGACAGGTTCCCTTGGCTTAACCCTCTAAGGGATCCCACATGGGCATATTCATGTTTAACTATGTCAACTTTTGCATTTAACGTGAATTCCTTGTGAAATCTTAGCAAGCATAAACGAGATCCTTCGGCAGCAATTCTATAAACTGCCACCTCATTGCAGGCACTGTGAAGAGGCACAGTTAGGGTCAATTTGATAACAGCTTAAGGGCCCTCCTAAGCCATTATAGGTTATTAGAGCAAAGCCGCATCAGTGCACCAAATGTTAGGCCAGTCAATTTGTGGCATAAGTGGGCATTCCTAAGCGCAACATGCAATGCCCGAACCTGGGCAATTTGGTGACACACTCGTGTAAGTGCACTGGGGCTACTCTTTGGGTTTTAGCCAGGTACTAGCGACCTGGATTGGCCACCGTGAGAACGGGCTCCTGGGCTTGATGGACCATTGGTCTGACCCAGTAAGGCTATTCTTATGTTCTTATGATATGCAGACCACAGAAGGCAGCCTGCATAACTCCCACGGTTGGCTCTGACCCCAGATCTTCAATGTCAGGCCATTTCCGCTGACTGTGACTAAATATCTGGGAGAGGGGGGGAGGAAGGGGGTTAGCCAGTGCTAATATAGCCAGCTAAGTCAATATTCAGTGTTGGATGGTTAATTTAATAATGGCCAAAGATAGACTTGCTGCTTACATAGCCCGATTTGGCCGCCCAACTTGGCCAGTCAGTGCTGAATATTGCCGGCGATTGTGCGACATAGCCATTAACATTCAGCCGCTGTGAATATTCAGCAGAGTTATCCAGTTATCTCGCACGAATATTCATGTTTAGCTGATTGAACGCTATTTAACCGATTAGCGTCCATTTTGGGCCAGTTAAATAGCATTAAATATCAGGGGGACGTAGTAACATAGTAAATGACGGCATGGTCCATCTAGTCTGCCCCAACAGTTACATTCATTATCAAGTCAATGCTGAAGCAACGATCCAGTACATTATTACGTTTTACTTGCTGCGTTCCACCATAAGATGTCATCCCCTTCCCCCTCCTGAGATATGCAAGACCTGTACTCAGACAATATGAATGTGGTATAAGATACACATACTCTCTCCTGATCCATCCTTGCCGTCTTCAGGGCTCGGACCAGAAATAAGTCCTACTTCCCAGCTACTGAGGTACCATCAAAGCCTACTCCAGCCCATCTTGATCCGGTGGCATAGTAAGGGAGGGGATCCCCATCCCCCTTCTGCCCTCCTTCCCACTCCTCCCCCTGCCGCGCACGCCTCTTCCCTTCCCCCGTACCTTTTTAACTTCGGCGTGAGCAGCCACCAACTTGCCACCTGTGTCCGCTTCGGCTCCGTCCCTGACGTCGCTTCCGGGATCTGCGCCTAGGAAATGACATCGTAGAAAGTGCCGAAGCTGGTGTGGGCCGCAAGTTGGTGGCTGCTTGCGCCGAAGTTTAAAACGGTATGGGGAAGGGGCGCGTGCAAGGGGGGGAAGGGCAGGAGGGAGGGGGGCGCCGCTCACCCATGCTACGCCACTACACAGGCCTTCCAGTGTCGGCTTTGCTTCCCGACCGCTGTACAGTAATAACTTTATTTTTATATACCGCCATACCACAAACTGTTCTACGCGGTTTACAAGGGAAGAGACTGTATACAGACAGCGACATTACAGAGAACTTTCAAAGCTACATTGGCATGCTAAGTTTAGTCAGGTTTATCTGGAAGTGTTTTGGAAGTACATCAGGTTGAGGTGGGGGTCGGAGAAATTTGTCAAAGAGATAAGTTTTTATTGACTTCCTAAGCCTTTGGTATGAAAGTGCGTTTTGAGATGAAGTTGGTTAAACATTTGTTCCATTTGCCTGCTTGGAACGATAAGTGTTCTATCAAGGTATCTCTTGTAGGTGCAGCCCTTTAGGGATGGAAAAACGAAACAAGTAGGTACGGCGTGTATTAATTGTGCCTGGGAATTCAAATTACGTATCTAAGCGCCATTATTCTACAAACTGGGCACTCTACACTGTGTCTATTACTCTGACTTTCTCCCTCTCTACTTGTATCTGACGACTTTATTATAATTATTTTCGCTGATTATCCAGCTCTTCTTGTTGTAAACCGCCTCGAACCACTATGGCTTTGGCGGTATATAAGAATAAAATTATTATTATTGATGCCGAAATACAGGTAGCGGCTTGTAGAACTGCCTTCTTCTTGTTTCACAGAACTAAGGGCATTCATACATTTCAGTACAGCTGTGTGCATCCATCCAATTTTCTTAAAATAAACGTTTGGAAGCAAGTTATTTCCGCACGCTATTTCCTGAAGGTTTCTTTTAAGAATTAAATCACCCAAGTGTTAAACTATAGCCCTACACCTGAGTTTTTGGCAAGCTCAGAGGACTTCATTGTATAAACCCAGTGTATTGGTTGCATAACTCTGCACTAACACGCTGCCCTTTTAACTTCCTTTGACGTTTCAACCTCTGGAAGAAAGAGCGATCAAATTCTAACTCCAGGAACCCTGAACGCTGCATGCCAAAAAGTAAAGAGGCACTAGAGTTCTCTAGACCATTAATAATAAAAAAAAAAGAGATAATAATAATAATCTGCAAGAGAGAGAGAAAGTGTTTGGAGGATGTGGTCACCATGGCTTCGAGGGCCAGGCACACACATTGCATTCTGGCTCAGGTCCCGGCGTCGGATGGAGCCTGGAACCACTGAAGCGCAAGATATTCCGGCACTTTCTAAATAATGGGGTTCAAATGGGGAAGCAGCAAGCACTGAAACGAATGAAAAGAAAATCAAGGGGAAAATATATAGAGAGAGGGAGTTAGATGTGTACAGACGTACACTGAACACTTCCTATCACTGTCCCTTCAAATAAGTTTGAAATACAATTTTTTATTTTTTTTATTTTTAATCATGAAACAATACAGTGATGTAGAAATGGGTTCATAGACAACCCCGCGAAAGACAAAGGCGCGCGCCGACAACTGAGCGCAAGATGGAGACGCGCGCCGAAGAAAATTACAGTTTTTAGGGGCTCCGACGGGGGGTTTTGTTGGGGAGCCCCCCCAGTTTACTTAATAGAGATCGCGCCGGCGTTGTGGGGGGTTTGGGGGATTGTAACCCTCCACATTTTACTGTAAACTTAACTTTTTCCCTAAAAACAGGGAAAAAGTGAAGTTTTCAGTAAAATGTGGGGGGTTACAACCAGTGCTCCCTCTAAGCGGGCGGGTGTTGTGAGCAAACTTTTTTCGCTTTGAGCTAAAAGCCAGCAAGTTATGAGCCAACTCGCCCGATTCTCCTCTCGCCGCCCTGCCATCTGCCGTACGCCGTGCGCTGTGACGAGAAACTTGTGCGCTGCGATGTAATATTTTGTGCGCCAGCGCACGCCAGCGCAGCTTAGCGGGAACACTGGTTACAACCCCCCAAACCCCCCACAAAGCGGTACGATCTCTATTAAGTAAAGTGGGGGGGGGGTTCTCCCCCCACCCACCCCCGTCGGAGCCCTAAAAACAGTAATTTTCTGCAGCGCGCACCCCCACGCTGCGCTCAATTGTCTGCGCGCTTTTGACCTGACACCGTAGAAATGAATGCTAGCTCTGAATTGTCCACCTTAAACCCATTTGATTTATAAAATCAAAATGCTGGAGGGTTCCCCGGTACTCTTTAATACCTTATTTTAGGGGGGGGGGGGGAAATGGATGCATCTCCATCATGGAGCAGCACAGCTTGTGAGTCTCCTTGATAAGAATTGACACATATTACTGCTGCCATATAAGAAGCATAAGGGGGAAAAAAAAATTAATAAAGAAAAGCTTGTCTGGGAGTCTTGGGCAACTGAAGATGCAAACCTTGGAGGTATTCTTTCAGGGCCAGTGCTGGACTACAGCTGTGTACAAGTCCACATACATTTTTAGGCTGGTCCTGTGAAAGATAGCCAGCTGCTCCAACCTTTGGGCTACCAACTAGGGAAGCCGGGGCTCAAATCCCACTGGCACCTTGTGATCCTTGGCAAGTCACTTAGGGCTCCTTTTACGAAGCCGCGTTAGCAGCTTTATCGCACGCGACTTGTATCACGCGCTAACCCCCCCCCCCCCCGCCGAAAAACTACCGCCTGCTCAAGAGAAGGCGGTAGCGGCTAGCACGGCTGGCAGTTTAGTGCGCATTATGCACGTTAAACCGCCAGCGCGGCTTCGTAAAAGGAGCCCTTAATCCTCCATTACCTAAGCGTGTGTGTGTGGGAGGAGAGGGGGTACTTTATGCACGATATCATGTATTCTATGAAACAGACTTCATAAAAAGATCTATTAAATTTCAATAACAGTTTACAATAAATGCACAAAATTTTTATAGAGAAATTTAATATACTTATATTTATAAAATAATTAACACACTACAATCATTGTTAGTACTCATAAACACGTACACCCAGGGCTAGATTCTGTAAAGGACATCTAACTATTTAGACGCATCTAGACTCGCTGTGCGCGATTCTCTAAAGTGTGTATATGCATTATAGAATCGTGCTCGGTTGCGCGTCTAAACCACGCCTAAATTTTAGATGTCCTTTACAGGATTTGGCCCCCAATGTCCAGAGAACACCTTGCCCTGGGTCACAAGGAGCTGCAGTGGGGATTGATCCCGGTTCGCCAGGAATCAGGATCTCAGTCCACTGCACTAACCATTTGGCTATTCTACTTCCCACCTCCCTATTTGTGTTCCTTAACCATCCAGTGCACCCCTCGCCGGACACTTCGATCAATTAATGACTATGGTATAGTCCTGCCCAGTCCACGAGTGTCTCAATATGAGTCTACGTGCCGTAATGTGTTCTGTTGTGGGGTTTTTTTTTTTTATGGCCTCTGCGTTCTAGAATTCTCTGTCTTTATTAATCCTGCACCATTATTCCAGTGTTTTTGTACACTGAAGCTGAAGGGTGTGTTTTGAGGTCCTGGATTCGTGGTGGTCTTTTTCGAGAACAAAATCCCTGACGTAGCTACGAGTGAAACAGGGACTTCCCTGTCGGGTGTTTAGCTTGCAATGCCCTGAACTGGAGTTTGTTTCGGAGGACGACCTGAATGTTTCGGGATTGCACGTTTTACAAGCTAAGTTCATTGTTCTTTCACCTATGCAGGATTTTGGACTTGTGTTTCTTGAGTGCATTTATTTTTGCTAGGGGGGGGGGGCCCTTCCGCAATGGAACTCCTTCACCAAGAGAGACTGTATTTTCCATGATATGGGAGTGCATGAATAACGTATTTGCTGTATCACACAAAGTGGGGCTTTTTTTTAACCAATGAAGCAAAACTGAATTTTTTCCCTACTTTTTCACCTGTTGTGTGTGTGTGCATGTATGATTGGGGTTGGGTGTTTAGGTAGTGGTTGTGTGAGTAGGGGGGGCTCCTTTGTTTTTGCTTATTGGAGTATGATGAGTTTAGGTGGTGATTGAATGTACTCTCTTCCTTTTTGTATGGTAATTGAAATCACCCATTATTATACTGTTGCCCAATTCTCCAGCTTTCCTAATCTCTGAAAACATTTCTTCATCTGTCTGCTCATTTTGTCCTGGGGGACGGTAGTTGAGAATGACACGGGGAAAAAATTTATCACCGTCCCCGTGAGCTCAGTCCCTATCCCCGCCCCGCAAGCTCGGTCCCCGTTCCTGCTTCTGCAAACCGTCAGACCCCATCCGCACAAGCCTTGAAAAGTTATGATTTTATACTGAACTTACTTTATTAAAGTATAAAAAGAGATAATAATCTGTACAATTGTCATTTTATAAACACAAATAATACAGAGCAAGGATCAACAAAATCCCTGTCTCCCTTCCCTTTCACAAATATCCCCCTCCACTATTGTGAAAACTGAATAAACCAAATTACTACAGAATGCTACATAGAAAAATCAAGCTAATAGAATACTTCAGTCACACATGGCAGGAATCGTGTTAGAGGAGAGCAACTAGGGCAACTGCCCCATGGTCACAGAGAGAGCCCTAAGCCAGCTGGAAGCTAAAGAAGCACAGCCTGGGCTTTGCGGTCCCGTTATGTCTAATATCAGCTCTAGCAGGATACATATTTTAAATCTGAAATATTCTAATCACAAAATATAAAATAATTTTTTTTTTCTACCTTTTGTTGTCTGGTAACTTTATTCTTCAAATCACATTGGTCTCAGGCTTTGGTTTTGGGTTCCTTCTGTCTTCATAGTGGCATGGTTGGCTCCTGAAGGTAAAATAGGCGCAAGAGGAGCTGGGGAGGAGATGCCAAGTCTGACACGGGCACAATTTTTTTTACCATAGGAGCAAAATTATTCACCGCACCTAAGGGGTAGTAAAAGGTCTTGTCCCCATTCCTGCGGCAAACCAGTCTTGTCACCATTCCTGCGGATTTACTGCGGTGACCATGGTTTACCATGGTAAACAGTCCCCGTGTCATTCACTAAACGGTAGTATAATCCTACCTTTATATTCCTTCCCTCCACACATGGAATTTCTATCCATATGGATTCCACACTGCTATCTATGTCATGCAGAATGTTAATTTGATTTGATTCAATTCTCTCTTTAACAAATAGTGCAACCCCCCCCCCTTCAATTTGATCTACTCTATCCCTGCGATATAATTTGTACCCATGTAATACAGTGTCCCATTGATTGTCCTCTTTCCACCAGGTCTCCGAGATGACTATTATATCTACCTCATCAGTTAAGCAGTATAAAATCATTTTTACTACTTGTGATCTATCTAGATACTTGGGACCTGGGTTGGCAACTAATCTAATCTAATCTAAAACTTAGGTTTGTATATCGCATCATCCCCAAATTGGAGCTCGATTCAGTTAACATAAGAGAGCAAACAGATTCATAATCTTTGGACAGAATATGAAAAAAACATGAGCTTGAACCAAAAAAATGTAATACTACCTGAATGGCAAGAATCGCTATCGGCAATATACAAAGATTATTTTCCTATCCTATGGCAATTAACATAGAAACATGATGGCAGATAAAGGCCAAATGGCCCACCTGCAGTAACTATTATCTCTTCCTCTCTCTAAAGAGATCCCACGTGACTATCCCAGGCTTTATTGAAATCGGACACAGTCTCTGTCTCCACCACCTCTTCCAGGAGACTGTTCCTTGCATCTACCACCGCCTATCACCTCTTAATTTCATTCTATGGCCTCTTATTCCAAAGCTTCCTGTCTAAATATTGTTGAAATAAGGTTTTCAAAGTCTTTCGAAAGATTTGAAGGGAAGTGAGAGTCCTAATAGAAGATGGAATTTTGTTCCAAATCTCAGTAAATCTACATACGTAAGATCGACAAAGCTTACCAGTTGATCTAATCCCTTTAAAAGAGGGGAAGGAGAGTTTATACCGGTATGAGAAATTTGTTGAGCATTCAAAGATACAGGATACTGGGCTTGATGGACCTTTGTTTTGTCCTAGTATGGCAATTCTTATGTAATTTGTACCAGCTTCTGGCAGGCGTACCCAAGATTAGATCCAAAATACATACTAAGCTAGTACACTATTCATATAAAGGCTGTTCCATTCAGAGTGTCCTTTAATGAATACTAGGTTAGCGCAGATCATCCCAGTGCCTAACTTTGGATGCTATTTATTGAATTCTCCTCTCCCTCCCCCCTCCCGCCATTCAGTTTATATAAGCATGCGGCTGCACAATTTTATTTCACTGGCTCCCTATCTGCCATCGCATAAAGTTCAAGATCTTATTGCCGACCTACAAGTGTGTTCATTCTGCTGCCCCTCAATATCTCTCCTCGCTTCTCTCTCCTTATACACCTCCTAGAGAAATCCATTCTTCAGATAAGTCACTCTTAACATTACCCTTCTCTTCCACTGCCAATTCCAGACTTTGTTCCTTTCATCTAGCTGCCTCCTATGCCTGGAATAAATTACCCGAGTTTGTCCGTCAAGCCCCTTCCCTTGTTTAAAAGCAGACTGAAAACCCACCTTTTTGATATAGCTTTCAATCCTTAACCCTACTCCTTTGCCCTCCAACCCAGCCAGCAGATTAACCGTTCCCCTTAACTATCCCTGACATCCTGTTTGTCTGTCTTGCCTGTTTAGATTGTAAGCTCTTTCGAGCAGGGACTGTTTTCTTACTCTTTGCGACTCTGTACAGCGCTGCATGCGTCTGGTAGCGCTATAGTAGTAGTAATAGTATTTTTTTTAAAAAAATTATATATTTCTGCTTATAAAGCAGGTTTTATCTGCAGAAATACATTTTGTAGTTATGCCCACGATGACTTAAAAATGTGTACATACCACAGGACACTTGTGAAAAGCAGACACAAGGATCCTGCAGCTGCGCCCTCCGTCATGTGCCTTTCGCTTCCCCGCTCCACTCCTTGAAGGCAGTGGGAGCAGCCGATATGTTCCCATCGCCCCAGGAATTGTACCAGTGCCAGCTGCCATGACCACCCAGACCGTAAACCTCATTTGCAACGGTGCTGAACTAAGTGTAGCTGTTTCAGCATGTGTGCGCTGAGGGGCAAGAGAAAGGAGGGGGGGGGGAGAGGGAGCGGGAAAAGAGCAGCAAGCTGTTTGCACAGTGCAGCAGTTCAGTCCGATTTAAAGAAACGGCACGGTGGTGATGCTGGGATGGGGGGGGGCAGGGATGGTGGAAATGTTCACACCCCTTTCCCCCTGGTGAGAGAAATCTGCAGACGCTGTCATAAAGCAGTAGTGTGCCGGTTGCCCTTGTCACTCCGGACAGCTGGAATTCCTTCCAATCCTGATTTTGGCTTCGCTGCCTTTTTCTGTCGCGTTGCACATTTTGTGGGCGGAAGTAGCATGCTAGCAGGCTAGAGCCGCCTCGTGTAACTTCTTGTTCTCAGATCCCTTAACCCCGAATTAGGATGCATCCAAGAATCAGAAATCTGGGGTTGGAGTGGCTCACCAACCAGGTTGCAGATAAATTTTGTGTCCCAAAGTTTAACTCTAGTCTTTACCAGTGGCAAATTGCAACGGGAATGCACCCAGCCGTGCATTCGTTTGAAATGACATAGGAAACGTCAGCAACATCTCTTATGTCCTTTTCATTGGTTTCCCCTCCCCCCCCCCTATTTTTTGTGGTATGTAACTTTTCTTCTTTTTTTTCCCCTGGCTTTTCCACCTTACAATCCGTTGAAATATCCGAGATCAAACGAACAGCACCTATTTACCACCCCCTCTTTAAAGGTTATTAACACACGACGCACCGACATTTTTTTCGGCTACAGCCCCTCAAATCTGGAACTTACTACCTATCTACTTACGAGAGGAATCCTCATTGAGAAAGATTTAAAAGTTCGCTGAAGAGTTTTTCCTCTTCCGAGGCGCTTTTGGAGACTAAGGGCTCCTTTGACTAAGGTTGGCTAAGCATTTTAGTGCGCCCTAACCACACGCTAAACGCTAACGTGGCCATGTTAGTCTATGGACGTGTTTGCGCGTGTGCGCGCACGCTAAACACGCGCTAAAATGAATTGCGCACCTTAGTAAAACAGTTGATTGGCAATCGTTCTTATAATTTTTAACTCAGCCCACATTCCCCCCTCCCCCGTCCCGATGTTATTACCTTACATGACTTCCATCCTATTATGAATTGTAGTTCCTCCCTCTTTCCTTTTGTTTTGGTTAGTCATTTTTTGTTGTTTTGTCCATGAGATATTAATTCTTTATATTACTGTATCCCTTATTTTACTTGTGACTCGCTTAGAAACAGTGATAAGTGTTCAATCAGATTTTAATAAAACTTGAAACTTCATCTACAATCTGTATTTTAAAGCTCTTTTCGGGCTGGCTCCAGGTTACTTAGCCTTGCAAGTTACTTGCTATAGATTATTTAAAAATACCTGTAATGATTTTATATTTATGAACCCATCTATTAAATCCTGTCGATTTAAAAGATTTTTAAACAGGTCATTTGCTTTTCAATTAGGAAAATTGAATTCTTGGTTGACGCCTTTGATTTTTCAAATGTTTTCGTATACTGAGGGGCTCATAATAAAAAAACAAAACAAACCCCAAACGTCTAAAAAGTGGCCTAAATGGATACTTGACGACCAAAAAGCCTGATCGTCCAAGTACCCATAACCAAAGCTGGTTTTAGACGTATCTAAAACCAGCTTAGGCCTTTCCCCTGCCCCTAAACGCATAGAGCGAAAAGAGGTGTTTTTAGAGGAGGGGAAAGGGTGGTATGTGGGCGGGAGGTGGGCCGACCCAGACATAGGCGTACAGCAGGTATAACCAAAACTTTAGGCAGGTTGCTTAGTTGGCACTTAAACGTTTTGACTTAGACCAAGTCAAAACAGGTATAAGTGCAGAAAAAGGGCCCGCTGAGGTGATGGCGGCTGTCGCGATCAGTTCAGTGGCCCAGCAACCTATTCCCCCCTCCAGCAACCATCGCGGCAGGAGAGATGGCTCATCTCCCCTGCTGCGATGGTGATCACCCCGCTACCCGAACTGCCACGACCCGCGGCAAGAAAGATGCCCAATCTCTCCTGCCGCGGTTTGTGGCAATTCGGGTAGAGGGGTGATCGCATCATGGCAGGGGAGAGAGCCAATCTCTCCTGCCGTGATGCATCACCCCCCCCCCCCCCCGCCCCACAAAAATCCGGGCAAGAGGGAGCTCAAGTCCTCCTGCCCTGGCGAGCCACGATCCCGCCGACAACATCAGGGCAGGTGGAAGCCCAAGCCCTCCTGCCTCATCAAGCCGCAAACCTCCCCCCCTGACAACATTGTTGTCAGGGGGGGGGATTCTGTAACCGGTGTTGTTTTTGACAGACACCGGTTACAGAATCCAGCTTTTAGGCGAAGAATCGGCTCCTCTTTCACCTAAAAGCTCTTGTTTTGGGTGTTTGAGAGTTAGGCTTTTTTTAGGTTGATTATATGTTGTTAGTGTAGACGTGGTGGTGGTCTGGGCGTTTAAACAGCTCAACGTAGAGACAGGTCATTATTTTTTTTAAAAAACCTCCTTTTGGACGTGTTTTTTGATTATGGACATTTTCCCTGCTTCTACTTTCAATGTTTAGAGCCTTAGGCCAAATGGGGACTTAGATGTTTTTTTTATTATGCCGCTCTGATTTTAGAAGGATTTTAAACACATATTTGTTTGATAAATTTATTACATAATTGTTCTTAATTTTAACTTTATTATGTTCAATATGTGTATTTCACTGATTGTCCAGTTCTTTTCTGTGAACCGCCCGGATCTTTTGTGGGTGGGCGGTATACAAGAATAAAGTTATTAGTATTATTTTATTGTTAAGCTGCCTTGATGGTTTTGTCTGAAAGGTGACCTATCACATAAAACGCAAACCTGAAACTTGGAATTTGATGTCACTGGAAAAATGAATAAATAACGCACTGAGATTTTGTTCTTGCAGAGTCAGCCAAACGTCCAATCATACCAAAACACCACAAAAATAAAAAATGTGGAGAAAAGCAGACCTCATACACAGACCACTGGGGCTGCACTGTACCCTAAGCAGTCTGTATCATCATAGGTCTGGAAAAAAAAACTCCACACATAAATAGGAATAAATCTCTCATGCATGTATATCTTTCAATTTCAAGTAAGTATGGTTATAATACTTACTTGAAATTGTATTATATATTATAATACATATACATATATAATACATATACATATATTATACATATATAATACATATTATAATATATTATAATACCATATTATAATATATTATAATATGGTTATAATATAGTACAAAAAACACAGGCTGCAGCTGGGAAATTCACAGTTCGTTTTGAAATATACTGTTTTCAATGTCATTCAAAAAAACTTATCTGAAACGGTGGTACCATACAACTTCAATCTTAGCGTGCCGCAGACTAAATTTCTCCTAACAGCAAGTACTACTGTTTCGCAAACTTTCGCTGCTACTTCAGGGGGGAAGAATCAAATCTTTCGCAGTAAGGGGAGTATCCAAAAGACTTGCCGGACCCCTAGACCTGCCCCCCAGTCCCACCCATCCCCACCCCATCACGCCCCCGATCCTGCCTAACCCCGCCTCCAATCTCGTCCCCCGCTGCCTGCTCTCGTTGGGCAGGACATCTGCGCATGCATGGAGTCCAGGCGGGATGATTTATTTTCCAGGTTGTTGTAGTCACCGTGCCCCCAGAAACGGCGAAAACCGGATAAAAGACAGTAATTGAAAAAGTTGCCTGGACACCTGACGGGAGTGCCAAAGGATGCCAAAGGACCCTAACTTTGATGCCCCTCTGTAATCACTATAAGCTCCTGAGAGAGGAAGGAGACAAGGTGGATGGTGTCGTATTACAAGGCCTCTGGATCAAGCCACAGCATTTGCAATTTTTGAATAACCAGATGTTGTTACAGATGTCACAGCACGAATCCATAACGCAAGCGGCTTTTCCATGACTTTCAGAACCCAACACCATGACTTAGCTGCGGTCTTCAGAGCAATCTCTGAAACTTCCTGAAAAAGGGCCTTACAATAACATGAAAGGTTGGCCATCGATCAAAACAAATAAATCACACACTGTGTGCAAGTAGCAGAGACCTTCATCTGCTGAAAAAAAAAAAAGCACTAGCAAAATTGGAAACCTACACATCGCTAGTTGGAAAAAAAAAACCCTAGTAAGAATACAGTGACTACACTTCCCCCTCCGTATTAGTGAATTCCATATCTACAGATTCGCTTATTCGCGCTTTTAAACCAATAAAAAGCATTTTCATTTTTCAGGCTATTTTAAGCCCTGTAAGCCCCCCCACCCTTAAGCCTTACCTGGTGGTCTAGCGGGTTTTCGGGGCAGGAGCGATCTTCCCACGCTCCTACCCCGTGCAGATCTCTCACAGGAAATGGCTGTCTTGAGCGCCTGTCGTAGTCATTTCCTGTGAGTGATCTTCACGGGGCAGGAGCGTGGGAAGATCGCTCCTGCCCCAAAAACCCACTAGACCACCAGGTAAGGCTTAAAGAGGGGGGGGGGGCTTACAGGGCTTAAAATAGCTGGGGGAAAGCGGGGGTTAGGGGCAGAACCGGCCCGAATATTATTCGCGGGCCGGCTCTGCCCCTAACCACCACGCATACGGAGGGGGAAGTTGTTAAACACATTACACATCTTCATGACAAAATTCAGATCACCTATTGGGCAGCTATTAACCACTAGAACAGCGATTCTTAACTTTTTTTTGAGTCACGCACTCCTTTAAGAATCTGATGAAAGCTATGGACCCCCTTCCTCAGAAATAGTCACATAATCACAACTTTGCATGCAATGAATATAATTTATTTTATCGATCAAGATTTGACTGTCTCATACTTATATGACATACGCAACCCCCCTCCTCTTTTACAAAGGTACGCTAAGCTTTTTAGCACGCGCTAAATATTAGTGTGCGCTAAACAAGCGCTAAACGCTAACATGTGCATGTTATCCCATGGACGTGTTAGCGGTTTGCGCATGCATTGATTTAGCGCACGCTCATCTGCGCTAAAACGCTTAGTGCGCCTTTGTAAAAGAGGGCCAAAGCATTATTAAACTTTATAAAGTAAACAATCTATAAAAACACTCCGTGTTGTGAAAGTATTCAGGACTTTTGGGGGGGGCTTTGGCTTCGTTTCTTCAGGGCTTGTTGCGTGTTCCTGTCGGTCTCTCCGTATTCAGTGGCGTACCTAGCATATGTGACACCCGGGGCCCATCATTTTTTGGCACCCCCCCCCCATCTGTACGAAAAACATGATTTTTAGTAACAAGCCACATGTCACACATGAGTACCTAAGAAAAGGCAGCATCTTACATACTGCAGTGAGCAATACATCAATAAACCCATTGTAAAACTAAACAAGCCAGACCAGTACAGATCAATCCTACATCGTCAATCCTAACAGAAAACCATGTCTTTCGAACACACAGAACACAGAAA
This sequence comes from Geotrypetes seraphini, assembly GCF_902459505.1. NCBI lineage: Eukaryota > Metazoa > Chordata > Amphibia > Gymnophiona > Dermophiidae > Geotrypetes > Geotrypetes seraphini. The sequence goes on along the minus strand of NC_047085.1, from coordinate 486,916,363 downwards.
ACACCTTCGCCTAGTATGGAATATGTCATCACAAACTAACCCCTCCCCCTTTTACAAAACTGTAGTGTTGGTTTTAGCCACGGAGGTAACAGCTCTGACGCTCATAGAATTCTGAGCATCAGAGCTGCTACCACCACGGCTGGCGCTAAAAAACGCTCCACAGTTTTGTAAAAGGGGGGGATAAAATAGAAATACATAGACAAAGGTTAAATTGAACCAGTAAGAAGCTGGACTCTGCATACAATGCAACGCCACAGAAACAGTGACACATGTCTCCTAAAGCAATAAATAAATAGAAAAGTTTTGTTCTACATTTGTCTTCTCTGGTTTCTGCTTTCCTCATCTTCTTGTTACTCTCTTCCTTCCATCCACTGTCTGCCGTCTCTCTGCCCCTATATGGCATCTTCTCTCCTTCTATGCCCCTTCCAGAAACTGTATGCCTCCCCCTTCCATCTCTCCTTTCACCCCCATTGGTCTGGCATCTCTCTCCTCTCCTTCCCTCTCCCACAACTCTCTTCTGCAATCCCTTTCTTCCCTCATTTTCCTTTTGAATTTATTTTCTGCATCCATCTAGATTACGTTCTCACTACCCTCTCATCAATTTCCTTTTTTACAGTCTACCTACAGCTCGCCACCTCTTTCCCTCACCCCCTCCAGTATTTCCCTAACTCAATCATTTCCCCCCCCATCATGTGCCCTTCTTTTATTTATCCCCTCCTTCCATCATGTGCCCTCTTTCTCTACCCCTTCCATCTAGCTAAAGAAGTGCTGCCTGGGCTTTGCAGTCCCCAGTTATGTCTCTAGCAGGATATATATTTCAAATTTGATATATTCTAATGACAAAATAGAAATAAAATGTTTTTTTCTACCTTTTGTTGTCTCTGGTTTCTGCTTTTATTTTATTTTCACTCTTTTCCTTCCAGCGTCTGCCCTGTCTCTTCAGTCCAGCATTTGCCCGTTCCATCCACTGTCTGCCCATTCCAGAAACTGTCTATCCCTGCCATCTCTCCTCTAGACACCCCCCCTTTGGTCTGGCATCCATCATCTTCCCTCTGTTCCCTCATGGTCTGGCATCTTTCTCCTTTCATCTCTCTTTCCCTCCCCCCTGTGGCTTTTAGCATTTCTCTCTTCTCATTTCCTCCGCTCAAATCTGATATCTCTGTCTCCTTCCCCATTATCTAGCATCTCTGTCTCCTCTCTCTCTTTCCTTGCCTTCTCTGGTCTTCCTTCTTTATTTTCTGCCACCGTCTAAATTAAATTCTTTCTTACTATGCAGTCCTCAGTTTCCCTCTTTTCACTGTGTCTACCCACAGCATGCCACCCCTTTCCTTCACCCCTCCACTATCGCACTAACTCTATCTTCTTCCCCCATCCAGCATATGTCCTTTTTCTTTATCCCTCCTTCCGTCCAGTATGTGTTGTCTTTCTCCACTTCCATTCAGCATTTGGTCTCCCTTCTCCCCATTTCCATCATCTGCCCTCTTCTCTCTCTCCACTTCCATCATCTGCCTTCTTCTCTCTCCCCCTTCTCTCCACTTCCATCTGCCTTCTTCTCTCTCCCCCTTCTCTCCACTTCCATCATCTGCCTTCTTCTCTCTCCCCCTTCTCTCCACTTCCATCATCTGCCTTCTTCTATCTCCCCCTTCTCCCAACTTCAATCATCTGCCCTCTTCTCTCTCCTCCTTCTCCCCACTTCCATCATCTTGTCTCTTCTCTCTCCCCCTTCTCCCCACTTCCATCATCTGCCCCCTTCTCTCAATCTCTCCATCCACCACAGACCCATCTCTCTCCCTTCCTCTCATCTTTCCGATTTTGGCAACAAGATCATCAACGATCCCCCTCCCCCACCCTGACACTTAAGATAGGCAATGGGCCTCCTTCTACCCTCAGCATCAACAGAACATGAGATCGGCAACGCGGTGCTCAGTCCAAAGCTTCCCTCTGACTCAGCTTCCTGTTTCTGCCCAGGAAGTTCAGTCAGAGAAGCTTTTGACTGAGCACCGCGTTTCCGATCTGAAGTCTTGTTGATGCCGGGGGTAGAAGGAGGCCCGTTGCCAATCTTATGTGTCATCGCGGGAGGGGGGGGGTGTGCCGATGCTGCTCATCGCCGTTGCAGCCCAGACGCTGTCGATGGCCCCAATGTGATCTTGCCAGCCCTGCGCGGACCGGCACTGGACGACCCGGACCTGGCCGGCTGTGCACCCCCCTAAGGTGGACCGCCCCCCCCCCCCACTTGGTACGCCACTGTCCGTATTTCATATGCTGTTTGCTTATTTCTCTGAGTTTTCTATTTATACCTCGGCTGAGAAATAGTTTTTAAGCAAATGTTATATTCTGGGGAAATAGTGCATATTGAATTATTGGTTGGCTGATGTTCCTCCCTCCTTCTGATATTGGAGGAATAAATTATATGAACTTTTGGGCTGGGAGGCCGCCATGGCTTATACCTCTCACCGCAGAAGTAGAGACTTTGTCCGTATTTGGTCTCCTTATTTGGACATTTTGCCTCCCCGGAGTCGTAGTCGCATTTTGAACAGACTGGGTTGTATTCTACCCTGCCTATCTGACCTTGCTTTTTGGAATTGGGGGGGAGGGGGAGGGAGGGGTTGGGGGGGTGGGGATGTAAGGGGGGGTTGTTTGGGGGGTTGAGGGTAGGGATGCCTTTGTACCCTAGAAGGACATCAGAATCCAGTCCTCTTGGGGGGGGGGTCCCTGTTTTGTATAATTTCAATCCTTGTCTGCCGTTTTGCATTTGTTGGTGTGTGGTTTTTTTTCTTGTTAATAAAAACAGATTTAAACATAAAAACACTCCTTTTTATGAAAAAATAAAGACCACTCATTATAAATATGAAATATAATCCTCTTGTGCAAATTAAAATAGATCTACTGCTACTGCATTTTCTACCACTATTACTACTACATCTACTCTCTCATTATCTGCGAGAAAAATCAACAGTACCGGGTTGTGCAGTGAATATAAATGTTAATTTTTATCTGACCCTCATGGACCCCCTGAAACCCAGGTTAATAATCCCTGCACTAGAAGACTGCAGAATACTGTGCCAATAGTGTTTCTGCTTTTTGGCAGCGTAGCACTCTGAACCAGACAACCAAAGTGTATGAACCGCATTAAGGATGTTCTCTGACTACCGAGCAAGAAACTTCTAAGAGGATGGGGTTCGGGCTTTCCAGAACTCCAAAATATGTAGGGCATAATTTTATAATAGACTTCCTATGTGAAAAAAAAATCTAAATAAGTGACTTTTTAGACCATACCATGTTCCCTGGGGGTGGGGGGAAAAGAAAAAAAAAACATTTAGGGCTCCATTTACTAAGCTGCGCTAGCGGTTTTAGCGCACGCTGCAATGCCGCGAACGCTAACACCACTATTGAGCTGGCATTAGTTTTTGGCACATAGCGTGGGGTTAGCGTGCGCGGCAATGTAGCGCGCGCTAAAAACGCTAGCGCACCTTGGTAAAAGGAGCCCTTAGGGCTGGATTCAGTAAATGGTGCTCAGAAATAGGTCAGAACAAGGAACGAGTGGGGGAGCGGACTGTACACTTCAACCTATAGGCCAATTACCGTACTATTTAGTGAGCATAATTATAAAAACATATCATATATGTATAACACCAAGCCTTGTTTAGAATCCTTTTTTGCTTAGATCTTTGGACCCAACATGGTCTGTGTTTTGGCTTCCACTAGAACACCTTCCTTAGGGGTGGATTTGTCATCCAGTAGATGGCGCTAATATAATGTATACTTCACCCTCCGAATCCAAGGTTTCAGCATCTGCAGATTCGGTTATTCACGATTTTTTTTAAGGGGAGGGAAAAAAGCTTCGTTTCAGACCTTCCCCGCCTCCCTCCTGCCTTCCTCCCGGCATCCCAGCCTTACCTGGTGGTCTAGCGGGCTTTCGGGGCAGAAGAGATCTTCCTACGCTCCTGCCCCGTGCAGATCGCCAATAGGAAATGGCTGCCGTGAGCACCCGTCGTAGTCTCGAGAGAAAGCTACTGGTCCTGCCTCACCCTACAGTCTATTGGTTAGCTAAGGAATGTCTGAGCAGTGAGCTGATAGCAGGAAGCAGAAGAGAGCAGCAGTGTAGGTCAGACAGACTTCCTGCCTTTGGTCTGCTATAGAGTTAATATCTGTTGAAAGTTTGAAAATAGATAATACATGTAGAATCTTAGGTGTAATCCTGGATTCTGGTTTAGAACTAAATTATCAAATGAGAATGCTCTCCAAAAAAATTATTTTTCCGTCTTCGACAACTGAGAGTTATAAGTCACAATCCAGTTTTGAAGTACTTTGTCAATCAATATTACTACTATGGGGTCCTTTTTATCAAGCCGTGCTAGCGGGGTTAGCGAGTCGGACATTTCATCACGCGCTAACCCCCGCGGCCAGCTAAAAAACTAATGTCTGCTCAATGCAGGCATTAGCAGCTAGCTTTGCAGGCGGTTTAATGCGCGGTATTACACGTGTTAAACCCCCTACTGCAGCTTGATAAAAGGATCCCTAGGTTTAGACTACTGCAATTCTATTTCCTGTGGAGCATCTGAAAAGGTTCTTACTAGATTACAGTTTCAAAATACAGCTGCTAGACTAATTTTTTTCAGTTAGAAAATTTGAAAGGGCTTCACCTCTTTTGCGTAAATTGCTTTGGCTTCCAATTAGATACAGGATTAAGTCTAAGATATCATGTTTAGCACATAAGGCTTTATATGGTAATGATCCAAAACCATTAACATCTCTTTTATGAATGCCAGCTAATTTTATTACTACATAGAATAACTATAGCTTTAAACTTCAATTTCCAACTGTTATTAGCATAGTTAGGAAGACTCAACTGGTACAATTATTTTCTTATCAGAAAGTTCAGACGTGGAACAGTCTTCCTTTAGAAATAAGAAGCCTGAATTTGTATATTACTTTTTGTAAAGTTTTAAAGAACTACTTTTTTCGATAAATGTTATTCTTGATATTTTATCTCTTTGTGCAATAATTTTTTAAGTATATGTGCTCCCCTTAATGTAGGATTCTTCTTGTAATTCGCTGTGAGTCTGAATTGGAAAAATAACAGAATATAAGACTACTGATTAAGATTCCAGATTTTACATATATAAAATCCGGACCCAGGCCCTCCCAGTTTCACCCATCCCCGCCCCATTATGCCGACACCACACCCAGGGCCGGATTTAGATGAAAAGAGGCCCTAGGCTATTCCACTTATGAGGCCCTTTCACCTCCCATTTTTAAGTTTGTAAATTACATGAGAGATAATAAAATATATCATTACTGTGATATATATCAATATGTTAAATGAAACATGTTGTTATTGGTACTAACCTTTATAAAAAATGTGACACGGATAATAAATAAAAAAAAGTCGAGAACACTTATTTGGACATTTATTCTCAGCACCATATGTAGTACTTGTAACAATAACTAATCAAACGTAACACACAACATTGCCCCTTCCTATGTCCATTGTGCCCCCAGTGCGTCCTTCCTCACCTCACCCCCCCCCTCCGATGCCCACCTGCCTCCCATCCCCCTTCCATTGAACACCCCACCATGCCATCCTGCCTGCCTGCCTTCCATTAAACCCCCCCACCCCCCTCCGATGCCAGCCTGCCTGCCTCCCATCCCCCTTCCACTGAATCCCCCCCCCCCCCGATGCCAGTCTGGGCCGCCCTGTCCTGACGGATCCACGTTTTGCCTCTCTCCCCGCGGGGCTGAGCTTTGCCCAGCTGTTTTCGGACTGACGTCTTTCCCTCCCCGATCCTCCTCCCAGGGCGAGAAAAAGAAAAGGAGAAGCCGAGTCGGCACCCCATTGCGGCCGGAGCCGGTTCCGATCCCGAAGCATAGAATTTCTCCTTATTTTCGGTTCAGTGTTTTAGTGTTCACTGTTTTTAAAATAGTGTAATTTTAATTTTGCTAACAATTTGAATGTAGGCCCCTCTTGATCTTGAGGCCCTAGGCTGAAGCCTAGTTAGCCTATAGGAAAATCCGGCCCTGACCACACCCCACCCTCACACCTAACCCCACCCCTAACCCCACCCCCCTCAGCCTGCTCATCTCGGTCGGGAGGGCATCCACGCATGTTCAGACGCCCCTCCCGATGCAATCTGCTTTTCAAAATCTGGACAAAGTGCCGGGTTTTGAAAAGCCATCCAGACGCCTGGATATGCCCTCTAAAAAGAGGCCATGTCCAGGTAAATCCGAATATCTGGTAACCCTACTACTGATTAGATTAGAGACGGGGAAGTGCTGAGAGAAGCCCAGGGAAAGGAATGAGGAAGTGATAGAGAAACAAGGAAAGGAGAGTAGACACAGGCAGTGAGAAACTGTGAGAGAAAAAAATGCTGAAGGAAGAGATATGGAATGTGAAGGGGAGAACAGAGCTCAAGCGAATGTAAACTGCAATACAAAGACAAGTGGGTGAGGGATGGCCTGAAGACAGATGAGGACAGGGAGAGGAATTGTGTGGGATTCAAAATGGAAGGGGCTGATAGGGGAGATCGACTGAGAAAAGGGTTCTGAGAAGAGAGATCAGGTTGCAGGGAAGAAGCACTCAGGAGTGAAGAATGACGATGGAAGTGACAGGAGGGGTGAGACTAGGAAGAAAAAAAGAGGGTAAAGGGAACGATATATTGCTTTTTCTGGGTGGATTATACAATCAAAGCAGCTTACATCTTTTAGACAGGTACTTATTTTGTACCTGAGACAATGAAGTGTTAAGGGACTTGCCCAGAGTCACAAGGAGCTGCAGGGGAAATTAAACTCACAACCTCAGGGTGTAGAGACAGCTACTCTAACCACTAGGCCACTCCTCCACTCAAACAAGCAACACCAAGATGACACTATAAGAACTTAGTCAATGGTTCCCAAACATCCATAAATTTCTTATGCTGTTCCTGTTGTACGGCCATTTTAAAAGTATAACAGAGAGATTCCCACCAGAAAGTATAATTTAATCTATCACAATTCTTCCAATTCCTCAAAAATAAGCTGTATGGCAACTCCTGTCATTATAAAGAGAAGTTTATTATTTCAAGCAGATATTTGGCTTTTAGCCCTCTTTTAACGTACCAAAAAGTTGCATTGGAATTTCATTCGGGGAATATATGGAGGGTTTCCTGTAGGTATGTACTTTTTCTGATTATTTGGTGGGGGAGGGGAATAGTTGTACATTAATGTCTATAAGTTTAATGTGCATTTTGTGTAAACTTATGTATATTGAAATTGTTTGTTTGCACTATGGTAGTTTGGAAATTTAATAAAGATTTACAAAAGAAAAGATGACACTATAGGGCTCATTTTCAAAGTACTTCTACGCTGCATGTCTAAGCGTTTTGAAAATGAGCTTCCTTATTACACAATTTTTGTTCCTGGGCAGTAAGTGTAGTTTCCCTAATTGCTCATGCCTAAAAGGTATAGAAAATGTCTGTTATTTCCCTAAAACTTTGCTTTTGTGACCAGGATAGGCAAAGTTTGCAGTTTACCAACGTAAAAACGCTGAATTTTCATCTTTTCATTCTTATGGATCACAATTAACGTGTGTTTATATTAAAGTTATACAAAGATGACCACAGAAGATTTAGAATGGAGTAGTTTAATGAGATTTGCGATTATATTGTCAGTCACTTTCACTAATCAGCCTCCAGATAGTTTCACATCATGTTCTCGTTATATTGTCCTTTGTAGCGGCATTTGAAGTCCAGTATATCCTGATAGAAGCGCTTACCTTGTTCCTCTGAGTATACGCCCATATTCTCCTTGACTGTCTCAAGATGAGCACCAAAGACATGGACTTTGAGAGACATCCTACAACCAATTGTACTGTAATTCTTCACCAGATTCTCAACCATGTTGTTTTTGGTCTTGTGATCGTCCAGGAAGCCCCGAATCTCTGCGTCAAAGCTGTTCCATGCTGCTTCATTAAGGCACTTTAAATTTCAGTGGCTCTTTTACTAAAGCATATTAAGCCCTAATGCATGTCTAGTGCTTGACAAAAGGCTTGTTGCATATCAAGGGCCAAATTCTATATATGTCACGTAAAAAAAAAAAAAAAAAAAATCAGCAGTAAAAAGGATGGCACTTACCATGATTCTATAGAATCACGCGTGGAGGGGCATTTTCGATAGGACGTCTTAAGTCACAGTTTGGACGTTTTGAGAAGGACATCCAGAAATTCAGTAGTAAAAATGTCCATTCTCAAAACTGCCACATGTCTATTTTTTAAATAAACTATCTAGACATTTTAACTCTTAGTATGTCTATTATTTTTTGACATTCCCAAATTTAAAGACGTCCACATGAAAAACACATAAAAGCAAGCTGTTCGGATGTGGTACCCAATTGTCCTTCCCCATCAGAACAGCTTGCCATCAGCTGACTGCGGCAGGGGAATCCCCATCAGCGGAGCCGGTTTTGGGGATTTCTGCTGGTTCCAACTGGGAGATTCCTCTCTCCCTCCCTCCATCACAGTCACTGATCCTCCCAACCTCCTCCACTGAGAGCTCCCACACTATACAACCTCCCCTCCTGAAATCCCCCCACACCCTCTGTACTTTTGATACAAAAAGCAGCAGGAGGGATGTCCATTCCCTCATGCCACTGGGCCCCATCGAACCCTGACACCCCCCCCAAACTATGGCACCCCCCAAACTCATAACATCCCACTTTGACACCCCCCCAAATCCGTGGTACTCTACTATGACACCCCCCCCCCCAAACCCATGGCACCCCACGGGTACTCAGCAGTAATTTTTACTGGACTGAGCATGGAATACAGGAAGATACAGGATTGCAGATGACCAAACTGTTATCAGTGTGGCTCCCAGTGCTGCTCCTTATGACCCTGGGCAAGTCACTTAATCCTCCACTGCTTTGAATGGCAGTATATAAGTCCCCATTCCCTTGACGCATCCCGGAGACAGAGAGCCCTGATAATGTAGTCTCAGTGGAAAACAGAACAAATGATGAATTGGGCAGCAGCACTACCTCTCCCCACATCGCTAAAGTAGTGCAATCAAAGCATGCATGTGTGTGTTCTGCAGTAGTTATATTAGGGTTCTGTATGGTTCAATCTGTTTTGCCTGCTGGTATATTTATTGCCCTACTTTATGAAACCACCGGTTTTCAACAGAATCATAGATATTATTTATCCTGGCCAGTTCCATCTGGACAAACTAGCGCATGACACAAATCTGTTCCCAGCCGATGCCTGGAAACATCAATCTTCATTCAAGCCTGGTGGGAATCCTAGGTTTCAATTTCTCATGCTCTGGGGTTGTTTTTTTTCCCCTGCCACCACGAACGGTGTTTACTGTGCTCATTTTGTAGCTTTGAGATGCCTTGGTGACCAAAGCAGAGCATGTGGTACAAAATCAGTCTCCCTCCAATGCTCTCTGGAAGCAATATGCTCAGACAGCACCAGCAATGCCATTTAAGGAGGGAATATGGTAGGAAGTGGGAAAGACTGGCATAGAAGTTAGAGCAACAGTCTGCAAAACAGATATCAAATTCCACCTTTCCCAGTAGCACTCTGTAAACAAGTCACTGTTTCATTAGCTCAGACCCTTATGCAGGAACAATAGGCGCCAGCTCTGTGGGTGCTCAAGCACCCCCAATATTTTAGGGACATCACGTGACCGCACATGCACTTGTTGCTTTAGGGGGGGGGCATCCCGAAGACTGGCATGCTTCTCCCTTATCTTCACCCTCATCTGGTGTCCCCCCGGCCTTCTCAGCCTGCCTTTAAAAAGTAATTACGGCCTGCACAGGATCGCCAACACTGCTGCAATTCTAACAGCCTGCCCATGGCCTCCGCTGCACGTTCCCTCTGCCACAGGCCGGCCCAGACCAAAACAGGATGTCACAATCAACACTAAACCAGTTTTAACCGGTTTAGCGTTGAAGTATTTTAAGCTGCCAATGCACATAATGCCCCTGTGCAGTCTTTTCCATGCTTCGTAGCATTTACCGATAATACTATGTAAATGTAGTACAGCAAGCTCACTTAATATTAAAATGAGCACGCTGGATGAAGCCCAGATATTGCCTGGTGATGAGCGAAATGAAGCGCTGACCTTTAACGGTCCAGAATTACCAGCAGGTCTGGTGGTGCCGGTACTGTATTAACAGTAAGAACATAAGATTTGCTGCTGCTGGATCAGACCAGTGGTCCATTGTGCCCAGCAGTCGTGCTCACGCGGCGGCCCTTAGGTCAAAGACCAGTGCCCTATTTGAGCATAGCCTTACCTGCGTATGTTCTGGTCCAGCAGGAACTTATCCAACCTTTTCTTGAATCCCTGAAGGATACTTTCCCCTATAACAGCCCCTGGAAGAGCGTTCCAGATTTCTACCACTCTCTGGGTGAAGAACTTCCTTACGTTTGTACGGAATCTATTCCCTTTAAACTTTAGCGAGTGCTCTCTCGTTTTCTTCACCTTGGAGAGGGTGAGCAATCTCTCTTTCTCTACTTAGTCAATTCCCTTCAATATCTTGAATGTTTTGATCATGTCCCCTCTCAGTCTCCTTACTGGTCTCAGACGTGTGTGTTAAAGGCATGTCTCATGCGTGTGCGTCAACATGCACACTGATTGCATGAGAGATGAGAATATATTTATCATACTTGATGAAGGGTACAATTTAAGTGTGCCTTAAAAGTGTGTCTATTAAAAGCATAAGCCAGCAGGTCTGGGGCTGCCGATTGCAAGAGAGGTGGAGGTTCAAAAAAAATACAGGGGCAACATATATGTCGTGCAGAAGCAGTGTAGAAAAAAAAATTTGCATCTCCACAGTTTGCTGGTAGTTCTCCCTTCCTCTCCTCCAGCTATGGCATCGACACAATAAAGCACGCCTATGATTCACGCTCATGCGTGCCTATGATGTAGCATTTCCTGGCGCATGCACTCATTTAAGCCTCTTTCCGTGGACTATTCTGCGCATACGTCAGTCGCTTTCTCCAGTGACTGACTGGATGGAATTTCCGCGGACCTCTGCAGAGCTCATTTGCGTGCAATGATTTTTGCAGCATTGCTCGTCTTTTTCAAATTGGAAATGTTACCGACATTACAACAACCCACAGGTAAGTTTAGAACATCAGGGCCTAAATCTTTCCACACTCCAGTTAGGGGTTTTGCTGCTTTGGAGTCTTGAAGTCCTGCCCGCTGAAAAACTCATTTAGAAACATGACGGCAGCTAAAGGCCTAATGGCCCAACCAGTCTGCCCTTCCCCACCATCCATTGTCTTCTCTTCTCCCTAAGAACATAAGAATTGCCGCTGCTGGGTCAGACCAGTGGTCCATCGTGCCCAGCAGTCCGCTCACGCGGCGGCCCTCTGGTCAGAGACCAGCGCCATGAGACTAGCCCTACCTGCGTACATTCCGGTTCAGCAGGAACTTGTCGAGCTTGATCTTGAATCCCTGGAGGGTGTTTTCCCCTATGACAGAGATCCCACATGCCTGTCCCACGCTATCTTGAATTCAGTTACAGCCTTTTGTCTCCGCCACCTCCACCAGGAGACCATTGTGATGTCAAGTGCTTGTGTGCGACGCCATCGCGTCACACCAGCGCATGTGTGTGATGTATTGCATCACGCCAGTACATGAGCGAATGCCGTCCAACATCGCTCGCTGCTCATGGCAAGGCCAAGTGGTCCATCCAGTCAGCCCATCCACAGCATCAACTATTTCCTCCTCTCCCTATAGGCTCTTTGTTTGTTTGCGAGGTCAAAGAGCATTATTGTTATAAGCTAAAGCTCTTAGCATTTGCATTGTGAGGTCACAGAATTATAATGGCAACTAAAGGCCAAATGGCCCATCCTGTCTGCCCATCCGCAGCATCCACTATCTTCTCCTCTCCCTAAGATATTCCAGGTGCCGGAACCACGCTTTCTTGAATTCAGATACAGTCTTCATATCCACCACTTCCATAAGTTGAGGGGGGTGGGGCATGGGGGGGGGGCTTGGCTGGTCAGAATGAGGAAGGTCCGGGGGCAGGGCCATGGGTTCGGATTTTCCATTTGGAAAATCTGGTAACCCTAATTCCACACATCTACCACCCTTTCTGTAAGATACAACTTGGCGTGCGCACCAATGAATAGCATAAAATATTCACACGTGCCCATCTTAAGCCCACCCATTTTAAACAGCATTTCTCTAGGGCCTATTGTAATTCACGCCTGGCCATGTCTGCTGCTGTTCTTTCTGCAGTTCGCGACAGTTTGTAGAAAAAAAAAGTAACTGCAGTACTTTACCTCTGAAAAATGTCTGACTTCCATTCCTTCCCCTTCAGTAGCTCCCTGTCAGTGCTTTGAGCCATCTGCACTGGCAGCCTTTGGCGGTTACATCACTGCGAACTTACCAAGGACCAAGCCTGACGGAGCTTGAGGAACCAGCCAGTGTCTTATGACTGAACTGCAAGGTTAGATAAGCACCTTATTTCCAAGGCTAATTCTTGCTTAATCTATGATGGAGGGAAGGGAGAAATAGCCCCCCTCCAAAGCCTTCCCTTTCCTTTTGTCTCTTGAAAACTAGCTAATACAAATTTTGCACAGTTCTGCACTGTAAATATGGCAAGACAATGCACCATTTACCAAGGTACAGTGTCTTAGTCTCTCATGATTCCGTAGGGAAAAGTGGCAAACTCCAGTCTCTGTTGTATAGTTCCTGCCAAAGGGACTGAGGGCCAGATTCAAGGAGAAGAAACTGTGTTGTCATGAACATCTCTCCCCCTCCTTACCCTGCACCAGTCCAAGATTGCCCGTCAGTAAAAGGCAGCAGTAGCACAGCACCTTATGTCACTCCTTCCTCTGCTGCCCAAGCCAAAAGTATCATGCTTTGTCCTGAATCCAAGTCATATTCCAACCTGGTCAAAGCCAACTTCAGTTCTCCAAGTACACAGATCAAATGTGCACGTGTTTGTGCTAGGTAGGGGTGATCACAGAAATCCATGTCCAGGGAAAGTAGCCGAGGCAGTTCTGTTTTTTAACAAATTAAGGGCCAGATTCAGTAAATGGCACTCAAACACCAGCTCCAAAAATATCAACACTCAATGCAATTCTATACTGGATGAGGGGTATCTCTTTCATTTGAGAGGAAGCTCTGGAATGAGAGGGCATAGGGGGAAGTTAAGAGGCGATAGGCTCAGGAATAATCTAAGGAAATGCTTCTTTACAGAAAGGGTGGTAGATGCATGGAATAGTCCCCAGATGAACATTCTCATGTTCTTAAAGGTTAGGACAAATTCCTGGAGGAAAAGTCCATAGTCTGTTATTAAGACATGGGGGAAACATAGAAAAATAGAAATAGACGTCAGATAAGGGCCACGGCCCCTCTAGTCTGCCCACCGCAATGACCCTTCCCCACCTAACTCAGTGAATAGATCCCACGTGTCTATCCCATTTGGCCTTAAAATCAGGCACGCTGCTGGCCTCAGTGAACTGAAGTGGAAGATTATTCCAGCGGTCAACCACTCTTTCAGTGAAAAATAATTTCCTGGTGTCACTGTGCAGTTTCCCTCCCCTGATTTTCCACGGGTGCCCCCTGGTTGCCGTGGGACCCTTGAGAAGGAAGATATCCTCTTCCACTTCGATGCAACTCGTGAGATACTTGAACGTCTCGATCATGTCTCCCCTCTCTCTGCGTTCCTCGGGTGAGTAGAGCTGTAACTTATCCAGCCTTTCCTCGTACGGGAGATCCTTGAGACCCGCGACCATCCGGGTGGCCATTCTCTGGACCGACTCTAGTCTCAGCACATCTTTTCGGTAATGCGGCCTCCAAAATTGCACACAGTATTCCAGGTGTGGTCTCACCATGGATCTATATACAATGGCATAATGACTTCAGGCTTACGGCTGACGAAACTCCTGCGTATTCAACCTATGATTTGCCTTGCTTTGGAGGAAGCTTGCTCCACTTGATTGGCAGCCTTCATGTCCTCACTGACGATCACCCCTAGGTCACGTTCTGCTTCAGTTCTTGTTAGGATCTCGCCATTTAGGGTGTAAGTCTTGCATGGATTTTGGCTGCCCAGGTGCATGACTTTGCATTTTTTGGCATTGAAGCTGAGTTGCCAGGACCTAGACCAGCGCTCCAGTAGTAGTAGGTCGTGCATCATGTTGTCGGGCATTGAATTTTTGTCTGTTGTACTCTTGGCCACTACATTGCTTAGTTTGGCGTCATCAGCGAATAATGTTATTTTACCTCGGAGCCCTTCTGCCAAGTCTCTTATGTAGATGTTGAACAGGATCGGGCCCAGGACAGAGCCCTGTGGCACTCCACTGATCACCTCCGTCGTTTCGGAGGGGGTGCCATTCACCACTACCCTCTGAAGCCTACCCTCAAGCCAGTTCCCAATCCATTTCGTCAACGTGTCGCCCAATCCTATAGAACTCATCTTGCTCAGCAACCTGCAGTGTGGTACGCTATCGAATGCTTTGCTGAAGTCCAGGTATACGATGTCCAGGGACTCCCCAACATCCAGCTTTCTCGTCACCCAGTCAAAGAAGCCGATCAGGTTGGATTGGCAGGATCTCCCCTTAGTAAATCCATGTTGACGGGGATCCCGTAGATTCTCCTCGTTCAGGATCGTAGCCAATTGGCGTTTGATTAGAGTTTCCATTAGTTTGCTCACTGTTGATGTGAGACTCACCGGTCTGTAGTTTGCTGTCTCCATCTTGGAGCCTTTCTTATGAAGTGGAATGACGTTAGCCATTTTCCAGTCCAACGGAACGTTACCTGTACTAAGGGAGAGATTGAAGAGCGCGGATAGCGGTTCCGCCAAGACATCACACAACTCCCTGAGCACCCTGGGGTGTAGGTTGTCAGGCCCCATTGCCTTGTTAACCTTGAGCTTTGACAGCTCGCAGTAGACACTGCTGGGCGTAAACTCGAAATTACTAAACGGATCAGCTGAGTCAACCCTTGTTTGCAGCTGAGGACCAAGTCCCGGTGCCTCGCGGGTGAAGACTAAGCAGAAGTATTCATTTAACAGTTGGGCTTTTTCCAAGTCCGTTTCTGCATAGTCTCCCTCTGGTTTCCTGAGGCGTACTATCCCACCTGAGTTCTTGTTCCTGTTACTGATATACCTGAAAAAGGATTTATCTCCTTTCTTTATGTTCCTTGCTAAAGACTCCTCCATGTGGAATTTGGCCTCCCTAACTGCTGTTTTGACTGCTTTTGACTTGGCCAGATAGATTTCCCTGGAGTCCTGTTTCCCTGATTGTTTGTAAGAGATGAATGCTTTTTTCTTCTCCTTGATGAGGTCCGAGATCTCCGCAGAGAACCACTGTGGCTTGTTGTTCCTACTCCGTTTACTTACCGATTTAACATAGAGGTTTGTTGCTTCCTGTATGGTGGCTTTCATAGTTGACCACATTTCTTCCATGTTATCGGTTTCTGCTTGGCTTTGTAGCGCCTGGTGAACGAAGTTCTCCATGTCTTTGAAGTTTGTGTCCTTGAATTTAAGGACCTTGGTCAGTGTGGTAGATTTAGTAAAACTTTTCCTGAGATTGAACCATACCATGTTGTGGTCGCTGGAGGCCAATGTGTCGCCCACCGAGACCTCTGTGACACTTTCTCCATTGGTAAGTATCAGGTCTAGGATTGCCTGATCCCTTGTTGGTTCCAACACCAGTTGCCTTAGTCTTGCTCCCTTCAAGGAGTTTAATAGCCTCCTGCTGCTGCCTGAAGCAGAGGAAAGCGTGACCCAATCCACATCAGGCATGTTGAAGTCACCTAACAATACTGTGTCCCCACGCAAGGTGATATTCTCTATATCTCCGATTAATTCCATATCTTTGTCATCCTGTTGTCTTGGGGGTCTGTATACTACGCCAAGATACAGGCATTTGTCCTTCCCTCTGGCCAAATTTACCCAAAGGGATTCCCCAGTGTACCGTACATCTGTGATTCTGGTGACTTTAATGTCATCTTTAGTATATAATGCTACACTTCCTCCCATTTTGCCCTCCCTGTCCCGGCGAAGCAAGTTGTAACCCGGTATGACCATGTCCCACCCGTGGGAGTCTGTGAGCCAGGTCTCAGATATCGCCATCACATCCAAGTCGGCATTTGTCATTTCTGTTTCCAGTTCCAGGATCTTGTTTCCCAGACTGTGGGCGTTGACGAACATAGCCCTCCATGTTGTATGTTTGTTACGTCTCAGTGGGGACATTCCTGCTATAGCACCTAGGCCACTTTTAGCATTATTTGCATGTCTCGTACTCTTCCTAGACCCAGAGCTGCAACGTGCACCTTTCCCGGACTCCCCATACCCAGAACTACAGTTTATGCCTAACCCAGACTCAGAATTGTGTGTACCCTGCTTGCCCTGGATTGGTAGCATGAAATGTTGCTACTCTTTGGGTTTTGGCCAAGTACTAGTGACCTGGATTGGCCACTGTGAGAACGGGCTATTGGGATTGATGGACCATTGGTCGGATCCAGTAAGGCTATTCTTATGTTTTTATGGAGGTGGTGGAGATGAAGACTGTATCTGAATTCAAGAAAGTGTGGGTCAGGCACCTGGAATCTCTTAGGGAGAGGAAAAGATAGTGGATGCTGCGGATGGGCAGACAGGATGGGCCATTTGGCCTTTAGCTGCCATAAAGCTCTATGACCTCACAATGCAAATGTTAAGAGCCTTAGCTTATAACAATATGTTCTATGACCTCACAATGCAGGTGTAAAGAGCCTTAGCCTATAGAAGTGTATCGCAAACTGTGTGCCTCCTGAGATTTCTGGTGTGCCGCAACACACTGGTGAGGAGGAGAGTCGTCCATGCTGGCTGCCTGCCTACAGGACTTGCCTCTCGCGGCAAAAGGCATGTCCTGTAGGAAGTCAGCCAGCCTGGATGACTCTCCTTCTGGCCGGTGTCTCTCCTCTTCTCCCTGCACCTCCTGGATCCCTCTAATGGCAGGTTTGTGGCAAGACGGGCCTCCGCGCATGCGTGGACGTTGACGCGATGACATCACACATGCATGTGACGTGATCGCATCAACTTCTGGGTGCCTTCCGGCCAGGGACCTATAGGGAGAAGAGGCGATAGTGGATGCTGCGGATGGGGAGATTGGATGGACCACTTGGCCTTTATCTGCCATTATGTTTCTAATCAAAGATGAGTGTACATTACAGAATTAGCACTGAGTGCCAATTTCAATGCCCAAATTTGGGCCCACATCCCAGGTATTTTAGGAACGTCCCTGATCCTCCCAAGTATCTCCCATGGGATTTCGATGCACATTGTTGTAGAATAGCCCATAGCAAGATATGCACCCAAATCCAAATTGGTGCCAAATAGAGGGGGCCCATTCATCAAAGGGAGCTAACTGATTTAGCACGCGCTAATCAATTTAGTGCGTGCTAATAATTAGCATGCTCTGAATACTAAGACATCCATTGTAGTTCTATGGTTACCTTAGCATTTAGTGTATTCTAATTGTTAGCATGCTAAATGTTAGTGCACGCTAAATCGGTTAGCGTCCCTTGAATCCCCCCACTAATTAGCTCCTTAGCCAATTTGGCTAGGCACACATCTTGGATCAGCACCCAGTTTGGAGCACCTTAAGGGGGTTAAATGCAAAGTTCCAATTTTCTAATTGAGCTCAAGATTAGTAAAACTACAACTCCCAGCATGCAATGTGCTACTAGCAGGACTGAATCGTTTGTTTTCCCCCCATGGACACAAAGCTATTTTATCACCCTAATATTATGGTCATAAGAGGTTTGCCCACTCCTATTTGGTTCCAAGACACAAAAGTCCATGAATAGTCTTCTTATTCTTGTTGTTTCCTATAATACTCTAATAGATATTCTCTAAATGATAAATCAGGGGAGGTTTTCATTCCCAAAACTGGAATACAGTGAACTAGCAAGCCTTGCATAAGTTCTCTTAATATCTCTGCCAAGTATTACATACGGATGAGCCGAGACAACTACTCGTTGGGACTCAGATAAGTCTATCTTATAGACCGAATGAATTGTGATTTGACCTGAATTGTGATCCCTTTTTGGGGGGACATTGAATTGAATTGAATTCTTCTGAATGAATTGGGATTTGAATTGGGATAACCACCTGTTGGAATTCAGATAAAGTTACTCACCGAATCATTGAGCGTTTTAGTGCGCGCTAAATCAACGCATGCGCTAACCGCTAACACGCCGATAGGATAACATGCACGCGTTAGCATTTAGCGTGTGTTTAGCGCCCTACAAAGCTTAGCGCACCTTTGTAAAAGACGGGGTTTGTCCCAACTGGCAGCCTGATATGAAAGCATACACGTTTGTGAAACCTTTTGAACGTACAACCCTTCACCGATGGGGGGAAAAAAAAAAAAAAAAAGCATGAGCTTTACGTGAATGTTTTTGAGTAGCAAAAGAAAATGAATTAATCAAATATTCAGTTGAACAGCACATTATACATGTTATCGTCATTACAGCAAATTTCTATTACATTTACTGTCTAATAAAATAAAAATTGGTTTAAATTGGTTTTTAATCACACTGTTCAATTAACAGCACTGATTGAACCATTAAAAAATTAAGGTAGGCACCTAGGCTCTCTTTTACTAAGGTGCGCTAAGCGATTCTCGTGCGCTAAACGCTGGACGTGTTAGCATTTAGCGTGCACTAATTCAATTAGCGCGCACTCATTCGATTAGCGCACCTTAGTAAAAGAGGGGGATAGATCAGCTAGATGCACCGATCTAGGCGCTAAATGCTGGACGCGTTAGCATTTAGCGTGCACTAATTCAATTAGCGCACGCTCATTCGATTAGCGCACCTTAGTAAAAGAGGGGGATAGATCAGCTAGATGCACCGATCTAGGCGCTAAATGCTGGACGCGTTAGCATTTAGCGTGCACTAATTCAATTAGCGCGCGCTCATTCGATTAGCGCACCTTAGTAAAAGAGGGGGATAGATCAGCTAGATGCACCGATCTAGGCGCTAAATGCTGGACGCGTTAGCATTTAGCGTGCACTAATTCAATTAGCGCACGCTCATTCGATTAGCGCACCTTAGTAAAAGAGGGGGATAGATCAGCTAGATGCACCGATCTAGGCGCTAAATGCTGGACGCGTTAGCATTTAGCGTGCACTAATTCAATTAGCGCGCGCTCATTCGATTAGCGCACCTTAGTAAAAGAGGGGGATAGATCAGCTAGATGCACCGATCTAGGCGCTAAATGCTGGACGCGTTAGCATTTAGCGTGCACTAATTCAATTAGCGCGCGCTCATTCGATTAGCGCACCTTAGTAAAAGAGGGGGATAGATCAGCTAGATGCACCGATCTAGGCGCTAAATGCTGGACGCGTTAGCATTTAGCGTGCACTAATTCAATTAGCGCGCGCTCATTCGATTAGCGCACCTTAGTAAAAGAGGGGGATAGATCAGCTAGATGCACCGATCTAGGCACCTAACTGAAGGCAACTTTTATAGAATCAGGCCCTTTGTCCTCATGGGAGTAAAGCTCCTGCAGGCACACATTTTCAAGAGTATACACTATCCCCTGGATAAAGATGGCCAAAGTTGGGCACGGAGCCCAGATGAGTACGTCAACTAGTCAATCGGCTGCTAATAATCTAATCTAATGCAAGATTTATAAATCGCACTAGTGCCAAGGCGATTTACATCAAAAGAAGCCACACACAATCTGTGCGAAAATACAAAAGTGAATCAGAACATACTGTATAAAATCAAGGGAGAATAAAATTCTAAGCAATAGTTTTCAGCTTTTTTAACGGTCCTTTATTTGTACAGGTAAATTATTCCAGACAGTAATGACAACATGAATAAATGAGGAGTTAAACTGGTGTTTAAACCGTACTCCTCCAGTTTGTAGTACATGCAATAAGAGTGTACCACTTAACCTACTAGAAAAGTAATATAACTGACAGGAAGCCAAAAACAATTTGTCAGAAGGCTCAGTTTGTAAACTATGAGTATGGCACAGTGGTTAAAGCTACAGCCTCAGCACCCTGAGGTTACATGTTCAAACCCACACTGCTCCTTGTGACCCTGCCAGGACACACAAGGAAACATGCTTGAGCACCTGAATAAATTCATATAAACCGTTCTGAGCTCCCCTGGGAGAACGGTATAGAAAACTGAATGAATAAACAGTGTGAAAAGCTTCAGCCTCTGATAACCAGAGCTGGTATTGTGACATCATAATGCCTCATTCCACCAATGCCTAAGAGCCAACCTCATCAGTGATGTCACAATGACTTGATTGACCTGTACTAGGCTCACTTCTACTACATTTTGATTTCTAGAGTGGTGCAGTGGTTAAAGCTACAGCCTCAGCACCCTGAGGTTGTGGGTTCAAACCCACGCTGCTCCTAGTGACCTTGGGCAAGTCACTTAATCCCTCCATTGCCCTAGGTATATTAGATGGATTGTGAGCCCGCCAGGACAGACAGAAACATGCTTGAGCACATGAATAAATTCATGTAAACCATTCTGAGCTCCCCTGGGAGAACAGTAAAGAAACCTGAATAAATAAACTTGATTCTCTTCTTACATAGTAACATAGTAGATGACGGCAGATAAAGACCCGAATGGTCCATCCAGTCTGCCCAATCTGATTCAATTTAAATTATTATTATTTTTTTTTCTTCTTAGCTATTTCTGGGCGAGAATCCAAAGCTTTACCCGGTACTGTGCTTGGGTTCCAACTGCCGAAATCTCTGTTAAGACTTACTCCAGCCCATCTACACCCTCCCCGCCTTTGAAGCCCTCCCCTGCCCATCCTCCTCCAAACGGCCATGCACAGACACAGACCGTACAAGTCTGCCCTTGATAGCCAATTAAGTCTATTGTATACTGCAGAAACACTGCCATATCACTAGACCAAAATTTAACCTCACTGCAGTGTTTTGAATCAATTGTAATTTTTTTTTTTAGCCAGCTTCAAATTTAGAATCAAGTACAGAGAATCAAGTTGAAGTAACACTGACATTTGCACTAACGGGCAAATTCTATAAATGATGTCTTGATTGTAGGCAGCAATAGGTGTCCTACCGCTGTCTAACCAGCCAATCGGGATGCATGCTTTCTAAAAAAATATTTTTAAAAAATCATGAGGCAGGCGCCTACGTTCCAATCTTTCCGTAAATCTTTAAAAACTTTCCTATTTGCTAAACATTTTGAAAACTAATCCTCTTGTATTTTAGCTTATCTTTTAATTTATTGTTAACCGCGTTGAGCTTTCTCTGGTTGAAGCCCTGGTATAAAGTTAAGTTTTAGTTTGGTAGGCTGTGAGCGTGGTTTCGCCCGGAAGTGGCCTTGGACGAGCTTAAGCTTTCCAAAATCCAGACAAACTGTTGGGTTTTGGAAAGTCCATCTAGGAACCCGGACTGTCCAATAAAAAGGGGACATTTATTTATTCAGTTTTCTAGACCGTTCTCCCAGGGGGGTTCATAGACAACGGCGCGAAAGACAAAAGTGCGCGCCGACAATTGAGCGCAGCGCGCGTCGCCACGCCGCTCTAAATTACAGTTTTTAGGGGCTCCGATGGGGGGTTTTGTTGGGGAACCCCCCCAGTTTACTTAATAGACATCGCGCCAGCGTTATGGGGGTGTGGGGGGTTGTAACCCTCCACATTTTACTGTAAACTGAACTTTTCCCTAAAAACAGGGAAAAAGTGACGTTTTCAGTAAAATGTGGGGGGTTACAACCCCCCACACCCCCCACAATGCGGCGCGATGTCTATTCAGTAAAGTGGGGGGGTTCCCCCACACACACCCCCGTCGGAGCACTACAAACAGTAATTTAGAGCGGCACGGCGGCGCGCGCTGCGCTCAATTGTCCCGGCGCGCTTTGGACCAGACACCCTCCTAGGGGAGCTCAGAATGGTTTACATGAATTTATTCAGGTACTCAAGCATTTTTCCCTGTCTTTCCTGATGGGCTCACAGTTCTGTGTGAATTTCCTTGTATTTGATGGAATTCTCAGGTAACTAGCAGTAAAGCTATTTTTTTTTTCTGCCTGTCCAGAATTCCCATATTATTGTCTCTGCTAAAAACTCTTTTAAGGTTTGCAGAGTTCCCACCATATCCTTAGTGAACTTAAAATCTGTCTTTTCCTAGAATGTGGCTTACTTAGAATGATCATATGAAGAACAGAGCTGCGTCATGTTTTACAAGAAGGATCAGATAAAACCTGACACTGTAGACAGGCCTGCTGTCACCAGAATTATGTGAATGATTCCCCAGTGTGATTGTTTTCCAGGATTGCTTGCCACAGTGTTCTGGAATTGTCCTTTAATTCTTGGAGACTCCGGAACAGTTCTGAAGAGTTGGCAACTCTGTGCACTTTCCACAGACAAGCAGATCCCCTCGGTACTCAGATTGCAGGGGGAAATCCAGGGTATGCATACAGTGTATGCTTAAGAAAGTATTTGTATTCTAGCAGATCGAAGGCTGAGTGGACACTCAGAGTTGTTGCTAAGAAGCACAGAATACTTCAGCCTCTGGCATACTCAGTTTATACTAGTGCTGCCCGATTCAGGAAAAAAAATTTTGATTCGATTCAGCCTATTGAATCAATTTTTCAATTCGATTCGATTTTCCTGCCAAATTGGGTGTTTTTTTTCAAACATCCTGGTGGATTTATTTTATAGCCTCTTCACCCCCCTTTGCCTTCTCCTAACCACACTGGCGCTGTGGTGTAAACAAAATAAACAAACAAAAAAGACTTTTCCTCTCTCTGTTAAATCCTAGCGCATGTTTGCGGTCTAACACCAGCTCTGGCAGAATACATTTTTCAAATCTGACATATTGTAATCACATAACAGAAAATAAAATTATTTTTTCTACCTTTAGTTGTCTGGTCATTATTCAAATCTTGTTGGTCCCAGGCTCTGGTTGTCTTATGATAACTTGCTTGCCAGAGTCTCCTTCTTTCTTCTTTCTCCATGCTAACCATCCATCTTCTATCTTTATCCTCCCCTTCCATTTTCTTTCCCTCCCTTGGAGGTCTGGCATCTTTCCTTTTTTTTATCTCTATCCACAGATCCACCTTTTCTCAACTTTAATCCAGCATCTCTCCTTCCTTCCCCACCACCACAGGGTCCACCATCTCTCCCTTTCTGTTCCTTTCATCCCTAAATAACATGGTCCACCATCATCTCTCTCCCTCTCATCTGTTTTTAGACCCATTATTTCTTCCCCCCAAAGTCCGGTATATGCACGTCTCTTTGAACCCCCCCTCTTCCCTCCCTCCCTCCATCTACTTCTTAACCAGGGCTCCCCTGAAGGTCTATACCGCATCCCTGAAGGCCTGCACCCCACCCCTGAAGGATCGCGGCGGGGGAAGACAGCTCCTGAGGCCTATGGCAACCTGCAATGATCGCTAAAGTATCGGTGATCATCTCTGCAGGCTGCTCTCTGCTGGAATCAGGTAAAAGGAGGCGCGGGAGGCTAGGGGGGAAGCCGGACACTGCAGCACTTTACGAGTGACTCTCCCCCCTTGCCCTCTAAAGGAGGAGCGGCAGCGACCGGACAGCAAGAGGCAGCGCTGCCGATCCTGTTTTAGGGGGCGAGGATCTGTGTGGGTGGAAAATCCGCAGTTTGGCTTGTGGGAAAAGCAGTGTTATTGTGGCTGCAGATGAGAGCACAATCAGCTGGGGCCCTTCTCCAATCTTCGGTGAACTGGGCTACGGAGACCATAAGCCCAAATCTTCCCCTTCTGCCCAAGAAGTAAAAACGCTGGATGGACTTTACAGTGAGCAGGTTGCCATGGGATACGCGCACTCTCTCGTGATTGTGCAAGATGAAAGTGAGCAGGAGCGAGAGAAGTTGAAGAAACTGCCAGAGTATAATCCGCGCACGCTCTGATAACACCTGCAGAAACCAGGAACCCTTTAAAGCCTGGCAGCTCTCGGCTTTCTAAACTGCACTATGACATGAAGTCTTGCGAAAGGGATTTAAAAAAAGACTCCCCTTCAGTACTTTTTCTTATTTTTGAGGTTCAAATATCATTTTACTCTGTTTTATCTACCTTGTAGCTTTCCCCACACAGACAATGAATCGGAAGGCCGATTTTTTTTTTTTTTTTAATCGATTCGAATCGTGAATCGGGCAGCACTAGTTCGTACTTCTCAGAGAAGTTTCAAGTTATTAATTTGTTTCATCAAAGAGGGGTTCTAAAATCTGCTAATCATTATGATGAGTTGTTATACCAGATTTAAAAAAGAAGCCTACACCCTCCCCCCCCAAAAAAAATAAAAAAAACAACAAGATGATCCTGACTGCAAAAAGGTACAGTGTGAAACATTTTCCACCTATATCTCCAGATCAGCAGAATCAGCACTTTCCAACAATGGTTCTCAAACCTCTAATCAGGGACCCCCTTCAGACTGGGTTTTCAGCATAGCCACAGCGCATAGGTTTGAGATCTGAATTCTCTAACCTCTGTTGCATGCAGATAGGTCTTATACATATTCACTATAGATATTCTGAAAACCAGACTGTCCAGGAGTCTTGGAGGACAGGGTTACAAAAGAATCTAGGCAACCAAGCAATTCTGTGTGTTTGATCACAATCTCTTTTTCTGTACTTGAAGCAATACAAAGCTGATGATTTATTTTTTTTTTTATAACGCGGAACAGAGTTTCATAATACTTTGAGATGGACTGACCTTACGCTATGAAGCCAGAGGATGGGTACCATCCGTTTGCCAGAGGAAAACGGTGACAGAGTTTAAAAAAAAAAATAAAAAAAAAAAAGGAGCATGGGATGAACACAGAGTATTCTCTAATCAAAAAATAATGATATATATTGAAGAACTAAGGCCAGTACTGGGCAGACTTGCATGGTCTGTATATGGCCTTTCATTTGAGGATGGGCTGGGGAGGACTTTGACGGCTGGGATGGCTTAGGTGGGCTGAAGTGAGCTTGGCCTGAGACTCCAGTAGATGGAATCTGAGCACAGTACTGGGCAGAGCTCTGGGTTTCTGGCCCAGAAATATCTAAGAAAAAAACCCCAATTTAATTTAAATCATGAATTTATAGAGCATGTATGGTTGGGCAGACTGGATGGACCATTCGGGTCCTTATCTGCTGTCATTAACTATAAAGTTAATATGTTACCATATTGAAATGATAGCATTTTTTTTTCCCAAAAATGCCTATGAGCTTAACAATACTATTTTGGGGACATTTCATTGCACATTTTTTTGAAGATGCAGATCTTATACGCCTGTGCTTGAATTACTAGAAAAACATGCAATACCATACTACCAAGAAAAAGACAGGCTAAACTGTGGACCCACTATAAGGGCAGATTCTTGATTCCGTTCGCTGGTTTGTACAGTAATATGGCTGGTAGGGAGAGTAGGGGTGTGTGAAATACTCATTTATTGGAAAGTTAGGATTTTTGTGTTGCCAGTGCTGGCTCTGCTGCCGACAGCACTGCCAACCTAAATTGATGCCATCATGAGATTTTGGACGCAGTCATTGTTTTTTTGTGCCAGAAGGGATGGGAATTGGAAAACCTGGAGTCGGCTCATTTTACATGATGATGGGGAATTAGGCTAGTATTATTTTCATGTGGCAACAGTACTAGTAACCCCATACCTTGTTGAGTTTAATGTACCTCCCCTTTACCCCAATATAAATAGATGGTTATATTATTTTTTTCCCCCCAATCAACTTTTAGAATACCATCATGTTAATGACATAACAACATACGAATTGCCGCTGCTGGGTCAGACCAGTGGTCCATGGTGCCCAGTAGTCCGCTCATGCAGTGGTCCTTAGGTCAAAGACCAGTGCCCTATTTAAGTCTAGCCTTACTCGAGTATGTTCTGTTCCAGTAGGAACTTATCCAACCTTGTCTTGAATCCCTGAAGGGTGTTTTCCCCTATAATAGCCTCCAGAAGAGCGTTCCAGATTTCTACCACTTGCTGGGTGAAGAACTTCCTTACGTTTGTACGGAATCTTTTCCCTTCTAACTTTAGCGAGTGCCCTCTCATTCTCTTTACCTTGGAGAAGGTGAACAGTCTCTCTTTCTCTACTAAATCAATTCCCTTCAATATCTTGAATGTTTTAATCATGTCCCCTCTCAGTCTTCTCTTCTCAAAGGAGAAGAGGCACAGTTTCTCTAGCTTCTCTTGTACGGCAACTCCGCCAGTCCCTTAACCATTTTGGTCGCTCTTGTCTGGACCCTTTTGAGTAGTACTATGTCCTTTTTCATGTACGGCGACCAGTGTTGGACGCAGTATTCTATGTGGTGGCGTATCATGGCCCGGTATAATGGCTTGAGCGGTTAAGGCAGAGCTTACAGGAATGGGGCAGGGACAGAACTCATCGAGACCGGACGGGGATATTGAGATCCTGCAGGGATGGGAAAAATTTGTTCCTGTACCATTCTGTACCGAGGGCTATGTGAGCAATGTGACTACAGGGGCACAAAAATCACTTCCAATCCATTTTCTTCCATGCGGTGGTCACAGTTCAGTGGATGAGACAGGAGAGCTAGGGGGCATGTCACACAGGGCGCGATTACAGCTCTGGACACTCCTGCTTGAAGGGAGAAGATAGAATATGGGAGATGTCTGTCAGCTGTTCAGGCCAGAGTTTATTTTAAAGCTTGTGTTATCATTTTCATCCTCAATATATGCTTTCATTGACGAGCAACGAAGCTAATAAAAGGTATGGAGAACTTGGTATACGAGGAACGACTTAAGAGACTGGGATTGTTCTCCCTTGAGAAAAGGAGACTGCAAGGGGATATGATCGAGACTGAAAGGAATCAACAAAATAGAGCAGGAAAAAAAATATTTACAATGTCCAATGGGACACGGACAAGAGGACATGGACTGAAGCTAAGGGGGGACAAGCCCAGGACAAATATCAGGAAGTTCTGCTTCATGCAACGAGTGTTGGACACCTGGAATGCTCTCCCAGAAGAGGTTATTGCAGAATCCAGCGTCCTAGGATTTAAAAGCAAACTAGATGCACATCTCCTTATGAGAGGCATAGAGGGATATGGGTGACTAAAATTACGCCAGGTGTACACCTGGCTGGGCCTCCATGTGTGCGGATCGCCGGACTTGATGGACCGAAGAACCGATTACCTTTGATGGTAGTTCTTATGTTCTTATAACCCATGATGATGTTTAACCGTCATTTAAAAAGAGTCAGGTTTAAAAAGATTTTTCTCTTTGCGACAATAAAGAGGTGGAATGACTTACAGGCAAAATTTAGATACATTAACAGATATCTTTTGTTTCCAAGAATTTTAAAAACTTGTAGGTCCTTTTACTAAGGTGCGCTAACTGATTAGCGCACGCATACTGATTTAGTGAGCGCTAAACGCTAACGCGTCCATAGAATAAAATGGATGCATTAGCGTTTAGCGTGCGCTAAATCAGTTTGCAAGCACTAATCGGTTAGCGCTAGTTCAGAGAAAAATATTTTGATTCGATTCACCCTATTGAATCGATATTTAAATTCAATTCCATTCACTTTTAATGACACAGCTTTTTAAGTTTAAACATTTTATTTAACCAAGGCAATATTATGTCAAAAATAGGAACATCCAAACTATAACACAGCTGTAAAATTAGTTAGAAACATAGATTCACAACTTCCCCAAAGCAAATCATCCCCAAAGTTTCCCCAGCCTTAAAAGTTTCCCCAACCCCCCTGTCGATTCTCAACTTCCCCAGCCCCCCTGCCAATTCTCAGTTTTACCAGCCCCCCTGCCCTATTCATATACTTACAGTACACTGTGGATGTGGAATTACGGGGAAGAGAGGAGAAATGCGCGAAGGAGAAAGGAGAAAGCCAGCCAAAAATACAAATATCTCCTTTGCTGCCGCCGGCACCGATCTGCCCGAAGTCCTTTTGTTTCTTCTGATGTAACTTCCAGTTTTGCAAAACAGGAAGTTACATTCGATGGAAATGACTCCGGCGGGCGGCGCAGAGGGAAAGCCTGAACAGGTCTGAATCGGCTAGTCCGGTTTTTCATAACAACCAACCAATTCAAATTGATTCATCTGATTCAAATCGGTGAATTGATTCAAATCGGAAATCGGGCAGCACTAGTTAGCGCAACTTAGTAAAAGAGGGGGTTGGTTATTTGAAAGATATTTGCTTCAGCATCAGTCAGGTTATGCCAAAATATTTATATGGGTCTGTATATCATGAAAAGGTCAAATCTATATTTTTCCAGCTATTTATGGCTTCTTCTTATGGGTTCCTCATAGAATTTATAAGATATTTGCGGAATAAAAGCATTGGATTAGATTAGACTAGATTAGATTACATTATCTACTACTAGTCTTTAAGCCCGTTACATTAACGGGTGCTAGAATAGATGTGTTTGTCTGTCTGTGTTTCTTTATCTCTCTCTCCTTGGCCGCTGTCTGTATCCTTCTGTCTCCCTCTCCCCCCCCCCCCCCCCCGAGCAAAGCTGTCTGCCCCCAGCATACACCTCCCCCCCAAATGTCTCTCCATGGCCCTCTTCTGTCTTCCCCCCTGAGCAAAGCTGTCTGTCCCCAGCACACCTCCCTCCAAAGCAGCCCCCTTTCCCTCTCCCTATCTCTCCATGGCCCCTTCTGTCTCCCCCAGCACACCCCTCCCCCCAAAGCAGCCCCATTTCCCTCTCCCTGTCTCTACATGGCCCCTTCTGTCTTCCCCCCCAGAGCAAGCTGTTTGCCCCAAGCACACCCCTTTCCCTGTCTCTCCATGGCCCCTTCTGTCTTCCCCCCCAGAGCAAAGCTGTCTGTCCCCAGCACATCTCCCCCCCCCAAAGCAGCCCCCTTTCCCTCTTCCTGTCTCTCCATGGCCCCTTCTGTCTTCCCCCCCCAGAGAAAAGCTGTCTGTACCCAGCACACCTCCCCCCCAAAGCAGCCCCCTTTCCCTCTCCCACTGACTCTCTTTCTCTCCCTGGCCCCCTTTCTCTAACTGTCTTTCTGTCCCTCTCCCTGCCCCTGTGTCTTTCTTTCTTTCTTTCTGTCTCCCTCCCTCCCTCTCGCTGTCTGTCTGTCATTTTTCCCCATTTCCCTATGCAGCAGCAACAGCATTTCCCTCCTAGCCCCCCCTTTCCTGTGCAGAAGCAGTAGCGGTATTTCCCTTCCTCTCCAAGTCCCTGTGTAGCAGTAGCAGCATTTTCCCCACCCCCTTTTCTCTTCTCTTCCCTTACCATTCCCTGCTCCATTCGGCCCCTCCCCCTTTTTACTACCGTTGTCCTGCCCGATCTGGCCTGCTCCTGCCCCTCCCACCGCCGACAAACCTCAGGGCTCCAGCCGCGTAGGCAGCACTTTAAACACGCTGCTTCGCGGCCTTCTACTGCCGATTTCCTCTGCCGCGTCTGTCTCCGATGATGTCATCACAGACATGGCAGAGGAAATCGGCAGTAGAAGGGCGCGAAGCAGCGTGTTTAAAGTGCTGCCTACGCCGCTGGAGCCGGGAGGTTTGTGGAGGGTCAACGGCCGGAGCGGGGCTGCTGTCCACCACTCAGTTGCTGCCACTGGTGCTGCCTACGCCGCTGGAGCCGGGAGGTTTGGAGAGAGCACAGTCGCGCGCCTTCAGCCACCGCACGAGCCTCCAGCCCCTGCAAGCGCCGTGAGGTGTCAAATAGAATACTGCCACAGAAGCACACCTCACGGCACCAGGAATCACGAATTTTCAAGAGCGCATGCGCGCTCTAGGGTTTTATTATTAGTGATGGGCTCCTTTTACTAAGTGACTAAAATGGTTAAGAGGCTGGAGGAGTTGCCGTACAGTGAGAGATTAGAGAAACTGGGCCTCTTCTCCCTTGAAAAGAGGAGACTGAGAGGGGACATGATCGAAACATTCAAGATAGTGAAGGGAATAGACTTAGTAAAAGACAGACTGTTCACACTCTCCAAGGTAGGGAGAACGAGAGGGCACTCTGTAAAGTTAAAAGGGGATAGATGCCGTACAAATGTAAGGAAGTTCTTCTTCACCCAGAGACTGGTGGAGAGCTGGAATGCTCTTCCGGAGTCTATTGTAGGGGAAAACACCCTCCAGGGTTTCAAGACTAAGCTGGACAAATTCCTGCTAAAATGGGACATACACAGGTAAGGCTGGACTCATTTAGAGCACTGGGGGCCGCTACGTGAGCAGACTGCTGGGCAGGATGGGACCACCGGTCTGACCCAGCAGCGACAATTCTTATGTTCTTATGTTTAACGCGCAGAATAGCACGCGCTACGTTGTGGCACGCGCTAGACCTTAATGCCAGCATTGAGCTGGCATTAGTTCTGGAAGCGTAGCGCGGGTTTAGCACGTGCTGCAATCCTGCGTGCGCTAAAAACGCCAGCGCACCTTAGTAAAAGGAGCCCTTAGAGTTACTACTATAAAGATCATAATTGTTTCTCAGTTTTTAGTTTAATAGCGTGGCTGTTTCACTTCAATAAGAAATAAAAATAATAAAAAAAAAGAAATTAATAAGTAGTTTTCGTAGTAGAGGTCAGTCTTTTGGTCTTCTAGTTAGAGACATTTGCAACTACTGTTAAATTGGACACTTCAGTTTAAAAACAAAACAGATAAACCGAGAGAAGCAAGAAATAAGAGTGTCTAACTATTTAACAATTTTAATAACGCTTTGATGGATGGAGATTTCCAGTCTGTGATGGATCATCCTGCTGCCCCAAAAGAATATGACTCATTCCAGTTGGCAAAGAGTGCATTACTGTCTAGACAGCTGGGCTTTTTAAGTTTGGGGGGTTAACACGTCTACTGGTGGTCCACGATGAGGTTGTTACATTTGAGAAAGCGTGCAGAGCAGGTTGAAGAGATGAGAAACCGTGGAAAGGCGGCACTTGGCTTATTAGCCATGTTCTCCCCCTTTGTGATATATTCCAGGGCAACAGAAAACAGCAAAGGCCATAAAATCTGATTTAACCGTGTTGTCACAGAACTTCAGAAAGGAATTCCTTCGACCCTTTTGTAAACCCAACTACTTATTAATTAAGCAATAAATCATAATAGGATATGTGTGGGATTACTGCACAGCTCAGTGGAATTGTAAAGCACAAGGGCCGATGCCAAAGCGGTTCCATTTGGTTTGCATCGTAAACTTTTTTTTTTGTCTTCTAAAAATGCCGAAAGTGACTTGCTGAGATTCTGAAACAGTTAAGAAATGCAAAGCATTGCAAACATGAACGATACTGAGGAGAGGCAAATTCTGTTCGCGTCACGTGTTATTTTATTTTATTTTTTTTATTATAATTTTGAATACATTACAATATCCAATAATTCAAGGAAAAAAAGAAAAATCTCACAAAACAATTCATAATCATTCATACATACATAATTCCTTTTAAACCCACATTATGAGGAAACATGTTACATTTCTAATCAAGCAAATTTACAAGAAAAGATAAAAGGACAATAATTCTCAATTCGTCCTAACGAACCTTGAATCATTCCTTACTGATTGGGATTCTAAATTGCTCCTCTTATTTCTCAGCAGATGAAACAACTCCTTTCTATTCTCTCGCAACTTATCGCAAAATATTACTGTTTGAAATAGAAATATCATGTATTACGGTATAAAAAACAACAACAAAAAAAACGGTTTCATGTGAATGGGCCAAGATCAGGAAGGGTCAGAGTTTTAGGATTAAAAAGCAATCTCAGTGGACCAGAAAGGGAAAGAATAGCAAGCAGTATTAGCAGGCAGGAGGTGATAGCCTTGTTGTATAAGTATCTTTGTAAAAAGGGGAGTGGGGGGGGGTTAGAGTACTCTGTATAATTCTGGAGATTGCACCTTCAAAAATATATAAATACAATGGAGAGGGTCAAGAGGGTGGCTATAAAAATGGTCAGTGGTTGTCGTTATAAAGGGCCAAATTCTGTAAATGGCGCCTGAAGTTAGCGAGCGTTACGATCCATTTTGCACCTAACTGGGGGTTTTTTTTTGGGGGGGGGGTTTAAAATAAATTTTATTATTTTCCAATACGAACAGTGCAACATCTGAAACATATCAAACCATTACCAAGCACTTTTGAACTACAGAAATTAAGACATCATTACCCCAACCCTTATAATTCAGAAATGTAAACATACATCAAATATATATGCGGTATCCCCCCTCCCCTCCCCCGGATGTGTATGGGAATGAAACCTAATTTAAAAGAGATATAAGACATAAATATATAACTACATATCTTAAATAGATGCAACAAAAGCTGCTAACGGGCCCCACACTAACTTAAATACCTTATTATTCCCCAAAAATTCTGCATTCATTTTTTCATATTTGTACCGGTCAAATGGGGGGTTTAACATTTAATAAGGTACCACATATAACCATCTCATATGACAATGGAATTGCAGAATCAAGTATTACAATTTCCAGAAGCTGAGTATCAGAGGACAAAAAAACAGCAGATGATCTAATGTCCCAATATCTGTATGACAATGCCAGCATCTATTAGATCTGGAACTATCTATTTTTTTGTAAACGCACAGGGGTCCAAAAGCTTCTATGTAAATTTGGGTGTGAGCACCCAAAAAAAGCTGGTGTAAACGTTCGCTCGTGCCCAACTGTCGCCGGGTTAGGTGAGCAAATGCAGGTCCAAGAATGCCACCGGGCTGCACATATCCCTCCCATGGCCATGCCTTCTTTTGAACTGCATGCTCTGAAATCTAGGCATGCCTGTTATAGAATAGGGTGGAAGGCATGTCCGCACTTAAATCCTAATTGCTGACAATTAAGCGCTTGCGAACACCGGTTACTGATTGTTTAGTCCTTAATTGGCTAGTGTGTGTGCACAGATCTGGGATCCATGACCAAATATGGGCACCCAATGATTCGGAATCCAGGGGGAAGTATATGGGAAGTCGGGGATACACTTAAGAGAGATCTCAGTGTGTACATTTTGGCAAGGGAGATACGATAGAGACGTGCAAATACATTTGTAGCATAAGTGCACAGGATGTGAGTCTCTTAATGGAAAGGAATGAGGAATTGGTGAAAGGGGACAAAAAATGTATCTGAATTCAAGAAAGCTAAGTTTGGGGCACAGTAATTTATTTAAATTGGTTTGGGGTCCATTGACATCTTATATTTCTTCACTATAGTAGGTTTTTGATTAGGAGTCAGTTTTAGTTTGTTTTCATACACATCCAGGGAAGGGGGGATTATTTCTGTCTTAATCTTGTTCTTTGAGTATTTACACTTGGGGTGGGTGGGAGGATATTATTAATTAAAACAGGGTAAGGTTTTTGCAATAATCTATGTTTTTGTGTTTTATTGAATAATCATTGGGTGGATTGGGGGGGGAATGGTTGGTTATATATACTTGTAAGTTGAATGTGCTTTTATTGTATTATATGTTACATTTTTATGTATTGCACTATTGAAGTTTGGAAAAATCAATAAAGAACCTAAAATAAAAAAAAAAGAAAGTTAAGGACAAGTACAGTGGATCTGTAAGGGACAGGAAGGGATAGTAGATGGCATGGATAAGCAGACCAGATAGGCATCTGAGTTCATTTTTCTAAGATTTGCTGTTTCTGTGTAACATGGGGACTCGGGTCAATAGTGTCCTAAGACAGAAAGCACACACTGCAGAGGCAGCAATGGAGAAGAAGGGGGCAAGAAAAATCACCAGATATCACAAAAAAGAAAGGGAAGGGTTTTTACAATCACACTCAAAGCAATTCTCATATAAGTACTTCAAGCACTTTCCCTGTCTGTCCTGTGGCCTTACAGTCTAACTAACGTACCTGGGGCAGTGGAGGATTAAGTGGCTTGCCCAAGGTCACAAGGAGCAGCGCGGGGTTTGAACCCACAACCTCAGGGTTGTGAGGCTGTAGCTCTAACCACTACGCCACACTCGCCTCCAATACAAGGGCAGAAGTGAGCCAAGTATAGAACAATTAAGCCATTGTGACATCACTGATGAGGTTGGCTTTTATTGGTGGAATGAGGCATTATGACAACAGGGAAAGGATTGGGACTTGTAAACTGCCTTTTTGTAGTTTTACAACCACAGTTCAAAGTGGTTTATGTACAGGTATTTTGAGCATTTTCCCCATCTGTCCTAGTAGGCTCACAATCTATCTAATGTACCTGGGGCAGTGAAGGATTAAGTGGCTTGCCCAGAGTCACAGGGAGCAGTGCAGGGTTTTGAACCCACAACCTCAGAGTGCTGAGGCTGTAGCTCTAACCACTGTGTGTGTGGGTGTAGATGAAAGTAGAGGCAGCAAGGAGGTACAGAGGAAACACACTTTGAGGGGAGAAACAGTTTGACCTAAAAGCAGAAGTATTCAAGAAATTAGTGCAGACCTGTGAACAGAAGCATGACAATTATAAAATGTATTAGTACATTCATCACCTGTCTAATATAATAAAACCCTTACCCGTGCATGCACAGTTGAAATGGCATGATCCCTGCCACCATGATTTGTGCCTCCGTGGCCGTGTTCCATTTGCGGCACGTGCTGCGGCTTGCGGCACGTGCGACAGTTTCAGTGACGGCGAGAGCAACGGCAGGAGGGTTCACCACTGAAAGCAATGGCAGGAAGGTTTCCTTCGGCCTGGACAAAGGCCGATAGGGTGCGGGTGCTGTGAGGCATCCAGCTGCTACTGCTGCACAGGGAAGTGGAGGGGGAGAGGGAAAGGGGTCTGATTTGGGAGGAGGGGTGTGCTGGGGGGCAGGCAGCAATCTTGGTTTGCTCTGGGGGAGGAGACAGAAGGGGGCCATGGAGAGACAGGCAGGCATAGCGCAACAGAGAGAGACAGCCAGGCAGGGGGCCAGGGAGAGACACAGACAGAAAGAATGACAAAGATAGGGGGCCAGACAGAAAGACAGACAGCGGCTAAAGAGAGAGAGACAAAGAAAAAAAGACAGACAGACAGTGGCCAAAGAGAGAAAGAGAAAGACAGACAGACAGTTATGCACCTGGGCAGCCAAAATCCATGCAAGATTTATACCCTCAATGGCTAGATCCTAACAAGAACGGTAGCAGAACGAGACTTAGGGGTGATTGTCAGTGAGGACATGAAGGCTGCCAATCAAGTGGAGCAAGCTTCATCCAAGGCAAGACAAATCATAGGTTGCATACGCAGGGGTTTCGTCAGCCGTAAGCCGGAAGTCATTATGCCATTGTATAGATCCATGGTGAGGCCCCACCTGGAATACTGTGTGCAATTCTGGAGGCCGCATTATCGCAAGGATGTGCTGAGACTGGAGTCTGTTCAGAGAATGGCCACCCGGATGGTCTCGGGACTCAAGGATCTCCCGTACGAAGAACGGCTAGACAAATTACAACTATACTCGCTCGAGGAGCGCAGAGAGAGGGGAGACATGATCGAGACGTTCAAGTATCTTACGGGCCGCATCGAGGCGGAGGAAGATATCTTCTTTTCAAGGGTCCCACGGCAACAAGAGGGCATCCGTGGAAAATCAGGGGCGGGAAACTGCGGGGT
Organism: Geotrypetes seraphini; assembly: GCF_902459505.1. Classification (NCBI taxonomy): domain Eukaryota; kingdom Metazoa; phylum Chordata; class Amphibia; order Gymnophiona; family Dermophiidae; genus Geotrypetes; species Geotrypetes seraphini. Next base: position 486,880,934 of record NC_047085.1, on the reverse strand, counting down.
GACACCAGGAAATCTTTTTCACTGAAAGGGTGGTTGATCGCTGGAATAGTCTTCCACTGCAGGTGATTGAGGCCAGCAGTGTGCCTGATTTTAAGGCCAATTGGGATCGACACATGGGATCTATTCACAGGGCAAAGGTAGGGGAGGGTCATTAGGGTGGGCAGACTAGATGGGCCGTGGCCCTTATCTGCCGTCTATTTCTATGTTTCTATGTTTCTATAGACAGAGGGCCTGGGAGAGACACAGACAAAAAGAATGAGACAGACAGACAGGGGGCTAGACAGACAGACAGCGGCCAAGGAGAGAGAGAGAGAGAGAGAGACAGACTGGGGGCCTGGGAGAGACAGACAGAAAGAATGACAGACAGACAGGGGGCCAGAGAGACAAACAGAAATAAAGACAGATAGACAGCGGCTAAGGAGAGAGAGAGACAGAAAGACAGACAGACAGACAGAAAGCGGCCAAGGAGAGAGAGACAGAAAGAAAGAAACAAAGACAGACAGACAGCAGCCAAGGAGAGAGAGAGACAGAGTCCTCATTTCAGTATACCGGATTTTAAGCCACCACAAGAAATTTATCAATCCGGAATTCTCTTGATTTTATATCATTTACTAGTCTTTAAGCCTATTACATTAACAGGCTAGAATAGATGTGTCTGTCTGCCTTCTACACACATTATCAATGAATAAATAGCAGCATTTGCAAATGTACAATACTAATTCGAGAAACCCACTATTGACACGTGGAGATCCCTACCACACAGATTTCAAGGGACGTTGTGTGGGCGTGGCTGTTACACGGTTGAAATCTACACATGTATTCTCGATTTTAGAAAGGAAACACACTCATTTACACCAGATCAAAGGCATGTTGAAAAATGGTTTTGCATAAGGGATCATTCTCCTTCACCCCAAGCGGTTTATGTCCACTTCTAAAAGGACCGCTCCGGCTCCATTCCTCCAGAAATGATGCCGCTTAACATTTCCTTACAGGCTGTCCTGTCAGCGTGTGTCAGCCATCTTTATGAGGAGAGCACACATCGTTTTCGATGCGTTGAAAGTCAGGTTTTTTTTCCAAAGTAACACTGGAGTTTCACTGTTTCGACATAAGAAGTTGCCTCCGCTGGGTCAGACCATCGCGCCCAGCAGTCCGCTCCCGCAGTGGCCCATCAGGTCCATGACCTGTAAGGTGATCCTTGTCTAAATCATTTAATCCCCCTTGTCCTTCTATCTATACCCTATCATAACCTATCTCTATCCCTATCCCTATATGTATCCCTCAATCCCCAAGTCCTTCAGGAATTTATCCAATCTCTCCTTGAAACCTCGTAATGTACTCTGTCCTATCACACCCTCCGGAAGCGTATTCCAGGTGTCCACCACCCTCTGAGTGAAAAAGAATTTCCTAGCATTGGTTCTAAACCTGTTCCCTTTCAGTTTCTCTGAGTGCCCCCTTGTTCTAGTGGTTCCCACTAGGCTAAAGAATCTGTCCCTTTCTACCTTCTCTCTGCCCTTCATGATCTTGAAGGTCTCTATCATGTCTCCTCTTGAGTCTCCGCTTCTCCAGGGAGAAGAGCCCCAGCCTTTCAAACCTGTCTGCGTATGAAAGTTTTTCCATACCCTTTATCATTTTTGTCGCTCTTCTTTGAACCCTCTCAAGTATCGCCATGTCCTTCTTGAGGTACGGTGACCAATATTGGACACAGTACTCCAGATGCGGGCACACCATCGCGAGATACAGCGGCAAGATAACTTCCTTCGTCCTTGTTGTAATACCCTTCTTAATAATACCCAACATTCGGTTTGCTTTCTTTGAGGCTGCTGCGCATTGTGCCGTTGATTTCATTGTTGTGTCTACCAGCACGCCCAAGTCTTTTTCAAGGTACTTTCCCCTAGCACTGATCCCCCCCCCCCCCATTTTGTAGCTGAACATCGGGTTCTTTTTCCCTATATGCATGACCTTGCATTTCTCTATATTGAAGTTACTTTGCCATTTCTTTGCCCACTCTTCCAGTTTGTCTAGGTCCCTTTTTGGGTCTTCACAATCTTCCGCGGTACCTTTTTATCGTTGTTTATTTGAATCATTGTGCCATTTAGGGCGCAATGCTTGTCTTCACAGCCCGACGCAGCTGGAAATGTGAAACGCTGCCCGACATCGGTGTGATCGATTCCTCCAACGACAGATAAGCACTTAAAACCTCAAAACTAAGGCCCTCTTTGACAACGGTGCGCTAAGCGCTTTTAGCGTGGATTTAGCGGGCGCTACATCAACGCGTGCCCTAACCGCTAAGGCGGCCATAGGATAACACGCACGCGTTAGCGTTTAGCGCATGTTTCACACGCACTAAAAAGCTTAGCGCACCTGTGTAAAAGAGGGCCTAAGATTAGTTAAAGTTTGTTTTTGCATTGCATGAAGCCACCCTTGTATTCATAGCAAATGAGATTTTTTTTTAATGCCAGTGAGCACCCCAGTAGCCACCCATCTATATTCAAACAGGGAGGTGGTGGGGTTCCGAGGCTTTTTCATTCTCACATTAACAACTTGGGTGGCTTTAGATTTGCTTATAACTACACTTTATTCACAGTAGGATTGTTGTATTTATTCACTTCTGAAATAAAACCACATTAAAAATTGTGGACCTCCCTAATTAGTGGTAAGTAGGTTTGTGAAAGGGCGCTGGGAGAATGTTACTAACTAGTCTAAAATGGTAAAAGGGCTGGAACACTGCCCATACGCCGAGAGATTGGATAGGCTGGGGCTCTTCTCTCTGGAAAAGAGGAGGCTCAGGGGAGATATGATAGAGACCTTCAAGATCATGAGGGGCATGGAGAGGGTGGATAGGGACAGATTCTTCAGGCTGAAGGGGACAACAGGTACGAGGGGGCATTCGGAGAAACTGAAGGGAGATAGGTTCAAAACAAATGCAAGGAAGTTTTTTTTCACCCAAAGGGTCGTGGACACTTGGAATGCGCTACCGGAGGAAGTGATCAGGCAGAGTACGGTACAGGGATTCAAACAGGGATTGGACGGATTCCTGAGGGATAAAGGGATCGTGGGATACTGAGGGAGGAGCTGGGATGTAACAAGTATAGAAAGCTAACCAGGTAATGAGTATAGAAACCAAACCAGGTCGTGCATGTGCAAGACCGGAGGGTTAGGACTACGATGGGAAGATAGGACTTCAATGAGAAACCAAGGTGGCAAGGGAGCCCCTTCTGGTGATACAGACAGGTCGTGTCCTGTTTGGGCCGCCGCGGGAGCGGACTGCTGGGCAGGATGGACCTGTGGTCTGACCCGGCAGAGGCACTGCTTATGTTCTTATGTTCTTAAGATAGGATTCATTATGTGAAATCTAAAACATCTATTATTGCTGGTAAAAAAACCCTCTGGAATTCCATCCCAGGAACAATGAGATTATGTAAAGATCGTACGTAGAGAATGACCCAGTGATTGTTACCCGCGGGTAACCCGCCAAAACGGTGACCAAAAAAAAAGGTCACCGTGAGATCGGGAACAAGTCCATTCTCCGCCCCGTGGAGCGGTGAATGGTTAGCACGTGCGGTGAACGAGCGTTCGATCCGGCAGCTCCCTCCCTCCCTCCTTTTCCCTTACCTTTTCTTGTTGAAACTGGCGATTTCTATAAGGCTATGAGCTGTATTACAGCCGGAGCCTTGAAGTTGCGTCGCGTTGCCTGCTGGGAAAAAAAATCTCCTCTGACGCAACTTCCTGTTTCCGGTTGCATCGGAGGAGACTTTTCTAGCAGGCAACCCAACGCGACTTCAAGGCTTCGGCTGTAATACAGCGCATAGCCTTATACAAATTGCCAGTTTCGCCACAAGAGAAGGTAAGAGGGAGGGAGGGAGAGAAATGCACGGCTGGCCGGGGGAAGGGAGCTGCTGGACCACGTTTAGGGTGCTGGGGGTGGGGGGATGGAGAGGAGAAGACGCTGAAGACAGGGACGGGGCGGTGAAAGGGACAGCGGGGATGGTGACGGGGCGGTGAAGAGGATGGTGGTCCAGGGACGGGGACAGAATTTTTCCCCGTGTCATTCTCTAATCGTACGTCATTTAAGAGATTATTACAAACACAACTATTCATAGAGACATTTCTCTAAACCCAGTGGCCTTCACTTTTTCTAGATTTCAGTAAAATTTGGTATTAAGAAAAATTGGAAAGATTAGCCCCCCCACCCCTCTTTTACAAAGGTGCGCTGTGCTTTTTAGCGCGTGGTAAATATTAGCGCACGCTAATCATGCGCAAAATGCTAACGCATGCATGTTATTCTAAGGACGCATTAGCGGTTACTGCACGCGTTGGTTTAGTACACGCTAAACGCACGCTAAAACACTTAGCGCACCTTTGTAAAAGAGGGCCTAAGTTAAGTCAATTGTAGTATTTCATAATGCTTTGTTTGTGCTTATTATTTATGTATGCATGATGTTTTGTACACCACTTAGATTCAAGCAGTATATAATTTTGAAAATAAATAAATACACATGAAACACTTACATGCAAATTTGTGAAATCACTGTTTCCTCGTTTATGTGCCAACAGATCCATGTGGAAGCTTGCTTTGTTCGTGCCATTCATCTTTTGTTTTGATTCAGCTAAAAATTAGAGAATGACAAATTTGTCCCCGTCCCCATGGGATCTCAATATCAACATCCCGTTCCCATGAGTTCTGTCCCTGTCCCATTCCTGCAATCTCTGCCTTAACTGCACAAGCCTCGAACATTTATGATTTTAAAGTGTTTGAGGCTTGTGCAGATGAGGACGGAGCTTAGGCATTGGTGGAATGAGGCATTATGACATCACAAATCTGAGCTCTAGAATGTTGCTACTTAGGATTTTAAAGTGTTTGAGGCTTGTGCAGATGAGGACGGAGCTTAGGCATTGGTGGAATGAGGCATTATGACATCACAATCTGAGCTCTAGAATGTTGCTACTTATGATTTTAATGTGTTTGAGGCTTGTGCAGATGAGGACGGAGCTTGCAGCAATGGGGCAGGAAAAGAAAATGAGTTCCCGCACAGATAGGGAAAAATTTGTCCCCGTGTCATTCTCAAGTTTAGGGCTCCTTTTACAAAGGCGCACTAGCGGGATTAACATGCACGACTTTTCATCACGCGATAACCCCCGCGCTGGCCAAAAACTATCGCCTGCTCAAGAGGAGGCAGTAGCGGCTAGCACGTCCAGCAGTTTAGCGTGCGCTATTGCACGCGTTAAACCGCTAGCGCGCCTTTGTAAAAGGAGCCCTTAGTGTTATTGGTTCATCTTTATGGAATGAAGTGTCGATAGATTCAAAGCAGAACTAAAAAAAAAATCCCTATATACAGATGCCCTCCCTAACTACCAAATATTTGCCCTTTTTAGCCTCTCAATCTGGGTGAATGATGTGGACTTTTTTCTAGGCCTGCTTTATGGCATCTAATCTTTGCCTCTGCCTATGTCAAAAAATGGGTTTTCCTTTTTTCTCTCTTTGGACTAGTTAAGTTTTACCCCCTCTTTTACTAAGGTGCGCTAACCGATTAGCGTGCGCTAAACGCCAACGCGTCCATAGACTAACATGCACGCATTAGCATTTAGCGTGCACTAAATCAATTAGCACGCGCATATCAGCTGGCGTGCCTTAGTAAACAAGGGCCTTAATGTCTGCTGTAAACCACTCTGAGGAAGACACACGAGAATCCAGCGTTGTTCTTCAACAGCGCCGTCAGAGAAACATAGCACAGAGAAACACAGCAACTAATGCTGAACACTAACTGTATGCAAATGATAAGCGCACTGTTACTGTTAAGTGTTGATCGCAAAAGTGGTTGGAACTTCCTGAGGCATGGCCACAAAACATTTGTGTGCATGTCTAGGGGGTCCCCTTCCCTCCTTTCCTCTCACTACATAAAATTCCTTGTGGGTCCAACAGACTCCTTCCTAACCTCCCCCAAAGCTATAGAAATCCCTGGTGCTTCAGTGTATCTCCTCCCAAACCTCTACCAGCCCCCCCCAAAAAAATTATCGGAGTGACGATTATATTGCGGTTAATTAAAAATGCCAAAGAATCTACCTCATTGCCGTCTAATTATAGACCGATAAAAATAAAAGATCTATTAAAATTATAGGGGTTTCATAGACATACTGAACTAACATGAAACCAAGAGATTAAAAAGGAAAAAAAAAAAAAAAAAAAAGAGAAGGAGGGGAAGAACACAATTGGAGGGCGTATCTAAATACGATCACATCTCGCGATTGATAAAAGGTATGGAAAACCTTTCATATGTTGAGAGATTGGAGAAACTGGGGCTCTTTTCCCTGGAAAAGCGGAGACTTAGAGGGGACATGATAGACTTACAAGATCATGAGGGGCATGGAGAGGGTGGAGAGGGACAGATTCTACAAACTTTCAGAAACTACAAGAACGAGAGGGCATATGGAAAAATTAAGAGGGGACAGATTCAGAACCAATGCTAGGAAGTTCTTCTTCACCCAAAGGATGATGGATGCCTGGAATGTGCTACCAGGGGGTGTGATAGGACAGGGTACGGTATCGGGGTTCAAGAAGGGATTGGATGAATTCCTGAAGAAAAAAGGGATAGAAGGGTATAGATAGAGGATCACTATACAGGTCCTGGACCTGATAGGCCGCCGCTTGAGCGGACTTCTGGCCATGATGGACCTCTGGTCTAACCCAGCAGAGGCACTGCTTATGTTCTTATCTCCAACAATTGCACTGGTTGCCTGTTGTTTTTAGATCTCAATATAAAGCAATAATGATCTGCCATCAAATCTTGTATGGAACCATACCCAAATTGTTTAAAAAAAAAAAAAGTCAAACTATTTACCATCTAGGTCTCTGCGTTCTAAGAATTTAGCGTTATTAAAAACAAATGCTAATCCAAAACATACTGAGCCCAGTAAAATGGCCTTTTGCTTTACGATTATAAATGCAGCAAGAAAAGAGACTGCTACCAAATATCTGTCTTGATAGTTTTTTAAAAAATTATTCCAACCTGTGCTTTCATGTACCTAATCTTTGTGCTCACACTTAGAAGCCTTGGCATTTGTATAACCCCCATAAGCCAATTCAATTATCTGCCGCTGAATGAGCCCGAAGGCAGTCCTTGATAAGGCCATGATAAAGCACGGCTCCTTTAATGATTAAGCCCACTTATGGTCCTGCTGCGCAGGGGATGTGTAGCTGAACTTCATTTAGCTTGTTAGCAGCTTCATAAGATGGTTAATCATTGATCCTTCCCGTGGCCACCACGCTTTCCCTGATTTCATGCTCTTATTTGCTCTTGTCATGGTAGTCAGCTACATGAAGGAAATCTATGAAGGCAAATATTTTCCTGCCTAGACCTAAGCCATCTAATGAAGTGGGAATACCTTTTAAAGCCATCATTTTCTAATGCCCTGATCTCTATGGATTGCACTGCAAAGGGGATGTAAGATTTAAAAAGAACAGCTAGGAAGGAGAACCGCTTTCTATCAAACTGCAGCGCATTTAAGTAGTTACACTGGATTGCTTACACACGTTAGCTCTTGCCTTTGGTAGTTCCAGGTGAATAACCTTCAGGAACAGGTTCCCTAGGGAGTTTATACTCTTAAATTTGTATCTTGAGACAAAGGTCCCAAGATCAGAAGGAGATTAGGTGAACCCTAATTTCTTTGCTTCTTAGACTACTGTACCTTCTATGTTGAACAGGAGTCTTCTGCCTATAGTCCTGCCGGGGGAAGGGGGGTGCTGTTTCACTATCACATTTTTAATAGTGAGGGACAGGCAAGCTTTGCAGGACTCCAGAATAGAGAATGACACGGTGATCCGTTCCCACGATAAAACTGCGGGAATGTGTAAACATTTGAGCCATTTACCGCAGGTGGAGAATGAAAAAAAAACACCTTGATTATCGCTCCCTAATTTACCCTCCTGCCAGTGGGTGGTGCTGTTTCACTATCACATTTTCAATAGTGAGGGACAGGCAAGCTTTGCAGGACTCCAGAATAGAGAATGACACAGTGATCCGTTCCCACGATAAAACTGCGGGAATGTGTAAACATTTGAGCCATTTACCGCTGGTGCAGAAGCAAAAAAACAAAACAAAAAACAACCAACCCTTGATTGCCATTCCCCAATTCACCCTCCCTGCTGCTGGCACACACCTTTTACGAGAGCGAGCCAGACCTTACACAGGCCTGCTCAACAGTGATCATGGCCTTCCCTCTGCCTGGCTCCTCCTTATGATGCAACTTCCTGTCTTTGCGAAAAGAGGAAGTTGCATTATTAAGAGGAGCCCAGCAGATGGAAGGTCACAAGAACCGTCGAGCAGGCCTGTATTAGGGATTGTCTTGCTCTTCTACAAGGTATGTTCCTGCAGCATGGAGGGAAGTACTGTGATATGCTGGACACTTAGGGGTCAGTCAGGAGCAATTAGACCTGTGAGGGGGATATGATTGGAGCCATTGCACCCGAGGGATAAAGGGAGGGAATGCAAGGCACAGCAGAGAGATGCTGGGGCTGGGGGAAAAGGCACAGGAGTTGGGCTGAATTTGGAGAGAAGGGCACAGGAGGGGGTGGAGCTGGAACTGAAGGGAAGGGAGAGAGCTGCAGGAGGGGGAGCTGGAGGGAAGGCAGAGAGGTGCTGGACCTGTGGGGGGGGGGGGGGCTAAAGAGAAGGGAAATAGAGTTGCCATACTAAGGAGGTGAAGGAATGAAATACAATGTTCCCCTGGTCATTCGCGGTCGGCGGTTTGCAGTCCCAGTCATTTGCGGTATTTTCCGACCGCGAACCGCCAACCAGGAGAGGACAGCTGGAGAGGCAGGAGAGAGCAGCCAGAGCACTAGTTAGTGAAGGAAATCACTCGCTATATGCTCCGACCGCCTCTTCCTGCACTAAAGTCGGGCCTTACCAGTCAGGAGCTGCTTTGACACGCAGCTCCTGATTGGTAAGGCCCGACTTTAGTGCAGGAAGAGGCGGTCGGAGCTTACAGCGAGTGATTTCCTTCACTCGCCAGTGCTCCGACTGCTCTCTCCCGCTGCCCTCTCCAGTCTTCCCTATGAAAAACCATATTTGCGGTTTTTCAAGATTTGCGGGGGTTCCTGGAATGGAACCCCCGCGAATATCGGGGAGTACTGTACTGAACACACAGCAGAAGGAGGGAGAAAGGGAAGAGAGAGGGAGAGATACAAAGGTATACAGAAATAGAAGGGAAATAATGGGCATGGAGAGAATAGGGGCAGGGATACAATGGGAGATGCTGCATGGGAATGATCCATGGACACAGAGGGAAAGTACTAGATATGAGAGAGAATAGGAACATAGAAGGGAGATGCTGGACTCGGGGGGCATAAGGACATAGAGGAATGATGCGAGGCATAGATTACAGTAGTGATGATACAGGGAAGGTGCTGGACAGGGAAGTATAAGGAACACAGAAGGGAAAAATAGGTACACAAAGATGGAAGATGGATGGTAAGCAAAGCGAAAGAAGAAATGTCAGTTGAGCAGGAGACCCTGGCAAGTGAGTTAAGAGAAGACAGAGAGAAACAGAAACCTGAGCCTGGGACTAAGATGATTTGAAAAATAAAATGACCAGACAACAAAAGGTAGAAAAAATCATCTTATTATCTATTTTATGATTAGAATATATGAGAATTGAAATGTTTAACCTGCCAATGCTGGTGTTAAACATGGCCAGGGCAGAAATTTTGGAGGGGTCTCCAAAGCCCATGCCATCTTCAGCTTCCAGCAGGCTTAGCGCTTTCTCTAGCCAAGAGTCAGTTGCCCTAATTGCACTCTTTGGCATTTGCAATCCTTGGCATTTGTGATTTTTATATTTTAAAATAAAGAATCCCTTATGAAAAAAACAAACTTATTGAAACCAAATACAAAATTGGTGTAATACACTAGAATAATCTAATTTATAAGTAATTTAAACACTTTATTAATTTCATTCTTATCATCAAAATTACATTAAAACACTCGAGACACATACATGTACACAAACTAAACAGATAATAAGCTCAAAGGCATATATCAGTGCAAATACAAAAGACAGCCAAAGGGGTTCACTCTGTTCATAGGATAAATGTTCAAAAGATCACTTAGCTTGAAACTCTGATGAAACAGCAGGTGAGCACCCCGGCCATCTCAAAGTTAAGTGAGGCAAATCTAAGTCAAATCCAAATTCAAGGCCAAACCAAGTCCTAAAGTGCTGAAGTGCAGTTGTGAATCCAATGAAAGGGCAACAATATTTCAGTATAGTGCAAAAACAGACTCAAAAGATGTTCCACAGTATTTCCAAATGCAGGATAGAGGCCAAAAGGCAGCCAGTCTTCTTACCCTTACACAATATAGGAAGAAATGGATATTTCTATTTATTTGGTGTTGAACTACATAGGTGTGGCTTCTTGGGATTTTGGTTTAATTTATGTTTATCATTTTTGGTCAGCTATTATGTATTTGGCATTTGTGTTTTGTGTGTGTGACCGAAGTATTCTATTAGTATGAATTTTCTATGTAGCATTCAGTTTTCCCAATAGTGGAGAGGATATTTATGAGGGGAGATAGGTTTTGTTGATCCTTGTTCTGTATTTGTGATTTATAAAATGACAGTTGTACAGTATAGTGTTCCCCGCTCATTCACGATCTGCTCCGACCGCCATTTCCTGTAGTAAAGTCGGGCTACACCAATCAGGAGCTGCGTGTCAAAGCAGCTCCTGATTGGTGTAGCCCAACTTTACTACAGGAAGAGGCGGGGCAGACTGCGAGTGATTTTCTTCACCCGCCGGTGCTCCAGCTGCCCTCTCCTGCCTCCCCTGATTTTTGACAGGCGAAAATGCGTTTTTTTTTTAAATTCGCGGGGGTTCCGTTTTTGGGAGAGTGCTGTATTGTTTCTTTTTATACATTAGTAAAATGATTTAAAAATAAAATCATAACTAAGAGGCTTGTGTGGATGGAATCAGACAGAGCTCTTGGGGACGGGGCAGGGACAAAATTTGCCCCCGTGTCATTCTCTAAACTTGCCTGAAACTAGTGACTGAAACACAGTATGGAAGCACCAACTTCACAGGCATGAGTGCAGTTAGAGCAGTGGTTCCCAACCCTGTCCTGGAGGAACATCAGGCCAATTGGGTTTTCAGGCTAGCCCTAATGAATATGCATGAAGCAAATTTGCATGCCTATCACTTCCATCATATGCAAATCTCTCTCATGCATATTCATTAGGGCTAGCCTGAAAACCCGATTGGCCTGGTGTTCCTCCAGGACAGGGTTGGGAATCACTGAGTTAGAGGACCCCTGCTGAGCTACAGGAACAGTGCTAATAACAAGGTTACTCCTCCACTTCTTACAGAGTTATCAGTACTTTTCTGAAATAGTAAAAAAATAAAAATAAAAAAAGAGTACCTTTGCAAAAACTAGGATACATTTAAAGTTGTGAGATTATTCAGAAACTGAAGCCAGTTGTCTGGGTTCCATTCTGTACTGGAAGGAAATTTAACTTGCCTGCAATGTGCTTATGGTATCTGAGCTAGGGATATACACAGCGAGCTCCAACTCCAGCATGTACATTGATTTACTGCAGTACCACTGAAATGGCCATGTTCATCACCGAAGAACCATTAAAATGCTATCAGTTAAATATTTAATGATCCCTCTGTGGAGAAAAAGTAAATGCGTGGTATATTTCCTTTTAATTAAATTTTGAATGCCGATAATGTAATCTAATAAAAACAGCTTGTTAGAACTTCTGATCTTAGGCATATCATCCCTAAAACCCAAAAGGAGGACACTTTAAAGGGAAGTCTGACAAGAAGTCAGTTGATTATTTGGGATCATTAATGTGTTAAAGCTCAAATACTGATAAGATTGTTCTTCAACACAGTGTGTTATAAAGCAGCCCCTACGTGATTTATAGTCCTGGGCTTTGTAGGAACCGATGAGAGAGAAAGAGCAATGGAAAGATTTGATTCACACTGGAGGAAACTAAGGGGACCCTCTTACTAAAGCTTAGCACATACTAACGGACATTAGCATGTACCTAGAGCCATGTGACTCACTGGTATAAAAAAAGGACATGTGGAGGGGCATAATTAAAAAAAAAAAACGTCTAAGTCCTCTTTTGGCCTAAGGCCTTAAATGCTGAAAGTAGAAGCAGGGGAAATGTCCATTATCACAAAAAAAAACAAAAAAACGTCCTAAAGGAGGTTTTTTTTGATAATGGCCTGCCTCTACGTTCAACTGTTTAAACACCTAGACCACCTCTACGTCTACACTAACAGCATATAATCAACCTAAAAAAAGCCGAAGCCCCAAACGTCAAAAACAAGGGCTTTTAGGCGAAGGAGGAGCCAGTCCTTCGCCTAAAAGCTGGATTCTGTAACCTGTGTCTGTCAAAAACAACACCGGTTACAAAATCCCCCCCCTCTACAATGATCCGGGCAGGAGGGAGCCCAAGCCCTCCTGCCCCGCGGTACCCCCGAACCCCCGACACAATTGGGGCAGGAGGGAGCCCAAGCCCTCCTGCCCCGCAGAAAACCCCTACCCCCACCCCCACTAAATACGGGAAGGAGGGATCCCAGGCCCTCCTATCCTCAACGCAACCCCCCACGACCACCCCCCCCTCCCCGTACCTGAAAATCGTTGGTCAGATGGACGGGTGCCAAGCCCATCCGTCCAACAGGCCAGCCATCCCCGGAATGGCTGGCCTTAAGGCCCAGGCAACTCAAACCCCGCCCACAGGTGGGGACTGAGGCGCCTGGGCCAACTGGAAAAAATGGATGTGCTCAGTGACATAGTAAGGGGGTGGGGGCAGGGGGGCGGTCCACCCCAGATGCCATGTTGGTTGGGGTACCTGCACCCCTCCTCCTCCTCTCTGCCCCCGCCTCGTCCCACTCATCTCACCACATGCACTCCCCCCACTTCCCAAAGCCGTGAGCAACAACTTCAACGTGCTCCTCACGACTGCGTCATCTCTCCCGCTGACATCACGTCTAGGTGCTGCGCATAGGAAGTGACGTCAGGGGGAGAGCCAACAAAGAGAAAGCTGAAGTTCTTGTTGCTTGCAGCAGTGAACAATTAGAGGTATGAAGGAAAGGAAGGGGCAGGGGAGACTGGGGAAGAAGCAGGGGGCGGAGACAAGGGTGGGGGAGGGGCACCACCGTCCCAGGTGCCCCTTACCCTCGCTACGTTACTGGATGGGCTAGAAGGGTCTTGCACTCCTATCGGCCAATATAGATCCAGGAGGATTGTAAAGGTTTGGGACCTTAAAAGGATGTTCCTGATGTTGAAGGTTACAATGTGACGTTCCATGCCAGTAAATATCAGATTGTGCATGGTGTTCACCAGGCCAAGCCTATGAAAAACTGAATGTTTTGATAAAGGTTGCTAAACCCCCCCCCCCAAAATATTGTCAAGATTAGATTATTGCAACTCGTTTTATCTCAGAACTAAACCTTAAGTTTGTATACCGCATCATCTCCATAAAGATAGAGCTCGGCACGATTTACAGGTAAATTCAATAAATGAGGGAAGGACATAATAAGAAATTAGAGGTTATGAAGAGGATAGCTAGCTTTACTTTTTAAATAGATAGCTTTACATTTTTGAGAAAAACCAGGTTTTTTCAGATGCTTTCGGAATAATTGGAATGAGCCTAGGTTCAGCAGTGGGGCAGGGAGGTTATTCCAAACCTCAGTGAATTTGAAGAAAAGGGATTTCCCTAATTTACCTGCCTTTTAACGAGGGGGAAAATAGTTTGAGTTTGTGGGCGGATCTGGTAGTGTCAGGTCTCGAAGAATTCCAGGATAGTGGAATTAGGGGAGGAAGAATGCCATGTAGGATCTTGAATATTAGGCAGGTACATTTAAAGTGAATCCTAGAAATCGCCAGAAGCCAGTGAAGTTTTGACAGAAGCGGGGAAACATGGTCAAATTTGCTTTTTGCAAAGATTAACCTAGCCGCAGTGTTCTGGATCCACTGAAGTCTTTGAAGATTTTTACTGGTTAGACTTAGATAGATGGAATTACAATAGTCCAGTCTGGAAAGAATGATTGATTGTACAAGGACAGCAAAATGTTGTTGGCGGAAGCAGGATCTCACTTTCCTCAACATGTGAAGCCTAAAAAAACATTTTTTTACCAGAGAGTTGAGATGGTCATTAAAGGAAAGTGTAGAGTCAATAATGATGCCCAAAACTTTGCTTGAGAATTCGATCTGCAGTGTGGGACCAGAAGCTAGTGGAATGAGCGTGGGTAACTGATCTAATTTTGGGCCAAGCCAGAGTAGTTTTGTTTTGGACTTATTCAGCTTCATTTGTACAGAGAAGGCCCAGGATTGGAGTTTCGTTATGCAAGCTGTTACATTTTCGGTGAGGTTAGTGAGGTTCAAATCTATCTCGAAGGACAAGGATGTCATCTGCATATGTAAATAGAGTTTCAAAGGGAGATAGATGGAAGAATTTCAAAGAAGACATATAAATGTTGAAAAGAATAGTGAACAGAGGTGATCCCTATCACCAAACAGCATCATGGGGTAAAGACCTAGAACAATTACTTCCGCCCTCTACTTATGAGGAATTTAGGAAACGTCTAAAAACACACCTGTTCCTAAAACATCTTGACAACTGATCCACTTATCTCTTTCTTCTCAATAGCGACCTTACTGTCCTTTTGATCACTTTTCTCCTCAACAATGAATTTCCTGTCTAATTACTTCTCTTTCTTCTTCCCCTCTTGAAGTCAATTTGTACCTTTGCTTAATCTTTTGTAAACCGCATAGAACTTCACAGTATTGCGGTATATAAGCTGTTGTTATTATTATTATTATCCCTGGTGAGCACCACATAGCAGACTCCAAGGAGAAGACATGGTGCCATTCATGTTAACAGTGTAAGAGTGGGATCATAAAAATTTCGAGAACCAGTCTAAGACTGTGGAATCAATGCCTATCTCAGAAAGTTGGTAAATTAGGAACAACCAAGACAAAATGCAAGGCATTACAATTGCTGTCGAATTTAGCCGCAAGGCTGATTACTGGAGTCTCTAGGATTACCGTATTTTCACACATATAACGCGCGCGCTATACACGATTTTACAAACCGAGCATAACCATGCGCGTTATATGCGTGAGCGCGTTATACAATGTGGTTTTTACATTGCTGGTTCCCCCCCCCCGACGTCCGATTCATCCCCCAGCCCCCCCGCACCGTTTGCGGTGGAGAAGCAGCCTACCGTGGGTTCGTGATGCCAGTGAGCCCTGGCGCTGCTTCCTCTGCTGCGGTTAGAGAAGGGGCGGGACCGCGGCAGAGGAAGCAGCGCATCCACAGTAGGCTGCTTCTCCACCGCAAATGGTGCGGGGGGGGGGGGCTGGGGGATGAATCGGACGTGGGGGGGGTTGCGAGCGGTCATTCAGGGTGGGGGGGGCAGCGGTCCTTCGGGGTGGAGCATCAGGCTTTCAGGGTGGGGCAGCAAGACAGGAGCAGGGCGGTGATTCGGGGCAGAGGGCAGGGCGGCGAGAGGAGAGTCGGGGTGGCAAGGCAGGAAGAGGTTTTAACTCAATGAGCAGCATGCGCGGTATACGCATGTGCGCGCTATATGGCAATTTATTTACATAAATGTTGTTTTCCCGTGCGCTATACCCATGTGCGCGTTTTACACGGGTGCGGGTTATATGCGTGAAAATACGGTACCCATATTACACCTGACAGGTTTTGAAACAGTTACACTGGCTTCTGATACAGCAGAGAGTGCAATATAAGGTGTTGTCCATAGTACATCAAGTTTTATATCAGATGGCCCCAGTGTATTTTCAAACGTTATTGGAAATATCGACCAGCAAGAATGTTGAGGTCCGAGGGTGGGATGAGATTGACACTGGCTAAGGAACTGGGAGTGTGCTATTCCCCTCTTTTACAAATGTGCGCTATGCATTTTAGCGTGTGCTAAACGCTAATGCATTGAATCAGGTTGGGCAGACTGGATGGACCATTCGGGTCTTTATCTGCCGTCATCTACTATGTTACTATGTTACTATGTTATCCTATGGATGCATTAGCGGTTAGCGCATGCATTGATTCAGCATGCACGTCTTTGTAAAAGAGGCCCTATGTTGTGACGAAGGCTACAATGTTCTCAATAATTGGAGTGAAAATGTGGAATGCAGTAACAGGGAACTTGCGACTCTGTGCTGATCGTGTACATTTCAAGAAGTTGACAAAAACACAGTTATTTATTAATGTATTTATGTACTATATCTTAGCAGTTAGTAATGAAGATGTAAAGTAAGATGTTCTTGTCTTCGTAATGATATTTGTCGTAATTGTATGTATGTTTAATTAATTATAAAAGGACGCACAACACATAATATGTTCATATAATGAGTCAAAATGTTGTGTGATCGTGGCACAGAGGTACCCCCCTCTTCAAACCCATCATGCACCCAAAAAGAGGGAGAAAAAGCCTCAGACTAAAGTAGCAGTTTAGAACCAAAAGGTACAAATCAAAACTGCTTGAAATACTTTCACAGAACAGCTCAGGTTTAGAAAAGGGCAAAGTCACCTGGAGGCACGTTCAAGGACTTAGCTGACAAAAGACGACTTGAGCTCCAACGCTGTCACGTCTTCTCCAATCTTAACAACAAGCGACCTTGTTTCACCAATGTTTGGCTCATCAGGGGAACAAACAGTACAGCCTTGAAAAGTGCAGCCGCGCTGAGACCAGCCCCAGAACAAAGGAGACAGACAAGAGCACTTAAAGCCCTCCCTCCAACACAGACCTCACTTCCGGTCCGATTCAACCAATCAACACTCAGCTCAGCTCTTCTCAAACACAGCTGATTGAAGTAAATCAAAACATCAAAAAAGAAAAAGCAGCAATATAAAAGATTTCCACCTTAAAAAAATGCTTGCCACTCCACTCTCTGATTAAGACCCAATGGCCACACTGTTTGTAAAGAAAATATCAAACGTTGTTCAAGTTGGTAAAGTTTTTTCTTCATATCTCCCCTGCACAACGAAGGAACCAAGGAATCTATCACTGTACATTTGAAATCTTCAAATCTGTGCTTAACTTGCTTGCAATGCTTTGTTAAGACATCCACTACATCTTGATGAGAAATATTGTGCTTGTGTTCCGAAAGCCGAGTTTTAAAGTAGGCAATTCCGGTCCTCGAGAGCCGGAGCCGGAGCCAGGTCAGGTTTTCAGGATATCCACAATAAATATGCATGAGATAGATTTGCATCTCAAGGAGGCTGTGCATGCAAATCCATCTCAAACATATTCATTGTGGATATCCTGAAAACCTAACCTGGCTCCGGCTCTCGAGGACCGGAATTGCCTACCCCTGGTCTAGTTGATGAGTTCATCTGAGATCAGTTAGGCTTGGTCTTTTCATGGAGCTGGATTTGTGAAGAGGAAGGTTTTTATGGCCTTCCTGAAGTTCCATAGGTGATCCAGCCCTCTGATAGATGGAGGGATAAGGTTCCAAAGTTTGGGTACGAAGTGCGAGTAGGCTGATTCAGTTCTGAGGACACCTCCAGGGGGTAGAGACAGCCGTCTTTCTTTCTGAGATCTTAATGATCGGCTTGGGTTATAGATTAGCAGCTTGGGGATCATATAGCCTGGTTATTCCTTGAAGGTTTTGGGCTTTGAAGATGCAGCGCTTCTTGATAGGTACTCAATGAACCGATGCTAGCGCTGGGATGACATGGCCACAGGTGCTCTGGTTTTTTAATAGGCAGACTGCTGCATTTTGGACCCAAATACACTATGATCAGAAATGTATTTTTCTCCCAAACCTGACAGTTCATTTGTCAATCAGGCCAAAATAAAAATGCAGCTAAAGTTCATCTGCTGTGCTTTCACATATTGTTAATCAAAATCTTTCCTTTGCTCAGAAAAACTAAGACCCCGGTGCCCCCTGGGGACCTTTACGCCGCTCTCTTATTTCTTAGCTCTGGAACTGTCCCACCAGTGCTACACTAATGATGTGCTGACACAGCCTTGTTAACATGTGTCACGGACGACGTCTTTGCACAGAGCTCATTTCACTGGCAGAGTTGAACCCAACGAGACCACATTGTAGGGGAAAAATGTCTTTTCTGGTTCCCTCCATGGGTCTCCTCTCCCTGCAGAAGGAAGAAAATTACACTGGCTCTGTTGAATGAGGGGGGCAGCCATCCTGGCTCCAGATTTTCAAGACACTGTAGGCTGAGCATCTCCTGGTTTTACTCCCTTGCATAAATGGGTTTACAGTCTTGCCTTTGTTAGGTGAAACACATCTCAAGGTTTACAAGCTCAAGGTTAACAAAGCAATGGGGCCGGACAACCTGCACCCCAGGGTGCTTAGGGAGCTGAGTGATGTCTCGGCAGAGCCACTGTCCGCGCTCTTCAACCTCTCCCTTAGTACAGGCAGCGTCCCGTTGGACTGGAGGACGGCTAACGTCATTCCACTCCACAAGAAAGGCTCAAAGATGGAGACAGCAAACTACAGACCAGTGAGTCTAACATCGATAGTGAGCAAACTAATGGAAACTCTAATCAAACACCAATTAGATAAGATCCTGGATGAGGAGAATCTACGGGATCCCCGACAACATGGATTTACTAAGGGGAGATCCTGCCAATCCAACCTGATCAGCTTCTTTGACTGGGTAACGGGGAAGCTGGATATTGGGGAGTCCCTGGACATCGTGTACCTGGACTTTAGCAAAGCATTCGATAGCGTACCACACCGCAGGTTACTGAGCAAGATGAGTTCTATAGGATTAGGTAACACATTGACGAAATGGGTTGGGAGCTGGCTTGGAGGTAGGCTCCAAAGGGTGGTGGTGAACGGCACCCCCTCCGAAATGACGGAGGTGATTAGTGGAGTACCACAGGGCTCAGTCTTGGGCCCAATCCTATTCAACATCTTTATAAGAGGCTTGGCAGAAGGGCTTCGAGGTAAAATAACATTATTCGCCGATGACGCCAAACTGAGTAATGTAGTGGGCAAATGCACAACAGACGAAGATTCAGTGCCCGACAACATGATGCACGACCTACTCCTACTGGAGCGATGGTCTAGGACATGGCAACTCAACTTCAATGCCAAAAAATGCAAAGTTATGCACCTGGGCAGCCAGAATCCATGCAAGTCTTATACCCTTAATGGCGAGATCCTAGCAAAAACGGTAGCAGAACGAGACTTGGGGGTAATCGTCAGTGAGGACATGAAGTCTGCCAATCAAGTGGAGCAGGCTTCGTCCAAGGCAAGACAAATCATGGGCTGCATACGAAGGGGTTTCGTCAGTCGTAAGGCGGAAGTCATTATGCCATTGTATAGATCCATGGTGAGGCCCCACCTGGAATACTGTGTGCAATTCTGGAGGCCGCATTATCGCAAGGATGTGCTGAGACTGGAGTCGGTGCAAAGAATGGCCACCCGGATGGTCTCGGGACTCAAGGATCTACCATACAAAAAACGGCTTGACAAATTACAGCTATACTCGCTCGAGGAGCGCAGAGAGAGGGGGGACATGATCGAGACGTTCAAGTATCTTACGGGCCGCATCGAGGCGGAGGAAGATATCTTCTTTTTCAAGGGTCCCACGACAACAAGAGGGCATCCGTTGAAAATCAGGGGCGGGAAACTACGAGGTGACACCAGGAAATTCTTTTTCACTGAAAGAGTGGTTGATCGCTGGAATAGTCTTCCACTACAGGTGATTGAGGCCAGCAGCGTGCCTGATTTTAAGGCCAAATGGGATCGGCACATGGGATCTATTCACAGGGCAAAGGTAGGGGAGGGACATTAAGGTGGGCAGACTAGATGGGCCGTGGGCCCTTATCTGCCGTCTATTTCTATGTTTCTACGCATCAATAGGTTACCATTATGTCTGGCCACTGCAGGTCTCCTCCCTTTTCTTTCCAATCCCCCTTAAAACCTTTTTTATCATTTGTTTACCCCCCCCCCAAAGCTACCAGATTTTGCATCTAAGAACATAAGAATTGCTGCTGCTGAGTCAGACCAGTGGACCATCGTGCCTAGCCTTAGGTCAAAGACCTGTGCCCTATTTGAGTCTAGCCTTACCTGCTGATGTTCTGGTTCAGCAGGATCTTATCTAACCCTTTCTTGAATCCCTGTAGGATGTTTTCCCCTATAACAGCCTCCAGAAGAGCGTTCCAGCTTTCTACCACTCTCTGGGTGAAGAAGAACTTCCTTACGTTTGTACGGAATCTATCCCCTTTCAACTTTAGTGAGTGCCCTTTGCCCTTTCGTTCTCTCCATCGTTCTCTCCACCGTTCTCTCTTTTCTCTACTAAGTCTATTCCCTTCATTATCTGGTAAAGAGGACACGTGGCCCTGCCCTATTCTGCCTTCAGGCCTGATCCATTTAGCCCATAGGTTTGCCCTGCTCCGTCCCCGGTCCCATGCCGCCTCCCAACCCCAGTCCCACGCACACCTTGTCTCTTTGGGCCGGGTCTGGAATGCATCTGCGCATGTGCAGATGCGACATCATGACGTTGAACGCACGCGTAGGACATTGCCGCATTGCATCCGCAATTGTGGAGATGCCCGCCCGACTCGGCCCCAATCTTACCCACTTTTCAAAAGCCGGACAAAGTGCCGGGTTTAGAAAAGCCGTCTGGACAGTTCTCTGAAAAAAGGACATGTCCGAGTAAATCCAGACGACTGGTAACCCTACGCACGCACGCACACACACACACACACACACCCTGCTCCCCCCCCCCCCCATTCTGTGGTCTGGTCTCTTTCTTTTATTCACTGTTCCACATTATTTTACATATTTTCTTTCAATTCAGATGTCTTAAATTTGTTTCTTATTCTTTTCTTTTATCGATTTTTAAATTGAAAACCACATAGTGTAATGAGTACATTTTGCAGTATATCAATAATAATAATTTATATACCGCAGGACCGTGAAGTTCTATGCAGTTTACGATTAAAAATTCTACAAACTGAGTAGAACTAACAAAGTTAAAAACTAGTGACTAACAGCTCTAGAGATCAGTTATTATGGGAAAGATTGTACAAATCAGCTACCTAAGTACTTCAGGAACAGATATGTTTTTAGGTGGCTCCTAAATTCCCCATAAGTATTAGTGAGCATAAGTAACTGTTCCAGATCTTTACCTCATAATGCTGCCTGATATGAGAAAAGATGTTGAAGTGAATAATCCCTCCTTTTATCAAGCTGTGCTAGAGGTTTTTAGCGTAGGCCAGCAAGGTAAGTGCGCCGACACTCACAGGAATTCTAAGAGCATCTTAACATTTTTATTTTTATAGGCCTTTTTTTTTTTTTTTTTAATTTATTAAACAAATATGCTTCTGCTTTTATTCTCTCCACATTATTTGGCCCTTCAATGTTATCTTTCTCAAAAGTTTTGGAGTTCTACCCCCTTTCCCCATTGTTTTTTGTAAGTCTGTCTATTATTTTGTTAATATATTTGTGAAATGTTCTTATTACCCCTTTTTATATTGTAATTCTCTTTGAAACATCTTTGGAACATTTACCTCTCCGGCTCGTGCCAAAAACCTCTAACGTAGCTTACATAAGAACCTAAGAATAGCCTCACTGGGTCTGGTCAGACCAGTGGTCCATATAGCCCAATAGACTGTCCTCGCGGTGGCCAATCCAGGTCATTAGTGCCTGGCCAAAAACCAAAGAGCAGCAACGTTTTTGGATTATTAATAAGACAAAGAAGCAGAGACCACGAGTGGAAAACCTAACGAAATTACAACAGTGGCCAGGGTTCTCTCCGAGGCAGCGACCTGCGACACGCGTCAGGACCCCCATGTTTGAAGACACTGTGCATAAGTTAAGTGCTTTAATTGAAATTAACAAACAATAGTATCAGTGCAATGACTGAGAAGGGAGCCGTTTAAAAGCGGGCACTTTTTGCTCGCTCAACAGTCTCACTATACAGAATCTCTGAGCACAGAAGAAAAAAACGTATTTATATTGTTGTGTGGAAAAAAATATTCTGGTGTTTTCTATTGGATATTTTGGCATAATAATTTTCTGCACCAGTGAATATATACAGTTTGTATCTTATTATTATTTGGGTATCCTACAGTCAGCATACGGCCATGTCTAAACCATCAAGCTTTGCAATCAAGTACTTAATGAACGGTGTCAGGTCAAAAGCGCGCCTGGACAAAGGCGCGCGCAGACAATTGAGCGCATTGCGGAGGCGCGCGCCACACAAAATTACAGTTTTTAGGGGCTCCGACGGAGGGGTTTGTTGGGGAGCCCCCCCAGTTTACTTAATAGAGATCGTGCCGCGTTGTGGGGGCGGTGTGGGGGGTTGTAACCCCCCACATTTTACTGAAAACTTCACTTTTTCCCTGTTTTTAGGGAAAAAGTTAAGTTTACAGTAAAATGTGGAGGGTTACAACCCCCCAAACCCCCCACAACGCCGGCGCAATCTCTATTAAGTAAACTGGGGGGGGCTCCCCAACATAACCCCCCGTCGGAGCCCCTAAAAACTGTAATTTTCTTCGGCGCGCGCCTCCGTCTTGCGCTCAGTTGTCGGCGCGCGCCTTTGTATTTCGCTGACTTGTCTATGAACCTAATGAACAATAGCCACATAGCCTCCTAAGAGGCAAGAGGTACTATTTTGAGGCCCTCAGTATGTTTATCATAATCACAAAAGTAAAATAAAACAGTTTCTTGATCATATGTCTCTTTAGCTATAAATGACAATATTATTATTAAGACTTAGCCAAAAGAAAAGATTTATAACCTATAAAGAGTTTTACCTCATGCAAAATTGTCATTTCTTTAATAAGACATTGACTATTTTTTTCTGAGGCCCTCCAAGTTCCTACACATCCCAAATGTGGCCCTGCAAAGGGTTTTGAGTTTGAGACCACTGCTTTAGAGGTTACTGGACTTCCAATCTGCTGGGCAAACCAGGCTGCAGACTTGCCAATGTTCCCACCAGGACTGCTAATATCCTCTGAAAGTATCAGTGAAGCCTTTAGGTTTCCTTCTGCTAATTGCCAGTTTTTTTTAGTAAGAATTCTCTGCAGCAGCCTAATGCAGAGTTCTTCAACCTTTTTACACCCGTGGACCGGCAGAAATAAAAGAATTATTTTGTGGACCGGCAAACTATTAAGACTGAAATTTTTAAAAAAACATTTCCGCCCCATCTCCGCGAGCTCGGTCCCCACAAACCATCTGATCCCATCTGCACAAGCCGTAGTTATGATTTTATATTGAACGTATTTTATTAAAGTATAAAAAGAAACAATATTCTGAACAATTGTGATTTTATAAATACAAATATACAGAGCGCGGACCAACAAAACCCCTGTCTCCCCTCCCCTTCACATATATCCCCTCTACTATCAAGAAAACTGAACAAGCCAAGTTATTATAGAATGCTAAACAGAAATATCATGCTAACAGTCACCAGTTATATCTCTAGCAGGATATATATTTCAAATCTGATATATTCTAATAACAAAATAGAAATAAAATTATTTTTTTCTGCCTTTTGTTGTCTCTGGTTTCTGCTTTCATCTTCTTTTCACTCTTTTCCTTCCAGCGTCTGCCCTGTCTCTTCAATCCAGCATCTGCGCGTTCCATCCACTGTCTGCTCTCTCCCCCTTCCATATGTATCTGACTTCTTTCTATGCCTCTCTGCCCTGTCCATCCAGCCTGTGTCTCCTCTCTCCTTTTTACATTATTCATTCCAGCTTCACTGCTTTCTTCATTTTTATCTCTCCTACACCAGATCTAGCATCTTTATCCTGCTCTCATTTCTCTGCTGACCCTCTTTCCAGCATCAATCTCTCTCTATTTTCTCATTCCTCTCTCTCTCCTTTACCTCATCTGATCTCTCCATTCCACCCTGACCCCCTTCCCCTCCTGTAATCTCCCTGCCAGCTGTTTCCTTCCTTTTTTCCTTCTCCCTTCCCTCCTCCCCCTATCCAACATTAACTCTCTTCCCGTCCCTTTCCCTCCTCACCTCCCAGCAGCATCTCTCCTTCTACCTCCCTCAAGGTCCAGTAGCAGCTCTCCCTTTATCCAGCAGCTTCACAGCCTCCTACAGTGGCTTCCTCCCCTTCCAGCAGCTCTCAGTACTTGCCTGCAGCAGCGATTTACTTAGGCAGCCTTGGGTCAATTGCCGCTTCTGAGGAAAGAGGAAGTTGCCGGTGAATCACTGCCCTGGCAAGTAGGAGAGCTGCTGGGAGGGGAGACAGCCACTGTCGAAGGCTCCCCAGGATCTTGCTTGCACACGCTGACCATCTCCCTTGTACCTGCAGCTCTCTCCCTTCCACTTGCACCTTCCCCGCGGCCCTCTTCAGCAACTTGGCAGGGGCGGTGATCAAGACAGGCTACCGACGTCGGGACCTTCACTCTCTGAGTCCCGCCTAATTTGTTTCAACTTCCTGTTTCCAAACAGGCGAGACTCACAGAGGGAAGGCCCCGACATCGGCAGCCTGTCTTGATCGCCTGAGGCTGGGAGGAACAGCAGTCGGCAGGAACCGCAGTCGGGAGGAAATTTAACTGCCGACTCAATCTCGCCAGCCCTGTGTGGACCGGCAGAAATTTTCTGCGGACCGACACCGGTCTGTGGACCGGCGGTTGAAGAACAGTGGCCTAATGGTTAGTGCAGTGGACTGAGGAACTGGGTTCAGTTCCCACTGCAGCTCTTTGTGACTCTCTGGTCAAGTCACTTAACTAGGGTTGCCAGATTTTCCAACTGGAAAATCCGGACCCACTAGACCCACCCCAGGCCTGCCCAGCTCCGCCCATCTTTGCCCTGTAACACCCTAGCCCCCCCCCCCCCCCCCCTACTGCCTGCTCTTGAGCATGGAGGAAGTCCGTGCATGTGCCGATACCATGCGTTTGCATGATGTCACCACGTGGCATCCACGCATGCGCGGACTTCCTCCCTGCCTGATGCGATTTGAGGAGGCTTTTCAAAACCCAGACAAAGCACCGGGTTTTGAAAAGCCGTCCAGAGAAATCTGGACGTCTGGTAACCCCACACTTAACCCTCCATTGCCCCAAGTAGAAAACAGGCACCTTATAGAATACATCAACTGCTTTGATTGTAACCACAGAAAGGCGGTATATCAAATCCCATTCCCTTTGTGCTATTAGGGTTTGTGCATTTGTTTGAAAGGTGACATTTTCCATGTCATGCTTTTGGCCCAAAATTACAGGGAATTAAATCAAAAATTTTGTTCCCCCTTGTCAGAAAGAGCACATTCTCTCGGGAAAGTGTGCACACACTTGCAAAGAGTGCACACTATTTACTGGGATTTATAAAAACCACTTTTCTTGAAGAGATTCACCCCAAATGGTTTACAATACACTGAATAGTAATCAGGTACTCTTTATGTATTTTTCCCAGTTATCTGTCCCAGCAGGTTCACAATCTAACCGGTACCTTGGGCAAAGGAGGGATTAAGGCCTGGATTCTCTAAATGGTGCCATTGTGGGCAGCTGCCGATCGCAGGTCAATCATCCCTCTGGCAAACGTAGGTGCCGGACATGTAGGCCAGGGTTCTCAAGGCTTGCATCTACCATAGATGTGAATCACGCCTAAGTAGGCACTTTATGGCACTTAGCCCCACTTCTGGCATTAGCCACGCCTACAGTGGCATTAGGCACAGTAAAGTGCCTTCGGAGGCATGATTCCAGTGCTGTTTTTTAGGCGCTGGTAGGCGCCTTGGAAGGTCTTTTAAGTCCTCTTTTAAACAGGGTTTTGGACTTAAAATAGGCACCAGTAGGAGACAAGACATTTTTTAGATATATTAGTGATAGGAAGAAGTGCAAAAGTGGCATTGTGAGACCCAAAGGTGAAGGGGAGGAATATGTAGAAGTTGATAAAGAAAAGGCCGAATTGCTTAACAAATATTTCTGTTCTGTGTTCACGGCTGAAGCACCGGGAACAGGACTGCAAAATACAAATGTGAATAGTGATGGAGCAGTAATAGACCCTGATTGATTTTCAGAGGCTTGAGTTCGTGAGGAGCTAGTAAAAATAAAGGTAGACAAATCAATGGGGCCGGATGGTGTAGATCCGAGGGTGCTGAAGGAACTTAGGGAAGTTCTGGTAGCTCCACTGACTGACCTTTCCAACGAGTCTCTAGAGTCAGGAGTGATACCGGAGGACTGGAGAAGAGCAGATGTGGTCCCTCTCCACAGAAGTGGCAGTAAGGAAGAAGTAGGGAATTAGAGGCCGGTAAGTCTGACTTCTGTGGTAAGCAAATTAATGGAAATGCTTTTAAAACAGAGAATGGTCAAGTTTCTGGAATCCTGTGGATTACAAGACCAGAGGCAACATGGATTCACTAGAGGTAGGTCTTGTCAGACAAATCTGATCAATTTCTTTGACTGGGTGACCAGAGAATTGGACAGAGGATGTGTGCTAGATGTGGTGTATTTAGATTTTAGCAAAGCCTTTGACAGTGTACCGCACAGACATCTAATAAATAAACTGAGTGCCCTCGGGATGGGTCCCAAAGTGACGGGCTGGATCAAAAACTGGTTGAGTAGAAGGCAACAGAGGGTAGTGATCAATGGAGATTGCTCTGAGGAAAGGGGTGTTACCAGTGGTATGCCTCAAGGCTCTGTTCTTGGGCTTGTTCTTTTTAACATTTTTATAAACAATATTTCTAAAGGTTTTTTTTTAATGGAACTTTTAATTAATGACACCAATTAAGAAAATTGAGTTAGATACCTAGATCGTCTAGTGCTTATCCCATATCTTCATGAAGTCTTTTACTTCAGAGTCCCTTACTGTCTGATCTGTGGAAGAATGTCATCAATCTATCTTCCTTACTTTGAAAAAAAATGTGTTCTAAATCAACTCCCCTGCACCCTCATTTCTTGACTTCTTATTCCAGAAGTTTCCTTCCACTGGGAGGGGGGGGGGGGGAAAGGTGTCCTTTCTTGTGATGTTTAATGTCTTTTTGGCATTTACGTGCACCTTTTTGGTAGTCCCTCTGAAGGTATGAGCTCCAGAAGTGGACAGAGTGCTTCAGGCAAAGTTTAAGAACATAAGAATTGCCACTGCTGGGTCAAACCAGTGGTCCATCATGCCCAGCAGTCAGCTCCTGCGGTGGCCCCCAGGTGAAAGACCAGAGCCCTAACTGAGATCAACCCTACCTGCGTACATTCTGGTTCAGCAGGAACTTGTCCGACCTTGTCTTGAATCCCTGGAGGATATTTTCCCCTATAACAACCTCCGGAAGAGCATTCCAGTTTTCCACCATTCTCTGTCCCCTTTTAACTTTAGAGAGTGCCCTCTCGTTCTCCCTACCTTCAGTATCTTAAATGTTTCTATCATGTCCCCTCTCAGTCTCCTCTTTTTGAAGGAGAAGAGGCCCAGTTTCTCTAATCTCTCACTGTACAGCAATTCCTCCAGCCCCTTAACCATTTTAGTTGCTCTTCTCTGGACCCTTTTGAGTAGACCCGTGTCCTTCTTCATGTACGGCGACCAGTGCTGGACACAGTATTCAAGGTGAGGGCGTACCATGGCTCGGTACAGAGGCATGATAACCTTCTCCAATCTGTTTGTGATCCCCTTCTTAATCATTCCTAGCATTCTGTTCGCCCTCTTTGCCACCACCGCGCATTGCATGGATGGCTTCATTGACTTGTTGACCAGTACTCCCAAGTCTCTTTCCTGGGGGGGTCTCTCTAAGTACCGCCCCGGACATCCTGTATTCGTGTATAAGATTTTTGTTACCAACATGCATCACCTTACATTTATCCACGTTAAACCTCATTTGCCATGTCGCAGCCCATTTCTCGAGCGTGTTTATGTCCTGTTGCAGGTCTTCGCAATCCTTCTGCGTCTTCACTACTCTGAATAGCTTCATATCGTCTGCAAATTTAATCACCTTACTCATCGTACCAATTTCCAAGACATTTATAAATATGTTGAAAAGCATGGGTCCAAGCACCGAACCCTGCGGCACTCCGCTTATGATGCTTTTACGGTCCAAATATTGTCTATTTACTCTCCCCTCTCTGTTTCCTATCCGCCAACTAGTTTTTTATCCACATGAGTATGTCACCCTCGATTCCACAGCTCGCAATTTTTCGTAGCAGTCGTTCATGCGGGACCATGTCGAACACCTTCTGAAAATCCAGATATACAATGTCGCCCTTGTCTATCTGCCTGTTTACTTCCTCGAAGAAGTGCAACAAGTTCGTCAAGCAAGATCTCCCCTTGCTGAAGCTATGCTGGCTGGTCCTCATCAGATTGTGTCTGTCAAGGTGATCAATGATGTAGTCCTTTATCAGCGCCTCTATCATCTTTCCCGGTACCGAGGTCAGACTCACCAGTCTGTAGTTTCCCGGATCTCCTCTCAAACCTTTCTTGAAGATCGGCGTAACATTCACCACTTTCCAGTCTTCCAGAATCCTTCCCGATTTGATCGACAGATTGGCTATCAGTTGAAGCAGTTCAGCTATAGTCCTTTTCAGTTCCTTGATTACCCTCGGATGGATGCCATCCGGTCCCGGGGATTTATCATTTTTAAGCCTATCAATCTGCCTTTGCTATGATGCATTAACTTCCTGGTCTACCAGCTGTTCCTCTCATTCTGCATCCAGGTATCTCCCCGGCTCTGGCGCCACCTTGTCAAACTCTTTCTCTACCTTGAAATTATTAAATACGTACTCCACTGTGATCTGCTCATCAGTCCAGCCGGTATGCCAAAACTTTTTTTATTTTTTTATTTTTAAGCATAAATGTATACAAGGGTTCTTCAAAAAAGTTTCCGCACTTTCATATTTTCACGGGAAATGGTTGGGGGTGTGAGAAGCGGTATGAGGATGTGTCATAGAATGTCATGTGACTAGTCAGCCAGGCAAGCCGGCTCACCTTGCAGGTCGTGATGTAATTTGCTTTTGAGATATTGAATAGTGTTAAAAGAAATAAACAAAAGTGCGGAAACTTTTTGAAGACCCCTCGCATTTACCCCAGCATCCTCTTTAACATCTCCCTCACCTTTGCCAAATATCTCCCACTGACTCAGAGTTTTGCACATAGAGAGCCTCACTGTTTTGCTTGGAACCATGCAGGAAGAGGAAATGCCAGGAAAGTAGCCATTCACTTGTTCTGGCAAGATGTCTTTGATGATCTCAGTCAAGCCACATTTATTGCACCATACTGTTGGTAAAGTGCCCGAAATCCAGAGAGCAAGCTGCCAATGAATAGAGCGAGGCCGAGTACAAAAAAACTTAAGATTGTGAGCCCCCACCGGGGACGGAGAAAGTACCTTAATATAATAAATGTTAACCGCTTTGACTGTACCACAGAAAGGTCCCCGAGTTATAGACACCTGACTTAAGTACGACTCGTACTTAAGAACGCGGTTGCGGCTTCCTTTGCTTTCACCAGGCAGTATTTCCAGTGGCACAGACTCCTGCACTTCTGTAGCAGATTCAGCAATGATGCATGGCCACATTAAGAACAGTGTGTGGTTGTGTATGCTGTACCTTTAGAGGAACGCTACTGGGATGGCAGACTGACAATCTCAAGTGGAAGAAAAGTACAAAAGTATACAAGTTGCAAAATCGTTGATTGTGTTGATGAGGAAGTATTTGGACTGTACCACTGATTTTTGACCTGGATATCATGAGAGAGAATTTCAAACGCATATGACAGACACAGACATATGAACTAGGCTGTGAGATATATTTATTTGGTCACCTATTAGGACATTATTTTGATTTTTTTTTTTTTTTTTCACTATTTGTGCACTTAGAAAAGTTCTGGGATGTTTTACAGAAAATAACCCATATGGGTTAATGAGAATCAACAACTCTTATATGTAGGGTAGGTCCCTTTGTGAATTGTGAGAACTGAGGGCTCTCTATTCACATTAAACTTCCCCTTCCCCATTTGCACTTCCTGCACTCGCGGTTTCATATAATCGCAATTTTTTTCTGGGGAGGGGGAAAATTTAAAAAACAGTCTTTTTTCCTTCCTGCCGCCTTCCCGGCCTTACCTGGTGGTCTAGAGGGTTTTTGGGGCAGGAGCGATCTTCCTACGCTCCTGCCCCGTGCAGATCGCCATCAGGAAATGGCTGCTGGGAGTTCCCGTAGTCTCTCGAGACTACGTCAAGGAGGTGGGGGTGGGTCAGAGCTGGATAATCGCGGTTTTTCGGCATTCGCGGTCCGGCTCTGCCCATATCCCCCGCGAATGACGAGGGAGAAGTGTACACTTCTCCCTCTGTATTTGCGGTTTCAGCATTCGCGGTTTTGATTATTCACGGTTTTTAGCTTGCTGGCTCCTCCCCCACAATTACGTCAGCTTGCACAGAGAAATCGCCGATTCCAAGCATTTACAGAGAAAAATTGCCGATTCCCGGCACTTGCCTCTCCTTCAGGACAGGACAGGTCTCCCACCATGTTATTCGTGGTTTCACCATATTCACGATGGTTTTTAATAGAAAACAACATATGAAAAAGTTATTTGAGGTTTTTCTATCTGTTAATCCCCTATCACAGTGAATACGGAGGGAGAAGTGTAGAATATATTTTTCAAAGGTTACATTGTGTCCTGTTAAGGTTTTTTGGGGAGGGTAGCTTGTCTACATTTATACAGTATATGTGTCCAGCTAGTTCATGTTGAAAGAATTTCTAATAGGTATTAGCTCAATATTCTTTCATTTTGGGTTTCTCAGTGTAAAGTACCTTAGAGGGAACACTAGGGTCAGTTGCCCCTTTTGTCAGCTGGGAGCAGAGGCAAGCAGCAAGAACCTTAAAATCTACACGGTCTGAGTTGCATGCATGCATGAGCTGCTTTAAAAGCGTACCTCGTTCTTAACCTGGAGATTGCCTGTATATCAAATCCCCAACCTTTCTTGTACACCTAGACCATTCAGTGCTTCGCTATCTGAAAAAAAAGCGCCTGGCAGGAGGATCTCGTGCGGAGCAAACAGAAAAAAAAATGCAAAACACAACTGCACGCTCAGATGCCATACTAAACCTGGCACAACAAATGCAGTGAAATGGTGAAAGGGAGAGAGTACTGTCACAAAATGAAATTTATGTTCAGATCACAGTTTTCTGATGGCAAAAACTAGTGCGTATAAGAGATTTAAAAAAAAAAAAAAAAAAAATCGGAACATATGACCCAAACTACTGGAAGAGGCATTTCAGTCTGTTCGTGGCAACAGAGCGAGAACAGGGAATAGTAAATTGTATTTCTCCATCTCCACCAGGGCGCAGGAAACTGCCAGCAAAGAGCTCACTCGCCCCAAAGCTGTTCTAAAGGTCAAAAGAATTCTTGCTCATAAGCCCAGATCTGAGGACAAGCCTTCCAGAGCCATGCTCCTTTGGCCAATGGAAAGCAGGTGCCCAGGATTCTAGGAGGAATCAGTGTAATATCGATTCAAAGACCATCTAAACAGCTATTGATTTTTTTTTAAATTATTATTATTATTATTGTTTCCAGCTGTAGCACTTTGCACCACTTTTAAATTCACTCCCTCCTGGCTCCAGCGCACTCCTGCAAGCTTCCGCCCCTGCTGCAAGGAGCTAGGGTTCATTTTCTTATCCTAGGAGTTGGGAAGCAGTTTTCAAACTGCTCTTACAGTTGAAATATTGCAGAGGAGGTTTTTTTTCCCTTATTTTCTTGTTGCATGCCTAGGTTTTGCATTTGAAAACAAAACCAAAACCCTCTCGTGACTGCAGCTGCAGCTGAAATCAAGCGCAAGCAAATAAAACACGTCAGCACTATGCAAACTAGAAATGCACTCAAAAGTACTTCTACGGGGAAGCTGGACCCCCATCCGCATATTTTTCCAGTATCCAAAGAGTCATTTTTAGCTTCTGATTGAAATGACAGTGTCTCCAAATACAAAAATGTGAACCAAATCCGTTCGCTCTGAGCCATCGCGAGCAACACAGGCTGAGTTTCACAAGTACTGTGGCTCAGGGGTGAAAGGGTTTGGAGAACTAACTTAAAGGTTTTATTAAAATTTGATTTAATCGCTTATCTAATTTCTAAGCAAGTTTACAATCTATATAATAAAAAGAGCATGAACATAATAAAAATGCCATTCACAAATACCATTAATACTTACAAAAAGAAAGCAATTACAAAGAACTAGTTCCCTAATGTGAATGACTGGAGGGTTCATTTCAGTGTGTTAGCGTTTTCATTTACAGGAATAATCCTCTTTAACATGAAGTGTACTGCCATGAGACCGGTTTAAAATACTTGATTTATTATCAGAAAGTTAATAGAATGCTGTATGGTATTAAAACTAGAAATCAATGACAACATCGGCTTATCACAGGGTCCCTGAACAAGAGCACCACATTTATGACAGTATCCTCTAAATCAGTGGTCTCGAACTCAAACCCTTTGCAGGGCCACATTTTGGATTTGTAGGTACTTGGAGGGCCTCAGAAATAAATAGTTAATGTCTTATTAAAGAAATGGCAATTTTGCATGAGGTAAAATTCTTTATAGTTTAAAAATCTTTGTTTTAGGTTAAGTCTTAATAATAATATTGTCATTTATAGCTAAAGAGACAGATGATCGAGAAACTGTTTTATTTTACTTTTGTGATTATGATAAACATACCGAGGGCCTCAAAATAGTACCTGGCGGGCCGCATGTGTCCCCCCCTCCCCCTGGCTGCGAGTTTGAGACCACTGCTCTAAATAATTACTGATTTTGATAAGCAGACATGCACATGCAGTAAAGCCCACGTAAGCATGCTCCAAAATCCAGAAGCTCAATCAACAAGACAGCCAAGATGAATCAACATTCAAGAAATAAAATAAATGGACAGTAGATGTTTATCTATGAAGAAAACAGTAACTCCTATCAGGTTGTATCTCAAGTGCCCCCTCCTTTTTTTTTAATAACAATAAAATTAATTCCCTGAGAAGACAATAATAATAAATAAATAAAAATAAAGCCTGACACTTGAAAAACATATAAAAAGGAAAAGTTTTCCACGACAAAAAAAAGTTGCATTTTTGTGTAAGAACGGGACAGACCTGCAGGACTTCTGCAGGCTGACTCCCTAGGAAAGGCAGAAGATCCTCATTAATGGGTTAATGGATCCCCCTGCTGGTGACTTCGGGAAACTGCGGAAAGAATTTAAATCTGGGGGCAGGAAAAAAAAAAAAAATAGGTAACAGGTGACGGTGGGAAGAGAAATATTTTCAGTGGCTCGGGCTCCACAGCAAAACTAAATCCATACAGCGTAAGAAAAAGCAAAAGGCAGAATCCAGGATAGTCACCCTTATCTTCTCAGACATCGAACGAAAAAGAAACAACTGAGAAATGACTTTTCTAAAACCACAGAGCTGCTGTTGCAAGGACTTCGGGGGGGGGGGAGAGAGGGGGCAGCAGGCGGAAGGAAAATGTGATACCTAGAAAGAGCTAAGTCTGATGTTTAAATAAAATACTTTATCAGCATTCCTTAAAATATACAGAATACACCAAAGCAGTAAGATGCCCAAAGGTCAGTCACTTGGCATGTACGTTTAAGAAACGGAGAGGGGGAACAAGCATTTTGTTCATACATGCATTGTGTAAATCAGTTTGGGATGCAATATAGCAAAAGCTTTTACAGTATAAAGTGCTTTTTCTTTTCTCAAAATCATAAAGCAGGGTGTGAAAAGTCAGAAAGTGGCATATCTCTGCACAGTTTTCCACTATCGTGAACTTCCGCCTTATAATACATTCAAGGGGGGGGGGGGAACCACACCTAGGCGACTATGCAATAAATTCCCAGCAAAAACTGATCTGTCACTGAACACTCAGCAGATTTTTCAATTCAACCAAACGCTTTGGGCTCCTTTTACGAAGCTTTTACCGCGCTCGACTTTTCATCACGCGCTAGCCGAAAAACTACCCCCTGCTCAAGAGGAGACGGTAGCGGCTAGCGCGGCTGGCGTTTAGCGCGTTAAACCGTTAACGCGCTTTCATAAAAGGAGCCCAAATGTGTTGTGGCTGTTGCATATGGACCTACACAAATACTCCCAAAAGTTACAACGTCTAGACCACGCAACCTGCTTGGGATCATTTCTTCTGGCTGCAGACGTGGGGGGGGGGGGGGGGGGGAGACTCACAAGACAAAATGACAGCTTAGAAAGGGAAGCACAGCCCACCACTGAGATTAACAGGAAAAGCTCAAAAAAAAATTTAAAAGGCATGACTCAGTCATTTCAGGGAGGCTCAGAGAATATCAACCCTCTCCTCTGCCCCCCCCCCATGAGTATCAAAGCTATCTAAAAAAAAAAAAAAGGGAAGGGTGTAAAAAAAAAAAAAAAAGGAACAACCACCTTGCACACGCTAAATAAACAAATATTGACTCCAGGCAACAACTTGCCTCCAAAGGACTGATTGCAACCTGGCCGGGCTGAGCAGAGAGAAACTAGCCACTAGTACAATGAGTGCAGACTAGGAAGAGTCCTACCCAGGTGAAAGCAGAAGGTTGCCAGCATCGGAGTTCAGTGGCCACTCTTCCCCACCGCCTTGCCCGAGTGCCCTTCTCAGCCCTGGTAGAAAGCTGAGCATCATCTCCATCCCGAAATAGTAATTAAAAAAAAAATGCAAATTAGATTAAATGGAGAAGCATCACGGGAAACTATTTTGTAACTCCAAGACATGGCAAAAAGTTTGCACAGGTTTTTTTTTTTTTGGGGGGGGGGCGGGAATAATTGTTTTCTGCTCCCCATGAATTCATATTCTTGCTGCTTTTTTTTTTTTTTTTTTTTCTGGAAGCGCCTCTGAGCTGGCTGCACGGGTCGGCTTCTGCCACTGCCCTCCAGATGCAAGGAAAAGGTATACAGAAAAAGAGGATTGCATGGAAATATTGCATGCCAACAAACAGAAACACGGCAGAATGAAATATCTGCAAGGCTGCACCAGAGCCTGAACCACTCCAAAAAAAAAAAAAAAAAAGTTTTGCTAGTTTCAATTGCTTGCTTGTTTCTGTAGGACCTACCCAAAGTAAGCAGCCGTTGGCCCAACAGAGGTAAAGGCTATAAATGTAACTGATAGCCATCCCAGAAGGAAGTGTCCATCCAGCATTTTGCTGCAGCGCTAGGGCTGATCATTTCGTTGCTCTGAGTTTCTGATGAGGACTCCTGAGCTCTCAGCGACTCTTCTCATAGAGCGGTGCTGAGAGGGGGCGGGGCCGAAGGGCGACAGGCTCCGCCCACACAGACAGCCTGCCCGGGCCGTTGGGGTGGGGGGGGGGGAGGCGACCGAGCACCCGGCGGCCGCAACCTCAGCACCAAAGAACATGGGAAGGGGCTGACGGAAACAAAAGTCAGCAGCTTTGCCTTATACTAATAAATAGAGACTCTGGCTCTGCAGCAAGATCAGGGACTGCTGCAGGTCTCACCCCCTCCCTCCCCCCCTCCTTCCCCTTTGTGATTACCGGAGCAGGCTGCAGGTCCCAGTAAAATCAGAGGCAGAGTCGGGCAGTGGAGCAGCTGGATTTAGAACGCTGAGGTTTTAACTCTATATAGTGTGACTCCTTTCGAATCAGTGTCCAGGCTGATTTTCTTAGCAGTGCAAGAAAGACTCATTTTAGCGGCTCTTGCACTGCGAGTACAATGATGGCCAAAATTCTGATTAATGAAAACTATGGTCTTCAAGCCTCTCTGGCTTCTCGATGCATCTGGAGCCTCAAAGTTCAAACAAGAGTGCTTTGCCTCTGATTTTTTTACTGGAAAGGTATAGAAGTCAGGACATCACATCAAAAGAAGAGGTACTGCTTTGGTGTTGAGCCTTAAAATAGTCTCAATATATACAGACAGCATTGCTTTATTTTTATTTTTTTTTATTATTATTATTTTTTAAGGAGAACCCAGTGTTTTTCTTAGGAGTGAGGAATAACCGGCCCCTATTTACAAATCAGTGGTAAAGTTTTTTTTTTTTAGTTAACCACCGTGGCAAATGTCAAAAATTAATGTGGGCTAACTGCAAAACCTCTGCATTAACTGTTGGGGCTTTCCCAGCTTTTTTTTTTTTTTGTGAGGGCTGTCATGCAGTTAACCAAGAGAAAAAAAATTGCTAGTGTAGGTTACCTGTATGATACATGCAGTTAACTATACCGCTCAAAGTGGCATGCTCAGTGGTATTTATTTATTTATTCAGTTTTCTATACCGTTCTTCCAGGGGAGCTCAGAACGGTTTACATGAATTTTATTCAGGTACTCAAGCAGTTTTCCCTCTCTGTCCCGGCGGGCTCACAATCGATCTAACATACCTTGGGCAATGGGGGATTAAGTGACTTGCCCAGGTAGCTACTTTCATTAACTGGAAACTACAGTTCACATCTTTTCTGTACCCCGAAATGCTATTGTCCACATTTGCTGTTTCATGCAGGAATTACTGTGTGTTAACAGTTAATAGTGTGCAGTAATTCTTAGCATGCACCCGCACTGTTCGTCCACCGTATTTCCTGCATTGAAGAGCTAATAGACTCCAAAGTGTTTGGTTGTCTAGGATATATTGCACAAGGGAAAATATAAATTAGCATAGTACAGGCAAGAATTAATTTCCAAACTTTCTTCTCACAGAGGTTGTTGCTTTTGCCTACACAAAAAAAAGGGTCAAAGAAAACACAGGAGACAATGCTGAGAAGAGTAAAAATTGATGCATGTGGTGTTGGGGGTGGTAAATGTAAGGGAATGAAAGTAAAGATAATGAGCAAAGGGAAGAGATTTTGTTCGTGTCTTTCTCAGTCGTAGCTCAAGGTGAATTAGCATTCAGGTTCACGAGGGATTTGCCTGTCTCCCAGGGACTTATAGCCTAGGACAGGGGTAGGCAATTCCGGTCCTCGAGAGCCACGGGCAGGTCAGGTTTTCAGGATATCCACAATGAATATGCATGAGATGGATTTGCATGGACTGCCTCCTTGAGATGCAAATCTACCTCATGCGTTGTGGATAGCCTGAAAACCTGACCTGCCCATGGCTCTCGAGAACTGGAATTGCCTACCTCTGTCCTAGAAGACAATTCTATGAAATGGCACCCAAGGCTGCTTCCATCAAAAACATTTTACCCTCCTTGTCCAATCCATCATCCTCTCCAGATTGGACTATTGCAACTCTATCTACTTAAGCCTAACTAAGAAAAACCTCCACAGACTCCAACGGATTCAGAATGCCACGGCCAAGCTCATCTTCGCTAAAAGTAAATTTGACCATGTCTCCCCCGCTCCTGGCCAAGCTCCACTGGCTTCCGATAATCGCCAGGGTCCACTATAAATGCGCCTGTTTAACTTTCAAAATCCTACATGGTATCCTCCCTCCCTTTATCCCTCTTTCTTGGAATTCCTCAAACCCTAATACCACCAGATCCTCCCACAAATTAAAACTATCCTTCCCCTCGCTAAAAGGCATTTCCCACACTGGAAAGCTAGGGACCTCCCTCCACTTCAAAATCACTGAGCACTGGAACAACCTTACCTCCCCTCTTCAGAACTTGAGCTCTCTCCAAGTTTTCTGCAAACATCTGAAAACCTGGCTTTTCTCAAAAAATGTAAGTCTCCCTCCAACTTAGGAATCAAGGAAACTCTTATATCTTGGCATCCCAAGTCCTCTAAATTTTCTTCACGCTTCTACCTCTAACCCTCTGTTGTAGTTCCTTCCTATTTCTCCTACTGTAAACCGCGTCGAGCTCTACGAACGTGGAGATGATGCGGTATACAAACCTAAGGATTAGATTAGATAAAGATAGACGTACTGGCGGTCTGGATGATCAAATGCCTGGACGTACAGAGAGATGATTTTCGGGGAAAAACCCCCCAACAATTATAGACGTTCTTTTCGAAAATAGACATTTTGCCGCTGCCGACTTTGGGTGACTAGCGACCTATATCCAAATCGGACTTAGACGTTTCTTTTGATTATGGCCCTCCACATGTACACCAGACTTAACCCCAATCTTCAGTTTTCAACTTATCAGGTATTATTCACATCATCATAGGTCCATTGGATACCCTTAGTATATATCATACTTTGCGGCATATTTGTTCTCAAATTATAAACACTATAAATAACATTTATCTGAATTTAGTCGAATTCTTGCAAGTAAAAGTACAGTCA
Source organism: Geotrypetes seraphini (assembly GCF_902459505.1). NCBI lineage: Eukaryota > Metazoa > Chordata > Amphibia > Gymnophiona > Dermophiidae > Geotrypetes > Geotrypetes seraphini. The sequence continues at coordinate 486,842,871 of NC_047085.1, read as the reverse complement.
AACCTCGGTTTGCGAGTAATGTGGTTTGCGAGTGTTTTGCAAGACGAGCAAAACATTCTCGCAAATTTTGCCTCACAAACAGAGCGTTGACTTGATATGCGAGGCATCGCCCCCCGTGAACCGGCATCCCCCCCAAACCTGCCTACCCAAACCCTTACTGCGATTGGGCACCAGCACAGAACAACCCATAGGATGTGCCAGTGCCCAAAGAGCCTGCCACTTACCACTGATTCCGCTATGCCTTAAGCATCTTTGCATCTTCTGGCTCCCGCTCTCTCCAAAATTCTAGTGAGACACCAAGAATCTCATTAGAATCGCGGAGGGAGCGGGATGCTCAAGGCACAGCAAAATCAACGGCAGGCTCTTTGGGCACCGGCACATCCTGTGGGTTGGTGCTGCATGCTGGTGCCCAATCGCGGTAAGGGTTTGGGCGGACAGAGGGAGGCGATGCCAGTTCTCAGGGGTGGGGTGGGCGAAGCCGATTCCCGGGAGTGGGGTGGAAGTGCGCCAGTGGCCTCGGGGATGGGGTCTTTTTGGGATGTGGAACGAATCATGCGAGTTTCCCTTACTTTCTATGGGGAAATCGCTTTGATATACAAGCACTTTGGTTTATGAGCATGCTTCTGGAAAGAATTATGCTTGCAAACCAAGGTTCCACTGTACTTTCTTTTTTAAGAAGCTCAATCATTCCCACATGCTTCCAATATCTACAATAATAACTGCGTGATCCCTGATCTGTGATCCGTAGGTCTGTGGCCGGCAGGAGTGCGCATGCTTCGACTCCCCCATCACTCACTGTAAGGCAGCACTCACTGTAAGGCGGTTCGTCGTCGTTGCCCCCCCCCCCGGCGCACCCCTCCACGGTGCACCCAAACCCCCATTGACTACTGCACAGGGGGAGGGAGGGAGGCAGGCAGGCTGGCTTCAGGGCGTGCGGTGGGACAAAGTCTAAAATTCAGTGAGGGGGACATAGGAAGGAGGCACTGAGGGCACAAAGGACACAGGACAGAGGCACTGGGGGCACTAAGGACATGGGAAGGAGGCACTAAGGACATAGGAAAGGGTACTAAGGACATAGGAGGCACTGAGGGCACTAAGGACATAGGGAGGGGCACTAACGATATAGGAAGGAGGCATTGAGGGCACTAAGGACATAGGATGGGACACTAAGGACACAGGAAAGTGGCACTGGGGGCACTAAGGACATAGGATGGGACACTATGGACATAGGAAAGGAGCCACGGAGAGACAGGCAGGCATGGCGCAACAGAGAAATACAAGCAGGCAGGGGGCCAGGGAGACAGAGACAGAAAGAAAGGCAGACAGACAGGGGGCCAGGGAGAGACACAGACAGAAAGAATGACAGACAGATAGACAGTGACAAGGAGAGAGAGACAAAGAAAAAAAACCAGACATACAGACATCTACTCTAGCACCCGTTAATGTAATGGGCTTAAACACTAGTAATGTTATGTTTCGCCAGCAAACTCCTTTCAAATCTATTTACCAATAAAAATCATAATTTAAAAATAAACTTTTATAGGAAATTATACTTGAATTTTCCCCTTTCGAAATTAAGCACCTTCCATTATAACCATCATAACTTCAAATACAATCAAACACCTTCAAGTAGTTCAGATGGATTAAAATAATAGACCCTGCGATTCTCTAATAAACTGGAATGCCGTTTTACGTTCAAGCAAGCCGCCAAACGATGTTCCTATTCCCACTTCCTACCAAGCCACTAGAATCGACTGCCCCTGCAGATCAGGTCCTTTGAAGGATTCCTCAACTTTAGGAAAGCAATAAAAACATACCTCTTTACCTAACTTCCCTGCTCATGACTGATGGATTACAAAGAAACACATATTGATACACGATCCTTGATATGTGTCGCGTTAGGATAAAAACTTTTATCGAAAATTTTGTTTTTTTGTCTTTAATTCTGTGCCATCTCCTTGCACATCCAGGGTGGGAAGGAGGGAGAGGGGGTAGGATTGTGTTATTGTATTTTTTTTAAATAAGTGTAGATTATTGAAAGAGTATGATTAATCAATGGGTGGGTGGGATAAAATGATTGATTTTGAATATCTGTAAGTTGAATGTGCTTTTCTTGACTTGTTATATGTTCTTATACCTGTGTATCGCACTGTTAATATTTAAAAATTAATAAAGATTTATAAAAAAAGAAAATCTTGCATTGTAACTATGGCAAATTTAACCTGTAATCTGTATAATATTGGTGTTAGACCCCCGCCCTAGAATGTGTCGAGTTAGGATAGAAACTTGTATTGATAGTTTTTCAAGTTTTCATTAAAATTTGATGTGCACGCATTGTCAATTATTTCAAAGTGTATTACAAATTTAAAAATGGGGGAAACATTATGGTAGATTAATACAGGTACAAAAGGAGAGAGGGGATGAACTACAATAATTAAAGCAAAAAGAGAGCATATATGGGTAACACTTCGGGGGTGGGCAAGAAGTGAAAAAAGGGAGGAAGATAAAAAAATTAAGTCCTGCAAATGAGGACTGATTAGAAATTGGATGTTAAAATATAAAATTTTAAATATAGACTGGTCTTGTCTATATCTCAAAGATATGCTTATACAGAAAACCTTTTAAAGAGCCTTTGAATTTTTCTAATGATGTTTCTCCACGCAAATAACTTGGTAAAGTATTCCAAAGCTGAGGAGCTTTGACCTGAAAAAAATAGTAGACCTCCTTGTACCAATAATTTTTAGGGCGGGGATAGTCAAAAGATGCTGCGCTGTCGATCTTAATGCCCTAAATGGAGTATATGGTATAAGAAGACAGTCGAGAAATATTGGTGCATTTGATAGCCGGATTTTAAAGGTCATTAAAGCAATTTTATATGTGATTCTAGGGGGGATTGGTAACCAATGTTCTTTTTTCAGAAGTGGTGTCACATGGTCATAGGCCTAGCACTGTAGCTATTGCAAATCATAACGTGTAAACTATATATTATGTGTATTGGTATTAGATCCCTAGTAAGTTATACTTGTACTGTAACTTTGGCATACTTCAATACTACAAGTGGGGCCTCACCAACAACTGGCACAGGGGCATCAACACCTTCAACAATTTGATTACTGTAACATCGCCTATTTAGCAATTTCCCAAAAGAATATGCGACGATTACAACTTATACAAAATGCAGCGGTCAAACTGATTTTCGAACTGAGGAAGTTTGACCACGCGACACCTTACTACCGACAGCTGCATTGGCCACCAATGGAGGCACGTGTAAAGTTTAAGTTCGCCTGTTTCTGCTTTAAAGCGCTATATGGCCTAGCCCCTAAATACATAACTGACCTTTTTTCCTTCTCAGCCAACAGACATAAGAGAAGCTCACACTTGAACTTCGTTTCCCTCCCAGTTAGAGGATGTAAACTCAAAAGACACCACCAATACCTTCTCACACCAAGCAGCATTATGGGGCAAAGATCTAGAACAATTGCTTACGCCTTCCACTTATGGGAATTTAGGAAACGCCTAAAAACATATCTGTTCCTGAAGTATCTAGACAGCTGACTCGTACAATTCTTTCTCTTCAATAACGGTTCCCTTGAACTGTTAAACATTATCTTTCACCTCTGTTAAGTTCATTCAATTTGTACCTTCTTTCAATCTTTGTAAATCACATAGAACTTCACGGTCCTGCGGTATATAAAAAAACTGTTATTATTATTATTCTTTCTTCTACCGATTACTGCATATACTCGAATATAAGTTGATCCGAATATAAGTCGAGACCCCATTTTTCCCCTCAAAAAAGAATTCGCAGAAACCATTAAAGAAGCCGCTCACCACTGAAGAGCAGCGCAAAATCACGCGCCTGCTCGTGCGTCTCAGCGCGGGCGAAGACCACACAGAAGCCTATTAACAGCGGGGCAAGAACTTGGAAAGTTCGCTCCTGCCCGCTGCACCTCCACCGACGATCATCAGTAGAGGTATGAACCTGAGTCTAGGACAGGGAGGGCAGCAGGGTGAGCAGCAGCGGCGGTGGCAGCCTGCAAAAATTTTGGAAGGGGGGAAGTGTATTGGCTCAAATATAAACTGGGACTCCCATTCCCCAAATTCCCAGTTTATATTTGAGTATATACGGTATGCCTCTCTCTATACAGCCTAGCATCCTTCTGGCAACAGCCACCACCTTGTCACACTATTTCTTTGCCTTTAGGTCTTCGGACACTGTCACCCCAAGGTCCCTTTCCCCATCCGTGCACATTAACCTCTCACCTTCCAGCACATACGTCTACTTCCGATTTTTAAACCCCAAATGCATTACTCTGCACTTCTTTGCACTGAATTTTAGTTGCCAGATATTAGACCATGCCTCTAACTTTTGCAGATCCTTTTAAAATATTTCTTTAAAGTATCTCTAAATTCACAAATCTTAAATTCAGAAGTCTAATCCTATTTTCAATAGATTCCATTTCCAAGTAGACACCAGACGATCTTGAGTAACAGAACTTGCCAGGTTAACCTGTTGTTTTACACACTGCTCTAAACTCACCACCCTTTGAGTTTGAGAACTTTTAAGTCCAATTTAGTTGAAAATGTATTCACTTCATTGGAACATTTCATTACTGAAGATTCTAAATGCGCAAGAGATGCCCAAACTAAGTCCAACGTCACCAATGAAGGTTTAATACTATGATGGACAGATGATCCTGGTTTAAAAACTAACTCCACTGAGTCAGTCTCTATTCCTGCCATCTTAGATTCATTAACAGAAGTTACAACTGTTAACGCCTTCCTAGCTATTTCTGTTCCAGAGAAAGCTGGTAATGCTACCTGCAACAAAGCCCAGGAGCTAACTGCTTCCTGGACTTCCTCTCCGAGCTGCATCACCTCGATCCACTTTTTGGCATTCGACTTAGTTCCCTGTACCAGTGGAACTCTGGAGTTAGGTGGAGGTGTGGAGGCGGAGTGCTTTGAGCAATCGGAGTCAAAGAAGCCTCAAGCAGATGTAGGGCCAAATCCTCCAGCAGCAGCTCAGAAGTTGCTGATAACTATGAAACTGGGGAGATCAATGTGAACGCCGATATCAGCTGCTGCTTCAATTCAGGCTTGGGTGGAGGCTCAGAGGGATAGTTCCGCCCCTTTCCTTTCCTCTTTGGAGGCATAACAAATTTTAAGAAAACAGGAAAAAATTCCAAGGGAAAATAATCCACTTAGAAGAGTCTGGAGCTCAGCTGAACGCGTCCGCACAGGTAAATGCAGAGTCTGTACTGGGACCGGTGCTATTTAACTTATGTATAAATGATCTGGAAATTGGAACGACGAGTGTGGTGATTAAATTTGCAGATGACACTAAACTGTTCAAAGTTGTTAAAATGCATGCGGATTGAGAAAAATTGCAGGTGGACCTTAGGAAATTGAAAGACTGGGAGTGATAAAATTTAATGGCAAATGAAATTTAATGTGGACAAATGCAAAGTGATGCACATTGGGAAGAATAACTTGAATCTCAGTTACTGGATGATAGGGTCCACCTAGGGGATTAGCGGCCAAAAAAGCAAACAGGATGCTGGGAATTATTAAAAAAGGGATGGTTAATAAACTAAGAATGTCCTAATGCCCTTATATCGCTCCATGGTACGACCTGATTTGGAGTATTGTGTTCAATTCTGGTCTCCTTATCTCAAGAAAGACATAGTGGCGCTAGAAAAGTTTCAAAGAAGAGCGGCCAAGATGGTAAAGGGGATGGAACTCCTCTCGTATGAGGAAAGACAAAAACGGTTAGGGCTCTTCAGCTTGGAAAAAAGACGGCTGAGAGTAGATATGATTGAAGTCTACAAGATCCTGAGTGGAGTAGAACGGGTACAAGTGGATCGATTTTTCGCTCCGTCAAAAATTACAAAGACTAGGGGACACACGATGAAGTTACACGGAAATACTTTTAAAACCAATAGGAGGAAATTTTTTTTCACTCAGAGAATAGTTAAGCTCTGGAATGCATTGCCAGAGGATGTGGTAAGAGTGGATAGCATAGCTAGTTTTTAGAAAGGTTTGGACAAGTTCCTGGAGAAAAAGTCCATAGTCTGTTATTGAGAAAGACATGGGGGAAGCCACTGGTTGCCCTGTATTGCTAGCATGGAATATTGCTACACCTTGGGTTTTGACCAGGTACTAGTGGCCTGCATTAGCCACCGTGAGAACGGGCTACTGGGCTTGATGGACCATTGGTCTGACCTAGTAAGGCTATTTTTATGTTCTTATGGATTAATTATAATAGAAACAATTATAAAAAAATAAAATTGTAGAACATGTAGACAAACATGATTTAATGGGACAGAGTCAGCATGGGTTCAGCCAAGGGAGGTCTTGCCTCATCAATTTGCTTGACTTCTTTGAAGGTGTGAATAAATATGTGGATAAAGGTGAGTCAGGTAATGTAATGTATCTAGATTTTCCGAAAAATTTTGACAAAGTTCCTCATGAGAGGCTCCTTAGAAAATTAAAGAGTCATGGGATAGTAGGCAATGTTCAGTTGTGGATTAGGAATTAATTATCAGACAGAAAACAAAGGGTAGGGTTAAATGGCCATATTTCTCTAGGGAGAAGGATAAATAGTGGAGTGCTGCAGAGATCTGTGAAAACCAGAGGGAACGGTACAGTTTAGAAGATAAAGAACTTATGTTCTTATGAATGGGACTTGGGTGTGATTGTATGTGATGACCTTAAGATGGCCAAACAAGTTGAAAAGGTGACGGTGAAAGCTAGAAGGATGCTAGGTTGCATAGGGAGAGGTATGACCAGTAGGAAAAAGGAGGTATGGATGCCCGTGTATAAGACTTTGGTGAGACCTCATTTAGAATATCGTATACAATTCTGGAGGCCACACCTTCAAAAAGATATAAAAAGGATGGAGTTGGTTCAGAGGAAGGCTAATAAAATGGGGTGTGGTTTTCATCATAAGGTGTATGGAGACAAACTTAAAGATCTCAATTTGTGTACTTTGGAAGAAAGGTAGGAGAAGGGAGATATGATAAAGGCATTTAAATACCTACATAATGTGAATGCGCATGAGTCAAGTCTCTTTCATTTGAAAGGAAGCTCTGGAATGAGAGGGCATAGGATGACGTTAAGAGGTGATAGGATCTGCAGAAATCTAAGGAAATACTTTTTTACAGAAAGGGTGGTCCTCCCCCATTGTCCTAATACTAAAACCGGATGGCTGTCTATGGTTTTGCATTCTAAGTTTCCGAATTTGTTAGTCCGTTTATCGTACTTCTAAGCAGAGTACATATAATTAAAAGGGTGTTACATAATAATTAACCAAATAGATAAACTGAGACAAAAGGGAATGCGGTGAAAGTACATCGAATTATAGGCCAGTAAGACAAAAAAGGTATGAGATGGTGCTGAAAAGTTCTCATCCCAACCAACTTCCTAAATTCTGAGTGTTATTTTGCCACTGTAGCTGAAAAGAGTATTATTTTATTTTGCAAAGTGCCAAGTTGAAGAATCATAATGATATGTTTTGACATTGTTTCAGATCATTGATTTAACCATGTCAACAAAAAGTGTGGAATTTTCAAGGGTGAAACTCCGAGCAGTCATGAAGTTCCTAGACTCCTAGAGCAGTCATGAAGTAGGTTAGACTACTGTAATTCGTTGTTTCTGGGGTTAACCAAAACTAAGCTGAGAGCTTTACAGGTTATGATGAACTCCGCAGCCAGATTGATTAGTAGGATAACAAGAACATCTCACATTACGGTACCCCTATATTAAAAAGTCTAAACTGGTTACCAATCAAATGGAGGATTCATTCTAAAGTATTATCTTTGGTGCACCAAACTGCATCGAATGGTACCATATTGATTTCATCTGGGAGATATACAGACCCAATAAAGCCTTACGATCAGTTGGTAGTATGAAGTTAGTATGTCAATCAGTTATGAATATAAGATATGTATCTACAAAAACAAAAATGTTTATGATTGCTGGGATGTCCTTATGGAATAACTTATCCGGTCAAATAAGATTATGTGTGGAGCATTCTATTTGTAAAAAACTGCTTAAAACTAAGCTATTCGTTGATGCTTACTTATGATACGGTATGACAATCATTCCTTTGAAATTGTTTTGCTTTCCCTTTACTGTAATTGATGAGTATTTTTAAGGACATTTTTCTTATGTCATTGGCTATATGTATGTCAATTTTGGATTATTATGTTTCAGTGTATGTGTATTTTTATGCTTTATGTGTTACTTTGGAAATCGCTGAGACTTTTGACAGTATAAAAATTTTTTAAAATAAATAATAAATATTCCTGCAGAAGAAAACCCCAAAGGAAATCCATGAATATATGATGTAATCATTGAATGACAAATGCCTATAATGCTCCACAGTGAGGAAGTGGTGTGCAAACCTTTAACTTGGAGATTTAGGGACCGAAGATGCAGCAGGGTCTGGAAGTCCTCAAACGGTGTCAGCTCCTAAAATTATTGACCATGTCCATGACCTGATTTTGGCAGATCAACAAATTAGCTAAAACAATTGCTGAGACACTACAGCTGTCTAGAGAACATGTTGGGTGTATAATCCACACGTAGCTGGGTATGCAGAAGCTGTCAGCCAAGTGGGTGCCTAAATGTTTGAATGCTGACAAGAAACAATGTCATGTGGACCTTTCCAAGTTGATTTTTCAGCATTTTCAGTGAGCGGATAACAACTTTTTGGAACTAATTACTGTTGATGAAACATGGTTGCACCTCTATGAACCTGAGACAAAACAGCAGTCTGTGGAATGGCAGCAATCAGGTTCTCCAAGGCCATGGAAATTCAAGACCCAAAAGTTAGCAGGAAAGGTCATGGCCACAGTGTTTGGGATCAGGAAGGTGTTGTAATGGCTGACCCTCTTCCAAGGGGCCAAAACAGTTAATGCAGAATACTACTGTAACTTTCTGTACTGATTAAAGGAGATATTTAAAGAAAAAAAGAGAGGAAAGCTACGGAAAGGAATTCTCTTTTTGCTCACAAGGCTGGCAAAATGATGGATGTTTTGACACAACTGGGGTTTCAGTGCATAGACCATCCACCTTGCTCACCAGATAATGCTCCATCGATTTTCTGTTTCCAAACCTTAAAAAGAATTTGCAAGGGTAACAGTGTTTGAGTGATTCAGAGGTGATTGCAGCAGTATTTCAGTGACCAGTCCTCAGAGTATTTTTTGGAAGGGTTACAGAAACGTCAGAAATGGTGTGTCAAGTGTGTTGAACTTAAGGGTGAATATGTGGGATAACTTGTAAGTTTCATGGCTCCACATCATTCCCTTCTCGGTTGGGCTGAGAATGCAGTATCTGAGCTAGAGGCATATCCCATGCCTATGGTTGATGAATTTATTGAATGACTGGGAGCGGCCAATTTCATTTCCACCCTAGAATTGACCAAGGGACACTGGAAGGTAATCTAATCTAATCTAATCCTTAGGTTTGTATACCGCATCATCTCCAAGTTCGTAGAGCTCGACGCGGTTTACAGTAGGAGAAATAGGAAGGAACTACAACACAGGGTTAGAGGTAGAAGTGTGAAGAAAATTTAGAGGACTTGGGATGCCAAGATATAAGAGTTTCATTGATTCCTAAGTTGGAGGGAGACTTACATTTTTTGAGAAAAGCCAGGTTTTCAGATGTTTGCGGAAAACTTGGAGAGAGCTCAAGTTCCGAAGAGGGGAGGTAAGGTTGTTCCAGAGCTCAGGTCCCTAGCTTTCCTGTGTGGGAAATGCCTTTTTAATCACTAAGGAGAAAACAGCTTTTGCTACCCCACTCAGACTTTTCCAATTTACAGTACTTCCCTTCAGTCTTCATGGGGTTCCTAGTACATTTTAGCGCTTGGTGGACTGCCTATTAAGACCCCACAGAGCATATTCCACTGCCTATCTGAATGACATAGTCATTTACAGCTCCAGTTGGAAGTTCCATCTAATACATGTGTAGGCCATCCTACACAGTTTGAAGCTAGCCAGGTTGACCGTCAACCTGAAGAAGTGTTATCTGGGGGACCACGAGGTATCTCAGGCCACAAAGTATCGCAGATATACTGTAGGAAGATGGCAGGTTAAACCACAACTCATGAAAGTAGAAGCAATCACCTGTGCCTACAACAAAAAAAAAAACAAATGCATGCTTTCCTGGGACTAATCAGACATTATGGATGGGTCATACTGGACTTTGTGGAAAATGCCAAACTACTAACCCAACTGTTACAGAAAAGGGCCCCAGAAGTGGTACAATAGACATGAGAACTAGATAGAGCTTTTGACAGCTTGAAGCAAGCGATCTGCTCCAAATCAATATTGGCTAACCCAGACTTTAACAGACCATTCATAGTCTAAACAGATGCCTCTGAAGTGGGATTGGGGCAATCTTAGCCCAAGCACTGGCAAGCGAAAAACACCCCATTGCATTTATTAGCTGTAAACTCCTCCCAAGAGAAAACCAAACACTATGCCATGATTGAGAAAGAGGCTTTGGCCATCAAATGTACACTGAAAACCTTCCAATACTATTTTCTGGGGTGCCTGCTGACTGACCATGCCCCTCTCCAATGGATCGCTCGTCACTGGGAGTCCAAATTGCCATCTCATGCGCTGGTTCCTGCACTTCCAAGCTTTCAACTTCGAAGTCCAGCATCAGGGTGGCCAAGCCCATGCTAATGCAGATTTCCTCTTGAGAGTGGAAGAACTGAATAGGCAACTTCTCAACCTGGTAGGGTTGAGCTGAGGAGGAGGGGGGGTATGTGATGGAGTGCATGAACCTCTCTCTTTAGTAGACACTTCCCTACAGAGTCAGAAAGCTCTACCTCCCACTCTAGTGGATACTTCTCTGCAGAGAATCCCTCAGCAAGCTCTACCTTTCCCTCTCCTTCTAGTGTACACTTCCCAGGACACCTGGAGGAAAAGGAAATGAACAGGAATAAAATGGGCAGGGCAATAGAGAGGAAAAGAGAATCCTGAAGGAAGCAGGCTGGGTAGGGGCTTGGAAGGAGATTTTACTGGCAACTATGAACTGTTACTCCAATAGTTGACTCGGACTTCTTGTAACTAAACTAATGCTGTTTTCCTGAGACATAGGATGGGTCCCTGGTAACCTTCCAAGCTAGTTTGTGATTAAGAAAAAAACAAAGGCAGCCCAGCCTGAGGCTGATTTCTGAACCTTCAACAGTTGTAAGAACTCACGTGTCTCAATCCGTCCTCTTTTTTTCTGGAACCATATGGTAACCCTATCAGAAAGCAGAATTGATCTGCTACAGAGCATCACCCAAATGAGAACCTGTCTGAAACCAAAGCTGATCGTTTCTTGAAATGACAAATTATAGGAGGTGAAACCAGGGGATCGTTCCAATTCAGCAATCTTTTGCGGCATGGACAGGGTTACCACTTATATGCACAAGTTTCAGAATATGGTAAGTTATGCACACCCTTTCTGCATTTAGGGACCCACAGTTGCACCAGGGCTATGGCTGGTGTAACCGTAGACACATAAATGTAAGGCGCATTGATACCGGGCTACACTAGAGTTCTGTAATAGAATTTAGGCACCCAGATGCCTTCATAGAACTGGGAAGTGGGATGATTCATCTTGGCCGTTTCATCGCAGGAAGTTTCATTATGGCTGTGATAAAATGGTCGCAATGAATCCTCCCATCCAGACTGGGGTTTAACTCGATTTTGGTAGGGGGGGGCAGGGTACGAGGCTCTGCGTTCTTCCTCCCCATTGGATTGGCAGACCTTCAAACCTGTCTTTGACAGCAGCTTCTCCCCCAGGGCCCGGGCTCTTCCCCGTGGAGGTGCCACTAGGGAGGAGAGGGGGAGAGTATGATTTTAGGGGTTGGTGGCAAACAATGAAATTATGGGTGGGGGGGGGGGAGAAGAGGCATCACCTCGCCAAATGCAGACATTGGGTGTTGGGGGGCATCGGGAATTTAACACGTGCTATTGCGCGCGTTAAGGCCCTAGCGCACCTTTGTAAAAGGAGCCCTATGTGTCATAACGTCTCCCGGTCTTGGACTATGTCGTCTAACTATTGTATTTCTCAACTATGGGCTCCTTTTACTAAGGTGCGCTAGGGCTTTAGCGCACGGAATGGCGCGCGCTACATTGCCCCGCGCGCTAGACCTTAACGCCAGCATTGAGCTGGCATTAGTTCTAGAAGCATAGCGTGCGGTTATTTCCTGCGTGCGCTAAAAACGCTAGCGCACCTTAGTAAAAGGAGCCTTATGTATACTTAAGGATCACCTGTGAGGTGACTTGCGACACTAATTTATTATTTTACACACACGTCTGACCTGTTAATTAGTTTGGTTGTAGGATGTTTCCTACTTTTGTTATACCATGTTGTAGTTATTGATCGCACATTACACAATTGGCCTCTTTTACAAAGCCGCGCTAGCAGCTGCGCTGCGCTAACGGCCCCGAAGCCCATAGAGATTTAAAGGACTTCGGGGCTGTTGCCGCGCAGCTTTGTAAAGAGGCCGAATGTGTCATGTACCTGAATATGTAATGGTCAATTAGAGAATGACACGGTGGCAGTTACCCGCGGCTGGGGGGGAAAAAAAGTGTTCACTGCGGGCACAGGGACAAGGCCATCCACCGCCCCATGGAGCGGTGAATGGCCTTGTCCCCGCAGTTAAAAGAGGGAAGGCGCGTGGTCACCGATTGCTCGTGGCCCCCACCCTTCCTCCCTACCTACGGCCAAATTCATCTCCCTCCCCCTTACCTTCGCAGCGCTTTAGTAAAGAAACTTATTGAAGCCAGCAAAGCCTGCCTGCCTGCAGTCGCGCGTGTGTGGGAGGAAGCTTCTCCTCTGACGCAACTTCCGGTTGCGTCAGAGGAGAAGCTACCACCCACACACCTGCGACTGCAGGCACAGGCAGGCAGTCTTCCGCCGGCTTCAGAAAGTTTCTTTACTAACCGCGCCGCGAAGGTAAGGGGTAGGGAGGGAGATTCTTAGGCCGCTGAAGGGCGGTGAGGTGGGAGAAGGAAGGGTGGATGCTGCGGGGACGGGGCAGTGAAGGGGACAGCGGGGACAGGGACAGGGCGGTGAAGGGGACTGTGGTCCAGGGATGGGGCAGTGACGGGAACAGATTTTTTTCCCCGTGTCATTCTCTATGGTCAATAACTCACTGTATGTTATAAAATGAAAATACCAATAAAGATGATTGAATTAAAAAAAAAAATGTCACAAAGTAATGAGAGAGTTCTGATGGTGCAATGAATACCACTTATCTTGGCCTATTGGGTCCCAGCTGGAGTTCCTATCTAGTGATCAGGTTTGTACCCCCCACCCGCACCCCAGTTCCAGGCAAGCGGAAGATCCCAGCTCTTTCTTCCTATTGGAATCCAGACAATGGATTTTCTACATAGCCTCTTCAGAGTCCTTTTTAAACAAGGGATCTGCAAGTTAGCTTGACTCGGAATCAGATTAGGCAGATTTTATCCTGGTTTGATTTTTTTTTTTTTTTTTTTTTAATTACTAAGAAGCTGAAGATTGTCAGTATCAGCAGAAATCCAGTAGACTTCCACAACTCCTGATTTTTTTGTGTGCAGGATTGTACCACATTTTTCCATACGATCCAGCATCTCAGTTTCCTTAGGCATCCGTCAAGTTAGATTTGCAAATGTATTTCTACAATTTGGCCATCTGTGTTGCTGGCTTATCACCAGGCTTGAAGAAGGAGTGAAACTGATATCCTGATTTCTCCTTCCCTTGCTTAAACTGGAGTATTGCTCTTGGCCTCGGGTCGGCTAGAATCCAAGTGCAGGGTCTGACTCACCAGCTGCGACCAGCCCCTTAGCCTGTCGACAGTGATTGAAAACGTGAACCATGGGTGGTACTTAACACTTTGCCGTTTGACCTCACTGGGGCCTGATGGGTCGACCACCAGTGCCAGGAGGATTAAATATTTTACAAAGCCAAACAAAAATTAAACCTGTCTCAAGTAAAATGCTGTAGGTGTGTCTATCTAAGGCAGGCTCTATCTCCTGTGTCACTGGATAGATTCTGCCTTGGTTATTAGTGTCCTTTTAAAACAAAACAAAACTGTCTTCTGATGCATTCACTGTTTCCAGAATGTGAGAATCAGCCTTTAAAGAAATTTAGAAATGAATTATAGTTCAATCTGACGTTTTGCTTCAGCAGATCTTGAGACGGGGATTGGCTCCTCACCGAGAGGTTACATACACTATGTGAAAGGTAAATAAATAAAAGAAGAATGTGAAAAACTAAATTTAAAAAAGAAAGAAAGTAAAAGTGCCAAAGGTACTTTCCCATGGAAAAGTTGTATTTTCTCTGAGAACAGGATACACCTGCAAGACTCCTCTGGCTTTTCTCTTTGCAGTGTTACAGGGTAATGGAACCCCCTACTGGCCAAGTTGAGACATTGACAGAACATGTTTAAATTTGGGGGGGGAAAAAAGCAATAGGTAACAGATGAGGGGAAACTTCAAAGGGCTTTAACTCCGCAGTAAGCCAAAACCACACCGAGGGTCAAATGTACTTAAACATTGTTCCCAGAGGTGCAAAACGTGGAAAAACGATTTAGCACATCTAGGGAAAAGCAGAGGAGAGGTCCGAAATGTGATTGTAGAAAATAAAACCACAGGAAGAGTGAAAAAGGCAAAATAAAACGGAAAAAGGTCTACTCCAAAGGCATAGAACTACAAGACTGATTTTGCAAGGAATTGTTGCAGGAGGGCACGGGGTAAATTACCTCAACATGTTGGACACTTTTGAGGCGAGAAGTACAATGGCTGTGCACTGTTATATCACAGAAATCTTTTCCACCATTCCCTAAGGGAGGAAATTATCAACGTGGGCTACTACTACTATGAATTATTTCTATAGTGCTACCAGATGCACGCAGTGCTGCACAGAGTCACAAAGAGTAAGAAAACAGTCCCTGCTCGAAAGAGCTTACAATTTAAACAGGCAAGGCAGACAAACAGGATGTCATGGATACAGTTAAGGGGAACGGTTATTCAGCGGGCTGGATTGGAGGGCAGAGGAGTAGAGTTACGGATTGAAGGCTATATCAAAAAGATGGGTTTTTAGTCTGCTTTTAAACAAGGGAAGGGGGCTTGACGGCTACTGTTTAGATGGGTTATTTTACTATTGACCTGGGTTATTAGCAACTATGTCTTATTACATAAAATGACACCTGTGCAGTGCTAAAATAGCACAAGCCAGGGGTAAAATAACCTGCCTTTAACAGTAGCCCAGGTTGATACAACTTTTCCCCTCAAATAGGGTTACCATATTGCTCCAGAAAAAGGAGGACGGATTAAAACATCCGGGTTTTACTTCCATTGTTTTCAATGGAAGTAAAACCCGAATGTCTTAATCCGTCCTCTTTTTTCTGGAGCCATATGGTAACCCTACAAAGTGTCTGTCATGTTGAGGCAGGGGTGTCAAAGTCCCGCCTCGAGGGCCACAATCCAGTCAGGTTTTCAGGATTTCCCCAATGAATATGCATGAGATCTATTTACATGCACTGCTTTCAATGTATGCTAATAGATCTCATGCATATTCATTGAGGAAATCCTGAAAACCTGACTGGATTGCAGCCCTCGAGGAGGGACTTTGATACCCCTGTGCTGAGGTAATTTACCCCATGCCCTCCTGCAACAGTTCCTTGCAAGATCCAGGTCTTGTAGTTCTATGCCTTTTTTTCACTCTTCTTGGACCTCTCCTTTGCTTTTGATAATTTCACCCTAAATAGACTGCCATGTGGAGGTAAGTGTAATAAAAATCCTACTATGATGAAATTTATATCCAGTGTTTCAGGATAGATAGATAGATAGATGCTGTATATAAAGAGGTTAGGTATCTTTTCTAGTAGATAGGTGTGTCATTCTGGATGAGCGAGTTATATCCCAGTGCCTGCAAGCCTTGCAGAAGGAATCCACTCTGGATTTTGAATCCCTCCTACTTCACAGAGGGCTCTGCTGCCCCCTGCAGTTAATTCCAAAGCAGGCAATAGCTTTTTCAAGAAATAAATGTGAAGGAGGGGTACGGGAAATTCTCAAAGAGCAAGTCTGTTCTGCTCTGAAATATAAGAAATATGTTAATTTTTTGAATAATTAAAACAGCGAAACAATCATGCCAAACAGAAACATTAATGGAGCTCAAATAATACCCCCAAAGTGTCCTAGTACCGGTAATAGACTGCTCTTCATATCCTTAAGGTCTGTCTGGCATCCAACTTGCAAGTTTGGATAAGAACATTCTGAGTAAGACAATAGGCAAGCACAGGAAATAAATGACAGGGTGGGGATCCAGAATGACCTCTATCATCTAGAAAAGATATTAGCAAGATAAGAACCTAATCTCTTTTTTTTTCTAGTACAATAGGTGTGTCATTCTTGACGAGCAGGAAATACAAAAGCAGTCCCAGAAATCTAGGGTGGGACCACTGTGCCAGCTTGTAAAACTGAGGACTCAAAGGCAGAATCCTTCCTTGCCGCCACATCCACTCTGTAAAACCTGACAAATGTATGGAATGTGGACCAAGTCTCCTCCTTACAAATCTCCTCGGAAGAGACCGCCCGAGCTTCTGCCTATGATGAAGCCACACTTCTAGTCAAATGTGCTTTTATGGAAACGGGACTGTTTCCCACAGACAATATGGGCCTGAGGTAAGGGCCACCAAAAAAAAAACCATGGAGCTTGGTCGAGTCCCAAGAAGAAAATGGATGTTTTACCAGGGGCCTGATACGCAGTGCTCCCTTTAGGAATCTGGCTATGTCAAGATAAGATACCAGTGTAGATCTGGGGTTTCAAGAAAGTCCTGCTACTTAGAATCTAAGGGATGCCACTGTAAGCCCCTTGTCAAGGCTGGCCTGGAGGAAAGCTAACACCACTGGAGCAGAGAATGGCTCCTCATTTTCCTGGATGCACCAGTGCTGGAAAGTTTCCCAAGCCTTAGCATAAGCAGACACCGATGTTGGCTTTTTAGACCTGAGTAGAATAGAAATTGCCGGGTGCTGGGGACCTGGATTGGCCACTGTGGGAATGGGCTACTGGGTTAGATGTCCCATAGGGGCTATTCTTGTGTACTTCTGAATACACCATGCGCACTAAGACCTCACACTCAAGAGCCATGCCATAAGAGCAAAGTAATCCAGATCTTCTATGACTACTGAATCCTGAGAAAGAAGGTCTGATTGCACTTGTAGCCTGAGACCTGGGCCTGTCTGAAGACGCACTAGATCTGCATACAACGGTCTGTGTGGCATGTGACCTTTCACCCAGGGAACTGCATCTATTGTGGCCATCATAGAACCTAGTACCTGGAGATAGTGCCGAACTGATGGAATTGGCTTGGCTAGCAAGCTTGTTATTTGAGAGCAAAGCTTCTGTCTTTGTGCCTCTGGCCATCCGTCATACTGAACAAGACACCCAGATATTCTTGGGACTAAGTCGGAGTCAAATGGCTCTTTCAGAAATTTACTATATAATCCAGGTTCTGTAGAACATGGATCACCTGAGACACCGTGTGCTGTCCTTTGGAGAACGATGGGGCCCTGATTAGCCAGTCATCCAGGTATGGATGAACTTGTAAGCCCATCTTTCACAGGTGCGTAGCCCCTACCACCATCACCTTGATGAAAGTACAAGGGGTAGTCACTAGGCCAAAGAGAAGGGCCGAGAACTGGTAATGGTTTAGAACATGAAACCTCAGGAACTTTCTGTGGTCCAGGAATATAGGAATATGCAAAATAGAAACTAAAGACATATCTCTTCTCTCTATAACCAACCTCCTATCCTTTCACCTCTTCCCTTTAACAACCACAAGATCTGACTTTAAAAAAATATATAACTTCAAGAACTTGATCTAATTCTTATAGTAAACCCTATAGATTCCTTGTAGAGAACTGCGGTATATAAGACACTGTATTGTATTGTATATAAGACACTGTATTTGTGCTGTATTGTACATTGTTGTTGATAATTAGACCACAGAAATGCTTTTCTGATTTGCTGCTCCTCTATACTAATATCGGTTGTAAATATTTTGCTTATAATCAGTTGGCTGGGGTGTGGTACAGACACAAAGATGTCAATTTTCCCAAAATCCACTCAATGACTAAACACCTAATCCCTCTTTCAGCAAATGCATATTTCCTGCTGAATAGTTTATATACGGCATAGAGAATGACACGGTGGGTTGTTACCCGCCGCGGATAACCCGCTGAAACAGGAAGAGAAAAATTAGTGGTCGCTGCGGGGATTGGGACAAGACCATTCACCGCCCCGTGGAGCGGTGAATGGTCTTGTCTCCGCATTGGAGCCAGCACGTATCGCGCGGTCCAGCATCCCCACCCGATCGCCGCATCCCACGTCCTGCCATCTCCCTCCCTC
Organism: Geotrypetes seraphini; assembly: GCF_902459505.1. NCBI lineage: Eukaryota > Metazoa > Chordata > Amphibia > Gymnophiona > Dermophiidae > Geotrypetes > Geotrypetes seraphini. The sequence goes on along the minus strand of NC_047085.1, from coordinate 486,824,475 downwards.
CACCTTACCTTAGGTGCTTGTCAAATCCGACTTTAATTCTTCTCCCAGCCAGCACGCTTTCAATAAGTCGCGCGTGCGCAGCTGCTTGAATTGTTGAATCTCCTCCTCTGACGCAACCGGAAACAGGAAGTTGGGTCAGAGGAGAAGATTCAACAGCTCAAGCAGCCATGCGCAAGGCTTATCGAAAGCGTGTGGCTGGGAGAAGAATTAAAGTCAGACTCGGCAGGCACCTAAGGTGAGGTAGAGGGAGGGAGATGGCAGGAAGCGGCGATCGGGCGGGAGGGTGCTTCTGGACCACGCAATCAGTGATTGTGCATGTTCCCTCACATTAGGAAGGAGGGAGTGGACAGCAGTCGGGGGGGGCGGGGCAGGCACAGTGATCGCGGTGATGGGGCGGGGACAGTGATCGCGGTGACAGTGACGGGGCAGTGACAGGGATGGCGGTCGCAGGGATGGGGGCGGTGACGGGGACAAATTTTTTCCCCGTGTCATTCTCTAATATGACATGCAACTCTAACGTATGATCAGAAAAAGAATGCAATTGCTTATCTGATACTTGGTAAAAGACTCCTCTCCATTTTGCAGCCCCTCCCACACACTGGTATCATAAAATTCTCTGGAAAGTCATGTATGGAAATTATAGTATTATAATACTGTTGTAAATCTGGAAAGGGAAACACCTGTAGCCGTGTGAGCCAGTATAAAAATCATTTTATAACTTGCTGATGAAGAATCTAACCACTTCCTTATTGCCTTTACTAATGAATATTTTTTTTTTATTAGATTATTCTTATGCTATGAGTTGTTTCTGCCAGCCTTGCATTTCTAAACAGGTATTGGTGGCTAAGTATTTTACATGCTTCAAGACCTATTTGGCAGACAGACAACATAGAAACATAGAAAAATGACGGCAGATAAGGGCCATAGCCCATCAAGTCTGCCCACTCTACTGACCTACCCCCCATAGTCTGTTCTCCTAGAGATCCTGCTCCTAACGACCCATCTTTAACTCCACCCTCTTAGGGACCCCACATGGGCATCCCATTTACTCTTAAAATCTGGCACGCTGTTGGCCTCGATTACCTGTACCAGAAGCTCGTTCCAATGATCAACCACTCTTTCGGTGAAGAAATACTACCTGGTGTCGCCATGAAATTTCCCGCCCCTGAGTTTGAGCGGATGCCCTCTTGTGGCTGATGGTCCCTTGAGAAGGAAAATATCTTCTTCCACCTCGATACGTCCGGTGATATATTTAAACGTCTCGATTATGTCTCCCCTCTCCCTGCGTTCTTCGAGAGAGTAGAGCCGCAAATTGTTCAGCCTCTCTTCGTATGAGAGATCCTTTAGCCCCGAGACCATCCTGGTGGCCATACGTTGAACTGATTCTGTTCTCAGCACATCTTTACGGTAATGTGGCCTCCAAAATTGCACACAGTATTCCAGGTGTGGTCTCACCATGGTTTTGTATAATGACATCATGACTTCAGGCTTCCGGCTGACGAAACTGACAATAATCAGTTTTGTTCAGCAATACCGCATCATCACCTTGGGCACTCAACTACATAACATAACTTTATTCTTCTATACTGCCACGATCTTACGACTTCTAGGCGGTTTACACTGAAGAGAAATGGACAATCAGCGAATTACAGAATACAAATAGTAAAAATACAACATGTTTCTCAAGAATAGTCAGGATAGAATTATTAATTTTAAAATGATTTCTGTTTAGGAGATAAATCTGTCAAACAATGCAGTCTTAATTTCTTTCCGAAATGCGCCATAAGTCAACCTGGTTCCATTGATGTAATTGCCTAACCAAGACTCCACAGGGATCTATGGAGGGGCATAATAATAATTTAAAAAACGTCTAAGACCTCTTTTAGCCTAAGCCCCTAAACGCTGAAAGTAGCAGCAGGGAAAATGTCCATTCTCAAAAAAAAAAAAAAAAAAGTCCAAAATGAGGGGTTTTTTGAGAATGGCCTATCTCTACATTCAGCAGTTTAATCGCCCAGACCACCACTACATCTAACCTTAGAACACATTATCAACCAAAATATCGCCCAAGTCCCAAACGCCCAAAACAAGACTTTAGGCAAAAGAGGGGCCAGTCCTTCTCCTAAAAGCTGGATTCTGTAACCGGCATCTGTCAAAAACAACACCGGTTACAGAATCCCCCCTCCCCACCGCAACGATCACGGAAGGAGAGATGCCTAATGTCTCCTGCTGCGATCGCTATCACGATCCGCTCTCCCCCAAACTGCCACGAACTTGCAGCAGGAGAGATGCCCAATCTCAACTGCTGGCACCCCATCCCTCCCGACAATGCCGGCAGGAGGGAGCCCAACCCCTTCTGCCAAGGTACAAGCCCCAGAACCCTCCCCCCGACAATAGCAGCAGGAGAGAGCCCAAGCCCTCCTGCCGAGGCGCACGCCCCTGAACCCCCCACTCTCCGACAATACTGGCAGGAGGGAGCCCAAACCCTCCTGCTGTCGGCGCACCCCCTTTGACCCCCACAATTGCCCCAACCCCGATTGAACTCCAAACATCCCCCCAACCCTGACACCCCAAACCCCCGACACCCCCCTTAACTTACTTTAAGTTGGACGGACGGGTCCCAAGCCTGTCCAGCTGGCAGGCCCGCCAGCCTCCAAATAGCGGGCCTAGGGCCTGATTGGACCAGGCGCCTAAGGCCCCGCCCATAGGAGGGACCTTAGGCGCCTGGGTCAACCGGAATTGGCCCAGTTGCCTTGGGCCTGACCTGTGGGCGGGCCTTAGGCACATGGACCCAATCCTTCGGTCTGTCCCAGTATGGCAAGTCTTATGTTCTTATGTTCCTTCAGCCCATCCACTCCACACTCTATTCCCCCCTTTTTTTTATTTCATCTTCCTATTCACTCCTCCTTGTCCTCTTCCCTCCTCCATCCTCCCTCTGTACTTTTTAATTTTTCTCCTCCATAGGCATAAATTGATGCTTTATATTTGGGGGCAGGGAACTTAATTGCTCTTGACCTGTTCTACTCCCTAAATCTTTTTAACTTGTTCTGCTTCACAATTTTCCTTTTCCCAGCCTTCTAGTTCCCTCCACTCCCTAGCAAGGTCCAATGCACTTTTCCCTAGCTAGTTGCCATTCCGTGTTGGTTTGGCTCACCCATCCCTTTATTTAATTTAATTTTTTTTAAATGTATGAATTGCTTACATCTAAGCACTGTACAAAAACATTTACATCCACAATTTCAAACACAGACATTGTAAAATACAGTAAACAAATACGTCAGTCTCCCCCGCAAAATTGCCTTAATATAGAATTATTCAAATCTAAAACAAATAATAACCACAAAGTTAGAAAAAGGCATCCACAAATAATTGTGTTTTTAACTATTTCTTGAAAGACATACGATCTTTGCATCATCTCATTATACCCAAGTCTCCAATTTCTACAGCTCAGAATATACTACACTTCTCCCTCCGAGTTCGCGGGGGATGCGGGCAAACCATGGCTGCGAATAAGAAAAAAACCACAAATAACTTTTTATATGTTATTCGCTGGTTTTTGTAACAGCCAGTGTTTTTGCAACTGAAACCGCGAATAACTAGAGCTGAAAATACCTGGGAGTGTGCCAGATACCGAGCATGTGAGCAAGTTTCAAGTTTATTATAAAATTTGATTAATCGCCTATTCCAAATTCTAGGCGATGTACACTAGATAAAAAACCAGATATGGGTAACAAATCACAGAAACATGAGTCTAGACAGATTAAGTCAACAAATATAAACATTCCTCTCTCTCTCGATCTCGCTGGTTGGGCTGGCTGGGCTTCGTGCAGGCTCTGCTTCCGCTCCGTGTCGCAACGAGAGGGGGGCGGGGTGGGGGCCTGCGTGAAGGAAGCGTCTGTTTTCAAAGCGCTCGGCACTTGCGTTTTCTGCGCTGTCTGCTTCAGTTCTGTGCTGTGAGAGGCGAGAGCGGCTGGCGGAGGAGATGATGTGCTGTTTTTGGGTCGGAACTTTAATCATGATGTAATTGGGGGGGGGGGGGGGGATGGAGTCAGCAGCCGAAAAATCTCGAATAAGCAAATCTGCAGATATGGAAACCGCGGATACGGAGGGAGAAGTGTACTTCTTGTTATGACTAGGATTGCTATACAGATGATCACATAAAACTGGAAGCACTGGGATGGGCTGAATCATACCTTTTGGTGGGAATCCCTGTGCTTATTTTATCGATATGAACGTATGAATTCGGAATTAACCGGTCATTGTAAAAAATTTAATGAGATTAGCAAATTTTGTAACAACCATTCACTAGTACAAGCTTTCCATTTTTAATAGAGTTTCATACATATCTGGGATGAGCGGAAGGGGGGAAAAAGGTATTTTTATTACTATTTGTTAGTTACAAGTGCTGTTTTATTGTACCAATTGTATTTTTTTATGCACTTTGTGTATGTTTTTAAATGAATACATAATAAAAAAAAAAAGAATTCCAGAAATTCTTACCAGCAATTGAGAAAATAGATATTCCCGCTTCTCACTCTTCTCTGTAGGCGAGACTTGCTTTTATTTGTAGATTTAACTCATCTTTAATTTGTGACTTCCCATTGACCGTAGGCTTGGATCATTTCCTTGCGCTGCTCTCCTTGGCTTCAGTATTCTGGGACTGGTTCCTCATCCCCTTTTGCACTCGCAAATTCCAAACCAATGACCACCTTTCTGCCTGCAGAGTCCACATCAGGACCTTTGTAACATGTTCACCCCAAGCTTTGGAAGCCCAGCAAGGATCATAAAATGAAACTACAAAGTTTACATGCTGAGTGAGAGAACATTTTCTAGCTGCCCAGGACACAGGAACATGCACTCATAACAACCCTCTGTGCTCTGGGCTGCAGGATATTGCTCCAGTAGACAAGGAACGAGCATCCATCTTAAAGAGTTGAGTTGAGACCTGGGAGATGGTTGCAGAGTTCTACCAAGAGCAAAGAGGGGAGCAAGGATTCAGCAGCTAAGCAAGTAGGCAAACCAGGAAACACACATGCCCAGATTCTCTAAAGTCATACTACATATGTATAGTACAATCAGAAGCTGCTAAAAAGTACAGTGAGCCGTTTTGATCATCAGGCAGTAAAACATGTACATTTAACAATAGTCTAGCCTGGGGGTCGGCAACCCGCGGCTCCAGAGCCGCATGCGGCTCTTTTCCACCTTTGCTGCAGCTCCGGTAGTGTGTCACGCAGGCATGCAGCTTACAAGTCCGGCGTCGCGGCGGGAAATAGCCATGCTGAGCAGTGAGCTCAGCACATACACAGATGAAAGCCTTGCTTGCTGATTGGTCCGGCGGCACGGTGGGGCGGGGCCGCCGGACCAATCAGCAAGCAAGGCTTTCATCTGTGTAGTGCTGAGCTCACTGCTCAGCATGGCTATTTCCCGCCGCGACGGACTTGTAAGTTGCATGCCTGAAAAAGAAATCATCCTGGCCGGGGTCGGTGTCATGCTCCGGAGATCTACAGCCTTCCTATCTCCCTCTCCCTTCTACCTGCTTCCGGCCACATCCCCTGCTCCGCGGCTCTCTTCGGCAACTCAGCAGCAGCGATCGACACAAGCTTCTGACGTCGGGGCCTACCCTCTGCGAGTCCCGCTTGTTTCAACTTCCTTTTTCCACAAAGGCGGGACTCGTAGAGGGAAGGCCTCGATGTCGGCAGCTTGTCTTGATCACTGCTGCTGATGAGTTGCTGAAGAGAGCCGCGGAGCAGGGGGGTGTTGCCAGGTGCAGGTAGAAGGGAGAGGGCCAGATGCAGGACTCGTGGGTGAGGGAGCAGAAGAGAGAGGGGAGGGAAACAAAAGGAAATATTTCATACTGGGCTGGGCCGGAGTGGAGGGAGGGTGGAAAGATTCTGGCTACAGGGTGCATTAACAAAGGAAAAGGGGGGAAAGCTGAAAATGGAGATAGTGACACAAAGAAGAGAAAGAGTAAGCAGGACCTACTGAATAAGGATAGAGATACAGAGGGAACATGAAGAGGAGGTGAAATAGAGACATAGAAGTAATACTGAAAAAGTGTGTGGGGGGGGGTAGATAAAGACATTGAAAGGGCAAATGGTGAACATGGGGTAAAGACAAGGACAGAGACAAATGAAGATTCTGAAAAAGTGGTGAGATAGGGATATAGGTGAGATGGACACAAAGAAGGGTGATGCTGGAAAATAGGTGGAATGGTAATTCTGACAGACACAGAAGGGAAATGCTGGATCAAGGAGAGATGGGGCTCAGGCTGGATGGAATGAGGAGAAATGCCTTGTTGGCCCGGAACTTCCTCTCCTACGTCAGAATTGACGTCAGGGAGCGGAATGCTGGTCAGCGCAACACTTCTGCAGGGAAAGCTTGGGACGGCAGTGGCTTGGGGGCTGTTCCCCGATTGCGGTGGCAGCAAACCGAGTGGCTTGGGGGACGGCACGGAGACAGAAAGAAGGGGGAACAGGGAGACAGAAAGAAAAAGTTGGGGGAGAGAATGAGGTCTGGAGGAGAGGAAACATACAGGAGGCTGAAAGAAAGGAAGAAAGATTGGATGCACAGTCAGAAGAAGAAAGTGCAACCAGAGACTCATGAAATCACCAAATAGCAAAGGTAGGAAAAATGATTTTATTTTCAATTTAGTGATCCTGTATATAGCATTAAGATAAGAAACAATATATGCAGTGTTAGATTTGTTTTATAATGGTTTTGCGGCTCCAAGTTTTTTTTTCTTTTCGAAAACGGGTCCAAGTGGCTCTTTATGTCTTAAAGGTTGCAGACCCCTGGTCTAGCCTGATGGTCTAGCGCCTCCCCCCCATCCCCCGACAACCCCTATCACACTAAGCCCCTAAGATGAAACCCTGGTGGTCTATTGGGCTATCGCCCCTCTGACCCTCCCCCACACCTTTTCTAGAAGACTGGCAGGAGGGGGACGCTCACCCCCTCCTGCCTACAGACCCACCTCTTCAAAATGGTGGGCTTTCCCCTTCCCAATGCACCCTGAGATGATGAACTGGGAGGAGTCTAAGGCTCTGATTGGCCAGGTGCCTAAGACCCCTCTCAAGGCCACTAAGGGGAATGGGTCTTAGGTGCCTGGCCAATCAGGATGCACCAGAAAGGGAAAGGCAGTGGTAAAAGCTGTGACGTTCATAGGAATTCTATGAATGTCGGAGTTTTTTATGCAGTGGCCGGCGATAAAAAACCCTAACGTGGCTTCATAAAACAGGACCTTAATACCTTTAATTTGACTGTATTAAAACTTAAAATGACATTCTGATGTATCTGTTTGTTTCTTTTATCTAGATGATATAGGTCTCGGTGGGCGACACATTGGCCTCCAGTGACCACAACATGGTATGGTTCAATATCAGGAAAGGTTTCACTAAATCTACTACACTAACCAAAGTCCTCAAATTCAAGGACACAAATTTCAAAGAAATGGGAGACTTTGTTCACCAGGCGCTACAAAGCCAAGAAGAAACCGATAACGTGGAAGACATGTGGTCGACTTTGAAAGCAACCATACAAGAAGCAACAAACCGCTATGTAAAATCAGTAAGTAAACGGCGAAGGAACAATAAGCCACAGTGGTTTACTGTGGAGATTTCAGACCTGATCAAGGAGAAGAAAAAAGCATTCATCTCTTACAAACAATCAGGGAAGCAGGACTCTAGAGCAGACTACCTGGCCAAATCAAAAGCCGTCAAAACAGTAGTCAGGGAGGCTAAATTCCTCATGGAGGAGTCTCTAGCAAAGAACATCCAGAAGGGAGATAAATCCTTCTTCAGGTATATCAGTGATAGAAGAAAAAACTCAGGCGGGATTGTACGTCTTAGGAAACCAGATGGAGACTATGTGGAAAAGGATTCGGAAAAAGCCCAACTATTAAATGAATACTTCTGCTCAGTCTTCACCCGAGAAGCGCCGGGGCTCGGCCCTCAGCTACAGACAAGGGTTGGCTCAGTTGACCCGTTTAGTAACTTTGAGTTTACGCCCAGCAGTGTCTACGGTGAGCTGTCAAAGCTCAAGGTTAACAAAGCAATGGGGCCGGACAACCTGCACCCCAGGGTGCTTAGGGAGCTGAGTGATGTCTTGGCGGAGCCACTGTCCGCGCTCTTCAACCTCTCCCTTAGTAAAGGCAGCGTCCCGTTGGACTGGAGGACGGCTAACGTCATTCCACTCCACAAGAAAGGCTCAAAGATGGAGACAGCAAACTACAGACCAGTGAGTCTAACATCGATAGTGAGCAAACTAATGGAAACTCTAATCAAACACCAATTAGATAAGATCCTGGATGAGGAGAATCTACGGGATCCCCGACAACATGGATTTACTAAGGGGAGATCCTGCCAATCCAACCTAATCAGCTTCTTTGACTGGGTAACGGGGAAGCTGGATATAGGGGAGTCCCTGGACATCGTGTACCTGGACTTTAGCAAAGCATTCGATAGCGTACCACACCGCAGGTTACTGAGCAAGATGAGTTCTATAGGATTAGGTAACACATTGACGAAATGGGTTGGGAGCTGGCTTGGAGGTAGGCTCCAAAGGGTGGTGGTGAACGGCACCCCCTCCGAAATGACGGAGGTGATTAGTGGAGTACCACAGGGCTCAGTCTTGGGCCCAATCCTATTCAACATCTTTATAAGAGACTTGGCAGAAGGGCTTCGAGGTAAAATAACATTATTCGCCGATGACGCCAAACTGAGTAATGTAGTGGGCAAATGCACAACAGACGAAGATTCAGTGCCCGACAACATGATGCATGACCTACTCCTACTGGAGCGATGGTCTAGGACATGGCAACTCAACTTCAATGCCAAAAAATGCAAAGTTATGCACCTGGGCAGCCAGAATCCATGCATGTCTTATACCCTTAATGGCGAGATCCTAGCAAAAACGGTAGCAGAACGAGACTTGGGGGTAATCGTCAGTGAGGACATGAAGTCTGCCAATCAAGTGGAGCAGGCTTCGTCCAAGGCAAGACAAATCATGGGCTGCATACGAAGGGGTTTCGTCAGTCGTAAGGCGGAAGTCATTATGCCATTGTATAGATCCATGGTGAGGCCCCACCTGGAATACTGTGTGCAATTCTGGAGGCCGCATTATCGCAAGGATGTGCTGAGACTGGAGTCGGTGCAAAGAATGGCCACCCGGATGGTCTCGGGACTCAAGGATCTACCATACGAAAAACAGCTTGACAAATTACAGCTATACTCGCTCGAGGAGCGCAGAGAGAGGGGGGACATGATCGAGACATTCAAGTATCTTACGGGCCGCATCGAGGCGGAGGAAGATATCTTCTTTTTCAAGGGTCCCACGACAACAAGAGGGCATCCGTTGAAAATCAGGGGCGGGAAACTACGAGGTGACACCAGGAAATTCTTTTTCACTGAAAGAGTGGTTGATCGCTGGAATAGTCTTCCACTACAGGTGATTGAGGCCAGCAGCGTGCCTGATTTTAAGGCCAAATGGGATCGGCACATGGGATCTATTCACAGGGCAAAGGTAGGGGAGGGACATTAAGGTGGGCAGACTAGATGGGCCGTGGGCCCTTATCTGCCGTCTATTTCTATGTTTCTATGTTTCTATATCTTTGAGAAAGTGTTTATGGCCAAGTTCAATTTTTCTAGAAGCCTTTGTGCCCTTGAATAAAGTTTAACTGCTCAGCTTCGGATAATCAACAACCTGTACAGATTAATGCCTTGCTAAATCAATATAACACATAGTCTGTGAGCAAGGTAAAAACTACAGTTGGCTATAATAAAATATAATCATTGCAGCCATAAAAAAGTATGCCCTAATTTAGTAATCTACTTTCACTTTGCAATCCTGTAAAATTATTTACACTTAAAAGGCAGCCGCACCACATAAAAATACTATGAACAGAGAAGGACGAGGAAATTAAATGAAAACTTAAAGGCAATTTATATAAATGTAAGAGGGGTCATGCCATGCAACTGAACAGTAAGAACCTGCATCTTCTGAGTTCATGGAGCCTCTCTGACCTTTAGAACAAAAGAATAGCCTTACTGGGTCAAGCCCAGTAGCCCGTTCTCACGGTGGCCAATCCAGGTCCCTAGTTTCTGGCCAAAATCCAAGGAGTAACAATATTCCATTATCTAAGAGTAAACAAGATTCCAGAACCCCAAAGAGTGCAACATTCCATGTGGAATCACCAAAGAGTAGCGACATTCCATGCTACTGATCCAGGGCAAGCAGTGGCTTCCCCCTTGTCTTTCTCAATAACAGACTATGAACTTTTCCTCCAGGAACTTGTCCAAACCTTTCTTAAAACCAGCCACGCTATCCACTGTTACCATAACCTCTCATTTGGAATCCCTCAAATTCAAGTATGATTGCCCTCAATGGATGGATATGATAGTGAAGTTTTGTAAGTATATTGTATAGATGGCTAAGGGCCCCTTTTACAAAGCCACGGTAGCGAGGCACCGCAAATGCGACATAGCTCATTCAAATCTTATAGACTGTGATTCATTTACCATGCTGGGACTCGCTACTGTAGCTTTTTAAAAAGGGGCCCTAAGCAGTGGCGTAGTGTGTGTGTGGGGGGGGGGGGGAGCAGATCGCCCTGGGCGCCATCTTGGTGGGAGCGCCAGCACCTCTTCTCCTGTCCATCCCTGTATCTCTTCGGCTCTTCACCGGCACAAGCAGCATCTCCAACCTGGCCGGCACGGGCAGTAGGTTGAAGATATTGCTTGTGTCGGCAAAGTGTTAAAGAGATACAGGTGGGAAGGGAAAGGAATGCGCGTGCATGGCAGGGGGCAGGGAAGAAGCTGGGGTGGAGAAGAGGGGGGGGCGCCACTGCCCTGGTGCCTCCTACTCCCCAGTATGCCACTGACCCTAAGGCAGCAAATTCTGGATATCCATTTCCCTGAGTAGATTTCCTGTCAGACCCTGAATAAGTCCTAGGAAGGAAGTAGCCAGTAGCCCCAGAGCTCGAACTGTCACTTAGGGGAAGATTTGGCCCAGGGAACAAGGAATGAGATCATGGTGGGCCAATGAGGAAACAGAGGGGTGGGCTAACCCTGAGGCAGACAGGTTGGAACCCATGGTACTGGAAGAGTCAAACAGAGTGAGTTGCTGTTGGAAGGCATTGACCTGCAGGAAAATCAGCCTGTGGACTTCTCTTTTAGCAAATTATCCAAACCTCTTTTAAACCCTGCTAAACTAACTGATTGGCTTGCTAAACACTGAGGTATTGAGATATTTGAGCAAAAGTTGTGTTCATACATTGAAAAGTTTCCCCCCCCAAATCCCAACATTGGAAAGATGACCTGTACATCCTCTGCATAAATATAGTTTTTCAGGCCCAGTGATCTTAGTTCTAAAGCTAGGGAACTAACAAAAATATTAAATAGTACTGGTAATAATGGGGAGCCCTGAGGTACTCCACAGCCTGGGTTCCAAGTAGTTGATGTTACACCGGACTTTATAACAGCACAATTACAATTTTTCAAGAAGCCAGACAATACCCCACCAGTAATCCCTAGAGACTCATATTTTGTCCACAGTAGAAGATGCATGGACTTCCTCCAACTGTGGGTGTACTTTTGTGGGCAAAAATAGTTTTCTGCAATTGTAGGTAATTAATTTGCATGCTACTAGAATTTGGCATCAAAGTGGTTTGCCCAAGGTCACATTGAGGTCAATATTTAGTAAGGCACTGAGAAGTAATGTTATCCGCAAAACATTCAGATATTCAGCAGAGTTTATCCAGATAAGTGTTCATGTTGGAAAATGTCTAGTTATTTATTTACTGCCTTTTCATGAAGTTCAAAAGTTAGATGAATGTTTGACCCCCCTAGCAAGCAGCATGTGGAGCCCCACAAGGATCTCTTCAACATCTACATGAGACAACTGGGTGAATACATGTTATATGTATATGACATCTTTCTGCTATGGCCCGCATTGAACTCAATCAGTAACACACTTGATATGTTATCAGAGAGCGTCAACACCATAGACAACTGGGCTAAGGACAATTTCCTTAAATTGAATAAATTGAATAGACCAAAAAAACTAAGGTGGTTTGGCTTAAGAATAATGACACAGTTCCCTTCCAGGACCTCAACAGCCGATGAATCACTTCCTATAGAAAACAAATCTATAATACTGGGTATTTATACTTGACACTAGACAAACCAAGTCACATCCTTGGTCAAGAAAATGTTTTTTTCTTAAATTAGACAGTTAAGGACTGCTTGATCCTCTTTAGTCCTCAAACTTCTAGGATTACAGAGCAAACCATCCTGCTATCTCTTATTGACTACTGCAACTCCTTAGATGAATGTATCCTTATAAAACTCTTGAAAAAATTGCAACTCCTGCAAAACATCGCTGCAAAATTGATTTATAAAGTAAGAACATTAGACAAGGTAACCTCACTGTTCAAGGAATTACACTGGCTACCTGTCCATAGTAGAATCCTATTCAAAATCGCCCGCTTTGTCTACAAATCACTAACAGGACAAAGTCCAGAGACAATCAACAAGAATTGCCTACTTCTTCAAACTCAGAATAAAGTAAGGATGGGTAGGAAACGTCATTATTTTCTGCGATAAAAAAGTGAAATTAAAAAAGACCCATCATCAACTATCCTTTGAATACCAAGGAGTGAAATTTTGGAATGAACTGCTAGTTACAATTAGATCCTCACCAACTTATACCATATTTCAGAAGACTATGAAGACATACCTATTAGAGAGTGACTCTGGGACAATTTTTTTCCCATCCCCGCAGGAACTCAATTTCCCTGTCCCATCCTTGCGAGTTTTGTTCCTGTCCTTGCCCCCATTCCTGCAAGCTATGCCGTAACCGCACAAACCTCAAACACTTCTGATTTTAAAGTGTTTGAGGCTTGTGCGGATGAGAACAGAGCTTGCAGGAACGGGGCAGGGACCAAAAAAGAACTCTCCGGGACAGGAAAATGAATTCCCGCAGGGCCAGGGAAAAATTTGTCCCCATGTCATTCTCTAATACCTATTCGATAGATGGTCTTCCGATTAATCTTGTTCATCCCTAATTCTATGACAGCTGCAGCGGCAATAAGGGCAAACAGAATGCTAGGAATGATAAAGAAGGGGATCACGAACAGATCAGAGAAGGTTATCATGCTTCTGTACCGGGCCATGGTGCGCCCTCACCTGGAGTACTGCGTCCAGCACTGGTCGCCATACATGAAGAAGCACACGGTACTACTCGAAAGGGTCCAGAGAAGAGCGACTAAAATGGTTAAGGGGCTGGAGGAGTTGCCGTACAGTAAGATATTGGAGAAGCTGGGCCTCTCCTCCCTTGAAAAGAGGAGACTGAGAGGAGACATGATCGAAAACATTCAAAATACTGAAGGGAATAGACTTAGTAGATAAAGACAGACTGTTCACACTCTCCAAGGTAGGGAGAACGAGAGGGCACTCTCTAAAGTTGAAAGGGGATAGATTCTGTACAAACGTAAGGAAGTTCTTCACCCAGAGAGTGGTGGAGAACTGGAACGCTCTTCTGGAGTCTGTAGTAAGGGGAAAACACCCTCCAGGGTTTCAAGACTAAGCTGGACAAGTTCCTGCTAAACTGGGACGTACGCAGGTGAGGCTGGACTCATTTAGAGCATGGGTCTTTGACCTGGGAGCCGCCGCGTGAGCGGTCTGCTGGGCAGGATGGACCACCGGTCTGACCCAGCAGTGGCAATTCTTATGTTCTTAACATTCTTTGCCTACCTCATTTTATGTAATTGCCGTTAGCATAGCATAGCATGAAGAGATTCACTCAAAGTGATTTACAATACATTGGATAGTAACTAGGTGCTCTTGCATATTGTCTCTATCTGTCCCAATAGACTCACAATTTTAACTGTGGTACCTGGAGCAATGATGAGTTAAGTGACTTGCCTAGAGTCTCAAGGAGCAGGCTGGGATTGAACTTGCAACCTCAGGGTGCTGAGGCAGCAGCTCTAACCCCTAGGACAACTTTCAGACTGACAAAGGGTGTCAGGTCAAAAGCGCGCCAGGACAAAGTCGCGCCCAGACAATTGAGCGCAGCGCGCGCCGCCGCGCCACTCTAAATTACTGTTTTTAGTGCTCCGACGGGGGGGAGTGGGGGGGAACCCCCCACTTTACTTAAGACATCGCGCCGCGTTGTGAGGGCGTTGTGGGGGGCGTGGGGGGTTGTAACCCCTCACATTTTACTGAAAACTTCATTTTTTCCCTGTTTTTAGGGAAAAAGTTCAGTTTATAGTAAAATGTGGAGGGTTACAACCCCCCAAACACCCCATTACGCCGGTGCGATGTCTATTAAGTAAACAAAACCCCCGTCGGAGCCCCTAAAAACTGTAATTTAGAGCGGCGCGGCGGCACGCGCTGTGCTCAATTGTCAGCGCGCGCTTTTGTCTTTCGCGCCATTGTCTATGAACCCTGACAAAGCCAGAAGGCTTTATCTGTTCAGTGCTTTCAGTTTCATACTAAATAATTTAAAATACCACTTTTTTGCTGAAGGATCCTTAGATATTAATCATTTATCATTTATATTAATAGGGGAGAAAAAGCCTCAGAGCTTGGGCAATACGCACAGTTTTAGCGTATCTCAATCATCGTCGCTCCTTAGTACAGTCATCGGCAAAAAAAAAAAAAAAACACCCTTTATTTTATTTTACTTCTTTTTTCTTTCTCTTTATGTTTTTTTAAAAAAACATTTTTTAATTTTTCAGTTTTTCTATTTTTTACTTAACTAATAATCACTATATCAAAATTCACCCACAACTCGAAAGCGCCAAAGGACTGCTTTTAAAAGTTAACAGCGCTTATCTTATTTCATCTCGGCTGTTTAATCTTATCGCTTGGTGCCATTAGGAAAAAAAAAGCCGGGACTAACGTGACTTCAGGGCCAAGAGTCAAGGCACGCTTTATTGGCAGTAATTTTGCTCTGCTGATGTCTTCAGACGCCGGCAAAATGGCGGCGGCATTGTCTTTGAATGCTCCCTCTTTTATGACACCAGAGAATACCCCCAGCACTGCATGTTTTATATGGCTAGTATGGGGGGGGGGATTAAAAGGTTTGTCTTTAACTGGCTATAGCCAAAGAAACACCAGTTTTGTGAAAAGTATTTGAACCGAAATGTTCTCGTTCCCAATCTTCATATTGTAAGTACCATTACACCACTTGCTTTAAAAAAAAATGCATAGAGGTTAGCAAATTCCCACCCTCCTCCCAAATTCAGATCGCTGGCACGGCTTTTGGTCAGTGGCGGGGGTGGAAGGTATGTGTTTTCTACCTACAGCACAACTGAGGTCAACAGGATGGTGAACCCTTCCTCCCGAACACAGAGTTCCTTGATTAAGAAAAAAAAAAATAAATGACTGTTTCTAACCTTCTGAATTAGGACAGGACTCTCTGCCTGCCAAGCCAGGGAAATAGGACAAATCTCCAGGGTCCAAACCACACAGCTCCATATTTGTACTTCATAAAGAGAACTTTGTGATCACCTTTAAAAAAGAGAGAAAGAAGAAAACACCTTACTTCAGTCATAAATATAATATCCCTTGGGTAAAGAGCTTTTTTTTTTTTCCATAAAAAGATTCTAATCGTATGATTGCACCTGATTGGAGGTCATTTTCCTCCGATTGGATGCATGCATGCATGTAGAAATAGTGGCTTTCTTTCCAGAGTGTTTCATGGAAAGATGATTTGTTGGTACAGGTGAGCGAGAGCATATTTTGGTTGCGGAGTATAGGCAGACTTTTATAACACTGCAGATGGCGAGGTGAGCTGAAGAACGGCATGAAGCCCTGAGGCCACTGAAACCCTTGTGGTTTGCGCAGAAACTCAGAGGGGCAATATTCTGAGTCAACAAAAAAAATGACGAAATTACGTTGGCTCGTGCCAACATTACAGGTTAACTGAAAAATGAACTGATTGATTTATGTTGGCCCAGGACTTGCAGAGAAGCATGGGCTGATCTTTAAAGGAGCAGCCAGTCTACCGAAAGCTCTTATTCAGTGCTCCAGGCTGCAACACTTAGGGCTCCTTTTACAAAGGCGCGCTAGGAAATTAACGCGCGGAATAGCGCGCACTAAATTGCTACGCACGCTAGCCGCTACCGCCTCCTTTTGAGCAGGTGGTGGATTTTCGGCTAGCGCGTGCTAATCCGTTGCGTGCGTTAAAAACGCTAGCGCACTTTTATAAAAGGAGCCCTTAGGGGTGCGCCTCTACGGACATCTGATGCAGCCAAGCATTTGCCTAGCCTTTGTTGAGGCTTTCTCCACCTGATTTGCAGCCTTCATGTCTTCACGGATGATTACTCCCAAGTCCCTTTCTACTTCAGTTTTTGTTAAGTTTTAGAGAATGACACGGTGACAAAATTCATCACCGTTCCCGTCCCCGCGGATAACCGCGGGAAATAGTCCTATGTCATTTTCTAGTGTCTATTTCAACCTCGGTCTTTCTACACCAGCATTATTCAAAGCAAAGCTTGCGGGTCAGTGGCTGTGCTTATGTGAGCCAAGGATAATGAAGCCATTGTGACATCACTGATGTGATTGGCTCTTAGGCACTGGTGGAATGAGGCATTATGACATCACAAGATCTGCTCTGGATACCAGAGACTGTCATTCTTTAGTGTCTGTTTCAACCTCAGTCCTTCTACACCAGCATTCTTCAAAGCAAAGCTTGCGGGTCACTGGTTGTGGCCATTCATACTCTGATTCTTCCCTCTCTTCTTAAAGAGTGACATGAAGATGGTTTCCCACAGTTATCCGCGGGGACGGGAACGGTGATGAATTTTGTCACCGTGTCATTCTCTATTAAGTTTTCTCCATTTAGGGTGTATGTAGTGCAAGGATTCCCGCTGCCAAGATGCATCGCCAAAAAATGTAAGGTGATGCATCTTGGCAGTGGGAATCCTTGCACTGCATACACCCTAAATGGAGAAAACTTAACAAAAACTGAAGTAGAAAGGGACTAAATGCTAACGTGTCAGTTATATCCTATGTACGTGTAGCATTTAGCGTGCGCTAAGACACACTAGGGTGCCTTAGTAAAAGGACCCCTTAGTGTAAACTCTTGCACCTAAATTAGGTGCACATCCCTGTTATTCTATAACTGTGCACATAAATTGAAGGAATATCCCTTATCTGTCCATGTCCCTCCCCTGGCTGGCACTGTGCATAAAATTTAAGCACATAAATGTGTATTAAATCCAATTAGCACCAGTAATTGCTTGTTAAGATCTGAATTATCTGCACTAATTGGCTTGTTATTCACTTAAATTGTGTGCGTGCCCAAATTTGTGCACTCAGGTTTTAGCACCTTTCATACAATGTGAGGGAGAATGTCTTCATAGGCCTGCAAGCCCCGCAGCCAGTCTGAAAATTGCTCTTCAATATTATGGGCCTGATTTTATTTTATTTTTTTAAGTTTTGTTCCTCAATTTGTGCCCTCTTTTCAGTCAAAATTAGAAGCGGGGAGGGGCATAATCAAAAGGAACGTCTAAGTCCGTTTTCATCTAAGTTGTAAGTCGTTCAAAGTAAAAAAAACAGCCTAGGAGATATTTTTGAAAAATACGTCCAAAAATTTTTTTGTTTCGAAAATCGTCTAACTATACGTCCTGCCGATCTGATCGCCAAGTCGCTAAATCGTCCATCTTTATACCACATTTTCGTCTAATTTTTCATCCAAGTCAAAAACGCCTAGAACAAGCCCTATTGGGCGTGGGAGGGGTCTGCAAAGTGATGGACTGAACACTCAGACCTGGCACCTAAATAGTGGGGTACCTTACAGGGCACTGCTGTGAACTTCACAAAAGGAGTGCCATGTCTTCTCCTCACTGCAGCTCCCTTATAGGTCATAATGAGCCCCCAAACCACCTCCAGAATCCCCTAGACCACTTATCTACCACCCTAATAGCCCTTATGGCTGCAGGAGCCACTTATATGGCAGTACAAAAGGGTTTTCGGGGTGTATAGGGGAGTGCACATGTTTTATTATCAATGCAGTGATTTCAAGGGTTTTATGGGCATGGGTCCTCCTCTCTTTGGGTCCCTAATCCAGCACCCGCCTCTGTGCTGGATGACTAGGCTTTCCTATGCCAGGTGATGATGGTCTGGAGGCTGAATTTTAAAGGTGTGATTATGATTTTTATGAGGCTGGTGGGGGGGTCGGTGATCACTGGGGTAGTGTGTGGGGGGTCTGTTTTATGTGTTTGCAATGCTTATCTGGTGACTTTAGGTGGGTATTTGTAACTTAGACCATGTTTTAAATGGTCTAAGTCACAACGTCCAAGTTCCGTCGATCCTGGCTGTATAACTTTCGGTTATACATGCTGGACGACTAAGTCTAAGCCGGCCCAACTCCCGCCCTTGACACACCTCCCAAAACGCCCCGTTTAGCTATGGTCGTTCAGCAATACGTTCAGAAATACGTCCAAAACCCGTTTTCATTATCGGCACTTGGATGTATTTTGACAATGTTCATCCAAGTTCTGACTTAGCCAGTTTTTGGACGTTTTCCTCTTTCGATTATGAACCCCATAAATTTTAAGTTGAACATACATCTTAATTTAGGAGTTTGCAAATGATTCCCTAACGATGCTCTTCACTTTTTCAAGGTACTTTCTCATTCCAAAAATTCAGGAGATTCGTACCATATAATGGATTTCAGAGAATTCGACAGTTTCATTAACAAGGAAAAATTCAGAATGACCGCTCTCTCCATCATTCTTCTACTGCTCCACAAAGGAGATAGGATGTGTACCCTAGATGTCAAGGATGTATATATGCATATTCCAATCCAAAAGGTATCTTAGGTTTGCACTTCAAACCCACTGTTTTCAGTACAAAGTTCTTCCCTTTGGCCTCTTGTCAGCTCCTCAAGGTTTTTTTATTTTAAAGTTCCATGTGATGGCAATTGCTTACATTCACAAAGAAAGCATCAGGAATTCCCATACCTGAAAGACTGGCTTCTACTGGTTCATTTACAATCACAGGTTTGAACTCTTTACAATAAAGCCAACACGTATACTTTTCTGGAAAGGCAGGAGAGGGGAGATATAATAGAGACGTATAAGTACCTACATGGCATAAATGCGAATGAGGCAAGTCTTTTTCTTTTGAAAGAAAGCTCCGGAATGAGGTGATTGGCTCAGGAGTAATTTAAGGAAATACATTTTTACAGAAAGGGTGGTAGATGCATGGAATAGTCTCCTGGTAGAGGTGGTAGAGACAAAGACTGTGTATGAATTCAAGAAAGCATGGGACAGGCTTGCGGGATCTCTTAGGGAGAAGAGGAGATAATTGATGCTGTGGATGGACAGACTGGATGGGTCAATTGACCTTTATCTGCCATCATGTTTCTATGTTTCTATCACTGACTGTAGTTCCTGGGATTCCTTATCAGCTTTCAGAAGTCCATGCTATATCCATTCAACATCCTTTATTGTGGTAGTCATGGACACTCTATGATCTATAGCCTTTTTCTAAAAGATAGAATCCAGATACTAAGGGGCTCATAATCAAAAACTAAAAACATCTAAAAACCTGCCCAAGTCAGCACTTGGACGACCTAAAAGACAGTTCGTCCAAGTGCCAATAATCAAACCAAATTTCTGGATGTATCGAGGAACTTTTTACACTCTGAATCCCGCAGTGCAACCAGAGATGAAAGGAGTGTTTCTAGAGGAGTGGTTAGGGAAATATAGAGCAGGATGTAGGCCGACATACACTTAGTCGTCCTGCAGGGATAATCAAATGTTTTACTAGAATTCCTGGACAAAACTTATATGTTGTGAATTAGACGATTTAAGGATAGGTATAAGTGCCACAAAAGTATCAAAAGTGACCAGATAACCACTGCAGAGACAAAGTAAAGACCCCCCCCCCCCATATTCACTGACCCCCATTGCACCCCCACAAAGTTCAGAATAAAAACGTACATACCTATCTCCAGAACATCAGCACCTGCTATAGGAAAGCCTAGTAGAGCTGCACTCAGGTGTCTTAAGTAGCCTAGGGGGTGGGCTATAGAGAGGAGGACCCAAGCCCATGAGCCACTCTAACCACTACATTTATGGTAGAAAATGTGAGGCCACCAAAATCCTACTCTACTGCCATATAAGTCCCACCTGCAGCCATAAAGGCTATTGGGGTTGTAGACAGGTGGGTATAGTGGGTTTGGGGGGACTCACCATAACCTATAAGGGACTTCTGGTGAGATGTTTATGTGGCATAGTAAACCACTGAAGAGATCTAAGAAGATAGTTCATGGGATTGTTTAGAGACAATCTCAAATATACATCAAAATCCCGCTTCAGAGAATTTTCAAGAAAATGGAGGATTATGGGTCTCAGAAATCAACCTGGCTCAGGAATTAATTCCAATACCAGGCTTCAATGGTTTAATGTTGCCATTACTGACCCTCTAGCCTCCAACTCCTATTTTTATAATTTGTATTCAATAATGTTATATCTTTGTGCTTTGAGTCAGAAATTCACTTATGTTTTAAATAGCAGAGTTGCTGACAAGCCCGACAGGGACCCGTTTCACAAATTACATGGCTTTTTCAAGGGTTCTCAGGACGCTCTGCCACTCTACAAAAACACAAACATTTAATCACCCAATTTGAAAATTCATTAAAATTTCTCTACAACAACCCTAGAATGTGTTATAACTACTCTCATTAACTATCATTTCAAAACCGCCCCATATTAATGTTTGGTTTGTGAAGGAGCCCTTATAAATCATTCTAGATAATCACCATAAATCATTTATCATTTTAGAAGATCCAGTGTTTACCCATACATTAAAAACCAATAAAAAGCACAGCTCACCTACAGCACCAGGGCTGGATTTAGATGAAAAGAGGCCCTAGGCTTTCACCTCCCATTTTTAAGCTTGTAAATTACATGAGAGATAATAAAATACATCATTACTGTGATATATATCAATATGTTAAATGAAACATGTTGTTATTGGTACTAACCTTTATAAAAAATGTGACACGGATAATAAATAAAAAAAAGTCGAGAACACTTATTTGGACATTTATTCTCAGCACCATATATAGTACTTGTAACAATAACTAATCAAACATAACACACAACATTGCCCCTTCCTTTGTCCATAGTGCCCCCAGTGCATCCTTCCTCACCTCACCCCCCCCCCTCCGATGCCCGCCTGCCTCCCATCCCCCTTCCATTGAACACCCCCCATGCCATCCTGCCTGCCTGCCTTCCATTAACCCCCCCCCACCCCCCCCTCCGATGCCAGCTTGCCTGCCTCCCATCCCCATTCCACTGACCCCCCCTGATGCCAGTCTGGGCCGCCCTGTCCTGACGGATCCACGTTTTGCCTCTCTCCCCGCGGGGCTGGGCTTTGCCCAGCTGTTTCCGGACTGACGTCTTTCCCTCCCCGATCCTCCTCCCAGGGTGAGAAAAAGAAAGGGAGAGTCCGAGTCAGCACCCCGTTGCGGCCGGAGCTGGTTCCGATCCCGAAGCGTAGAATTTCTCCTTATTTTCGGTTCAGTGTTTTAGTGTTCACTGTTTTTAGAATAGTGTAATTTTAATTTTGCTAACAATTTGAATGTAGTTTATAGTTTATAGTTTATAGTTTATTCAATTTTTGATTAAACGCTTTTTCGTTTCTTCAAAGCGTTGTACAGAATAAAAATAACTTTACAGATAAAAAATAAAACATTTAATACAAACTTTTAAGATCGACGTGACTGACGGATTAGGTAATTATAGACAGGCGTACAATAGACACGATTGGTAAAGGGGGTAAGAAATACAATTGATAAAATAAAAATAAGAAACATTTAAGGTAAACACAAAAGGAATTAGGGGGAAGGGTATAAAGTAAAAACTAGTATTAATGATTTGATGTCTGAAATGTGCCTCTTTATTTATTTATTTATTTATTTATTTATTTATTTTTTTTTCAGTTAAAAGCTTCGTTAAAAAGGAAACATTTTAAGTTACTTTTAAATTTTTTTAAGTTTTTTTCCATTTTTAAATATAGTGGAAGAGAGTTCCAGATTGTTGGGGCTGTGACTGAAAAAATTGAGGTACGGCGTGTGCCGATATTTTTTAGGGAAGGAATGTTGAGGTTAAATTGAGATATGGACCTTAAGGATCTTGGTGGGTCGTATGGGATCAGTAATCTGTCTATGAAGGCTGGGGCATTTGACTGCAGAGTTCCGAATGTTAAAAGGGCGATTTTATATGTTACTCTTTGTGATACTGGCAACCAATGGGCATTTTGGAGAAGAGGGGTTACGTGATCATACTTCTTTGCTCCTGAAATTATCTTAATAGGACTCTCTTGATCTTGAGGCCCTAGGCTGAAGCCTAGTTAGCCTATAGGAAAATCCGGCCCTGTACAGCATTCACTTGATATGCGTCCCGCCTTGCGAAGGGCTGGTGTACTGCTAACTACAACGTTCTAACTACGATGCCGTTAAAGGTCAATTTAAGCCCCTGCACAGTTCCTCTAAGAACTTGACGCATGCATGCTCCACATCCTATATTTTGACGCCATTAAAGGTCATCTTACGTCCCTGTGCCATCTACAATTTGGGTTCCCTGCTATTAGGTTAATTACTTCCTGCACATGTGCTGAATTGTAGATGAACGTAAGAAAGTTCTTCTTCACCCAGAGAGTGGTAGAAAACCGGAACACTCGTCCGGAGTCTGTCATAGAGGAAAACACCCTCCAGGGATTCAAGACAAAGCTAGACAAGTTCCTGCTGAACAAGAACATACGCAGGTAGGGCTAGTCTCAGTTATGGCGCTGGTCTTTGACCAGAGGGCCGCCGCGTGAGCGGACTGCTGGGCACGATGGACCCAGCAGCGGCAATTCTTATGTTCTTAACCAAGCTTGCTATCATTTACTGAATGGTCACCCTTATTTTGGACAAGCACTTATATATGCAGAGTCACTTTAAACCGTAGAGC
Source organism: Geotrypetes seraphini (assembly GCF_902459505.1). Lineage (NCBI taxonomy): Eukaryota > Metazoa > Chordata > Amphibia > Gymnophiona > Dermophiidae > Geotrypetes > Geotrypetes seraphini. Next base: position 486,801,515 of record NC_047085.1, on the reverse strand, counting down.
AGTTCACTCACACCTAAACCCAAAAAGTAAGACAATCAGAACTCGAGGGAAGATCAATGGTCAACTATTTGAGGAAAGGTTGAAAACCTATCTATAGACAATCCAAATCCCGACCTAAATTGGAAAGAGTGGCTGAAATCAATTGAAACCACACTAAACTCCACGGCTCCATTAATCAACCCCCTTCCCCCCCAAAAAAAAAACCCCACTCAGAATTGAACAGAGAAAAAATGAGAAGTCAGGAGACCTACAGCTTAGAACAAAATGGAAGAAACTATACTCACAATATAACCATATCAAATACACATGCAAATACTTCTCAGAAATGATAGGGACAAACAAACCAGATCTAATAAAACTATTCTGACTTCTGACTACATTAACTAAATTCTCCCACACCTAACACACCGGCCTAGTATTTCTCAAACAAAATCAAGTCTTTAAGTATTTGAAAATAATGCAGACAACTCATCACTATACCCACTTCCTCCCCATAATATGCAACTTCCTGCCCACGCAGATAAGGTCTCTGGATAGCCTGATGGACTTCAGGAAAGCAGTAAAAACCTTCCTCTTCCAATGACCTAACCACAGATCTGACATTTTATATGTGGCCTAAAGACCTATATGAGATCTGACTCATATATGTTTTCTGCATGATCATTCATTATATGCCACCTGATTGTCTTGTCTGTTTTGCTCTGCGCCTATGTGTTATAGACGGGTCCCCCATTGTTTCTTGACACTATGTAGGTTCCTGGGTTGTAAATAGGTTCCCTACAGTATTTTTAAAACTATGGCCCTCTTTTACTAAGGTGCGCTAAGCGTTTTAGCATGCGCTAAACGCTAACGCGTCCATAGGATAACATGCATGCGTTAGCGTTTAGTGCATGCTAAAAAGCATAGCACACCTTAGTGAAAGAGGGGGTATGTATGTTCACCCGTAACCCATCCTAAGCTTTCTGGGAAGATGGGATATTAATCGAAATAAATAAATCAATAAATCAGACGTTGCTATTTCTGAAAGCAGTCTAGCATGCCAACAGACAGGATATGGACAAATTTTAATACAGTTACAGCAAAGAATTAAGAGCTTTCGTAAGTAGATTAGAAAGGGCTGCCAACTGGATCTCTGCCCATCATATCTACATTATATCGTGATAGTCAGAGGAATTTCTAGTTGCAACCCAGCTAAAAAAAATTACATCATACGCTGGAACCTACTCTTATCTCTCAACACAGGTTCAGAAACTCACACAGTACAGAGACATGCCTAATAGACCTGGGAGCAAATTCTATAAACCGCGTCCTGATTGTAGGTGTCGTAGGCAACCTACTGCTGTCAAGCCAGCCAATTGAGACGCACTTTAAAAAAAAAAAAAAACCAACACCCCAAGGCAGGCAGCCTACATTGTAGGTGTTTTCACGAGCCTAGGAAGACGTGTAGGGCCACCTAAGCTTGGGCGTGGTTTTGCCTGGAAGTGGCCTTAGGCGAGCTTAGGCGGCCCTAGGCATCTACCTAGGTGGCTTACACGATAGGCATACAAATAGGATAGGCACCTACAGCATAGCCATACAAATAGTTTTCATTATGATATTTCAATTTATTACATATACTGTATAAAAAATGTACATTTTATTTATGTTTTATATTTTGGTTAAATGGTTGGTCATCTTTATGTTTTATACTATTGTATTATTTTATCTTATACTAGGCCATTGAATGGTTCTATTTATCTGCGCTTTGTCCATCGCCTTAGGTTATTAGGATAGGCAATAAATTAAAGGGAAATAAATAAACCTCAGCCCTTAATGGCCAGGTGGTGAGTCACACTGGAAATATCTTTGAGCTGTTGCTCTTCTAACCACAGAAGTTGCTATAATGTTTACTCTGTGGGAAGCAGGAGGAGATGTAGGAGAAAAAAAAAAAAAAAGGATGCATGCAGGCTCGTTCGTGGAAGTTACTGAGGAAGTCATAAGAAGAGAAGCTTCACATAGACGGATACGGAAAGGTCATGACTCTGGTTTACCAACCCAAGGGCTGTTTGGAAGATGTAAAAAAAAAAAAAATATATAAACCACGTGGGAAAATTGTGCAGATCGGACCTAGCATCTACTTTTTTTTCTTTTCCGTTGAAGAATAAAGACTCTGTTCATAAGGGTGCAAGCAAAACCGTAGGATTTGTACAGAAATTACTGATCTGGGTAAGGTGCCAAAATAAGTGAATTCAGTCTTCCTCACCTGGGCAAATGCTCTGGTGCCAAAGGCAAGTACTGAAAGTATTGGGGGGGGGAGGGGGGCAGCATTTCCAAAGCAGAGAAAGTTTTAGGGTCCGGGGATGTTTTACAACTTGTTACCCGTTTGGGTGAATGAGAATCAACAACTTGCCTAAACAGGGGTTCCTGGGCAGAGTTGTTAAGACCGAGGTATATCTTTAATTATTTTGAGCAATTGAACCTAGATCTCCGTAGCCTATTTTGGAAGATTATATATAGGCTATATAGACACATACACTGACATGAGCTATAAAAAGTAATATACAAGGCAAAAAACACTAAAGAAGTCAAAATAGGATGTAGAAAAAAATTTTCTTAAGCTTGAATTAAACCTTAATTAAGCAAACAGGAACCAGCCTCAGATTATGGAGTAATTTTTCCCATTCTGGGATTTCTTCCACGAGAAAGAAAACTTCTTTTCTTTTACTACTGATAACATCACCGGTTTGAACCCATCCTCCCTACCATAACTAAAACCATTAATTTAATACTTATTTTTTATTAATTTATTATATATTCCTCAAGTTAATAAATCTCACTAACTAATCTTAATCTTGATCAATTCATTCTCCAGTTTAATTAAATCAAGTATAGAAATCTAAAATTCTTAGAATTCAATAATTTCTCATAGCTGGTTGGGGATTTTTTTTTCTTTAGAAGGCTACAGTTCATTTCAACACTCAAAACCCACAGAAAAGCAGTGCTGTAACTTTAAAGTGCACTGGCGCTTTAAAATGCTTTATAGAAAGTGCTTATGTGCTATAAATACTTTCCTAAATTCCTAAATTCAATTAGTTCAGGTCTGCTCGGAACTTAAAGGACTTAGCTTTTTGCTTAAAAGTAATGCCATATTTTGACATTGGTCCCTGTGCTCCATGAGCAGGTTGCATGAGCTGGGAGGACCGAAGACTGTCTGCAAGGCCGCCGTGTACATGTAATAGCAAGACGCATATGAAAAAGAGGGTTTGCACTATGCTCCAGATTTATTGCTGATGAAACAATAGGAGCAGTGTTAAGTACATAAGTACATAAGTACATAAGTAGTCGCCTCCGCCGGGGCAGACCAGAGGTCCATCCAGCCCAGCGGTCCGCTCACGCGGCGGCCCATCAGGCATATTGCCTGGTCAGCGGTCCCTGACTAATTTTATTGCCTACCTCTACACTTATCTCTAAACCTTCCACTGCTCTTATCTGTACCCCTCAATCCCTTTGTCTTCCAGGAACCTATCCAGGTCATCCTTGAAACCCTGTACTGTGCTATTTCTTATCACGGCCTCCGGAAGGGTGTTCCATGTGTCCACCACCCTCTGTGTGAAAAAGTACTTCCTTGCGTTTGTTTTAAACCTGTCCCCCTTCAATTTCATCGAGTGACCCCTTGTTCTTGTGGTTTCTTTCAAATTGAAAAATCTGTCTTTGTCAACCTTTTCGATGCCCCTCAGGATCTTGAAGGTCTCTATCATATCTCCTCTGAGTCTCCGCTTTTCCAGGGAGAACAGCCCCAGCTTCTTCAGTCTGTCAGTGTATGTAAGGTTTTCCATACCCTTAATCAGTTTAGTTGCTCTTCTCTGGACTCCCTCAAGCATTGCCATGTCCTTTTTGAGGTACGGTGACCAGTACTGTACACAGTATTCCAGATGCGGGCGCACCATAGCCCGGTACAGTGGCAGGATGACTTCCTTCGTTCTGGTCGAGATACCCTTCTTAATGATACCTAACATTTGGTTTGCTTTCCTCGAGGCTGTGGCGCACTGTGCCGACGCCTTCAATGTCGTGTCTACCATCACTCCCAAGTCTCTTTCCAGATTACTGACCCCTAGCATTGATCCCCCCATTTTGTAAGTGAACATCGGGTTCCTTCTCCCTATATGCATGACCTTGCATTTCCCTACATTGAAGCTCATTTGCCACTTTTTCGCCCATTCTTCCAATGTCGTAAGATCCCTTTGGAGATTCTCGCAGTCAACCGTGGTTTCAACCTTGCTGAATAGTTTGGTGTCATCTGCGAATTTGATGACCTCGCATTTTGTTCCCGCCTCCAGGTCGTCAATGAATATGTTGAACAGGAGCGGTCCCAGCACCGATCCTTGAGGAACCCCGCTCGTGACCCCTTGCCAGTCCGAGTAATGGCCCTTTACACCAACCCTCTGCTTCCTGTCTGCCAGCCAGTTTTTGATCCATCGGTGGACCACCCCGCGCACCCCATGATTCCATAGCTTCCTGAGCAACCGCTCATGTGGTACCTTATCGAAGGCTTTCTGGAAGTCTAGGTAAATTATGTCTATGGGTTCACCTTTGTCCACCTGGTTATTTACCCCCTCAAAGAAGTACAACAAGTTTGTGAGGCACGACCTACCCTTGCAGAACCCATGCTGGCTCGACCTTAGCTGTCCATTTTTTTCGATATGGTCACAGATGCTGTCCTTAATCAGTGCCTCCATCATCTTTCCCGGGACCGATGTGAGGCTTACCGGCCTATAGTTTCCCGGGTCGCCCCTCGAACCCTTCTTGAAGATGGGCGTGACATTAGCTATTTTCCAGTCCTCCGGGATCTCTCCAGTTTTTAGGGATAGGTTGCATATTTGCTGAAGTGTCTCTGCTATTTCATTCCTTAATTCCTTGAGCACCCTTGGGTGAATGCCGTCCGGACCTGGTGACTTGTCGCTCTTTAGCTTGTCTATCTGCCTGAGGACATCTTCCTGGCTCACCTCTAATTGGACCAGCTTGCTATCTTGATCTCCATTTTCTATTTCCTCTGGTTCCGGAATGTTGGATGTGTCCTCCCTCGTGAAGACCGACGTAAAGAAGTCATTTAACTTGTCAGCTATTTCTTTTTCCTCCCTCACTACTCCCTTTCTATTCCCATCATCCAAGGGCCCCACTTCCTCCCTCGCTGGTTGCTTTCCCTTTACGTACCTGAAGAATGATTTGAAATTTTTTGCCTCTCCCGCTAGTCTCTCTTCATATTCCCTCTTTGCTCTCCTAACCACTCGGTGGCACTCCTTCTGGCTTTCCTTGTGTTCCTTTTGGTTGGCCTGCGTTTGGTCCTGTTTCCATTTTTTGAACGATGCTTTCTTGTTACTGATCGCCTTTTTTACAGCTGCCGTTATCCATGCTGGGTTCTTTATTCGATTTTTCTTGCACTCTTTTCTGAACCTGGGGACGTACAGGTTCTGTGCTTCGTGCACCGTACGCTTGAGCAGGGTCCAGGCGCTTTCTACGGACTCTACCTTCCTTGTGCTGCCGTTGAGTTTCTTCCCCACCATTTTCCTCATTGCATCATAATTCCCTTTTCTGAAGTTGAGCGCTGTTGTTGTGGTTCTTTTCACCCTGGATGATCCCAGTTCTAGTCTGCACTGGATCATGTTGTGATCGCTGTTCCCCAGTGGGTCTAATACCGCTACTTCCTTTGCAGGTCCCCCCAGTCCACTGAAGATTAGATCAAGAGTAGCTTCTCCTCGTGTAGGTTCCGTGACCAACTGTTCCAGGAAGCAGTCCCTCGTGGCTTCCAGGAATTTGGTCTCTCTCTCGCAACTTGAGTGCCCGATACTCCAGTCTATCCCAGGGTAGTTGAAGTCCCCCATCACCACCACACTTCCATTCTTGCATACCTGCCGCAGTTCCGTCTCCAGGTCCCGGTCGATTTCTTCCGATTGGCCAGGCGGACGATAGTATAGACCCAATTTGATGTCTGCTCCAGATCCTCCTGGTAGCTTAACCCATATTGATTCCAAGCCTTCCGACCTTACTGCTGTTTCCATTTTGGTTGAGGGTATGGAGTCTTTTATGTATAGCGCTATTCCTCCACCCTTCTTGTGTGTCCTGTCTCTCCTGTAAAGTTTGTACCCTGGTATGACCACATCCCATTTATTGTCATCAGCCCACCACGTTTCTGTGATTCCAATTATGTCCAGGGCTTTTTGACTGGCTATAATTTCCAGCTCTCCCATTTTGGCCCTGATTGCAAAGTTACAAGGCATTGCGGCCTTTTAGAGCACTATAGATAGTTGCCAGATTTTCCAGTTGGAAAATCCGGACCCCCCTAGACCTGCCGCCAGGCCTACCCAGTTCCGTTCATCCCCGCCCTAATCCCGCCCCCGGTCCTGGCCTAGCCCCGCCCCCACCATCTGCTCTTGTCGGGCAGGGAGGAAATCCACGCGTGGACGGAGGTCACGCGATGGTGTCACACGCACCTGATGTCATCTGCGCGTGGGCGGACTTCCTCCCTGCCCGACACGATTCAAAGAGGCTTCTCAAAACCCGGACAAAGGGCCAGGTTTTGAAAAGCCATCCGGACCCCCCGGACATGGACTCAAAACGAGGACATGCCCGGGGAAATCTGGACCTCTGGTAACCCTAAATACAGAAGTAGTATATACACAGACATGCCAAGACCGGATGAGCCCACGCAAGGCCAGTGTGGAAGGCTGGTGAGATGCAGAGTCTGAACCACACGTTCAGCAGATTTCTACCCTCCACTCTGTTTCTGCATTTTATGTTTTAGTTATATTGGCAGATGGTGAAACGGCTGCTTTATGTAACTTGATGTTGAACGAGAGCAAAGGTGCCAAATAACGGGCATTTGGAGATGCAGATCTCCCATAAGAGCCATAGAAGAGCCATGTTGCTTCGGTGCAACAATGCCAAACAAAAGGTTAAAAATAAAATGGTGGAACTATTATTTATCGGCAGACATTTTTAAATAATATCATAATTCGTATCACAATTTTATAAAGCACTATTCTTGAGTCATCAATCCCGTTAACCTACGGAGCCATAATTTGTGGTACAATTTTGCATATTAAGCCTTCTTTAGATAGATATAAAAGCCGGCTCTTCTTGATTATGACCGGAATAGCCATCCAGATGATTACGCGTAACTGGAAGAGTTCCGTCAGCCTGAATTACACATTTTGGTGGGCAAATATTTGTTCCACGTATAAATATGAAAGAATGAATGCGGAGTGTTTGGGGTCTAAGATGATATTCAATAAGGTGTGGAGCCCATTGACTGCATATGTTGAATTGCAACGAATGTCAGATTTTTCCCTTTTTACAGATTCCATACCCATCCGGGGGGGGGGGGGAGGGGAAGGTATTTGGTATTGCTAAAGGTATTTATCTATAATATTGCAATAATATATGCATATGCAGTGTAATAGTTATGTGAGGAAGGGAGGGAGAAAAGGATTGGTAATGTATTCATTTTGTGTATTTTAAGTGTGTTATGTATAATGCTCCTGTTTAATATAATTGTATTGCACTGTCAAAATTTGCAAATCAATAAAGAATTAAACAAAAAAAAAGCACTAGTGAAAAAAATGATACAATTGCGATAGTCTAATATTGCGAATGTCCAAAAGAAAAACAAGCCTGCAAGTTTGGACTCATTTATATAATTTGCTGGGATCAGGTAGAGAACTACCTGTAGCTGTCAGGAATCTCTGTAGATGTGGGTTGTATATGAGAGGCATGAGTGAACAAGGCAGATGAAATTACAGCACTGATGAACTGATAAGTGACCTAACGACTGGATGACTTGCTCAGTGGTTCAAAGCAAATCGAAATGCAGTTGTCCTGTCTTAAACAGCCATGTTAGGATTAAAGCAGAAGTTGAAAGCTAGCAAAGTTTCTGTGGGCAGAGCAAAACTGGAGGAGAAAGAGATTTATAGAGAAGCTCGACACACTGATAGACATACTTACCTGCAAGCAGGGGCAGCCCTATAATGAAGCCATCTGAGGCGGCAGCCTCTTGAGGGTATGGCATCTTGCTGCCAGCCCTCTCTGCCGCTCCCCTTCCCAGCATCAAAGGCTTTCACCCTTCTCCCTACAATCTGCATTTTTCCCATTCTACTCCCTTCCCCCCACTGCTGCATTTGCCCTAGTTTTCTATAAAAATCGGCAAGCGTTGGAATTCATGTCCTGCCGCCAGTCCCTGCTTTCATCTCTCTACTGTGGCCCACCCTCTCTGACAACTTCCTATTTTTGCTGGGATGGGTCACAGTGGAGAGAAGATGCAGAGACTGACAGCAGACGATCACTACCGCTGCATGGTAACTTACAGAAAACTAAAGGTAGATGTGTGTGTGTGTGTGGGGGGGGGGGGGTGTTAGAATGGGAAAATGGGAGATGGATGGGGAGAACAGAGGGACTAGATGGAGGACAGGGAAAGATGGCAGAGGGGGAGAATATGGAGGGGGCAGGAGAGCGAGAGATGGCTTTCGGGAAGGACAGAGGGGACAGAAAAGGGAGAGATGACACAAGGTTGTGAAAGGAGGTCAGGGAGAGATGGTAGAGGGTATGAAAGGGGAAAAGGAAAATATGGACTTGGTGAAGGGGGAATATGGGGGGAGGGAGGGATGCACAGGGGGGAAGGAGGAAAATGGGGGAAAGAGAGAGAAGGGAATAGGAGGCTGGGGAAAGATGGGAAATGGGAGAACTAGGGGTGAGAGAAAGAGATAAAGTTGATAGGTAGGTGAAAAGTAGAAAGGAGTAGGATGAAATTTGAGTGGACAGAGGCAAAAAAAAAAAGGAAAGAAAGAGCTAAAAAGGAAGAAAATCTGTATGTCAGAAACAGATACTGTATATTGAGGGAACAAAACAGGAGGGATAGGAAATGGGGACTTGAATACCACCTTTTTGTGGCTTTGGAGAGAGGAGAATTGAAAAAGAGACAACAGCCACTGTGGACAAGTAACTGGAACCAGCATAATAGAACATGAAACCGTCCAGGAAACAAAGGTAGAATAGTGTTTTATTTGGAATATATTAATTAAAATATGTTAGCTTTGGGAAATATTAATTGCAGATGTCTTTGTACAGTATTCAATCAGTACAAAATATGAAGCTTCTTTTCAGGTTTTGTATTTCACTGTGTGCCTGGTAGTGGAGAGCATTGTGTTGCTATTGCTCAGATAATATGAAAATCAGAATTTTTTTTTTGTATGTTGACTTCCAAAGAGAGATGTTCTAGTTTTGATCTGCATGTTGTGAGAAGGTAGAATATCGCCTCTCATATAACTAATTTTATTATGGTGTGTTAAACTGAGCTTTTCTTTTGCTTTCTTTGTCATTTTGCTTCTTTGTGTTTTTGCTGAAAAGCAGTTAAAGTATGTGTGGTGAGAAACATGGTTCTTTGAGATTGTCTGGCAGGATCTATTGTTTTGCTTTAAACATGGGTAACCTGGGCCTAAAAGGAGTGGTACGCCAGGCTCTGCTGTCATTTACTGTGTTACTAAAGCTACTACACTTCCCCTTCTGTATTTACGGTGGTTAGGGCAGAGCCGGCCCGCGAATAATATTCGGGCCGGTTCTGCCCCTAACCCCCGCTTCCCCTGGCTATTTTAAGCTCTGAAAGCCCCCCTTAAGCCTTACCTGGTGGTCTAGCGGGTTTTCGGGGCAGGAGCGATCTTCCCACGCTCCTGCCCCGTGCAGATCGCTCACAGGCAATGGCTGCCTTGAGCTCCCGTAGTCTCTCGAGTCATTTCCTGTGAGCGATCTGCACGGGGCAGGAGCATGGTAAGATCGCTCCTGCCCCGAAAACCCACTAGACCACCACGTAAGGCTTAAGGGGGGGGGGGGGTATACAGGGCTTAAAATAGCCTGAAAAATGAAAATGCATTTTTTTTATTTAAAACCCCGAATAAGTGAATCCATTGATATGGAATTCATGAATACGGAGGGGGAAGTGTACCCTCTAAGAAGCTACTGCTATAGGCAGCTGGCTAGTCTTGTCTAATAGTTGGGGCAGCCCTTGTCCCACCCCAATTTTGGATGATTGGGGGCGGGGGGGGGGGGGGAGGGTGCCAGCTTATTCCTTGCCTCAGGCAGCAGATTGCCTTGAGCTGCCCCTGCCAGCAACTTTGAAATAAGCAGTTGTATTGAGTTGGGATGCAATTCTGCCTCTCAGTGGAATACATTTACTTTGTGACTAGAGCGGAGAAATGATTCCTGTGATTGAGGTAGCCTTTATAACAGATTAATATATCTTCCTTGTGTAGGGTCATGAAATAGTTAACTGTTGTTTAAAATATTGCTCTGGCCTACATAGCTAAAAACAGTGTATAATCTATTGACTGCATCTGCCTGAAATGTATGTCCTTGCCCTACCACATTGTAAGCTGAATAGATAAGAGTTTGAGCCATGATGTGCCCTGCCCTTCTGTACATGTAGCATTTAGACCTGTAAGATTTAGATAAGCAGAGAAATGAGCTAGTTTCCTATAGGACTATAAGTTGTATCCCTGAGCCTATCATAAGTGCTGGCTTAGGACCAATAATAATTGTAGAACGTTATAGAAGTAACAAATGAAAATTGTAGTTTTTGCATATATTAGTTTGCGAAAAGGGCATAAAAGTCCGTGTATTTCCTGTTTCTGACACTCTAGTAGGCAGGCTATTAACTGCACTAGAGTCCCGGCATGCTGTGAATAAAAAACTCTTGTACTTTCTTCACGCCTCTGACTTTGTGTATCCAAGTGACCTTTCATTTGGCGCCCGAACAGGGACTTGAAGGTCTCTTGACCACTGGTTACTCGATTGGTCACTTGTTTCTGGTCCTACGGCTGATATGTCTGCTTAGCCGGCTGCCTTCCTTTTGGGGGGTTGGCAGACCTCAGGACGTTGGACCGCTTCAACTGACTTATCTAGTCTCAGTTTAAAGTACAAGAATCTGTATCTGTACCTGGAGTGGCCACTATCTGGTAAGTGGGGATTGATCATCCCTATCCTGTCTCTCGTCTCCTGCCTAGTAAGCCACGTGATCTGTCGCTGAAAAGTTGTGGGGAAGGATTCTAGGAACTGTTATTTTCTGGTTGAGTAACTGAACTGAAATCTGTTGTGTTTTGTGTGTTTGAGAGTGTCTGAGACGTCCTTGAGGACGAAGCGAGTGTGGACCTGTTAGTACTGCGTTTCCCTAGTCCGGAGACGGGCGGGGCCAGGAATTCAGGGAAGTGTTTTTTGTCCTCCATTGCACAATGGGGGGATGTCTGTCTACCTGTGGGGATCCCTTGATATGTTAGCTAATTTTAAAAAAGGAATTTGTCTTTGATTATACTTAACAAATCAACCCTTATTTGTCTGTGCCAGTTAGAATGGCCGATATTTGGTGTGGGCTGGCCCCCTCTGGCTCCCTGGAAGAGGACATAACCCGTCAAGTTTTTATGCATTCGTTTGCTGTCGGTTCCTCTTCCAGTCAGCCTATTTTGCATTCCAATTGGAAAATCCTTCACCGTCCTTGCTTCAGACCTTGCCAAATTCTTCCCTTCATCTGATTCCCAAGTCCTGCAGTATCCCGGGTTCTTTATGACTTCTGTCTGTCCTAATGTATTAGTGAAGTTTAAACTGTCAGTTGTTCACAGCATGAGAGGAGAGTACTTTTCCTTTTGTGCTGATAAGGGCCATGAAGTGTTTAGCACTTCAAATGTGGTTTCTCCTGAAACAGATAAGTGGTTTTGCATTTGAAGTTTTTGGCTATGTTATAAAATGTATATGCATATTCAGAAATGCATATAAACGAAAAATATGATTTCTGGAACTTATATTCCATGCTAAAAAGAAGTTCTTTGTCTAAATTTAGACGTTATTTGTCTAAATTTAAAAGTTCTGAAAAGGACTACATCTGTAATTTGATCTCTTTGATCTTTATGCACTTCTCTCTCTCCTTTGTGAAATTCTGTAGGAAGGGGGAGTAAGTCTCTACTGAGACCCATGTTGATTGTAACAAAAAAAGAAAAAAGAAAAAAATGAACAGTGTTTAAACTTGTGAGTACAGTAAAACTTTGGTTTGGGAGCATAATTTGTTCCAGAAGTATGCTTGTATTCCAGGGCACTAGTGTACAAAAATATACATACTTGTATTGCAAGCCCTTGCTCGTTTGGAACAGTCACTGCATTCCTGCAGCGTCATATAGAGAGGAACCATTGGCTCAGTTGTGAAAATGTGATGCTTCTATACTGTATGTACGTGTATTGCAAGACGTTGCTGGTATAGCAAGTTAAAATTTAATCATTGCTTGTCTTATAGAACACTTGCAAACCAAGTTATTTGCAATCCAAAGTTTTACTGTATATTCCAATCTTTGTTTTGTATTTCTGTATATAAAAAATGTAAGTTTAGGTATAACAATGTAATTTTTAGGAATGCTTTTGTATTGAAGTAAATATTTTTGCCAGTCAGCTGATAGTGAAGGGACTGCTGCTTTAGAGAGCGCTTGTGTCAGACTTAAAACACTGGGATTGTTCTCCCTTGAGAAAAGGAGACTGCGTGGGGATATGATCGAAACCTTCAAAATACTGAAAGGAATCGACAAAATAGAGCAGAAAAAACTATTTACATTGTCCAATTTGACACGGACAAGAGGACATGAAATGAAGCTAAGGGGGGGCAAGTTCAGGACTAATATCAGGAAGTTCTGCTTCACACAGAGAGTGGTTGACATCTGGAATACTCTCCCAGGGGAGATTATTGCGGAATCGACAGTCCTAGGCTTCAAAAGCAAACTAGATGCATATCTCCTTGAGAGAGGCATATAAAGATATGGTTGGCTATAAAATAACCAAATATATGTGGGAATTCAATCGTATAAATCAAACTCTATATAGCAAACGCATTGAAAATACTGTTTATCGATAGCAATAGGATCATTCATACCACACTAACACAAAACACAAAACACTCACTGACATAAGAAATTATAAAACAACGGAGAAAAATAAACCTCAAGTGTGAGAGACCGGGACTACACAAGTACCCGAGTCTACTCACATCATCACTGGTTTATAAAAAAACTCCGTGTACACTTAAATCAATACTTTTTCAATCATACTCAATAATTTCTTAGGAGTTTTCAAAGAATTTTTTCAACGGTAATTCAGAGTAATGTGTAAAGACAGTTTCATGGCATGAACAAGATCCTAAACTAATCGTGAACAGCACGAGGGCTACAGCTCAGCTAGACAGGTGTGTGCAATTGTTAGGGCATGGAATTAGGAACAAAAAATGAGAACAAACAACAACTCATCTGAAAAATGGAGTGTATCCAACGATTCTCAGTCCTTTATCCCGACAGAAAAGTCCTTCTGTTTCGCCTGAAAGGCTACTTCAGGGGAAAAACCTAATGTCCAAAAACTCCTGCTTCTTCCAACGCCACGAATCTCGAGCTGGCTCCTCTCAAAATAGTGCTGGGACACACCTGTCTAGCTGAGCTGTAGCCCTCGTGCTGTTCACGATTAGTTTAGGATCTTGTTCATGCCATGAAACTGTCTTTACACATTACTCTGAATTACCGTTGAAAAAATTCTTTGAAAACTCCTAAGAAATTATTGAGTATGATTGAAAAAGTATTGATTTAAGTGTACACGGAGTTTTTTTATAAACCAGTGATGATGTGAGTAGACTCGGGTACTTGTGTAGTCCCGGTCTCTCACACTTGAGGTTTATTTTTCTCCGTTGTTTTATAATTTCTTATGTCAGTGAGTGTTTTGTGTTTTGTGTTAGTGTGGTATGAATGATCCTATTGCTATCGATAAACAGTATTTTCAATGCGTTTGCTATATAGAGTTTGGCTATAAAATAAGCCAGGTGTATACCTAGCAGGGCCTCCGCGTGTGCGGATCGCCGGACTTGATGGACCGAAGGTCTGATCCGGAGATGGCGCTTCTTATGTTCTTATGTTCTTACCCTGCTTAGTGGGTGGATCCAGAACTGCTTTTAGCTTAATTTTATAAGTCAGCTCTTTGGGATAGGAACCTGATATAGAATAGGGATTGAGAACAATTCCTATGTGTTAGTAGACATCTTAAGTTCAATTATTTTGTACCTTCTCTAATCTTTTGTAAACCACATAGCTCTTCACGGTATTGCGGTATATAAACTGTTATTATTATTATTTATCTGAGTCTTTCAGATAGTGGGTCTGCCTTTTAAATTTTCCTGTGGCCATATTTAGATTGATTTCAAGTATGCCTTCCTCGTGTCACCTACCTTGGCTTTCAAATCTCCCAGGGTACCAGGTCCCTTCCTACACCTGTGTCCAGGCTGTCTGTAGTCTCCCTGTCCCTGATAACTGCAAGGCTCTGAGCACCTTTCTCAGTATTGCAGGATACTGTCCCATCTGGATCCCTGATTTCTCTACTATTGCTCGTCCTCTGTATGATTCCACCAAAGGCGCTGACTCAGCCCCTTTTGTCTGGACCCAACTTCAGGAGCGGTCTTTTCGCTGCCTCCAAAAACTTCTGACTCAGGCCCCTGCCTTCTGGCCCTTCTGCCCAAGAAGCTGAGCTTTATGCCCTCACTTTTGCCCTGCGCCACTCTGCCTCTCAGTCTTGCAATATATATATACTGACTCCAAATATGTTTTCCTTAACTTGCATTCCCATAGGGCCATCTGGAAACATCGAGGTTTTATTACAGCTTCCGGCCGACTGATCCATCATGCTCCCCTCATTCTTGACCTTCTTGAGGCCGTACAACTACCCTCACGTGTTTCTGTTATGCTCTGCCATGCTTACAGACGCGTGATGGACCTTGTCTCTCGTGGCAATGCCCTTGCCAACCGCACAGCCCGAGCTGCCAGTCTCTGCCCCCTCTTTCGGCTCCTCTGTATACAATCATTCCTTTTCTGGATTCCCTTACACCCCAGTACGCTTCTCAGGAACAGACTTGGGCATGCATTATTTTGGGCCAGTCTGTCCTGAAAGGGGGATGGATACAAAATGCGCCAATTCAAGTGCCAATCCAGACCCACACACTGATACTTCAAACGCAAGCACAACACCCTCATAGTTATTCCTCAACACCTGGCCCTCACGATTGTCAAAAGATGCCATGATCTGGCACACTCTGGAGAACCCGCTATGAAAATTGACTCTCAAGAGACATTTCTTTATCAATCACCTTGATCAGCTAGTCCGGAATATGGTCCGACAGTGTGTTGTCGGTTCTAGAATAAAATTCCCAATCAGATGACTGCCACCTCTTGGATACCAACCTATTGGAACATATCCGATGCAGGTTCTGTCTGTAGATTTTACCCACATGCCCATTTCCCGTTCCCTCAGTCACTTCCTAGTCTTCACAGACACCCTGACTAGATGGGTCAAAGCCTTCCTTACTTGCACTGAACGCGCCAGGGAAGTAACCAAACACCTCCTGAATAATTCCGTGCTTTGGTCTCCCTGTTTTTATAGGCAGTGACAATGGCCCTGCTTTCATTGCCGATGTTGTCCAACAAATTGCTCAGGCCCTCCAAATTGAATAGAAATTATATGCTGCTTACCATCCTGAGAGCTCTGGTCAGGTCGAAAGAATAAACAGAACTCTTAAGACCCTTCTCACAAAATGAATTGAAGAAACTAATCTGTCCTGGCCTGTCCTGCTGCCTTCTGTTCTTTTTCAGATTAGATGCATCCCATCTAAGCCCCATTTGAGCTCATGTCCGGCCGGCCACCACCCATTGTGAACCCAGATCCTGGTTCCTTTGCTACTCTGGGATCAGATATCCTCCAGAGTCAGGTCCAGTCTTTAGCTAAAGCCCTTCAAGAGCTCCATAAATGGGTCCTGGAAAGGGCCCCACTACCGATAGCTACACAAGTCCATGGGTATGTCCCTGTAAATACAGTATGGCTAAAACTTGGAAGTCAGACCCCCTGAAACTTAGGTGGATAGGTCCTTTTACTGTAATAATTTCTTCTCTTACAGTTGTCAAGGTGTCCAGACATGAAACTTGGTTCCACTACAACACGGATCTTCAGCTGAAGCTTTCTAAGACTTCAAAAGTTCTGAATATTTACCACTGTACTTAGCAGGTGTTCTGAATATAATTCTTTATAAGTGTTTGAGTTTAATTGACTGCCTGTGGTTCACCACTGCCTTTAGCAAGTGTCTTGAGTATAACTGTTTGAAGTTTTCTAAGTTGTGCCTGAAAGAAAAATGAGTTTCCTATGTTAGTATATATATATATATATGATATTTGTGTTGCCCTCACTTATGTTTCTTTCTTCTGTATTTTGTACTTAACAAGTGCCCCTAGCCCTTTGCCTGATGTTTGTTTGCATGAAGGAGTTAAGTACAGTGTCAAACATTTGAGGGTATTTTCTGTTTCCAACCTACTGGTGATGAAGTTTAAAAGTGGGCGGAAATCTGCATTTATAATGTTGAGGGTCCACTTATCAACTAGGCTCTTATTGTAGACCCCACTCACCCAGTGTCTTTGTATTGTGATACATGTGTGCTATTTGATGTTTCTCAAGGTCATGGTACTACCACTAATACAGTTTTGTGTGGCTCCCTAGATTAACTGTGTTATTGTAACCTGATGCCTTTAAGAACTGCCCCTATGAGGAAACCTTCACTAATGGTGGAGCCTGTCCTTTATGAGAAAGTGTCTTGTGGGCCACCTACAATAACCCACACAAATATCCTCCTAATACCCCGTCTGCCTCCCTTACTATAGGTCCTAGCTCCGGCCCCTTGTGTACTACAGGCTACTGTAATCCCATGGTTTTCACTATCACTGACCCATATAACTGGAATGCCAATGTCCAAGTCCAGAAGGCCAGAGACTGCATGGCATTGTATATTGATGGTAAAAGGTGAGACCCAGGTACTGATGTATATGTCCGAATTGTATCCCACTCATGTGCTCCTGTCTGTGGTGTTTCCCCAGTTTTATGAAATTATGAAAGTAGATACTAATATCCTGTAATCACTAGAAATCTGTTTATATAGTTTGCTGAAACTATAGGTCAGATTCTTAATGTTAGCAATTATTTTGTATGAGGAGGGACTGGTATGGGAGAACAGTGGCTATGGGAGGCAATGCAGCTGGACATGTTAAACCTGACTTCACAGACCCTCACTTTTACGTCAGGTCCACGACCTTCACGATGGGCCTTGTGAACCTCCATTGTTGCTTCCCACTGTCTTCAGCACCCTTCAGACACTGCTTAATGGAACTTCCTATGAATGATGGTCAGCTCCTGATAGTTGATACTGGCTCTGTGATCTGTTTGCCTACTCTTGATTGCCTGCTAACTAGACTGGTACATGTGTGCTTTGCATGATTCGTCCCAGCTTCTTCCCGATGGTGAACACCTGGGAGCCCCTGTATTCAACACCAGAGGTCGCCAAAAGCGGTCTACTTCCACCAATTCCCTTAAAATAGGTGAATGGGGTGATGACTGGCCTGCAGAACGGATCATTGCTGCTTATGGACCTGCCACATGGACCGAGGATGACACCTGGGGCTATCGGACCCCAATCTATATGCTGAACTGCATTATTTGTCTATAAGCTGTACTTGAACTGATAACCAATGAGACCTCCCGAGCTTTGAGTACCATTGGCAGAGCGAATGCTAAAATGTGCACTGCTATTTATCAGAATCGTCTAGCTTTGGACTATTTACTAGCTGCTGTGCCTGTGATAAATTCAACCTCTCCAACTGCTGCCTTGAACTTGAGTAAAGTGATTGAGAACGATGTGGATCGTATCACCAAACTGGCTCATGTTCCTGACCAGACCTGGCGTGACCTTACTGCAGACTGGATCTCTGGTACCTTCAGCTCCTGGTTGCCCTCTGGTTCAGCATTGAAGATCATCTTGCTGGTTGCTGCCCTGTCTTCTCTGCTCCTTTGCTGCCTGCCCTGTATGGTCCCCATAGCCATAAAGCTGCTCCACTGAACTATGGACTCTGTTGTCAAACGTTCCACTGCTGCATTGGCCCTCTCCCAGTATCGTCCCTTACCCACTGGGGACCCCGACTTTCCTGACCCCTAACTTTATTTTGTCAGGCTTGGCTCCTTAGGTACGCCAGCCTGAAAGGGGGGAATGTAGGGTCATGAAATAGTTAACTGTTGTTTAAAATATTGCTCTGGCCTACATAGCTAAAAACAGTGTATAATCTATTGACTGCATCTGCCTGAAATGTATGTCCTTGCCCTACCACATTGTAAGCTGAATAGATAAGAGTTTGAGCCATGATGTGCCCTGCCCTTCTGTACATGTAGCATTTAGACCTGTAAGATTTAGATAAGCAGAGAAATGAGCTAGTTTCCTATAGGACTATAAGTTGTATCCCTGAGCCTATCATAAGTGCTGGCTTAGGACCAATAATAATTGTAGAAAGTTATAGAAGTAACAAATGAAAATTGTAGTTTTTGCATATATTAGTTTGCGAAAAGGGCATAAAAGTCCGTGTATTTCCTGTTTCTGACACTCTAGTAGGCAGGCTATTAACTGCACTAGAGTCCCGGCATGCTGTGAATAAAAAACTCTTGTACTTTCTTCACGCCTCTGACTTTGTGTATCCAAGTGACCTTTCACTTGTCCAGCCACTATGATAAAACAACTCCAGACCATACAAAACACCGCCCTCAGATTGATCTACTCACTCAAAAAATATGATCACATAACAACTGCCTTCTTAGACTCTCACTGGCTACCCATACAAGCACGAATCCAATTCAAATTCTACTGCCTGATATTCAAAGCATTACACGGCTCTTCCCCCTCCTATCTAAATAACCGCTTAAACCAAATCTCCACCTCAAGACACAGAAGAACCTCGAACCCTTTCGCCTTCCCCCCACTCAAAGGCACACAACGCAAGAAAATGTTTGACAACCTTCTAGCAACACAAGCAGCAAAAATCAACCATTCCATCTCCAATCTTATGACAATATCAGACAACTTCAAAACATTCAGAAAAGAAATCAAAACCCTGCTTTTCAAAAAATTCATCCAAATATCTTAACCCCTCCTCTTTTACCTCCAGAAGATTCACTTACCTTCAGATAACCTTCCCCCAAATTACCCACCTTAACACCTTCCAATTAAACAAATACCATAAATAGATTGTAACCTACCCTCTCTAACTGCATTCCATATGTATTTTTCATACAGTTCTTCACAGTCAGTTTAATTTCCATCCCATAAGTTCACATAGAATTTTTCTTTTTTCAACCATCTTTATTTTCTCTTCTTTATTAATTTCCAGGTACTTTAGTTAGATTGTGAGCCTTCGGGACAGTAAGGGAATTTTTTAAGTACCTTCTTACTTCTCATTTATAATCTTAATGTATATTTTCTTCAAACCGCTTAGAATCTAACGGATGTAGCGGTATATAAGAAATAAATTACATTACATTACATTAAAGAGAAAGCTGGAGTGTTGGACTTCATCAGATTGGAACAGTCCACCTCCTTGAGACTAGAAGACAAGACCTACAGAAGGAAAGGCAGGCCAAAAGGAAGGAGGATGAAGAAATTTAGAAAATGAAGAGCAAAAAAAAATCTACGGAAGAGCAAGAGATGATGGAGAGATCTGTGTTTAAAGTGAAACATGGAGATTCAGATTAAGTGGCGGAAGAACCAATGGTCCTGTTGTTCTAGGGAAAGCTTGAAAGAGGCCAAAATGTAGTACTGAGGATATAAACAACATAGCCCTTGACGATTTAACACACAATACTGAACTGAGAGAGACAGCAGCGATTACTACTACTACTACTAATAATAACTTAGGCTTAAGGAAGATGGCCGCGGGTAGCAGGAGTTAGATGCCACGGAAGTTCCCGGGCTGCTTTTACCTTTGGTATGGTGAAACGAAAATCCAAACTTCGGGTTTTTCCCAATGAATCTTTGCCAGCAGCATCGGGCCCGATGGACGCTTTTCTTCAGCGAGGGACGCTAACACAACCGGAGGTTTTCTCGGCTGGGAGAGACACGCCGGCTGAAGCATTACAGCTCTCCCTCGAGGCAACATCAATAACCCCGGAAGAGCGAAGTCCTCCGAGTCGCCTGGGGGCGTTTGACCAGTCGATGGAAGAGCGAAGTCCTCCGAGTTGTTCGGGGGCATTTAACCAGTCGATGGTGGAGAGAATGTCCCCGGGTGTTCCCTCTCCTGACCTGCTGAGATCGGGAGTCGGCCCAGCAGGAGGAGTCGTGAAGCCAAATCAACTATCAGAGCATTCGGAGGAGTTGGGACAGAAACTGCCTCAGGATTTCCTGACACTGACTTCATCGCCTGCTGAAGTTCCAGGTACTTTTTCACCAGAGGTTCTGGGTGCTGAACTGATACCAATGCAGAGGCCCAAGGTTTTCAATATGGAGACAATTTGGGAAGCAATATCTAGTTTGCAAATCTCTTTGGGAACTCAAATGCAGCAACTTACCACACGTTATACCTCTGTTGTGTCTGAAAATTTGGAAATGAAAAACAGGATATCCAGCGTTGAAAATAAAGTGGATGGACATGAAACCAGAATAAAAACAGTGGAGTCCCAGGCTTCGGTCTGGGTAAGAGATAGTGGAAACCTTAATTTTAAGGTGGAAATGTTGGAAAATATGACTAGAAGAAGTAATCTTCGGATTATCAACTTTCCAAAATTACCACTTATTTCAGCGCAGGATACATTTAAAAAGTATTTGAAAGAAGTTTTGAAAGTTCCCGAAACCTCCTATCCGCCTCTCACTAAAATATATTATTTACCAACCAGAGCATCTGTTCAAAAACCAAACCAGCAGAATTTGTCTGCTGATAGTTTGGATTTGACAAATTTCCTGGAGAGGTCAGGTGAAGAGATACCGGCAACTGCTACGCTACTTGTACAATTTGCTATAGATGCTGACAGGGAATGGATGCTTAAAATGTTTTTTAAGTTTAAAGATGTTCCATTTATGACTAGAATGTATCCAGACGTGTCACGAATGACCCAAAAGAGAAGAAAACAATTCCTTATTTTGAGACCTAGGGTTCTGCAGTTAGGTGCGACGTTTGTACTCAGATTCCCCTGTAAATGTGTAATGACCTATCAAGGGAATAGATTTATTTTCTTTGAATCTCAGCAGTTGACAAAATTTATTTCTGCTAAAGAGCAAATTTAAAATTCTTGAGAGAACTTCAGTCTCAATTTAGCTCAATTATAAGGTTCTTGTTCTCCCTTGCTACCATATTTTATTTTCTTTGTATTATTTGATAAAGTTTTCAGCTATTGTATAGCTTTCTCCCCACTTAATTGAGGTCTAATGATACAAGCCAGTAAAAAATTTACATTTGGGTCTAATGTTTTGCCTTATGAGAAAAGAAAAATTTTTGCTTTGTTTTTGTATTTCTAATGTATATTTTTTCTATTGATTATTGTCTCACTTTAAAGTTTGAACTAGTGTTGTATTATTTTCTTTGTTTTGACTAATAATATGTCAATACTATAAAATGAAAATAAAGAATTAAAAAAAAAATAATAATAACTTTATTCTTCTATACCGCCATAGTTGTGAGACTTCTAGGCGGTTCACACCGAAGAGAGCTGGACAATCAATGAAGTTACAATGTGTTGAGATCCGGGATACAGTATACAGACACTTACAAAAGCATATAGAGGAACCTCCCTCCACTTCAAAATCACTGAGCTCTGGAACAACCTTACCTCCCCTCTTCAGAACTTGAGCTCTCTCCAAGTTTTCCGCAAACATCTGAAAACCTGGCTTTTCTCAATAAATGTACCGTATTTTCGCGGATATAACGCGCGCGTCATACGCGTTTTTACCTACCGCGCATACCCCTCGCGCGTTATACGCGTGAGCGCGGTATACAAAAGTTTTTCTACATAGTTCCCACCCTGCCCGACGCCCGATTCCCCCCCCAGCAGGACCGCTCGCACCCCCACCCCGAACGACCGCTCGCACGCGCTCCCACCCGCACCCGCGATCGGAGCAAGAGGGAGCCCAAGCCCTCTTGCCCGGCCGACTCCCCGACAATATCGGGCCAGGAGGGAGCCCAAACCCTCCTGGCCACGGCGACCCCCTACCCCCACCCCGCACTACATTACGGGCAGGAGGGATCCCAGGCCCTCCTGCCCTCGACGCAAACCCCCCTCCCTCCCTCCAACGACCGCCCCCCCCAAGAACCTCCGACCGCCCCACCAGCCGACCCGCGACCCCCCTGGCCGACCCCCACGACACCCCCCACCCCCTTCCCCGTACCTTTGCTAGTTGGCCGGACAGACGGGAGCCAAACCCGCCTGTCCAGCAGGCAGCCAACGACGGAATGAGGCCGGATTGGCCCATCCGTCCCAAAGCTCCACCTACTGGTGGGGCCTAAGGCGCGTGGGCCAATCAGAATAGGCCCTGGAGCCTTAGGTCCCACCTGGGGGCGTGGCCTGAGGCACATGGGCCCAACCCGACCATGTGCCTCAGGCCGCGCCCCCAGGTGGGACCTAAGGCTCCAGGGCCTATTCTGATTGGCCCACGCGCCTTAGGCCCCACCAGTAGGCGGAGCTTTGGGACGGATGGGCCAATCCGGCCTCATTCCGTCGTTGGCTGCCTGCCGGACAGGCGGGTTTGGCTCCCGTCTGTCCGGCCAACTAGCAAAGGTACGGGGAAGGGGGGGTGGGGGTGTCGTGGGGGTCAGCCAGGGGGGTCGCGGGTCGGCTGGTGGGGCGGTCGGAGGTTCTTGGGGGGGTGGTCGTTGGAGGGAGGGAGGGGGGTTTGTGTCGAGGGCAGGAGGGCCTGGGATCCCTCCTGCCCGTAATGTAGTGCGGGGTGGGGGTAGGGGGTCGCCGTGGCCAGGAGGGTTTGGGCTCCCTCCTGGCCCGATATTGTTGGGGAGTCGGCCGGGCAAGAGTGCTTGGGCTCCCTCTTGCTCCAATCGCGGGTGCGGGTGGGAGCGCGTGCGAGCGGTCGTTCGGGGTGGGGGTGCGAGCGGTCCTGCTGGGGGGGGTGAATCGGGCGTCGGGCGGGGTGGGGGTAGGGGGTCGCCGTGGCCAGGAGGGTTTGGGCTCCCTTCTGGCCCGATATTGTCGGGGAGTCGGCGGTCCTTCGGGGTGGGGGTGCGAGTGGTCCTGCCGGGGGGGGCAGGGCAGGGCGGGTAAACGGAGAGTCGGGACAGCGCACATAGAGTCGGGGAGGGCGAAAGGAGAGTCGGGGTGGCCAGAGGAGAGTCGGGGCGGGCGAAAGGAGAGTCGGGGTGGCCAGAGGAGAGTCGGGGCGGGCGAAAGGACAGTCGGGCAGCATGCGCGTTATACCCGTGAGCGCGGTATACAAAAGTTTTTATACATAATATTGTGGTTTCTGCGCGCTATACCCGTGTGCGCGTTTTACACGGGTGCGCGTTATATCCGCGAAAATACGATAAGTCTCCCTCCAACTTAGGAATCAAGGAAACTCTTATATCTTGGCATCCCAAGTCCTCTAAATTTTCTTCACACTTCTACCTCTAACCCTATGTTGTAGTTCCTTCCTATTTCTCCTACTGTAAACTGTGTTGAGCTCTACGAACGTGGAGATGATGCGGTATACAAACCTAAGGATTAGATTAGATTAGAATCTTACAAAAAAGTCCGGGATACAGCGTGTAGGGTCTTACAAAGAGCATATAGAGTTTTACAAAAAGGCAGAGAGATACAGCATACGGAGTCTTACAACAGGCAGTGAAAATACAGCAAACAGAGTCTTGAAAAGGCAGCAGAAAAAAATATTATACATTTCAGATTTGAAAGCAGGAGTGGACATATGTAGTGTTGGGTGAAGATACTTTTTTAGGTGACAATTCTGTTGAATAAGGCAGTTTTTATGGCTTTTCTAAAGGCCTTATATGCAAGACTCATCACTCACTTGGACACTGCTTTGGCAAGCGGAAGTGCAGCAGAATGGTATCTTTGATGTTACATAGTAACATAGTAACATAGTAGATGACGGCAGATAAAGACCCGAATGGTCCATCCAGTCTGCCCAACCTGATTCAATTTAAAATTTTTTTTTTTTTTTTTTTTCTTCTTAGCTATTTCTGGGCGAGAATCCAAAGCTTTACCCGGTACTGTGCTTGGGTTCCAACTGCCGAAATCTCTGTTAAGACTTACTCCAGCCCATCTACTCCCTCCCAGCCATTGAAGCCCTCCCCTGCCCATCCTCTACCAAACGGCCATACACAGACACAGACCGTACAAGTCTGCCCAGTAACTGGCCTAGTTCAATCTTTAATATTATTTTCTGATTCTAAATCTTCTGTGTTCATCCCACGCTTCTTTGAACTCAGTCACAGTTTTACTCTCCACCACCTCTCTCGGGAGCGCATTCCAGGCATCCACCACCCTCTCCGTAAAGTAGAATTTCCTAACATTGCCCCTGAATCTACCACCCCTCAACCTCAAATTATGTCCTCTGGTTTTACCATTTTCCTTTCTCTGGAAAAGATTTTGTTCTACGTTAATACCCTTTAAGTATTTGAACGTCTGAATCATATCTCCCCTGTCTCTCCTTTCCTCTAGGGTATACATATTCAGGGCTTCCAGTCTCTCCTCATACGTCTTCTGGCGCAAGCCTCCTATCATTTTCGTCGCCCTCCTCTGGACCGCCTCAAGTCTTCTTACGTCTTTCGCCAGATACGGTCTCCAAAACTGAACACAATACTCCAAGTGGGGCCTCACCAATGACCTGTACAGGGGCATCAACACCTTCTTCCTTCTACTGACTACGCCTCTCTTTATACAGCCCAGAATCCTTCTGGCAGCAGCCACTGCCTTGTCACACTGTTTTTTTCGCCTTTAGATCTTCGGACACTATCACCCCAAGGTCCCTCTCCCCGTCCGTGCATATCAGCTTCTCTCATCGTGAAGATACCAGGGTCACGTTAAAGTAGGGTTACCAAATGTCTGGATTTCCCCGGATGGCTTTTCAAAACCTGGCACGTTGTCTGGGTTTTGAAAAGCTTTCCTCCGCATCGTGTCGGGCAGGTGGGCATCCGCGGGGGTGAGACTGGGACGCAACAGGGTGGGGATGGGTTGCAGGCCTGGGGGCAGGTCTAGGGGTCCAGATTTTCCCAATGGAAAATCTGGTAACCCTATGTTAAACCAAAGAAAGGCAAAGCCGATGTCTCCATACAGCACAAAGGATTTTATTGAAAGTTCCCATGGGAAGTCCCAACTAGGATCCTGGTTTCGGCAGAACACTGCCTTCCTCAGGGGACATAACCAAACTGAAATAAACATAATAAACAGAACAATTATTAAAATGATAAAACATACAGAATATGATAAACAAATCATATAAAAGATAAACACGAACAAAATAGATTTAAAACATCTAAAGTACAGAACCATAGTTATACTTCCCCCTCCGTATTCGCGGTTTCCCCACTCGCGGTTTCGGTTATTTGCGGGTTTTCGTTTGCAGGCTCTGCCCTCCCCCCCCAAATTACTTCAAAGAAAATGGCTGGGAACAGTGTTGTACAGAGAAAATCGCTGCACTTTCTTTACAGGTTATTCGCGGTTTTTCGAAATTTGCCAAGTTGTTTCTTCCCCCCCCCCATCACCGCGAATACGGAGGAGAAAGTGTAGTATACATGAGGAAATCATTGGTATACATTTAAAAAATGTGGTAAATATCATAAATCATGGTCAAAGACGATCTTTAAAAATGTTAAAACAAGGATAACATGCCTGATGACAGGACATTACAGTGGTATCTCTATTTCAGGTATTGGCGCCGTTTAGAGAATCGGGGCCTTTCCATCATCAGTTCTTTTGGTGTCGAGCAGTAGCTCTCATGAAACTACGGGCTGTGCAGAATCTTTACCCAAGACTTCACAGGCAGCTTCAGCACCCCCACAGTAGAGAATTACACGGGAACAAATTTGTCCCCGTTCCCATCCCTGTGTCATTCTCTATTCCACAGACAGTGGGCGCCATATTGCTGGGGGCGCCAGAACCCCTCCTCCTCTCTACCCCCACCTCTTCCCGCTCATCCCCTCACCATGCATTCACGCCCCTTCCCCCTAGTTGAAGTGGTTTGCGCCGGTCAACAACATGCTCCTCCGCGAACCCATCGGCTCTCTTGCAGCATTGTTACCGGGTGCCGCACACGGGAAGTAACGTCAGAGGGAGAGCCGAC
The DNA here is from genome assembly GCF_902459505.1 of Geotrypetes seraphini. Classification (NCBI taxonomy): domain Eukaryota; kingdom Metazoa; phylum Chordata; class Amphibia; order Gymnophiona; family Dermophiidae; genus Geotrypetes; species Geotrypetes seraphini. The sequence goes on along the minus strand of NC_047085.1, from coordinate 486,775,357 downwards.
AGGGTCGCAAGGATCACATTGACAGCCACAAGCAACAACTTCAACTAGTGGTACGGGGGAAGGGAAGGAGCGGAGGGTGGAGACAAGGGTGGGGGAGAGGCACCACCTCCGAAGGCGCCTCTCACCCTCGCTATGCCACTGTCCACAGAGCTGATTCGGAGAAGAGGAGCTATTTCAGACAAATCTATTTGCTGCTGAAGTGCAGTGCATATGTGGAGAAGTAGCACCACCTAGTGGCAGTAAAGCAACTATCAACAGCATTTTTACACTTAAAAGGTGGAATTCCTGAAGCTACTCATTCCCCCTTCATTTTTTAAAAACATTTTCTGATAAAATTCACCTTAGAGAGTTAGAACTGTTATTCTAACTGTTCCTGGAATCAGGGCTGGATTAACACTATATTGGGACCTAGTTTTAAGGTTACCACATGGCTTCAGAAAAAAAAGAGGACATTTTGAGATATCCGGGTTTTATTTCCTTTGAAGTAAGGAAGATGGATAGAAGCATCTGGGTTTTGTGTCCATTAAAATCAGTGGAAGTAAAAACCCAGATGTCTCAATCTGTTTTCCTTTTTCTGGAGCCATATGGTAATCCTAGGTAAACATATATTTGTGCCCCCCCTACCAGAGACCTCCTCCCCCACCATTATTTCACCTCTCCAGAAGTAGCAGGGAAAGTGTAGGGCCCAGCTGTGGGTATGATAGCAGTAATAGTTTGTGAGTGAGCCTGGGGACTATGCAAGCACATGCTTTGAATGGAGAAGCTTAAAGGGCAGAGCTGGACAGCAGCCAAGTTACCCAGTTCAAGAGGGAAACTCAGTCCTGGATTTCTGTTACTCTATCCTGGTCCATTATGGGACTTGAAGTGCTGATTTCAATTGGTGGTATCAGGGACTTTAAATAGAACAGTGAATTGGGAGAGAAGTTCAAAAACAGGTCTGACCAAAAAGTCTCCCGCCTGGGGCTGGTAAGTTGGCAGCTCTGTAGCAGTGGGCTGAGAATCGGGGAAGCTGGGCATAAGAGCCTAAAAAATAATTTCTCCTGTTTGTTTTCAATCTGGAATGAGAGGGCATGGGATGAAGATAAGAGGTGATAGGCTCATGAGTCATCTAAGGCAGGGGTCTCAAAGTCCCTCCTTGAGGGCCGCAATCCAGTCAGGTTTTCAGGATTTCCCCAATGAATATGCATGAGATCTATGTGCATGCACTGCTTTCAATGCATATTCATTGGGGAAATCCTGAAAACCCGACTGGATTGCGGCCCTCAAGGAGGGACTTTGAGATCCCAGATCTAAGGAAATACTTTTTTTGAGAAAGGGTGGTAGATGCATAGAACAGTTTCCCAGAAGAGGTGGTGGAGGCAGAGGCACGTGGGATCTCTTAGAGACAGGAAGAGATAATGGTTACTGTGGATCGGCATATTGGATGGGCCATTTGGCCTTTATCTGCCATCATGTTTCTATAACCATAACACTCTATGACAGAGGTAGGGAACGCCAGTCCTCGAGAGCCATATTCCAGTCGGGTTTTCAGGATTTCCCCAATGACTATGCATGAGATCTATTTGCATGCACTGCTTTCAATGCATAGTCATTGAGGAAATCCTGAAAACCCAACTGGAATACGGCTCTTGAGGACCAGAGTTCCCTACCCCTGCTCTATGACATCACAATGCAGGTGTAAAGAGCCTTAGCCTATAGGGAGAGGAGGAGACAGTGGATGCTGTGGATGGGCAGACTGGATGGGCCATTTGGCCTTTATCTGCCATCATGTTTCTATGTTTCATCGCATGTCCCCTAGTCCTAGTATTTTTGGAAAGAGTAAACAAGCAATTTACATCTACCCATTCCACTCCACCCAGGATTTTATAGATCTCTATCATATCTCCCCTAAGCCATCTCTTCTCCAGGCTGAAGAGCTCTAGCTGCTATAGCTTTTCCTCATAGGGAAGTCTTCTTGTCCTTTTTATCATTTTTGTTGTCCTTCTCTGTACCTTTTCTAATTCCGCTGTATCTTTTTTGAGATGTAACAACCAGAATTGTACACATCTTTGTTTTCCATTCTTTTCCTGATAATTCCTAACATTCTATTTGCTTTCTTAGCTGCTGCCGCATCTTGAGCCGAGGGTTTCAACGTATCCTCAACAATGACATCTAGATCCTTTTCCTGGGCAGTGGCTCCTAACATGGAACCCTGCATCACACAGCTATAGTTTGGGTTTCTCTCTCTCTATCTCTATCTATATATCTATATACAGTATCTATATATAATCCACAGTGGCAAATGTTTAATAAACTACTGGTTGCAAGAGGAGATTATCAGGGGAGATGATGCTTAATTACAAAATTTAGGACACTGAAAATTCTCAAAGATAAAGGGGCCCTTTTACCAAACAGTGGTCAAAAGTAGCCTTAGCCTATGCTTCCGTGAGTCATTCCTGCAATTTCTCACAATCCATATGCAATTTGACAACTTGGAATAATGTTTTATCTGCAAATGTGATCACCGTACTCATCATTCCCACTTCTGGGCCCAGTACATATTTTTGTGCTGCTCCACTATTACCCGTGCTAGGAAAAACACCACGCAGACCACCATTAGGGAGAGAAGGGGGGATGGGACTTTTACACCACCTTTTTGTGGTTACAAATTTGAAGCGGTTTACATATAGAAACATAGAAACATGACGGCAGATGAAGGCCAAATGGCCACAATAACCCTTTTGTACCTGGGAAAATAGAGGATTAGAAACCCAGACACAGTTTCAATCATAACATGTTATACTGTGTGTGGCACAGTGATTAGAGCTACAGCCTCAGCACCGTTGGGTTGTGGGTTCAAATCCCATGCTGAACCTTGTGACCCTGGTCAAGTCACTTAATCCCCCATTGCCCCAGGTACATTAGATAGAGTGTAAGCCCACCAGGACAGATAGGGAAAACTGCTTGAGTAGTTGAATGTAAGCCACTTAGACTATAAGTGGTGATCATTAGTAGAGACATGAAAACAGCCATCCAAGTGGAAAAGGCTACATCCAAAGCTAGACAAATGCTGGGTTGTATCCGTAGAAGCTTTGTTAGCCAGAAGCTAGAAGTCATAATGCCATTGTACAGAACCATGGTGAGACCTCATCTGGACTACTGTGTGCAATTCTGGAGGCCACACTACCGTAAGGACGTACTGAGAGTTGAGTCGGTTCAGCGCATGGCCACTAGGATGATCTTGGGGCTTAAGGATTTCTCATACGAGGACAGGCTGCACAGATTGCGGCTATACTCTCTCGAAGAGTGTAGGGAGAGGGGAGACATGATTGAGACATTTAAGTACATCACTGGCCGCATAGAGGTGGAAGACAACATTTTCTTTCTCAAGGGTCCCTTGACCACAAGAGGACATCCGCTAAGAATCAGGGGCGGGAAATTTCATGGGGATACCAGGAAGTGCTTCTTCACAGAAAGAGTGGTAGACCATTGGAACGAACTCCCGGAGAAAGTGATCATGGCCAGCAGCATACAAGATTTTAAGAAAAAAATGGGATACTCACGTCGGATTTCTACGAAGGCAGTGTAGAGGTGATGCCACCTGTGAGTGACACCTTGGGGGGTAATTTGGGGAGGGTTAATAGAGTAGGAAGACTTGATGGGCTATGGCCCTTTTCTGCCGTCATCTTTCTATGTTTCTAAATACTAAAATAGATTTATTTATTCAATTTTCTGTGCCATTCTCTCAGGGGAGCTCAGAACGGTTTGCATGAAATTATTCAGGTACTCATGCATTTTTCCCTGTCTGTCCTGGGCTCACAATCTATCTAGTGCAGTGTTTCTCAACTCGGTCCTGGAGTACCCCCCTTGCCAGTCAGGTTTTCAGGATATCCACAATGAAGTTGCATAAACTTGATTTGCATGCACTGTCTCCATTATATGCAAATTTATTTCATGCATATTCATTGTGAATATCTTGAAAACCTGACTGGCAAGGGGGGTACTCCAGGACCGAGTTGAGAAACACTGATCTAATGTACCTATCTAGTGCATTCATCTCAACCCTTTCCCTAGGTTTCAAGGAAGGAAGGGGAGAAGATGAAGATGTAACTTGAACTCTCTCCTTGGATAACAAGAAAGCAAGTTTGATACAAAAATATACGTATCTTACATCATATACAGTTCTCCCACAAAATTCACGGGGGTTCATTTCCAGGATCCCCCACAAATTTTGAAAACCCACTAATGCGGTTTTTCGCCTGTCAAAAGGCAGGGGAGGCAGGAGAGGGCAGCTGGAGCGCCGGCGGATGAAGAAAATCACTCACAGTGTGCTCTGGCCGTCTCTTCCTGTAGTAAAGTCAGGGGCGCTTTGACACGCAGCTCTTGATTGGTGTAGCCCAACTTTACTAGAGGAAGAGATAGTCAGAGCAGACCATGAATGAGCAAGTCCGCAATTTACGAACCACGAATTCGCGGGGGAACACTGTACTTAATAAATTTGAGAAATTCAACCAAACCTGAGCCCCCGGCTGAACAGCCTGCAGCCTCATGCATGAGAAATATTGCCTTATTTTCTTGGTTACCTTTGCTAAATCCAGGAAAACACAAATCTTATTACTCATAAATTGTTTATCTCTTTTGTGAAGAAAAAATTACCAGATGCTAGAGTCCACCTTGGGGGTTAGCGCCCAAGAAAAGGATCTGGGTATCATTGTAGACAATATGATGAAACCTTCCGCCCAATGTGCAGCGGTGGCCAAAAAAGCTGGGAATTATTAAAAAAGGGATGGTTAACAAGACTAAGAATGTTATAATGCCCTTGTATCACTCCATGGTGCGACTTCATCTGGAGTATTGCATTCAATTCTGGTCTCCTTATCTCAAGAAAGATATAGCGGCACTAGAAAAGGTTCAAAGAAGAGTGACCAAGATGGTAAAGGGATGGAACTCCTCTCGTATGAGGAAAGACTAAAATGGTTAGGGCTCTTCAGCTTGGAAAAGAGACGGCTGAGGAGAGATATGATTGAAGTTTACAAAATCCTGAGTGGAGTAGAACAGACACAAGTGAACCGATTTTTCACACCGTCAAAAATTACAAAGACTAGGGGACACTCAATGAAGTTACAGGGAAATACTTTTAAAACCAATAGGAGGAAATTTTTTTTCACTCAGAGAATAGTTAAGCTCTGGAACGCATTGCCAGAGGATGTGGTAAGAGCGGATAGCGTAGCTGGTTTTAAAGATTTGGACAATTTCCCGGAGGAAAAGTCCATAGTCGGTTATTGAGAAAGACATGGGGGAAGCCACTGCTTGCCCTGTATTGGTAGCATGGAATGTTGATACTCTTTGGGATTCTGGAATGTTGCTACTCTTTGGGATTCTGGAATGTTGCTACTCTTTGGGTTTTGGCCAAGTACTAGTGACCTGGATTGACCACTGTGAGAACGGGCTACTGGGCTTGATGGACCATCGGTCTAACCCAGGAAGACTATTCTTATGTTCTTATATTCTTAACTCATTATCGTAAAATCCGGACTCATGGTCCCTACCCCCAGGCCTCCCCTGTTCTGCCCATGACCCGCCCCATTCTGCCCCAGCCCCGCCCCCAAACCTTTTCTTATGCTCAGAGCCACGTCGGGAGGGTATCTGCGCATGGGCAGATGTGACACAACGGTATCACACATGTGCGCATGTGTGTGATGTCACTGCTTTGCATCTGTGCATGCGCAGAGGCCCTCCTGACGCGGTCCCGAGCTGGAAGCTTTTCAAAACCTGGACAAAGTGTCGGGTTTGGAAAGGCCGTCCGGATGCCCGTACAATCCTCTAAAAAGAAGGCCTGTCGGTAAATCCAGTTGTCTGGTAACCCTAGAAATACCTCTTCAGCATCTTCACCAGCTTCCTTTGTACATTTATCTAGTATTTTCCCTGTCCCCAGAGGGCTTATAACAGTGGTTCCCAAACCTGTCCTGGGGGACCCCTTAGGCAGTCAGGTTTTCAAGATATCCCTAATGAATATGCATGAGAGAGATTTGCATACCTGTCACTTCCATTATATGCAAATCTCTCTCATGCATATTCATTAGAGATATCTTGAAACCTGACTGGCTGGGGGTCCCCCAGGACAGTTTGGGAACCAGTGGCCTTATAATCTAATTTTGTATGTGAGGCAAGAGGGTTAAATTACTTCTCCGAGATCAGAAGAAGCAACAAGGAATTTGACCCCCTAACTTCCCTGCTTATCAGCCCCTTACTCTATCTACGAGGTACTCCTTCACTTGTAAAGCGGTCAAAAAATACACCTACAAAATCGAAAGACAGGCAGACTTCGGACGTTTTAGTATCTCCTAAAATGTATTTAACTTAGCCTAAAGGACACATTAATGATGTTTATGGAAAATTAATAAATCTTAGTGAGGTAGTTTAAAAGTCAGGCACTTTAATATATCACTTTATAATAGCAGGCCAGACCAGAAATAAGAAATTCTATTGTGCCATGGAAGTCATTCTTCCACCAAAGCTCCACTGGGTGGCAGCAATGTCCAACTAAATAAACATTTAAATGGTTCCCACTCTGCTCTTCATGACACAGAAGCATAAATGTAAAAACAGAAGGCGCATCAGAGTGGGCTTGGAGGCGGTACTGTTGAGGAAAGGGCGACATCGGAGGGATCCCCAGCATGTGCGGCAGCGTGGTGGAACAGTTGTCCTGCTTGGAGAGTCGTGTTGTTCGTTGGAGGGTCTCCGGGATCCTGGGTGGCGGCCGTTGGATCGGAAGATGATGGTAGTTGGTCGTTTAAGGCAGCGATTACATCGAGTTGTTAGCGGCGGCTGTCCGGCTGTTCCTGTGGTCACCTAATCCTTACAATCTCGCCTGCATTTGGCATCGCCTTTCCTCCGTTGCAAAATGTCAAGTCTGTATTTAACATTGCCCAGAATCAGATTCAATTTGTCTATCCTGCAATTTGCTATTTCTCTGACTCTGATCCGTCTGTTTAGACTGGCATATATTCTTTATGATCATCTTCATCAGATCATATTGTTTGATTTGACTTTATTTTATTTTATATATTGTTCATTTTTTTTTCCATCTCTATTTTATTATTTTATTTTTTACTTTTTCTTCCCAATCCTTATTAATTTACTAGCTGATGCCCCGGCGTTGCACGGGTATTTAATTATAGCAATAACACTGTAAATGGATTCAAATAAAGATACTTTATAGTGGTGAATGAAATTATTTTTTTACAGCTTTATAAAAAGTACAATATTCAAATTATAATGTGAAATATTTGACAAAATGAATACAATACAACTAACACAAAACTTGATTATAAACAACATTTTTAGCTTCAACTCCAGGAGCAAGAACATATAAATTCTTGGGTGAACCCACCCTTGAGCAAGCAACATAGAGTTGACCATGGGAAAAACAGGGGGATCTTAAATCCACTGCACAGTATGTAATAGTCTGTCCCTGTGATTTGTTGATTGTGATAGAGAATGCAAGTCTCACTGGAATTTGCAAGCTCTTAAACTGAAAAGGAAGATGTGTTGCAAGTTTCGTTCAAATCGGGCAAGCCGTTTTTGCGTTGGCAGCTTTTTACAATTTTTCCATTGACATGAATGGGTGAAATCAGATTTTCTGTTTGTAGCTCCGCCCATGTGTGCAGGTGGGCCGCGAGACCCCCAGAACATATCAACCCAGGTAGTGAGGGATCTGCATACCAAGTTTAGTTCAAATCGGGCAAGCCGTTTTTGCGTTGGCAGATTTTAACATTTTTGCCATTGACATGAATGGGTGAAATCTGATTTTCTGTTTGTAGCTCCACCCACGTGTGCAGGAGGGCCGCGAGACCCCCAGAACATATCACCCCAGGTAGTGAGGGATCTGCATACCAAGGTTCGTTCAAATCGGGCAAGCCGTTTTTTCGTTGGCAGCTTTTTACATTTTTGCCATTGACATGAATGGGTGAAATCTGATTTTCAGGTTGTAGCTCCGCCCACGTGTGCAGGTGGGCCGCGAGACCCCCAGAACATATCACCCCAGGTAGTGAGGGATCTGCATACCAAGTTTCGTTCAAATCAGGCAAGCCGTTTTTGCGTTGGCAGCTTTTTACATTTTTGCCATTGACATGAATGGGTGAAATCTGATTTTCAGTTTGTAGCTCTGCCCACGTGTGCAGGTGGGCAGCGAGACCCCCAGAACATATCACCCCAGGTAGTGAGGGATCTGCATACCAAGTTTCGTTCAAATCGGGCAAGCCGTTTTTGCGTTGGCAGCTTTTTACATTTTTTCCATTGACATGAATGGGTGAAATCTGATTTTCTGTTTGTAGCTCCGCTCACGTGTGCAGGTGGGCTGCGAGACCCCCAGAACATATCACCCCAGGTAGTGAGGGATCAGCATACCAAGTTTCGTTCAAATCGGTCAAGCCGTTTTTGCGTGATCGCGGCACATACACACACACACACATACATACATACCTCCGATTTTATATATAGATTTATTGAATTACTTGTTGGAATTTTCATATCTCATCTCAATCTCTTTCTCTGTTTTTATATATTATATTTTCTTATTCATTAATTGTTCCTCTGGTACTTTAGTTAGATTGTGAGCCTTCGGGACAGTAAGGGAATTTCTAAGTACCTATCTTTACTTATCTTATTTTTATTGTATCCTTAATGTATATTTTCTGTAAACCGCTTAGAACCTAACGGATTAGCAGTATATAAGAAATAAAATTACATTACAAAATTACATTACATTTATGTAGTCTGCCCAATTTACTTTTTGTTGCAATGACATAGAATAGACCACAAGTGATCACTAGGGGTTTTTCCCCCTTTACTTGTTCAAATGTAGACAGTTTTGTATGTAAATTTCTCATGTACCTAAAAGTTATACATGCAGGACAATTCTTCCACTTAGGTATTCACGTTCAAGTGGGCATTACCTCCCTCATTCTTAAACAGTGCTTAAATTTATAGAATACTAGCACTTGAGTTATTTTATGATTTAAGTGTTCAAATTGCTTAGTGTGTAAATGCAACGGGGTATTCTCAGGGGAGGGGGCAGGGTAGCTCTACACATTTACATGCATAACATAGAACACTATGGGCTCCTTTTACTAAGCAGCGGTAGCGTTTATAGCACACGCTACACGCCAAAAACTAACAGCTTAGTAAAAGGAGCCCTATATAAGTATCGTATTTGAGCGTATCCACTTATGCTGGCCATAGACCAGGCACAATTGGGAGAGCTTACATGTAGATGCATTGAAGCTGACTTACGTTACATTACATTTGTGATTTCTATTCCGCCTGTGCCTTGCGGTTCTAAGCGGATTACAGTTAAAAGAGATCAGGACATTACCGAGAGAATTACATTACAACGATTTAAGTAAATTACATGTTGTGGTATAGAAATACAAGTATAAGATATCTGGATTTATCGATAGAATAACTTGACAGGGTTCAAGTAGTTACAAGGTTCAGTGGGGAAAACAATATAGACAACTGAAGAAAGATACCTAACTTTGAAGGAATCAGTTAAGTAGATACCTAAGGGAGATGCTTATTTAGGAGAAGGTTAAATGGATACCTAAGGGAGATGCTTATTTAGGAGTTTGGATATTTTTCGTAAATGAGGTTCAAGGGGATGACTAGTGTGTTATTTGCTGGGGAGAGTGCATGTGTGATTGGGGAGGGGAATATTAAGTAAGGACGTGTTTTTTGAAAAGAAATGTTTTGATTTCTTTCCGAAACACTTTGATGTCTGTTGTTTTGATCATCAGTTTGGTGATGGTGGGGTCAATTTTCGCTGCCTGAGTTGCTAGAAGGCTGTCGTAAAGTTTCTTACGTCGGGTACCATTATGAGGGGGGAAGGTGAAAAGATTCTGAGTTCTTCTTGATCTGGGTAGTCGGTAGCGGCAAAGACGGTTGTTCAGGTAATTGGGGGCCATACCATGGGTTACTTTGAAAAGTAAGCAGTAGAGTTTGAATTGAGTTCTTGCTTTTATCGGAAGCCAGTGAGAGTCTACATAGGCGGGTGTGAAGTGGTCGAATTTGCTGAGCGAGTAGATGAGTCTGATAGCTGTGTTCTGAACGGTCTGTAGTTGTTTTATCATAGTATTTGGGCAAGGTAGGTAGAGGCTGTTGCAGTAATCTAAGGAGCTGAGTATGAGGGATTGTACAATGATCTTGAAGTGTTCTTTGGAAAAGAATTTTCTTATTTTTCTTAGGTTTCGCATGGTGAAGAATGCTTTTTTTATGGTTTTGTGTATTTGTGTTTGCATTATGCAGCCTCTGTCTAGGTGTGTTCCCAGAATTTTGAGAGTATTCTGTATTGGATATTTGATTGTGTTTACATCTAGTTCTGTTAGGGATGGTTTTTGTTCCTTCTCTAGTAGTAGGAATTTGGTTTTCTCCGCATTCAGTTTTAACTTGTGGTTCGTCATCCATTTTTCTACAGTTTCCAATGTTAGTATTCTATAAGAACCAGGGGTGTAGCCAGTCCTCAAACCTGGAGGCACCCAGAGGGACAACGCATCCCTCCTTCCTCTCTCCCCTCCCCCCCCCCCATATGTATTACACATACTTTTGCAGACAGGGATGCCAAAGCCCCACCAGCCAAAGAAATACAGTGCCCTGAGACACTCCCCTCCTCCTTGCATTTTTACTGAAATATGGAAGTTAGCAACATGCCTCCAGCTGTCAGCTCCAGTACTATTATGCTTTAAGAAGGTAGACCCAGTAAATTCCTTGAAAAAGCCTGCGGTGCAGGGCGAAACGGGTCCCGTCACATGCTTTATGTGAGCTAAGTGCTTTTTGGTTTACTTTTCTTTCACTTGAATATTTTGTCACATTTGATTATATTTTTGAAAAAATATATTAATATTTCATTTGGGGACACATTAGTACTGAAAAATTTGAGTAATACTGTGCCTCGGAGGTGTTAAGTTAGATTGTGGCTTAAACAAATCATGGGCTGTATCCGTAGAAGTTTCGTCAGCCGTAAGCCCGAGGTTATAATGCCATTGTACAGATCCATGGTGAGACCCCCATCTGGAATTCTGGAGGCCGCATTTTCAAAAAGATGTGCGGAGAGTTGAGTCAGTTCAGCGAATGACCACCAGGATGGCCTCAGGTCTCAAGGATCTCCCGTATGAGGAACGACTGGGTAAGTTGCAGCTGTACTCACTCGAGGAACGCAGAGAGAGAGGGGAGACATGATCGAGACGTTCAAATATGTCACAGGCCGTATCGAGGTGGAAGAGGATCTCTTTTTCCTTAAAGGACCCATGGCAACAAGAGGGCATCCGTTGAAAATCAGGGGTGGGAAATTTCATGGCGAAACCAGAAAATATTTCTTCACTGAAAGGGTTGGTTGATCGCTGGAATAATCTTCCACAACAGGTAATTGAGGCCAGCAGCGTGCCAGATTTTAAGAAAAGATTTTAAGGCGCAACTCTGGGTAAGAGCGAACAAGAAAAGGACCTGGGTGTACTGATAGATAGGACCCTGAAGCCGTCGGCACAATGCGCGGCAGCGGCAAAGAAAGCAAACAGAATGTTAGGCATGATAAAGAAAGGAATCACGAGTAGATCGGAGAAAGTCATAATGCCGCTTTATAGAGCAATGGTCACACTTGGAATACTGTGTCCAACATTGGTCTCCCAACCTAAAGAAGGATATAAAACTGTTGGAGAGGGTGCAGAAATGAGCAACGAAGTTAATAAGAGGTATGGAGAATTTGGAATATGAGGAACGACTCAAGAAACTGGGACTGTTCTCCCTTGAGAAGAGGAGGCTGCGAGGGGACATGATCGAGATGTTCAAAATGCTGAAAGGCATCGATAAAATAGAGCAGGAAAATAAATTATTTACATTGTCCAACGCGACACGGACAAGAGGACATGGTTTGAAGCTAAGGGGGGACAAGTCCAGGACAAATGCCAGGAAGTTCTGCTTTACACAGCGAGTGGTAGACGCCTGGAATGCTCTCCCAAAGGAGGTTATTAAGGAATCCACTGTGCTAGGATTCAAAGGCAAATTAGATGCACATCTCCTTACGAGAGGCATAGAGGGATATGGGTGACTAAAACTACATCAGGTGTATACCTGACTGGGCCTCCGCGTGTGCGGATCGCCGGACTCGATGGACCATGGGTCTGATCCGGAGATGGCAGTTCTTATGTTCTTATGTTCTTATGATGGGATTGGCATGTAGGATCTCTTCATGGAGGTAGTTAGGGGGTGGGCCATTAGTGTGGGCAGACTAGATGGGCCGTGGCCCTTTTCTACCGTCATTTTCTATGTTTCTATGTAAACTTCTGTTGGGAAATGATCCTCTTTCTTCCCCTCCTTTCCTTCTCCTCCTTTCCTTCTCCTCCTTTCCTTCTCCTCCTTTCCTTCTCCTCCTTGCCCTCTGGTGGCTTCTTATTGGGACCCAGGAATAGGGTTACCAGATTTTCAGGAACGAAAATCTGGACCCATGGCCCCGCCCCCCCCAGGCCTACCCCATTCTGCCTGAGTCATGCCCCATTCTGGCCAAGTCACGCCTCGTTCCGCCCCCCAGCCCCGCCCCCTGCCCCACCCCCTCAACCCAGTCCTTGTCGAGAAGGCATCTGCGCATGCGCTGGTGTAATATGATGACACCGCGCACATGTGCGTGACATCACCGTGTTGCATCCACGCATGAGCAGAGACAAAGTGCCAGGTTTTGAAAAGCTGTCCGGACTCCTATATGTTTTACATCTTTGGACCGTTCAAGGGGAGAAAGGCATGCAATACCTCCATGCACTTGCTTTTATTCTTCTCTCCAAGTCTGAAGAGCGCCTTCTACTGGGGGAATGTTGTTCCTGTTACTTCAAGGAAGGCATATTTTAGTGTCCTGCTACAGAAGTCTAATAGCAGCAGTGACTGAGCATTTTATTAAAGATGGTCACAGCCAACTGGGTGAGTGGTAGAAATCTGGTGACTTCTACCATTGTCTCTCTTGCCAGTGGACCCATGCTCAAAAGATTCACGGTAGAAGAAACTCTGGAATCACAGAGTGAGATGTACAGTAGAGAATGACACGGTGGTTGTTACCCGCGGCTAGCCGCGAGTAACCTGCCAAAACGGTGACCAAAAAAAAAGGTCACCGTGAGTTCGGGGACAAGGCCATTCACCGCCCCGTGGAGCGGTGAATGGTAGCACGGGGCGGTGAACAAGTAGTGAACGCGCGGTGAACGAGGGTTCAATCCGGCAGCCCACTCTCTCCCGCCGGCCGTCCATGCATCTCCCTCCCTCCTTTTCCCTTACCTTTTCTTCTTGAAACTGGCGATTTCTATAAGGCTACGAGCTGTATTACAGCCGGAGCCTTGAAGTCGCGTCGCGTTGCCTGCTGGGAAAAAGTCTCCTCTGACGCAACTTCCTGTTTCCGGTTGCATCGGAGGAGACTTTTCTAGCAGGCAACCCGACGCGACTTCAAGGCTCTGGCTGTAATACAGCTCGTAGCCTTATAGAAATCGCCATTTTCAAGAAGAAAAGGTAAGAGAAAAGGAGGGAGGGAGGGAAATGCATGGCTGGCTGGCGGGAGGGAGCTGCTGGACCGCGTGAAGGGTGCTAGGGTTCGGGGGATGGAGAGGAGAAGACGCTGAAGACGGTGATGGTGACGGGGCGGTGAAAGAGACAGCAGGGACGGTGACGGGGTGGTGAAGGGGATAGCAGAGACAGGGACGGGGCAGTGAAAGGACCAGCGGGGACGGGGCAGTGCAGAGGATGGAGGTCCGGGGACGGGACGGTGACGGGGACAGAATTTTTCCCCATGTCATTCTCTAATGTACAGCCTCAGCTTCAATGAGACAGACTTTATACTATTTAATGTATAGAGTATTTTGGACTCCAGTGTGATTACAAAAAACAGACTCTACATAAGAACATAAGAATTGCCACTGCTGGGTCAGACCAGTGGTCCATCTTGCCTAGCAGTCCGCTCACGCGGCGGCCCCCAGGTCAAAGACCAGTGCTCTAAAATGAGTCCAGCCTCACCTGTGTACATCCCAGTTTAGCAGGAACTTGTCCAGTTTAGTCTTGAAACCCTGGAGGGTATTTTCCCCTACAACAGACTCCAGAAGAGCGTTCCAGCTCTCCACCATTCTCTGGGTGAAGAAGAACTTCCTTACGTTTGTAAGGAATCTATCCCCTTTCAACTTTAGAGAGTGCCCTCTCGTTCTCCCTACCTTGGAGAAGATGAACAGTCTGCCTTTATCTACTAGTACAAGGGGGCACTCGGAGAAATTAAAAGGGGACAGGTTTAGAACAAATGCCAGAATGTTCTTTTTCACCCAGAGGGTAGTGGATACATGGAACGCGCTTCTGGAGGCTGTGATAGGCCGGAGCACGTTACAAGGCTTCAAAGAAGGTTTGGATAGGTTCCTAGAGGATAAAGGAATTGAGGGGTACAGATAGGAGTAGAGGTAGGTTATAGGGATAGTCTGGGACCACTGCTCAGGCAATGGGCCTGATGGGCCACCGCGGGAGCGGACCGCTGGGCGAGATGGACCTCTGGTCTGCCTCAGCGGAGGCAACTTCTTATGTTCTTATGTTCTTATGTACTAAGTCTATTCCCTTCAGTATTTTGAATGTTTCGATCATGTCTCCTCTCTGTCTCCTCTTTTCAAGGGAGAAGAGGCCCAGTTTCTCTAATCTCTCACTCTAATCTCTCACTGCACGTTCTAATAGGTGCTGGCACTGCCAGTTAGAAATTGGAACGTTAGATCATCTTGTATTTCACTGTACTTTAATATTCGGATTCTGGAGGTCCACATGGAATAAAATAATTTCGATTTTTGAAGTTCCAATTCCATTGTCATATGGAATTATAACGTTTGGTACCTCAGTTATGCAAAATAACCCGCTAAATAGTTCCAAAGATAAACTTCTTCTCGTTATGACAGGTGTGGCTTTGCAAATGATTACTAGGCACTGGAAACAATGGGACAGGTTGACTATGCCGTTTTGGTGGGAGACCCCAGGTCTGTATTACAGATATGAGAAAATGATTACAGAAAAAAAATAAATGAATCACAAAGATTTATAGGAATCTGGGGTCCATTCGATTCTTATGTTAAACAACTTTAATAATACCGTGTACCTGCCATATTAAAGATTTCATATTCTACGCACAAATCCAGAGAGGGGGGAGGGGATTGTTTATTTTGTATTCATGTATAGTGCATAAGTGTTTTTCAAGAATGTTATTGATGAATAATCTGTTACACTTAGGGCTCCTTTTACGAAGCGGTAGCAGTTTAACGTGGGTAATAGCGCACGCTAAACTGCCGGCCGCGCTAGCCGCTACCGCCTCCTCTTGAGCAGGCAGTAGTTTTTCGGCTAGCACGGGGGTTAGCGTGTGATTAAAAGTCACTTGCATTAAAGCCGCAACCGCGGCTTCGCAAAAGGAGCCCTTACTGTAAGATGTGTTTTATAAAAAAAAAATTTTTTTAATTCTTTATTGATTTTCTAAACTTCAACAGTGCAATACACAAGTATATATCATATAATAAGTTAATAAAAGCACATTCAGCTTACAAATATGCCTAACCAACCATTTTCTTCCCCCCCCCCCCACACCCAATGATTATTCAATAAAACACAAAAACATAGACTATCCCAATAACCTTACCCTGTTCAGATTAAAAATATCTTCCCACCCTCCTCCCACCCCAGGTGGACATACTCAAAAGTAAATTAGGACAGAAATAGCCCCCCCCCCCCCGACCCTTTCCTGGTTTATTTTGTTTTTATAAAATTAATAAACATGTTAAATAGGAAAGAAGAAACAAATCCAGGACTGAAAAATCAGCATAGCACGTTCAGAGTAATGAGCATGCAAATTCATGTTGTTTTAACACTGACACGGCTTTAGCGCTTTTAATACTTTGTGCAACCAGATTGGACCAGTTGGACATCAAGTCCTGCTCAAGCTACTCACTAGTCCCCTGAGGAAGGCTTAGCCGAAACTGGGATCCTAGACGTTCTCCAATTGTGCTATTATTTTTATGATGTATCTCTATTTATGGACTTCAATACAATAAATGCAACTATTTTGGTAACATTTGCATCTCACTTGCCTCTCTCTGGTGCTTAGTTTTACTTTTCCTCGAGGCGAGTTTTTGTTTTCTTTCTTCTCTTTGGGACACATTAAAATCATGGGCAGTAATTTGCTGCTCACTACTCTGAACTAACTTTCCTGTCAGTGCCTGAGCGTTGATTTGTTCAGGCACTGACAGGAAAGTTAAAAACAAAAAAAGCATGCCACAGCACGCTGGCCCCTTCCCTGAGCCTGAGAAGACCTACCCAGGCCTGGCCCAACCTCCTAATTATCACTGACTCTGGTAGTCTAGTAGAATCCCAACCCAACCCAACCAGACTCCCCCTCTACCCCCCAATTAGGCTAGACCCAACTCTCTAGATACCACTGGCCCTGATGGTCTAGTGGAATCACCACCCCTTCCTAGGGTTACCAGATTTTACTATTGTAAAATACAGACCCATGGCCCTGCCCCTGGACACACCTAGTCCCACCCAGCCTTGGTCCGTTCTGCCCAGGTCATGCCCCGTTCTGCCCCAGCCTCATCACCAGCCCCCCCCCCCCCTCATCCTGTTCTCGTGCTCTGAGCCACGTCGGGAGGGCATCTATGCATGCATAGGTGTGACGTGACATCACCACATTGTATTCGCGCATGTGCAGATGCACCCCCCCCCTCCCGATGCGGTCCCAAGCTGGAAGCTTTTCAAAATCCGGACAAAGTGCCGACTGGTTGCGGCTTCATTTGATTTCACTGAGCAATATTTCCAGTGGCATAGACTCTTATACTTCTCGTGTAGCAGATTCAGGAATGATGCATAACCACATTAAGAAGTGTATGGTTGTGCATGCTGTACCTTAGTGGGAAGACTGGTAGGGACAGCTGGCCTTTTTGGCAACCGGGAGCAGAGGTAAGAAACAAGAATCTTAAAATCTACAAGTTCTGAGTTACATACAAATCTGAAATAAATGCATGAGAGAGATTTGCATATAATGCATGAGAGATTTGCATATAATGGAAGTGACAGGCATGCAAATCTGCTCCATGCAGATTCATTAGGGCTAACCTGAAAACCCGGTTGGCCTGGGGGTCCTCCAGGACAGGGTTGGGAACCACTGATATAAAGGTGCCCACATTTATGAGTCCCATGGGCACATAAATGTGTAGAAGACTAGTACTTACACGAATAACTGATCGCTTACCTATCAGTGGCGTAGCGAGAGGCGCCCAGGGTGGTTTTGCCCCTCCCCACCCTCTTCTCCGCCCCCACCCCCGTCCGTTCCTTCCCTGCGCATGCCCCTTCCCTTCCCCCCATACCTCTTTAATGTTCCCGGCGCGAGCATCAACCCCAACCAGCTGCTCGCACCAGCGGCAACTCGTCCTCTGACATCACTTCCTGAGCACGGATCCAGGAAGTGGTCAGAGGAAGAGCCAGCGCTGGTGCGAGTAGCAGATTGGGGTTGCTGCTCATGCCGTGAATGTTAAAGAGGAAAAGGACGTGCATGCATGCTAATGGGGGATGGGGAAGGAACGGGGGGGGGGGGGCAGAGAGTAGAGAGTGAAAGTCTCTGAGAGCACCAAAGGCAGGATTTACCTTAGTGGAAGGCAGCGATGCAGAAAGCAGGAAGAAAAAAGTACCAGATCCTTTGGGGAAGGGGGTTATGCCAAATCCTGCAGGGAGCAAAGAAGTGCAAAAGAGCCACCACATCACTTGGAGGGAGGGGAAGGATAGAGATGCCAGACTATAGGGGAAGGGAAGGAAAGGAGAGATGCCAAACCGTGAGGGTCACAGTTGCAGTGGGCCATAGATGCGAGGATCATCCATCAGGTTGAGAACCACTGCTGTACATGAGCAAGTCTATGGCTGGTTTAATTGCAGGTAAGTCAATGCATGGCATTCCAATACTAGGTTGCACTAGCATTTTATAATATAACCTAGTGTTTTATAACAGAGAAGATACGACTCAGGGGTAATATTATAGAGGTCTATAAAAAACTGAGTGGAGTGGAAAGGGTAGAGGTGAATCACTTGTTCACTCTTTCCAAAAATACTAGGACTGGAGGCCATGCAATGAAACTACTAAATATTAGATTTAAAACAAACCAGAGAAAATAATTCTTCACACAATGTGTAATTAAACTCTGGAATTCATTGTCAAAGAATGTGGTGAAATAAGTTAGCTTAGCTGGGTTTAAAAAGGCTTGAATAATTCCCTAAACAAGAAGTCCATAGGCCGTTATTGAGATGGCTTGGGATACTCCTAGGATAAGCAGCATAAAATCTGTTTTACTACTTGAGATCTGGGTTGGCCACAGGATACTGGGCTTAATGGACTTTTGGTCTGTCCCAGTATGGCAATTCTTATTTATTTTTTTAGTATTTATATACCACTTATAACCTAAGTGGTGTACATTCAGGTCCTCAAGTATTTTCCCTGTCTGTCCTGGCAGGCTCACACTCTATCTAATGTATCTGGATGAAAGAGGGGATTGTGTGCCCAGGATCACAAGGAGCAGCAAGAGTTTGAACCCACAACCAGAGGGTGCCAAGGCTGTAACTCCAACCACTGTACCATACACTCCTCGCATTGCTCTTTTGTGAGCCAAGTATAGGACAATCAAGCCATTGTGACATCACAGATGAGGTTGACTCTTAGGCATTGGTGGAATGAGCCATTATGACATCACAATATGAGCTCTGGAATGCTGCTACTATTTGGGGTTCTGCCAGGTACTTGGGACCTGGGTTGGCCACTGCTGGAAACAGGATACCGGGCTTGATGGGCCTAGTATGGCAATTCTTATGTTTGTATGTAACCTATAGAATAGACTCCCATTGTACATCATTGGAGTATTTACATGGAGCACCCACTTATCAAATTGC
The DNA here is from genome assembly GCF_902459505.1 of Geotrypetes seraphini. NCBI lineage: Eukaryota > Metazoa > Chordata > Amphibia > Gymnophiona > Dermophiidae > Geotrypetes > Geotrypetes seraphini. Next base: position 486,756,415 of record NC_047085.1, on the reverse strand, counting down.
CCCCTTCAGGCACTCACGCTTCTCAATACATGTAACCCCTCTTGATGACAGATATGAGTTCACAGTGATAAATATCTCTTATATGTTGTGCAGGCACAAATTTAATGAGCCTTAATCTATAGGAAAAATATATATTATATAAACAATTACTGTATGTGATGGGGGGAGATGAGAGAATGTTAATGAACTGAGCCTAGAGGTCTCTCACTGACTCCGTGTGTCATGACTAACAAGTGTCTTACTATGACTTTACTTACCTAAACTGCATTCTTTAAACTGTGGTTTGGTGTAAGAAAAGCCCCACTACATTTGTGGGTAGCTAAGCCTTTCCCTTAGTGTAATGCTCTGCATGAGTCACTGCTAGATCATATAAGTACGGTGTGCATGCGTTGCATTCTTTCTGACACTCAGCTGCGGCCACTTGCTTAATATCTTAATGTGTGTAATAGTTCTAGAGCACCCCATCCATCATTACAGCACTGTCATTTTCTGTACCTCTATAGAAGTGCACGGAACCATGTAATGGAGCTGGAATGATGTCACTAAGCCTGTAATCAAGCATTAGTGATGTCACTAATCCCATAACGAGGCAGTTTTAGAACAGACCGCAAAGCAAACAAACAAAACAAGAATAGATTGTCTACTTGCCAGAAACCCATCTTCTCGTAGTGTAAACCTCAATGCAAATATGCAACACAGGTACATTTCAGGACAAGCTATTTGCGTAGAATAGAATAAGGAACCTGGGATCCGCATGGAACAGGCGCGCATGGGAGAAATGCCTTTGTGGGCTCTGCCATGACTCCAACGACATGACATGCTACAATATATTTATTTATTTAATTTGATTTCTATCTAGTCCTCCCGGGAGCTCAGAACGGGTTACAAGCCAACATTCACAGTATGTTACGTTGGACAGTACGTTTGGCAACACAATACAATACCATAATGACAAGTCTGGACAGTACAGTAACTTAAGAACACCTTGGGTGGGGACATTCATAGGAAATTCCTGGGGAGGTAATATAGTAGATTGGACCAGAGGGTCAGCAACTAGTGGTTGGCGGGAGAGTTGAGGGGATTGTTCGCAGCTGGACCTTTAGTTGAAGAGAAAAGTCTTCACAGCTCTTCGGAAGGTCATTAATGAGCAGCATTATGAGAAGTCCCATATGCACCTGGGTGGAAGTACGGGCCACCTCCTTCCCTGAGCGACACTTTTTTCTTGCCCATAGCGATATTTGCACCTGGGCATATGGATGATGCATATAAAATACGGGCGCAGTCTTCACTGTGCACACTTGATCGACTGTGGGCCGATAACCACATGGTGGCCTTTCGTGAACTTTCGTGGAGGAACATGGCCTCTTTAAATACCTATAATTTATTTCACATAAACTGTATAAATACTTTCCACAAAAACAAAAATATGCTGGCTAAAAAACATATCAGGAGATTTTCCAAAAATGTTCCCAACTCCCCTTCCCAACTCACAATAGGGCAGCAAATACTGTCCCGTTCAATGGGTTGTCTTGTCCGTCACCGGTCCGCCACCTTCCTCCAATCAAAACTTAAGTATGCAGCCAATTGATTCCACTTTTTAAGATTTAATCAAAATAGGAGCTTAGCTTTTAATCAATGAACCTCTGATCTCGACGGGGCCCGTTTTGCTCTGAGCTTCTTTAGGAGATCAGGGACTAAGCAAGCCCCATTTAGCCTTGTTCCAAATGAAAATCCACAGTGCATACTGCACAAGACGGCCTCCAATCACGTAGGCTCAAATTGCAACTCTTGAAGCCTCACTAGCGCTGCGGTACAGCATGGAATCCTATCTCGAATGATGGCGAATAATACCAACAAGTTAAAGACTATGTACTTTGAAAAGCTAGCAATTAACCTTTTTGGAGACAGTACTGGAAAGAGCGCTATGATCAGTAGCAAGCAGAGGTGACATTTCATGCCTTTAAAGTGGCAAATGAGTTTCAACATAGGGAAATGCAAGGTCATGCATATAGGGAAAAACCCCCCGATGTTCACTTACAAAATGGGGGGATCAGCGCTAGGGGTGAGCGACCTTGAAAGAGACCTGGGAGTGATGGTAGACACAACATTGAAGGCGTCGGTGCAGTGTGCCACGGCCTCAAGGAAAGCAAACAGAATGTTGGGTATCATTAAGAAGGGTATCACGACCAGGACAAAGGAAGTCATCCTGCCACTGTATCGTGCTATGGTGCGCCCGCACCTGGAGTACTGTGTTCAGTTCTGGTCGCCGTACCTCAAGAAGGACATGGAGGTACTTGAGAGGGTCCAGAGAAGAGCAACTAAGCTATTAAAGGGCATGGAGGACCTCTCATATACTGACAGACTGAAAAAGCTAGGGCTTTTCTCCCTGGAAAAGCGGAGACTTAGAGGAGACATGATAGAAACCTTCAAGATCATGAAGGGCATAGAAAAAATAGACAGGGACAGATTTTTCAAATTAAGGGGATCAATAAGTACAAGGGAGCACTCAGAGAAATTGAAAGGGGAGAGGTTTAGAACAAACGCCAGGAAGTTCTTTGTCACACAGAGGGTGGTGGATACATGGAATGCGCTACCAGAGGATGTGATAAACAGGAGTACGCTACAGGGGTTCAAAGAAGCTTTGGATAGGTACTTCGAAGACAAAGGGATTGAGGGGTACAGATAAGAGTAGAGGGATGGGATTAGAGGTAAGTTACAAAATTAATCAGGCACTGTGCAGGCACTAGGCCTGATGGGCCGCCGCGGGAGTGGACCGCTGAGCAAGATGGACCTCTGGTCTGACTCAGCGGGGGCAACTTCTTATGTTCTTATGTTCTTATCAAGCTCTGCTGGGGCAACATCTTCCTATCTTAGCTTATACATCGATATGGTTTGTTGTTTACCGAAAGCTTCTATACCGTTGCTAATGACTGGGGGAGACAATTCAGAGCGGTTTATATGAGCTTCTATAATGGTGTTACAATACAGAGATTGTGTATCCTGGGATGGTTTCAATACAGACATTATTAAACCATAAACAATACATTATTAGACCGTAATCAATATTTGTGCTTTGTAAAGGTGTTAAAATACAGAGTTAGTGTTTTCTGAGTTGGTTCTCATTACTGCCCTTTTAAACCAAATCAATCCTCTTTCTTATTTCTACCTATAATATATAATCAATCTATCTACTTATACATACCTATTATAAAATATATCATATATTTCTTCATATTATACCTTGCTATATACACACATAAATATATATATCCATATTTAGTATTGTGTAATCTGTTCATACTACTCCTTATTTCAATTCACACTTGGGGGTAAATTCTCTATTAGTACGTCTAACTTCGGCGTGCTTTAGACGTCCGGCAAACGCAAGTGTCAATCAAACGGTACTTAGGCGTGCGGTAGACGTCCCTACAACCTCTTGGCGCAAGATAGACGCAGGTTTCTGAAACGTCATTAAGACGTCTCCAATGGACCCGTGATAGACTTCGGTACGATGTTTTGTTTTTTTTTAGATTATACTTTTTTTATACTCTTTATTATCAGTCATTCAGCATTGTAAGTATAAGATGATGAAAAGGATAACCAAAACACAGTATACCATTTTGTAAACTATATATTAGTTGATCTGGCAATATCAGTGAGGTAGGGAATGGCAGACAGAGAACACTTCTGTGTTGTATCTTTTTCCTCTAGGATATCAGAATTGTACAGTTTACCATTAATACAAGGAAAAAAAATATGTTATGTTTCAAAGGAGAACTAGAAGATGAAACGTACCGAGTGGGTGTTAAACTTACATTATCAGTATGGAAGGTGGGAACCGGTAGATGTATGCTACACAGAAAGCTGTACAGGAATGTCATACTCACCTCCTATTAGAAGTGGAAAGGATAGGACTTTGAACACCATATAGACTTCTTATAAACTTCGTTTAAGTTCCACAAAGACTGGCAGGAAAGGCACCCTAAGTCATCCAATAAGCTTTCTCTCGATTTCCCAGAGACATTATTTCAGAGAGGATAGTTTAGAAGTGATATCTTGCTCGAAAGAACACTCTCCTGGTCTTAAAACATTGCTACAATCAGCTCATTCTTCACAACAAAGGTAAATCCCATAACTTACACTGGCCCAACTTAGAAACAGAATCAAAACACAGATCAGACCTGAATGTGGCTTCTAGTTCACAGGAAGAGGAAGTAGCCAGCAACACAATGCTGACCTCATTGTGACATCATCAAGGTGCACCTGGAAGGTAGATATGCCACAAGTAAAAGACAAGCCGGGAGTTGAACTCACAACCTACGGATGATCGATATAGTGCTTTTACTCACTGACCTACACCTGTGTCTCTGGTTCCCCTGTCATAGCATACCTTACTGATGTGCTAAAGTATACTCTACTTAGCTATCATATCACAGTCAGTTGAGGCAAAAGACTGGTAGCTCAATGGTGTAAAGCACCGCTGTCACGGATGCAACACCCTTATTCTTAAGTATGGTTCAATAAATATAATACAGAGTTAAAATTATGCTGTTTATTTTATCAAACCCAAGCTCAACTTTGTAATGTATTGTGTATAGTCTCGCTAATGTGTTTGTGATGAAAATGAGATGCGATAGGTATATATCCTATATAATAAAACCCTAGCCGCGCATGCGCACATACCTGCGTGCTTCTGTGATCTCTACTCTGTGATCATTAGGTCTGTGGCCAGCAGGAGTGCAGATGCAGCAGGCAGGTGACTCCCCCCTCCCGCCCTCACCACCAAAACCACCATCGCCAAAGCCTTCTCCTTTTGCCCAGCCGGGAGGAGGGCTTTGAGTCGCTGAAGACTGTCCCAGATCAGCTTACACGGTCCCTAAAAAATGAACCTTTTCATCTGAGGCGCGAGGCTGCGGTGACCTCCCTCCCCCGGCTCACTAAGGTTCCGTCTTAAGAAATTCAAATGTGTTGTTGAAAACGCAAGTGACTGTTCTCTGTCATCCTAGACACCCCTGCAACACCCCAACAACACACTCCTGCAGCATAAACCCCTCATGTTATAATCAAGTAAAAGACAAGCCAGGAGTTGAACTCACAACCTATGGATGATTAGTACAGCGCGTTTACTCACGGAGCTACTGAGCTACTTAACTCTAGCCCTAACCCTAACCATAAAGTAGCGTCTGACGTCATAGAAGCCGTTAGAATTTTGAAATCGTTTTGGACGTTCATTGGGTGTTCTCAGATCAAATACACCTGTAGATACTTGCAATAATTGCCCCTTGTCAAAGCTTGTACCTAAAGCCATTTCTGGAGACTCCCATTCCCAAATCCCCAACATAGCTCAATGCTTAAAAGCACTGCATGTATCTTCCAAAGGTCAGGGGTTCAAGTCCTGACTAAGGTTACCAAAGACATAATATTATTTTGTTTTTCCACCCACCCAAACATGCATAGCTAAGCTAAAATATGTGAACCTCCTACTTCCCGATCTTCATTTATTTCATTTATAACTTGTCATTGTGTTTGGGGGAGGTGAAGTTTCATTAGGTTTACATGGTAAGCTTCAAAGCGTTCTGCTATACTTTTTTGTATAACAGCGATATCGGCGTGGTTTAGGATGTAATCAACAGTGTTGATGTAGCGTGGAGCGGCCGCTGCAAGCACGCCCAAGCGGCACAAAAACGTCATCATGTTTTTTTGCGTTGTGACGTCATAGAATCACCCGTTCTTCATACGCAGTTATTTCTCCTAAAATGGCTGCCAGGAGACAGCCAAACTTCAGCACTGAAGACTCCAGGCTGCTGGCCAGGCTCTTTTTGGTCCATGAGCACCACTATTTTAGAGTGGCAGGCCATCGCAGGTCATACCTGCAGTTCAGGAACTCCTGGACACGCCTGACCCGGCGGTATAACAGAAGAGCCTCATGTCCCAGGGAAGTAAGTATTCCAAGTCAGGCCCTCACAAATAATCATGTAATGATGATGGAAACCTGTCTCAATCAAATTGGTCATGTTATTGTGGGTAAATCTTGATTCCTTTTAAAAACTACAATTGTGCATAATAAATCTTTTACATTGAATACTGAAATTAAAGCACATCCCAAAGGAGCAGTAGTAGGATTTCAAATGACAAATTCAGCTCCTAGAAGGCATCTATTCCATTCACAACATGCAGACAACTAATTTTTGGGTCACGAGCTTCGCATTTGTAATAGAAACATCTTGAAATCAACTTTGCCAAAGGAAAACAAATATATTAAAGTGCTGCTATGTCATTTCAAATACCTACAACTTTCCTGTATCAATCTGCTGGTCTAGGGAGATAGTGGCATGACGTTTAAAGTGACAGCGTCAGTACCCTGACGTCAGGGGTTTCAAGCCACGCTGCTCCTTCTGACCAAACTATTTTATTGCCCCTGCTGCATGATTGTAAGCTCACCAGGACATGCTGTAATGTGGGGCAGTGCTGATAGGCTACAGCCTCAGCACCCTGGGGTTGTGAGTTCAATCCCACACTCCTCCTTGTGATGCTGGCCATGTCACCTCAACCCCCCCCCCCCCCCCACTGTCCCAGGTACAGTAGAGAGATAGCGATGCCTCCAGCACAGAAAGGGGAAAATGCTGGAGTACGTGAATACATTCATGTAAAACATGTGGCAGAAGGGGGTGGAGGCAGGCAGCAAAGCGTATAGGGGCTCTTGGAGGGCAGCATACTCCAATTTTATGTGCTTATAGAGGTCAATACTTAAGTAAACATGTTATGCCACAGTGCTAGATGGCACTCATCATATCCCTCCCTCTCTGTTCTTTCTCTCTCTATATTATCCAGGTTGAGGATCTCAGGAAAAGGGGGTGGCTGCTGAGGCGCCAGGAGCGTGCCTTCCTTGAGGGGGTGATGGAGGAATTGCGCGCTGAAGCCGGTGAGTAATGAGTCCAGCGTGTGTTTCTTTGTGATCAGCCTACCAGAATAAATAGATGAAAATGCTTGAGTAGCTGTAAACCATTCTTAATCATAAAATCTGCAGTAAAGCTGCTATTGTGATATCATGTCACAATGGCTTTATGGTGTTCTACTTGCCTCACTTACTTACGCTACATTTTGATGTTTACAGTGGAGTAGGTGCTTTGCATCCTGTTATTAGCATTTGAAGAAAATAACGTAGTAAAGAATGTCATGTTCAAAAGTGTTGTGTACATATCTGACTGTATCCTATTTCTCTCTTGTCAAGCAGCAGCGCAGGCACCCCCTCAGGAGGCACCGCAACTAATGGAGGGAGCCCCACCCTGGTCCTCTGCGGAGGAGGAGGAGGAAGAGGAGAGGGAAGAGGAGGAGGAGGAGGAGGCCTGGCAGCCCTCAGGACCACCCACACCGCCTGCCCCACCACTGCCCCCTGGACCTCCACCGCCTGCCCCACCACTGCCCCCTGGACTGCCTGCCCCACCGCCTGCCCCACCACTACCTCCAGGACCACCACCACCATCCCCTGTTGGACCTTCCCCTTCCCCCACCCATAGCCTTTCCCCTCACTCTCCTGCCCTTCCTGTTCCCATCCCACCCCCTTTCCTTGCTGTTCCCCCCCAGGAGCAGCCTGACCAGCCTCAGGAGGGGACGGTCAGGGAGATAGAGCCCTACTCTGCCCTCTTGGAAGAGTGCAGGTATTGAGAGGGTGTGTTGAGAGGATGGAACATGCCCTCTTGCGGCTGGTAGCCGAAAGAGGGCATGGTGCCAGCAGCCATACACCCTCTCAATAACTGCACCTCTTCTGCCCCCCTCACCTGAGGTAGCTCAAGCTGCTCTTGGGGGGCACCCACCCTCTTTCCCTGCGTTATGTGTTATATGTAAATAGTTATATTTTTCAAAAGTTTAAATTTTAAAAAGTTTTATACTTGAATTAAAATTTTTTTTATAGTTTAAACTTTCCTGTGTGGTTTTAACCTTGTAGCATCAGCAGTTTAGTGGACAGAGTCCAAGGTAGATAGGGGTTCAGGAGAGACTGCTGAATGGGCCCTTTTCAATATAACAACAAGGTGACATATAGAAAGTTTGACAATCTTTATTGAGGTCTGTCATTCATTCTATTACCTGCTAGCCACTCTGATGTCAAATCATTGCAGAATCTAGGAAAGCAGCAAATGAATGCAAGGGTATATGCAACTGTAGGTAGATGACGACATCTCAGCTATGATGTGCAAAGTAAGCCAGTCCCTGTTCCAAAGTAAATGGCTACATAAGGAAGAGAATATAAGTCACTGTGGTAGATTTGTTGTTGAGGAATAGGGTTACTGCTAGTAAGAGTTGGCTCCACCCCAGGAGAATCCAAATGAGACATGTGGGTTTTTCTTCCTTTCACGGAAGGTGATGGAAGTAAAGGCCAGATACCTCAATCTACCTCCTGGTTCTTGAGCTGCACTATTTTGGTTAAGCAGGTGTGGAAACCACAAAGATGCTCACAGCTGCACTGCTCTCAGTAATACAAAACTCCATCTGACAATACTGCAGTTGCCTGTCTAAGACACCTGAAAACAGAAAAGAGGAGAAGCTGGTTTACACAAGGTTCACAAACAGGGGGTTCAACCCCCAAGGTCCATATCTGTCCTCCCTTCCCTGAAGCAATGTGTTAACCTCATTTATGTTGAGCTGCTTAGATGTCACCGTGGTATAGTTGTTAAAGCAATAGCCTTAACTCGCTGATGGTGTGGGCTAATATCACCTGTAATCCTCCACTGCTACTGTTTAGAACTCATGTGAGGGAATAGACTAACTGAAAACAAAAAGTTTGTGTGCATATAACAGCAGGAATGCGTGCCATGGTGTTCTATGAGGCCAACATTATCAATTTACTATTGTTCCTGAAAGTCATCAAGGATACCTGTGTGAAGAGAACAATAGAAGTGTGAAACATTTATTTCACTCATCAGAAGAGTGACTCAAGTGAAGAATATTAGAGTAAGCAAATAAAGGTTACCATATATCATTCTCACCTACAACTGTTTGGCTAGGTGCAAGCTGGTGTGCTGAGCTGCTCGTCTGGTCTCTCTCTGGCAAACACATAGGTGATGAGCAGAGTTAATCTGAAATGAAGAATAGAGAGAAACTGTTAACAAAGACCTATGTCTCCAAAATTAAACACTGAAGTTGTGGCAGAACACACACCTAGAAGTAACAGAGGTGATAACATAACTTTAGACTCCTTATTAAAAATGGCAGCCATTAGGCACTCACTAGGAGTTTTCCACCTGAACCATGTACACTGATTGGATGTCCACTGAATGGCAATGTTCCCCCCCCCCCAACACACCCGACCTATTCTTATCAATGAGTTAGTACACAGAACCATTCCTCACCTGATTTTAACTTGCCTGTAATTTGATTCTACAAAGAATTAACTTTAACTCTATGAGTAAACCTTCTCAGATGTATGAACACATCCATTTTACTTACATATCCATTTTTCTACCAGCATAGTCTTTATCAGTCTTCTCAGTCATTTTTGTCAGCCCTGTGGAATGGAGAGTAGGAGATATCAGAAATAAAATAACTATTATAAACAATAGCACACAATGAAAGCCCATAAAGAGAAGTCAGTTTTTGCTGGTTGGTTTCTTTAGTTCTATCATAAGGACACCTAAGTAGCTTACAAAATATCATTCTCACCTGGACTTACTATCTGAGCTGCTTCTAGAAAAGATAAAACAACATATTAGAATGACATGTAGCTTGTTAATGGCTCTGTGGAATAGAGAGAAATGGGAGGCAGAGATAGGAAAAAAAATGTAAAAGACTAAGACAGAGTAAAGTCTCAAACATCTGCATAAGCAATAGGACAGAATAGAAAGGAAACACTGCTCACCTGGACCTTCTTATACCCATGCACGCCTATGTAGCGTCTGACGTCAGCATGGCGGGAAAACTTTCTCTATGCCTATTGGGCGCCGTTCGGGTGCGGTTCCTTGGCCTGCTTCCTAACCACGCCCATCACACCTCATTGGGTATTCTATGGAGGGGGTGTTTGAACGTGTTCTACAAGTAGCCTGAAAAGATGGCTACACCTTGCAACATGGCTCCAAAGCGAAAATCAAATTTCTTGCATGGAAAGTTGCAGATCCTTGTGGCCCAAATCGGGGCCAACTATGATTCCCTCTTTGGGAGGGAAGCTGATAGGATTGGGATAGAAGGCCAGCATGCTATCTGGAGAAGAATCTGCAGTGACATAGATGCTGTACACCATCAGGGCCGTGATATAGAGGCTCTGAAAAAACAGTGGCGTGCCCTGCGGAGAGAGGTCCGGCGGAAGCAGGAACGGATTGATGCGCAGGGTCCTTGCGGCAACCTCCAACTGACTGTCCTGGAGAGTGAGGTGATGGACATAGTGGGTCCTGGAATAACACCTGTTGTGGGAGCCATTGATACTTCCCTGGGGCACCAAGGTAAAATCACTTTACATAGAAGCCATTGACTTGTTGGTGTTTTAAACTCATATTTTATATCTTTCTAAACTACAACAGTACTATACAACCAATGCAATTCATAGTAATATAATAAAAGCCATTGCCTGTTTTGATACTCTTGGAAGCCTAACATGTGGAATACGTTGCTAATGTTCCATATGTTAGCCTGCATAATACCTTGTAAATGACCAGATGTACAGTATTGTGACCTGTGATGCAATTCAAATGATGTTCTCAGATGTTACCGCTTTCAACTAATACCAATGTGTATTTTCTTGTCTTTTTGCAGAGGCGTCCCATCCTCCTTCTGCTGCTGATAGGGATGAAGGGGATGAGGAGGAGGAGGAGGAGGTAGCAGTGGCTGGCACATCATACGCCACCCCTCCTCCTCAGAACAGTGATACGCAAGCTGCACCGGCGCCCCCCCCTTCATCCCCACGATGACAACAGGGCAGTAGAGGAGGGGGAAGAGTTGGAGGGGGAAGAAGAGGTGGATGAGGTCGGAGCCCTGGGGGAGGAAGATTTCCATCAGGGTGATGAGCTGGAGGCCCCCCCTGATGAGCTCCACCGTCAATTGGTGGAGGTGGGTGACCACATCCACCAGAGGCAAACTTTGCTCATCAGGGAGGTGGCTGAGATAAAAGAAGCCACACATGTCATGAACCAGCACCTGGCCTCCCTGGTGGCCGAGCAGTCTGCAACACGTGCCCTGCAGGCTGCAATGCTGGAAGAGCAGGCAGGGACACGCCGGACTCTGGAGGACATGTGTGGCATTCTTTCACACCTTCTCCCCCAGCTCATCACCCAGACTGCCTCCCATGGGGATCCTGGAGCTCAATCCACCTCCCAGACCTCCCCCAGCCAGGCTCCCACCAGGCAGGGTTCCCCCCCGGCCACCCGTGGCCGGGGTCGAGGCCGTGGCCGGGGAAAGGGAAAAGGAAAGGACCCCCATTAGGACCCACTATGTCCTCTGAACACTCCCAGGCCAGTCATGCCGCATGGACCCTGGGGCTCCGCTGGACCTCCTCTGCATGTACACGCCACAGCCTCTATATCATGGTTCAGTCACTGCAGATCTTTCATCCAGATAGCCTCCTGGCCTGAGTGCCAATCTTCATCGGCTTCAACTCCCATCGAGGGCATCATAGTTGGATAATAACTATTACACCCTTCCAAGGATCTGTAGCTCTCCAGGAGCCATGTTGCTACCTTCATTCACCACTCCAATTGTAAGCAGTGCAACCTATGCCATCTGTTGGCAGCTTGGACATTTGCCTGACTTCATCTTAAGATGCAACCCGTGCCATCTGTTGGTAGCCTGGACATTTGCCTGACTTCATCTTTGTCACAGGAAATGAAAGACTTCTTCCTTTGAACCAGGAAGCATTTAATTTTGAATTGCACACAGCACAGCGGGTTCTCTGAAGAAGCCTCCTTGGCAAAACGCGTCAGAACCCTGCCGGACCATCGCTGTATGGACTTTGAAGTTAAGTTTGCTTGCACTTTTTGAAACTATATTTTTTTTGAATCATTGAATACTCACCTATGTTATGGACATGCTAAACAGAATGAAGCACTTTCAATGACCAATCTCTTTAGGGGTTTGTTCCCCATCCTGAGTTTTTTCTATTCCATCCGTGGATTCTGAGCACCATCTGAGTTAAATAAGGTATTAAATACTTCTTCAGGCTTGTTCCCTTTTGTTTTTTGTGGTTGCATCCTATATTATGCATATTTCCATCTATTATGTACAACAGCAAGTCAATGGATTTATGTTTTACAATAAAATCCATCAAATAAATGAAACATATATAGCTGACAGTGTGTTTGTGTTTCAGCTTATATTGTATTCGTTAGGTGCTTCACGGAGCTACATTGCTGTATCATGTGGTTTACAGAGGTATGTCCCAACAGTGTCATGAACGACCACTAGGCCAGTTAGGGTTTGAGGATACCCCTAATGGATATGCATAGTGGTAGATTTGATGGCTGACACCTCCATTAGATGCAGGTCTCTCATGCATGCTCATTAGGGCTATCCCTTACAATCCTCTTATCCCACCTTTCACAACCTAGCTCCCTATGCATCAACATCTGTCCCTCTCTTTTCTGTTATTTTCCTTGATGCATACCAGGGGAGGGGAGGGGAGGGCTGGAACCTACATGCCATCTCTCCATTCCACCTCAAAACCTAGTGTTTCTCCCTAATCTCCTTCCATCCCCAGTGTCAACCTTTCACCCTTTCTGTTTGCAAATACCCTTGCATCCCTAATCTCTCCTTGCCTCCATGACATTCTCCACCTCTTGCTTTTATCTTTTCTCATTCCAGACTACTATCCAGCATATCTCTCCCCCCCCCCCCCCCCAAGTCTGGCCATATCTAGACACCTCTCCTGCATTCAACTTAAGAATCTCATTAATATGTATCCCATCTGGTGCAGTAGCTGCCTTGGTTGATGACATATTTCCCATATTTAAACACAGGTTCCCATCCATTCCACTTGGAGTTAATTGAAAGTTGTAGGCCCCCTCCGCTCTTTCTTTTTGGTGTACTCTGCTAATATGGAAAATGGAGGTGGGGCAGACCATGACATTATGAAAGCAGGGAGAGTGGTGGGTGTGGGCATCTGTGTGTAACCTGACCTGGCCCCTTCTTTTCCCTAACAATTGATTCCCCTCCACACTTAACACAAAACCTAAGTCCTCAACAATCCCTCACACCAACACCCAGAAAAATCCATAAACTAAAGAAATACAGATAATGGGGGTGGGGAGGAGTGTCAAAGGCAGAAGGGAGTATAAAGGAGAACAGGCAAGTCATAGCACAAAGTTTCATCATTGAGGAAACGGAACACCACAAACACCAACTCACATGAGGAGGTCTTACATAGGAAAAATGGCTGTGCCAAAGCTTTCTATATACTAAGCACGCCTAATTAGCGTCTGACGTCATAGGAACTGTTAGGATTCAAATCTACTTGGATGTGCATTGGATGCCGTTTTGCCATATACAGCTGTAGTGACGTTGTAGTCATTTCCTTCACATCTCTAAGCTTTGATACGAAGCTCTATGTTCTAAACAAAGTTACCTCTATAGCTCTATGCCTTAAGGCATTGCTTTTCATCTTCCATACATCAGGGGGTTCAAGTCTTGAGTAAGGTTAGCAAATAGTTTATATTCATTTCTCAGCCAGGACACCTGGTAACTCTTTAGCCTTGCCTTTACATATCAATATTTTGCTTCAGCTTTTATTATGTGCAGCCATTGTCTAATATTTAATGCAACCTGTTCTCTCTCATGCTGAACACCCTCCCCCACCAAAAACATCCCCCCCTAACTGGATCATTCTTCAACACCTGTCCAAGCCCTCTGAAGTTTGATTTAACTCATAGCTGTTGGCCAATGCCTACATTGCATCAAAAGAAACACATTCCTACTAGAATGGTTTGTAGTTAGGAGTAAATGAAAGCATCTCATGCACCTGTGGCTGCAGAATGCTGAGGAGAAACAGCAAATTCCACCACTTCTGAGAACTGTTAGGATGCAAGGAAACAAAAGTGAACAACAAACAGCACTGCAATCGGCTCTCTTTTGAAAGCAAAGAAAAATCAGCACACATTATCAGCACTTAAAAAGAGAATAAACAGATACACACCTTAACATTCAGCTTCCCTCATTGCAAAATGGAGGTCTTCAGTTGCACAAAACTGACCTCATTGTGACCTCATCAATCTGCACCTTCAAAGTAGTATGCCACAATTAAAAGATGTGCTGGGTGTAGAACTCACAACCTCTGGATGTTAGGAGCACAGGCTGGCTCCTAACACATAGAGCTACAGCTGCTTCTACTTAGGTCCATCTCACCACCCTTTCATATCATACTTGACTGAGCTGTCTATGCTCATTAGCTATCATATCAGGATGAACTCAAATAAGTTTAAGCAAAGGAATGCCTAAAGATTTGGAAGGTTTTCAAGTAGAAAACAAATATCAAATATGTATTAAAGAATTGCAGCACAAATGATGCTGATCGGTAAGGGCAAAAAAACACCACTTTTCCGGGTATGACGCCTAAACGGAACAGTTTACTTACAGTCATATATCCATTAGTACAGTGCTTAGAATGAAGATTAGCGTGTGAGAAAAATGGAGCTCCACCTCACATGCATTCCAGCACACTTGGGAATATGGGTTTGGGGCTCAGTGAAAGCAGCGCTTTTAACCATTGAGCTACCACTCTTTTGTCTCAGCCTACTATGACATTATAGCTAAACTCCTTTTCCCTTAGCACTTCACTAAGATATGATATGACAAGGGAGCCAGAGACATTGGAGCAAAAGGTGCTGTAGGTCAGTGAGGAAAGGCACTCTACCAATCTTCCGGGCTTTGAGGGTTCAAATCCCAGCCTGTATTTTACTTGTGGCATATCTGCCTTCCAGGTGCACCTTAATGATGCTTTCCACTTCTTATAGGAGTTGAATATAACATTACTGTACAACTTTGCTGTGTAGCAGAAAAATAAACTTTTCCCCCTTCCATGCTAAGAATTTGAGTTCAACTCATCTTATATTTCTCCTTTTAAACATGGCAAGTCAGTTCAGCGAAGGGCCACTAAGATGGTCTCAGGACTCAAGGATCTCCCATATGAAGAACACCTAAGCAGGCTACAGTTATATTCTCTTGAAGAACGCAGAGAGAGGGGAGACATGATAGAGACGTTCAAATATCTTACAGGCCGTACCGAGGTGGAGGAAGATATCCTTTTTCTTACAGGTCCTATGGCAACAAGAGGGCATCCGCTCAAACTCAAGGGTGGGAGATTTCATGGTAGCATCAGGAAGTACTTCTTCACCGAAAGGGTGGTCAATCGTTGGAATGGCTTTCCACGTCAGGTAGTTGAGGCCAGCAACGTGCCCAAGTTCAAGAAACGATGGGATAAACATGTGGGTTCACTTAGGGGAATTGCTTAGAGGGAGTGTTCTTTTAAGGGGAAGGTTCTTTTGAGTGGGCAGACGTGTTGGGCCGATGGCCCTTTTCTGCCATCATACTCTATGTTTCTATGTTTCTAAGGCAGGTCTGCTTGTTGACATTGCACGGCAGCTGCCTGAAGATTTAAAACTGTAGTGCTGGGATGGGATGGGATGGGTGGGCAGAAACCAACTGGCGACCGCCAATTATTGGAGAAGTCGTGGCCCATGTGGCCTCACTGTTCTGATGCCCATGTAGAATCAAGACCCTAGAGCTCCTGCACTAACCCCACACTAATCAGTCAGCATGCAGCAGAACTGCGTTGACCCTGCCAGCCCATCTCTCTGCACAGCACCTTTCCATTTTTCCCTCTCATCCCCCACATGCAGCAGAACCCTGATGACCCTTTGACCGCAAGGTCGACATACCTCCATTCTGAAAAGCAGCAGCGGTGGCAACCCTGAACAGGCTGCTTTGCTGCCAGGGTCTTCCCTCTTCTGCCGACAGAAGGAAGGCCCCGGCATCGAAGCAGCCTGTTCAGTGCTGCCGCCGCTGCCGCTTTTAAAAATGGATGTATGTTGGCCTCGTGGTCAGCGGGATTCTGCTGTGCAGGATGGGAAGGAGGGATGGATAGATGTTGCACAAGGGGATCTCTCGTGGCCTGGCTGTCATACAGCTGCGGTTGGGGGACCCCTGATCTAGGAGGCTTGATATTTGAATTCTCTCAATGAAATACATATCCTCCATATCCTCAAAAATTGCCAAATAGGAAAGTTGATTTTCTCAAATTGTATGGATGGAATCTTGAAAAATGCAATCATGAATTCCGCTCCACTGACTTCCTATAAAGAGTAGTACAAAAAACATCCTAGTTTTACGTACTCATATATTCAAAATGTCAATCTATACCATAACCCTATTTTCTCATAGAAAGTTGAACTATACACAAAATATTTTATTTTTCAAACTTGTCCATATATAAAGTAGCAACTGATTGGCCCCCATTGCCACTCCTGAATTTGCTGGTATATTTCATCTTGATAAAAGAAATAGTTCACAAAGATGACCCACTCTGCCAAACGCATCAGGAAATCAGTAGAGATACGTTGATCTCCACTCCATTGTTCTAACGCTTCTTGAATCACTTGTAACGCACCTTCCTGAGGAATTCATGTATATAAGGAGGTAACATCCAAGGTCGCAAAATAAACATCTCGTGTGGAGCCTGAATATGTTTACAAAATCCTCAAAAAATGAGATGAGTTTTTCACATAAGATTGTACCGTCATAGCTTCTTATCACAACAACAATCTGTAAACTTCAACAATGGTTTCAACACTGATCATCTGGTATTCACAATAGAACATCCTGGTGGACCCACAAGCATTTTATGTATCTTAGGGAGCAAATATATCCTTGGTTTCCTAAGATGATTCTCAATTAAAAATTGATACTCTTTTAATGTCAACATCCCTAGATTATAAAACTGGTTAACCAATTCCAAAATTTCTCCTGATAATCGGGCAATAGATCCTTTTCCAATTTTTTATAAGTCACTGTGTCCATAAATTGATGTCTCACGTCCTTTTCATATTGACTTCTACTTTGAAGAACCGTGGTTCCCCCCTTGTCAGCTTTCATAACTACAATATCATTATTTTCAATAAGTTGTTGTAATGCTATATATTGTTCTCTTGTAATATTACTTCAATGCCTATAATTAGATGGTATATTTTCATATTCCTCCAGATCTTTCAGAGCTAAATCTTGAAATGTGATAAATATAGGATCCATAGGGTCCAGAGGGACCCATTGTGAAGGTAATTTACAAATACAGAAGTCAACAGAACAAGAATTTATTTTATAAAAACAACAAAAAAACCCTTTAATTGAAGCTTCCTATTAAATCTAAAAAAAATGCAACCCTTAGTTGAAAAAAAATCAGAGCATTCTTCTATAACAAAACCTAACCCTAAGTTCAGAATATGATGCTTCAATGCAGTCAATTGAACAGAAGAAAGATTAACTATTGTTCTTGTTGCATAGGTTGTGTTTTCGTCCCTTTTCTGTTGGAGGCTCTGCCACTTTCTCGTTGCATCTGCCGGGACTGTCCTCTGGATACTACCACATTTTGGAGAAGTCGGGGGGAATGTGGTGAAAGCATTTAGCTTAGCGGGGTTTTAAAAAAGGTTTGGATAAATTCCTAAAAGGGAAGTCCATAGGCCATTATTGAGATGGCTTGAGGAAATCCACTGCTTATTCTTAGGATAAGAAATGAAATCTGTTTTATTACTTGGGATCTAGCTAGATACTTGGGGCCTGGGTTGGCCACTGTTAGAAACAGGATGGACCTTCAGTCTGTCCCAGTATGGCAATTCTTATGTTCTTCTGCCTGTTAATGGCACCTATATGATGGTCCAGTAGGTGCATAAATGTAGTAGTTAGAGTGGGATATGGGCCTAAGTCCCCATCTCTATGGTTAAAAATATAGAAACATGATGACAGATAAAGGCCAAATGGCCTATCCAGTCTGCCTATCCATAGCATCCACTATCTCCTCCTCTTCCTATTGGCTAAGGCTCTTTACACCTGCATTGTGATGTCATAGAGCTTTATGGTTATAGAAACCTAGAAACATAAAGGCAAATAAAGGCCAGATAGTCCATCCAGCCTATCAATCCACAGCATCCACTATCACCTCCTCTCCCTATTGGCTAAGGCTTTTAAACCTGTATTGTGATGTCATAGAACTCTGTGGTTATAGAACATGATGGCAGATAAAGGCTAAATGGCCCATCCAGTCTGCCCATCCGCAGTAACCATTATCTCTTCCTCTCTCTAAGAGATCCCATGTGCTTATCCCACGCTTTCTTGAATTCAGACAGTCTCTGTCTCCACCACCTCTTCTGGTTGACGACAATATCCAGTAAGCTACTCCAAGAACCTGCTTGCTGCTCAAGGACTAGCCATAACATTTGAAGCTGTCATACAGACATAAATGTACTGTTTAATTCACATATTTGACATGTGTGTTGTGTATGGGGGGGGGGGTCAGTGACCACCAGTGAAGTGTGTGGGGAGGGACATGTTTACATCCCTCTAGTGGTTATCTGGTCAATTAGGGCACCTTTTTTGACACTTATTTGTTATTAAAACAGGTCTAGCCCCAGACGTCCAAAATGTGACCAGGAAGTATTCTTAAATGTTTGGTTATGGCAGAAAAACGTCTATCACAAGCCCACCCTAGTCACAACCCCCTTGAGATTTGCATGAACTACAGGCGAACAGCATGGAAAATAGGTTTGTTTGTTTTTTATATATAATATTTCTTTATTGAGCAAACCAGTACACACATAACATAACAGAGTAAAGGGACATCCATCAATCCAGAAAAAACCGCCCTACCGGGCATACAGAGAATCAAATTAGAATGGTTTGGTGAGAAAAACATCCATTTGTCTCTTTATGCCACTTTTAGGACATTTTTCTCTTTTGAAAATAAACCATTCAATAAGTTACATGTGTAAGTCCAGGCCATACTCCATCAGACTCTCCCTATGTGTACACCTAAACTAAACTAAACTAAACCTTAAGTTTATATACCGCATCATCTCCACGGATGTTGTGGAGCTCGACACGGTTTACATCCCTCTAAAACATGACTGCAGATAAAGGCCAAAAGGTCCATCCAGTCTGCCCATCTGCACTATCCACTATCTCCTCTTCTCCCTAAGAAATCCCACATGCCTGTCCTATGCTTTCGTGAATTCAGACACAGTCTGTTTCCACCACATCTATTGGGAGACTATTCCATGCATTTACCACCCTTTCTGGAAAAAAAAAGTATTTCCTTAGATTACTCCAAAGCCTATCACCTCTTAACTTCATCCTAAGCCCTCTTATTCCAGAGCTTCCATTTAACTGAAAGAGAATCGCCTCATGCACATCTATGCCACGTAGGTATTTAAACATCTCTATCATATTTCCTCTCTCCCATCTTTCCTCCAAAGTACTGTACTGTTCCCTCGGGTTCTTGCAGCCCAAATGCATGACCTTGCATGTCTTAGCATTAAATTTTAGCTGCAAATTTCAGAACATTCTTCAAGCTTCGCTAGGACAGGTTGTTCACCCTCTCCAAGGTAGGGAGAACGAGAGGGCACTCTCTAAAGATGAAAGGGGGTAGATTCCGTACAAACGTAAGGAAGTTCTTCTTCATCCAGAGAGTGGTGGAAAACTGGAACGCTTTTCCGGAGTCTGTCATAGGGGAAAACACACTCCAGTGATTCAAATCAAAGTTAGACAAGTTCCTGCTGAACAAGGACGAACGCTGATAGGGCTAGTCTCAGTTAGAGTGCTGGTCTTTGACCAGAGGGCTGCCGTGTGAGCAGAGTGCTGGGCAGGATGGACCACTGGTCTGACCCAGCAGCGACAATTCTTATGTTCTTATGTTATTCACACCATCAGGGGTGTCTATTCTATTGCTGATTTTGTTATCATCTGCAAAGAGGAAAATCTTATCCGACAACCCTTCAGCAATATCGTTTTTAAATATGTATTGCACTGTTACTACTTGAAAATCAATAAAGATTTATTAAAAAAAAAAAAACAAAAAAAAAGTTAAAAAGAACAGGCCCAAGAACAGAACCTTGAGGCACACCACTGGTAACATCCCTTTCCTCAGACTGAACTCCATTGATCACTACCCTCTGTCGCCTTCCACTCAACCAGTTCTTGACCCAGCTTGTCACTTTGAGGCCCATCCTGAGGGCACTCAGTTTATTTATTTTGTACATGATATTGCTGAAGGGCTAACTGGTAAGATTTGCCTCTTTGTGGATGATACCAACATCTGTAATACAGTAGACACCCCTGATGGTGTGGAAAATATGAGGAAGGACCTAGCGAAGCTTGAGGAATGGCCTGAAATTTAGCAGCTAAAATCGAATGCTAAGAAATGTAAGATCATACATTCAGGCTGCAAAAAAATTGAGGGAGTGGTGCAGTTTAGGGGGTTAAGAACTTTTGTGCATGAATGAAGAGCGGGACTTGGGTGTGATAGTATGTGATGATCTTTAGGTGGCCAAACAGATTGAAAAGGTGACAATGAAAGCTAGAAGGATGCTAGGGTGCATTGGAAGAGGAATGGCCAGTAGGAAAAAGGAAGAATTGATGTCCCTTTATAAGACTCTGGTAAGACCTCATTTAGAATATTGTGTACAATTCTGGAGACCGCACCTTGAAAAAGATATAAACAGGATGGAGTCAGTCCAGAAGAAGGCTGCTAAAATGGTCAATAGTTTTGTCATGAGGCATATGGGGACAGACTTAAAGATTTTAATATGTTAGATTGTGAGCCCACTGGGACAGACAGGGAAAAATGCCTGAATAAATTCAAAACGAATGCTAGGAAGTTCTTATTTACTTAATGTGTGGTGGACACCTGGAATGCGCTTCCAGAGGACGTAATAGGGCAGAGTACGGTACTGGGGTTTAAGAAAGGATTGGACAATTTCCTGCTGGAAAAGGGGATAGAGGGGTATAGATAAAGGATTACTGCACAGGTCCTGGACCTGTTGGGCCGCTGCGTGAGCGGACTGCTGGGCACGATGGACCTCAGATCTGACCCAGCGGAGGCATTGCTTATGCTCTTATTCATGCAAACCGTTCTGAGCTCCTCTGTGAGGACAGTATAAAGAATTGAATAAATGAATGTATACTTTGGAGGAAAGATGGGAGAGAGGAGATATGATAGAGGTGTTTAAATACCTATGTGGCATAGATGTGCATGAGGTGAGTCTCTTTCAATTGAACGGAAGCTTTTCCTCCTTCAGTGCAGGTTTGGCACAACAAAGAACAGAACATAAGAACATATCATACTAGGATAGACTGAACATACATCAAGTTCAGTATCCTGTTTCCAACAGTGGCCAACTCAGGTCCCAAATACCTAGCTAGATCCCAGGAATAAGCAGTGGATTTCCCCCAAGCCATCTCAATAACAGTCTATGGACTTCTCTTTTAGGAAATTATCCAAACCTTTTTGAAACCCTGCTAAGCTAACTGATTTCATCACATTCTCCGGCAACAAATTCCGGAGTTTAATTACACAGTGTGTGAAGAAATATTTTCACCAGTTTTTTTTTAAAACTACTACTTAGTAGCTTCATCACATGCCCCCTTGTCCTAGTATTTTTGGAAAGAGTGAATAAGCGATTCAAATCTACCCTTTCTACTCCACTCAGTATTTTATAGACCTCTACCATATCACCCCCGAGTTGTCTCTTCTCCAAGCTTTCCTCATAAGGAAGTCGTCCCATTCCTTTTATCATTTTCTAATTCTGCTATATCTTTTTGAGATATGCAAACCAGAATTGCATACAATATTCGAGGTACGGCTAAAGCGGCTAGAGCTGCATTGTGACATCATGACATTATTATTTCATGGCACAAACAGAACCTACGAGGGATCTTCAAAAAATTTCCACACTTTCATATTTTCGTGGGAGAAGTAGTACAAGGGTGTGTTAGTAGGATGCTGGGGAAAATTTACTGGAAAACAGGGTGACTATGTGGTAAAGTGATGTAATTTGCTTTTGATATATTTAATAAATAGTGTTAAAAAAAAATAAAATTGCAGAAACCTTTTGAAGTTCCCTCGTATATTCTGACATTATCTTTCAATTAATTTGTAATCAGTCTGAAAGGAAAGCTACCTTCTCTGTCCCCACCCCCAACACCTAAAAAGACCCTGTGGCCCTGATTCTATATGTGGTGCCTAGGAAATTGGCGCCAACTAGTGGCGTAAAGCGCAATTGCTTAAAAGGTACACTGTGTAGAATCATGTTTAGGGCCGCCTAAGCGGCATTAGGTGTCACTGTTGTTGTTTGGTGCCATCAACTCATGCTTGAGTCCTGGCGACTTGATGAACTCTGGATCTTAAAGGAAATTGGTTTTGTGCTGGTCTGGAAACGTGCCCAGCCATCTGATTGCAGGTCGTCGTCCTCTTCGCCTGGTTCCTTCGATCCTACCCAAACATGACGTCCTTCTCCGGTGATCTCTCTCTCTTCTGATGGTGTGACCAAAATAACTTCATCTGTTGGTCTTCGAGTGATGAAGCATCTTAAATTTTAGGTGCACCCTATTTATGCTAGGGGTTTCTTGGCCTAAATGCCAGCGTCTAACTCAAAAATTTGCCCAGATCCACCCCCAGTTTTATCTATGCACTTTGCACTAGGCACCAATTGTGCCTAGCAAGTTGTGTGCCTAACTTTCAATTAACTCCAATTAAGGAGGAGTTACGTTCCAATTGCTGGCTTTGATTAAGCCTATTAGTCAAGTTAGGTTACCTACATCGGTTAGACGCAATGTACAGTAGGGGCCTGAATCTATAAAGGCCGCCTAAATTTAGGTGCCTCTTAGATGCTTAACTTAATTGGTAAAATACTCTTAATAGCTTCAATAATTGGTAAAATAATAATAATAATAAATGGGCGGTAGGCGCCTATCCGATTCTGTAAAAGAGAGGCACCCATCGCAAGGCGCTTTGCGGTGCCTAATGCCTAAGCGGGCGTTTCTGTGGGTGGAGTGTGACCCAGGCACTGCTAAGCACGATTCTCCAAAGACTTAGGCACCTGAAATGTTAGGCCTTTAAAACCCTCGCCTACATTTCAGATGCCGAAGTTTTTACATAGGCGCCACTCGCCGTGATTAGGTGAACAACACCTAAGTGCGATTGACATGCGGCCAGCGCCATTTTTTTCTAAGCGCCAGCTAATTTAGGGGCCGTTTGTAGGATCAGCCCCTAGGGGAGAAATTCTGTATAGGACGCCGGTCTCCGCTGCCGCCTAAGAAGCAGCCGAGAATTGCGTACTGCCGAACTGTACAGAATCGCGTCTGCCCTAATGGACAGATGCTTAACCCAGCCTAACCACCCCGATTATTTAACCAGCACCCATGTCACAGGCGCTGGTTAGAGAATCGCGCCTAATCCCTTGTCATCAGCTGATCGTGGCAAGGAAATCTCCCTGCCCTGATCAGCTGAGTGCCCACGGGCAGGGAACCCCTGAACCCCTCTGTGAACAAATCCAGCAGAAGCCCATTTCCTCCCGCCGCCACCCCCCGCAAAACCCCCGCAAATGTCTGAGGCAGAAGAGATACCCACTCCATCCTGCCACCACCTCATCCTCCCTGACAGTGCCCATTCCCTCCTGCCGGAACTGCTGACACCCCCTCCTCACTCACAAATCCCTCAGCAGGAGGGATGCCCACTCGCTCCTGCCACCACCCCCACAGAACGTCCCCCCCTCCCAGCGACAACCCCCCTCCAGAGTCCTCCCCACCTGTAGACCTCCCAGCACCCACTTAACTGGTAGACCCCCCCCCCCCTAGCACCTTCCCCAGCCCACACCACACCCCTATACCTTTTAAAATAAAAGTCCGGCCAGAGGGATGCATATACCCTCTGGCCTGTAGGCCTACTACTCCAAAATGGCAGGCCTTCCTCTTCCCATTGCATCCTGGGATGCAGTGGGAGTGGCCTAAAACTCCAATTGGCCAGATAACTAAGGCCCCTCCCGTGGAGGTGGTGGCAAGAGGGAGTGAGCATCGCTCCTGCCATGGACATTTGCAGGGAGTTCGGGGTTGGTGGTGGGAATGGGCATCCCTCCTGCTGCGGACATTTGCGGAGGGTTCGGTGTTGAGGCGGGAGTGAGTGGGAATCCCTCCTGCTAGCCAACTTCAAGGTGGGAGATTCCTACCATGGCCTCTCACCTGATCAAGGCAGAAAGATTTCCTTGCCACAATCAGCTCAGCAGCCATATCTATTTAAAATGCAGGCCAGCATTTTACTGGCCTACATTTCCGGCGTCTATCATGGCCCTAGGGAGATGCTTATGGTCTCTTAAGTTCACCCAAGGCCACTTTCGGGCAAAACCATGCCCAAGCCCAGCCTTGGGCGAGTTTAAGTGTCCCGTTGCGTCTCCCTACACCCACGACAGACACCAACATTGTAGGTGGCCTGCCTTGGGGTTTCTTTTTTCTAAAATGTGTCCTGATTGGCTGGTTAGATAGTGGTAGGAGGCCTACCGCTGACCGCAATTGGGACACCATTTACAGAATTTGCCCCTAGGTGCCTAACTTTAGGTGGACTTTATAGAAACAGAGCCTGTGTTTTTATACCCTGGGGATATGGCCTCCTCTCTAACCAGAAAAAAAGGAGGGGGTAGGGAACCAAGAAAGCAAACTTTCCCTTTGTGATTTAAACTGGCAAAAAAAAAAAAAAAAAAGTATTGTTATGCATGTTTCTGCCTTTCTTTTACGGGTTCAGAATCCTGTGTATTTACTGACTTTTTGTTCTCTTCCCTGGTGAACGCTTCTGCTTGTTTTCATGCATCTTCACAACTTTTACTTTCTGCAGCCTTTAACTGATCAGAGGAGACAACGATTTCATATTAGGTTATTTTGTTTCATATGGATATCTATAATTTTATATAAAAGCGTTTTTCACATGCATAAAAAGCTTTTCTAAAGCGATCCCATGCAGTGACCCATCTGTAAGGGAAAGGGAATGGAACCTAAAATGCCACCTTTCCGTGATTATAATCAAAGGGAAAGGGTTTGGGACTTGTAGACTGCCTTTTTGTAGTTTTACAACCAAATATATACCCTTTTGCAAAACTGGGCAAGAGGTTTTAGAATTCCTATGAGCATTCCGTGGGTGACGGGACTAAATCGCGCGAGACAACGGCGCGCCGACTACTGAGTGCAGACAACTGAGCGCAAGGTTGACGGCGCGCCGAAGAAAAGCACTATTTTAAAGGGTTCCGACGGGGGGTGTTGGTGGGAAACCCCCCTATTTTACTTAACAGACATTGCGCTGGCGTTGTGGGGGGTTTGGGGGGTTGTAACCCCCCACATTATACTTAAAACTGAACTTTTTCCCTAAAAAACAGGCAAAAAGTTCGGTTTCAAGTATAATGAGGGGGGTTACAACCCCCCCAAACCCCCCCCAACGCCAGCGTGATGTCTGTTAAGTAAAATAGGGGGGTTCCCCACCAACACCCCCCGTCGGAACCCTTTAAAATAGTGCTCTTCTTCGGCGCGCCGTCAACCTTGCGCTCAGTTGTCTGCGCTCAGTTGTCGGTGCGCCCTTGTCTTGCGCGATTTTGTCTATGAACCCATTCAGTGTGCTGGCCAGCACTAAAAATTTCTTGCACGGTATTATATACTGGTACTTATTTTGGGGCAATTAAAGGTTAAGTGACTTACCCAGAACAGCAGTGGGGGGAAGAGGGTTGGGTAGGGGATGACTTTGGGATGGGCTGCTGGCCTGGGGGGGGGTCTCCTTTGGCAGGAGGGAGTGGGCATCCCACCTGCCATTTTTGCAGCCACGGGAGGGGGGGGGGGTCGATTCCCAGGGGCATTGGGGAGGTCATTAGTGGGGGAGGGGGGCTTTTTTTAATGGGGCAGATACTATGCATGTGTAACATGCACAGCATCTGTGTCCATTAAAATTAAAAGGGCTGAACTATGGTTAGACAGGTAAGAAACTGGTCATGACCTGCTTTTTTTGGATAGCTAAAACCCCCGGGGGGGGGAGGGGGGGAGGTTGTTCATAGCCAAGCGATGTTAGTGCATCAATCGCTTGGCTAGTTTGCTTGGGGTTTTAGCTAATTTGCATGGCCGGATTGGAAAATGGGCAATTAAGGGGAAAAA
Source organism: Geotrypetes seraphini (assembly GCF_902459505.1). Taxonomy (NCBI): domain Eukaryota; kingdom Metazoa; phylum Chordata; class Amphibia; order Gymnophiona; family Dermophiidae; genus Geotrypetes; species Geotrypetes seraphini. The sequence goes on along the minus strand of NC_047085.1, from coordinate 486,730,282 downwards.
CACACTGTGAGCCATTTTGTGCACCGGGTCGGCAAATGTGATCGTTGCTAAAGCAGTCAAAACTGGTTTAGCGACGATCGCTGACTTTAGTGCATCTGGGCCTGAATCCAGTTCATTTAATATGTTCAGGAGTGGAATTTGGTAGATCAATGATGGAGAGTGCTCATTTATCTGCATTGTTTCTGTAATGATGAGGCCGAGCAGCAAATGTCAAAAAGATGAGCCAGTTATCCTCAGACTAAAATCCTTATAAAAATATGAAAGATGATAAATATGGCACATGTAAATGTCCATGACTTCAAGCTAGGTGTGTTTCTGCTAGGAATAGACAGCTGGAAAATTTCCAGTTTATGTCTTTTCCTGTGCCATTTATGGACGTTTTTGGTCATTTTTTTTCAATACATTTTATTGAATTTTATAATAAATTCAAATTGAGCAAATGCTAAATTCAAAGCAAACCGTGGCAGTAATAGAATACACGCTGCATAATCCAAATTGAGAGTTCAGTTTAGCATAAAATCGTGTTTTGAGGATTGAACAATATTACAAAATTGGTCTAGAGGTGACTAATAATGGCAGGGGGACAAATTTTTCACCATCCCCGCGGGAGCTCATTTTCCCATCCCATCCTGTCGAGTTCTTTTCCTGTCCCTGCCCCATTCCTGCAAACTCCATCCTCATCTGCACAAGCCTCAAACACTTTAAAATCATAAGTAGCAACATTCTAGAGCTCAGATTGTGATGTCATAATGCCTCAATCCACCAATGCCTCAGCTCCGTCCTCATCTGCACAAGCCTCAAACACGTTAAAATCATAAGTAGCAACATTCTAGAGTTCAGATTGTGATGTCATAATGCCTTATTCCACCAATGCCTCAGCTCCGTCCTCATCTGCACAAGCCTCAAACACATTAAAATCATAAGTAGCAACATTCTAGAGTTCAGATTGTGATGTCATAATGCCTCATTCCACCAATGCCTAAGCTCTGTCCTCATCTGCACAAGCCTCAGACACGTTAAAATCATAAGTAGCAACATTCTAGAGTTCAGATTGTGATGTCATAATGCCTTATTCCACCAATGCCTCAGCTCCGTCCTCATCTGCACAAGCCTCAAACACATTAAAATCATAAGTAGCAACATTCTAGAGTTCAGATTGTGATGTCATAATGCCTCATTCCACCAATGCCTAAGCTCTGTCCTCATCTGCACAAGCCTCAGACACTTTACAATCATAAGTAGCAACATTCTAGAGCTCAGATTGTGATGTCATAATGCCTCAATCCACCAATGCCTCAGCTCCGTCCTCATCTGCACAAGCCTCAAACACATTAAAATCATAAGTAGCAACATTCTAGAGTTCAGATTGTGATATCATAATGCCTCATTCCACCAATGCCTCAGCTCTGTCCTCATCTGCACAAGCCTCAGACACTTTACAATCATAAGTAGCAACATTCTAGAGCTCAAATTGTGATGTCATAATGCCTCATTCCACCAATGCCTAAGCTCCATCCTCATCTGCACAAGCCTCAAACTCTTTAAAATCATAAGTGTTAGAGGCTTGTGCCGTTAAGGCAGAGCTTACAGGAATGGGGGCAGGGACAGCGACAGAGACAAAACTCATGGGAACAGGACAGGGAAATTGAGTTCCTGCGGCAACGGGGACAAATTTGTCTCCATGCCATTCTCTAGTGCCTAAGCCTTTTGAAAGGTGAGAATGGTCTCACGGCGAAGAATGTACGACGGCTCCAGTGTGTTCAAAACGCGGCAATCAGGCATCTAAAAAACCTCCGTGCCCGTGACCCTGTCTTCCAGGCTCTAGCGGCGGCTCGCTGGCTGCCTGTAGCCAAACGTGTCTTCAAGGGCCTGATGCTAGCGTTCAAATCCTTGCACCACATGGCACCGGGCTACATGATGGCTAAACTTCCTCTGTATGTGCCAAACCGGTCCTTCCGCTCCCAGGATGAAATACGCCTCAAAACGCCCTCCCCCCGGTCGTGCCCTTCAACTACAAACCCTCAAACAACGGTCCTACTCCCACTTCATACCGAGCCACTGGAATCGACTGCCACCACAGATCAGATCTCTTGAAGGACTCTTCAACTTCAGAAAAGCAATAAAAACGTACCTGGATCCATGGACTACAAAGAATTATATTGGTAACTGAACCAGTCTAAGTCACGTAAGGATAACTACACCTAATATGTGCCAACTTAGGATAATAACTTGCATTGTAATCTTGTACTGAAATTATGCATGTTTAACCTGTAACCTGAGCTTCTTGGGGACAATGAGATAGGAGACGAATTAAATAAATAAATATTATGGTTTTTGGTTGCAATGATTCCTTCATTTTATTTATTTATATTTTTTAGCCATTCCGTCATTTGGTCAGTTTCCGATCACAGTGCACATTTTGCAGGAAAAGGGCTCACTTTTCCCAATAGGTAGTGCATGCAATTTTTTAAATATCTTATATATTTTTTTGCTTTCTCAATTTTTATTATTGTAAACCGACCAGGTACTTGTGATGGCCTGTATATCAAATTACAAATAAACTTGAAACATGTGCAGTGGCATGGCAAAGGAAGTTTGCATCCGGGCCAGAGGCACCCGGCATCGCTTCTGCGCTGTGTGCTCCACATGCGCCTCCCTCCCCCCCACGCTGTGCATCCCTCACAATACACCCTTACCCGCAGCCCTCTCCTATCTCTCTTGAAATCTTCGCCAGCTATGAGCAGCATCTCTTCCCCGCTGCTGATGCTAGCTTCATCCTATGATGTCACTTCCTGGTTCCCACACACAGAAGGGACCTCAGAGGAAGGGATGAGTCCGGCATGAGGAGGGATGTTATTGAATGAGAGTACCCAAGAAAGGGACTTGGGGGTAATGGTGGACATGACAATGAAGCTGACGGCATAGTGCACGGCGGCCGCTAAAAGAGCGAAAAGAATGCTAGGTATAATCAAGAAGGGTATTACTATTAGAATGAAGGAAGTTATCCTGCCATTGTATCAGGCGATGGTGCGTCCACATCTGGAGTACTGCGTCCAATATTGGTCTCCGTACCTTAAGAAGGACATGGCGTTACTCTAGAGGGTTCAGAGGAGAGCGACGCGTCTGATAAAGGGGATGGAAAATCTTTCATACGCTGAGAGACTGGAGAAGCTGGGTCTCTTTTCCCTGGAGAAGAGGAGACTTAGAGGGGATATGATAGAGACTTACAAGATCATGAAGGGCATAGAGAGAGTGGAGAGGGACAGATTCTTCAAACTTTCGAATAATAAAAGAACAAGAGGGCATTTGGAAAAATTGAAAGGGGACAGATTCAAAACGAATGCTAGGAAGTTCTTCTTTACCCAACGTGTGGTGGACACCTGGAATGCGCTTCCAGAGAGCGTAATAGGGCAGAGTATGGTACTGGGGATTAAGAAAGGATTGGACAATTTCCAGCTGGAAAAGGGGATAGAAGGGTATAGATAGAGGATTACTGCACAGGTCCTGGACCTGTTGGGCCGCCGCGTGAGCGGACTGCATAGCACGATGGACCTCAGGTCTGACCCAACGGAGGCATTGTTTATGTTCTTATGCCTCCCTTATACCAGGGTGCATGTATGTAGATGTTGCACAAGTGCACTAGTTTATGCGTGTACAATGGTTCACACACGCATGGTGGTTCCACTCCTGAAAAAGGGTGCACTCTTTCTGAAACAGTGCACCTTTCCAATTTCCTAGCACTGTTTTAAGCAGGCCACAGCTATTTCAGCCAAGGGACTTATCAATGTTGCGAGTGGATGCTTTGGGGTTTGTTTGGTTTTTCTAAGGGCTCCTTTTACAAAGCGCGCACTAGCCGAAAATCTACCGCCTGCTCAAAAGGAGGCGGTAGCGGCTAGCGCTCGTGGCACCCTAGTGAGGCTTTGTAAAAGGAGCCCTAAATAAAAACATCCTCTGGGTTATTTTTAGCATGCAAACATTAAAGAGCCACTTTCTGATGTGACCTCAATAATATAAATTGGTCAATCTGACGTCAGAGGAGGGGGCGGGACCGCGACGGAGGAAACAGCTCCGAAGCGGTACTAAGATCGCTAGCAACGCGATCTTGTTTGCAGGCTGTTCCTGGAAGGTAAACAGTGCGGGGAGGCCAGGGGGGGAAGTGGAAGGCCAGGGGGGTGGAAGCCAGAAGCCAGACACCGGGGGGGGGTGGGGGGAATTGAGCAGTCCTTCGGGGTGGGATAGGCAGGCAGGCCTTCAAAGGGGGGGGGGGGGAGACACGTCTTCAAGGGGGGAGGGACAGGCAGGCCTTCAGGGGTGGGATAGGCCTTCAAGGGGTGGGATAGGCCTTCAAGGGGAGGGGACAGGTCTTCAAGGGGGGGACAGGCCTTTAGGGGGGGACAAGCAGGCCTTCAGGGGGGACAGGCAGGCCTTCAGGGGTGGGATGCAGACCTTTAAGTGGGGGGACAAGCCTTCAAGAGGGAAACAGGCCTTCAGGGTTTGTGGCACAGGCCTTTAGGGGTGGGGTGTAGGCCTTCCGGGGGGGGGGGACAGACTTTCAAGGGGGGACAGACTTTCAGGGGATGGGGGCCCTGGTATAGAAGTACATGGAGGGAAGGAAAGGGGTGGGGTTCAAAGAGATGTGCTTATGTCGGACTTTGGGGAGGAAGAAATGGGTCTGAAAATAGAGGAGAGGGAGAGAGTTGATGGACAATGCGATTTAGGGAGAGAAGTTGGACGCAAGGGATGGTGTGGAGGGGGGGGGGGAATAGAGATAGTGGATAGGAGGGTAGTTGGGAAAAGAAAGGGAGAGATGGTGGACCTGGGGTGGTGGGGAAGGAAGGAGAGATGCTGGATGAAAGGTGGATCTGTGGAGGGAGACGAAAAAAAGGAAAGATGCCAGACCTCCTGGGGAGGGAAGAGAAACGGAAGGGGAGGACAGAGATGGAAGATGGATGGTTAGCAGGGAGAAAGAAGAAAGAAGAAGACCCTGGCAAGCAAGTTATCAGAAGACAACAGAGCCTGAGACCAACAAAATTTGAATAATGACCAGACAACAAAAGGTAGAAAAACTAATTTTATTTTCTGTTTTGTGTTTACAATATGTCAGATTTGAAATGTGTATCCTGCCAGAGCTGGTGTTAGACCACAAATGTGAGCTAGGATTTAACAGAGAGGAAAAGTCTTTTTTGTTTGTTTATTTTGTTTACACCACAGTGCCAGTGTGGTTAGGAGAAGGCAAACGGGGTGAAGAGGCTGTAAAATAAACCCTCCAGGATGTTTGAAAAAAAAACAAAACACCCAATTGGGCAGGAAAATCAAATCGAAAAACCAATTCAATAGGCTGAATCGAATCGAATTTTCTTTTTCCTGAATCGGGCAGCACTACTGTATACCAGGTTCCTCAATGATTACAGTGCAGGATTTAGTTAGTTAGTTATATTTGACAGGTTAATCTCAGACCAAAATCCAGGTATAATTCCTAGAAATGGTAATGGTGGCCTTTCGAGTTTAGCACTGATTGAATTTCCCTTGGGTAAAACAAGCCTATTTGCAGCCCCTTCGGGTGTCTCTTGGCTCTAACCTATTTGGTTGCTCCAGGAGCCGAGCCTAGCTCTAGCCAGGGATCATTCACACCCGAACCCTTGAATGGGACGGTTTCCCGGACAACTCAGCATCTCCTGAAGCCCTCCAGTGCCGGACAGCTTCCTCCCTCCATCGTCAACAGCTACTTGCCAAACAAAAGAAGAAACACCCCGTCACTTTTCATCTACACGCTAAGGAGGCATCAAACAGAGTGGCTTTTTTTTTTTTTTTTTTTTTTTTAATTTGTTAGTTGCTTCTTCATGTCTTAGGCCACTAGGTGTGCCAGTGTTACACCAGGTTAGGCTAAGTGCAGTCAAGTCTCCTCATTTCAGCCTCCTGCTGCATCGCCTTTTCTCCACGGAAATTGGAACCAGAGAGGACACATCCTTTTCTGGGCTGCTTGTTTTAATTCATTCTGAAAAGAAAAGATGGGGAATCTCAGAATTCTCTGGGGCCCGGTCTTAAACATGCCCATTTCGGGGTTCACATAGTTCCGTGGAGTTCTGCTTTATCTGCTTCTCTCTCTCCTTATACACCTCCCAGAGAACTCCGTTCCTCAGTTAAGTCACTCTGCGTTTCCCTTCTCCTCCACTGCCAATTCCAGACTTCGTTCCTTTCATCTAGCTGCCCCCTATGCCTGGAATAAATTACCCAAGTTTGTCCATCACGCATCTTCCTTTCCCTTGTTTAAAAGCAGACTGAAAACCCATATTTTTTATATAACTTTCAATCCTTAACCTATTCCTTTGCCCTCCAACCCAGCCAGCTGATTCACTGTTCCCCTTAATTGTATGCATGACATCCTGTTTGTCTTTGGGAAGCAGAGCTGAGATTGTGATGTCATAATACCTCATTCCACCAACAAGAGCCAACCTCATCAGTGATGTCACAATGGCTTCATTGCCCTGTACTCCCCTCTGCCCTCCAACCCAGCCGGCAGATTAACCATTCCCCTTAAATGTATTCATGACATCCTGTTTGTCTGTCTTGTCTGTTTAGATTGTAAGCTCTTTCGAGCAGGGACTGTCTTTTTTGGGACTCTGTAAAAGTGCTGTGTACATTTGGTATGCCCTATGGAAATAATTCATAGTAGTAGTGTGAAGAGTTTCAGTCTTTGGGAAGCAGAGCTGAGATTGTGATGTCATAATGCCTCATTCCACCAATAAGAGCCAATTTCATCAGTGATGTCACAATGGCTTTATTGCCCTGTACTCCCCTCTGCCCTCCAACACAGCTGGCTGATTAACCGTTCCCCTTAACTGTATCCATGACATCCTGTTTGTCTGTCTTGCCTGTTTAGATTGTAAGCTTTTTGGAGCAGGGACTGTTTTCTTACTCTTTGCGACTCTGTGCAGCGCTGCGTGCGTCTGGCAGCGCTACAGAAATAATTCATAGTAGTTTAATCTTCCCGGTTTGGGATTAATGAAGATATCCGTTCATTGACAAATAGGAATGCAGGTGTCTGAACTACAGTAGCTGCTCAAACAGAAGTTAAGGAGCGCCCCCCAGGATTAGCCCCCCTCCCCCTGCAATATAACAAAAGTAACTTCATAATCTATCTTTCTGCAGCCTCTTCTGCATGAATGGTTGCGGGCCTGTTTCGTCCTCGTCGGGCGGCCTTAAACTCTCCAACTTTGTTTTGGGGACAACAAAAACACTTTCACTTTGGGCGCAGACTTTGTCCTTAGGTGTGTCTGGTGTTTCTTGAACCTGATCTGTGAGCAATTTAACTTGAAAAGGAAGGAAAAAAAAAATCCTTACCTTGAGCAGACTAAAGCCTAGTTCTTTACATTAATGCCATAATTGGACGGGATTTTCACGACGAAAAGAAAAAGACGAGGGAGGGGGAAACAGAAATGTAGTCTCTGGGACCCCCATATGAGTTCAGTGTTTATTTGGTGTATTTAACGGATGAGAGAGAAGAGCCAAGTGCAGAGGTTTGTCAGAATAGAGCAGGGAAAGTGTCCGAGGGCTCCGGGGTGCAGCGTTGAACGTTCCAAGCGACCTGATCCGAGGCTCTCGCCAGTGAAACCGGTTGCTTTAAAGGGGCCCGAGCTGGAGATGCGGAGCAAAAAGTCGGTTATGAAAAGCGGCCAGAACGTCTTGGGGGGAAAGTGTGGCGTAATGAAGAAGGTCCAGAGAGCCGAGGGTCTGATTGGGGAAAATACAGCCCTTTGGTCGCAGATCGCGACGATCCATCAGCAGAAGTAAACGTGCAAAGTGGTCTACGGAGACAAGTTTCCTTAAATCGAAAAGTGATTTAAAAAAAAAAAAAATATATATATATACACATATATAGAACTGATCATTTTGCAGGGAGTAAATTTTAAAGATTTTACCTTGTGCAAAATCACTTGGTAAGCGTCTGCAAATTTTAATTTTATTGGGGGGAGGGGGGGTGCAAAATCCCAATTAGTTGAGCTGCTTCTGAAAATAAAAGACACCTTGGACGGCAATTATTCGTTTTTTTAAACCATGCTCTCTATTTTATTTCTCATGAAAACGACTCTGGGGACTTCTTTTGTATTTAGAAGGAAAAAAAAAGTACGTTTCAGCCCTTTCCTTTTTGCGGAGTGCAAATTTTGCACGAAGAAATGATTTACTGATTCCCGATGCAGGATCTTGTTAGTTCTCCACCCCAAATTTCGGTCTCCTTTCCCACGGTGTTCCCCCCCCCCTCATCTTCCTTTGCGGAGAAGCCCAGAATCAGTGGCTGATACAGAGAGGTAACGAAAAAAGGGACAAGCTAAATCGTATTTATCTCCCAAACATATTTTTTTAAAAAAATCGTGAATCGAAAGGATTCCTTCCGAATCTACAAACACTGCAAAAAATTCAACAACCAAAGCTCCCCCTCCCCTCCCCCCCAAAAAAAATTCATATGAGAGTAGGAAAGTTCACACTTTTCTAGATTTTTTTTTGTATTTTAGCAACTTGTACCCTGGGAGTGAAATCCGGGCAGGTTGTTATAGCTACCCAATCCCCAGGGGTCCGCGTGCCTATTTAAACCCCTCTAAATCTTGCTTCCCCTTTAAACAACATCTTATCGCTGCTTGTGGGCCAACATGTCTCTAATGAGTTTTAGAACACTATCGCTTTGCAATTAGCTCATTCCCGACTCGGCTTTCCTGATTGACAGAGCAGGAGCAGCAGAATTCCCCCTTTGGCAAAATGTGCTGATTGGGTCTGTAAAGAGAGCTACTGCAAACCTCTTTTTTTTTTTTTTAATTTGCCTCCTTGTGTCTTGGCTGGAAGAAGAGTTACCTGAGTTTTCTTTTTCAAGAGTGGGGGTGGGAAACTTACCTTCCTGGACTGTGGTGTGGTTTTTTTTTTTTGTTTGTTTGTTTGGTTTTTGTTTTGTTTTTCTCTCTTTCTAAGAAAAGGACAATTTTTAAAAAACTTTTATTATTATTATTATTTTTTTTTAAATAAAGTTTTCACAACCTTTGCTGGAAATGAGATCCTTGGGCTATTTCCTTTTTATCTGTGGGCTGAGTCGAGCTATGTCAAGTTACCCAATCTGGTGGTAAGTTTTCCTGCCTTTCTTTTGTATTTTAAGGGTTTATTATGATTCGTGTACATTTCCAGATCTAGGTTACTGTTGGACCAAATGCATTGGTACAGACATTAGCCCCATTCCTCGATTCCCTGTATCTTAAACGTTTTGGCTTTTTTTTTTTTTAATTTTAATTGAGCTACTTGATCTCAATTCCCTGCCTTGTAGAGGTATCAGATGGCTTCTAAAGCGATCCCCGCGCTTTGAACCCTCGCAAAGAACAAAAGGCACTGATTGAATTAAGGAGATAATGACACAGGATGACAGGAGTTCTTCAAGGTAGTTTTGAATTAGTCGGGTGGAAGAAAGGAGAAAGGGAATCAATCTGTTTTGCTTCTCTCCCCCCCCCCCCCCCCTTTTCGCTTTAAGGAATATTTTTTTTTTTAAAAAGGGCAGGTTAGACAAGACTGAACAGTTTGGGCTCGTACTGTATGCGTGAACAGGCAGGGGAAACTCTGGAAGCGGTTCCAGCCCGAGATGGAATGATTTAGGAACCGGTTTGCAAGGTGGAAGAACAGCCTGTTCAAAGAAAGGGAGGATCTTGCTCAGAGAGAGTCCAAAAGAAAAAAAAAGATTTTGCAGGCAAAACGAAGTGAACAGACGGGAATCTTTTCTGGTCGGTAGATGAATGACAAAACTAGCAAACTTTTAAAAAGGGAGGGTTTCCCTCCCCAGCCAACCCTTCTGCGCTGTTTTCTCCCTCGTTCTCGTCTAAAGCTATTTTTAAAAGCTTGAGGTGAGCCTGTGGTCTGGGCGGAAATAAACACCCCAGTCATTTCATCTGTTTGGCTGAAAAGGAAAACAATAGCCAACAACCGAACAAAAAAAATTAGACATTTCCTCTTTTCGTCTTAGTTATGAAACATTAGTAAATCAACAGGCACGTTTAATTAATATTATATATTATATACATACATACATATATGGCTGACTACTGAAACAAACTAGTATGTCTAGACTCGTTTCTCATTGTAACAACATAAAAAAAAATATCTTTAATCTGACGTTTTTGCAAATAAATCCAGTTTAATTTTTTTACCGATTCATGCAAGAATCTTGTCTACCTTTTTTTTGTTAAACGTGTTGGTTTCTCTGGCCACTAGGAAAATAAAGTGCAGAATTAAAAAAAAAAAACAAAAAAAAAAACAAAAATGCAACACGAGAGAGAACTGGTAGCAAAGTCGAACTTAACTAGATCTTGACTATCTGTCCTCCGACCTAGCCTATCTTGAGCTACGGTCAAGAATGTAACTCAAAGCAGAACAGGTGTGCCATGCAAGATTTTTTTTTTTCCCCTCCCCTTCCTTCATGAACACAGGACTGAGGACTGCCACAAGAAACAGATGTGAGAGAGTGCATTTTTTATTTTCGCGTTTTGGAAGACTCCCGGTCGAGAATCTGCAGTAAGTCGAGGGTCTAAGCGCAGGTTAAGGAAGAGAGACGCAGAGGATCAGTTGGTGCGCTGCACCTTTAAGACACCAGCATATAATTATAACGCTTACCACAGAGCAAATTAAGCAAATGGTGCTTGACAAGGCATGTAGATGCAGATATAATTGCTAAGTTTAGATAATTGGGATGATAGAAATCCCAGTGGAAAAGGGGACTTGCTAGCAAGGAGGAGATAAATAAACGAGCATTTCGCAAAATTCCAGGGCCCTTATAACCTATATAGGTAATCCCGCCAGATCTTTTACTGGACGGATTGCAAAAGTTGCAGCGGAAGATAACGCGCGCGCGGTAGTTCGCTTTTGCAACAGGGCTGAACGTTTTAATAGTTCATTTGCAGTGGATCAGGGCCATCTATAGGGGACGGAATATACAGTATATGCGAATTCGAGCCCTGCAGTTTTTCTGTGCAACTGTCAGAAAACATTTCTTCAGATGTGAGCTTCTTTTTTTACCGTTTCATATCAGCCCTCCCTCCTATTAACGCGAATAATTTTATTTCCTGGAATCCGTACAAGATCGGCAAAAGAAGCCGGTCCAGGGGATGAGAAGGGGGAGGGTATTGGAGGAGTCGGTTTATTTTCCAAGCCCGGCAGATAATAAAAGAAAGCATCTATTCTCAAGGCTCCTCTTTTAATAGGGGGGGGGGAGGAGGGGGGTTACAGGCGTAGAAAATTCTAGGTATGTCAGAAGAGAATTAATTTCGGTTAGGAGGAGGTAGTAAATTGCTAATGTACCCTCGATAAGACGGGCAGCCCGGAACATCTGCGCTGCAGTCATTAAAAAGCGATCTTTTCTATTCCGTCACTACGCGGCTATCATTACGCAACTTGTCCCGCATTCTTTATGCGCTAAGGAAGCGCGTTCCATCCACCGCAACATAAATATCCCGTTGTCAGTTGCGGGCCTTCTTATCGCCCCCCCTAAAGAGAAGCAGCTGATCCGTTTCCCTCCCCCCCCACCTCCCCCAAGTGTAGCACTGCAAAGTTTGTCGTTATTCACTCACCGACCCCCCCCCCTCCCCGCATGCCCTATAGCTGTTCCCTGCTACTGAACGTGGGTGGCAGGTGGGAGATACCCCCATTTACAAAACTGCTCTTAGGCTTTGGTTTGCCATAATCGAGGGGCGGACAGAGGCAGCCATCCCCCACTTTTGCTCATCCGGGGCCACTAGGGCATTATTATATTGGTAGGATGACACTCCTGGCAGGTCGCTTGCTTCTTGAGAAAACTTCTGTACCGCTGCTAAAGAGTCCATTCAGAGCCGTTTCCTATCAATATTGTATTTCTCCCCTTAACTCCTCATAAGCAATGTCGGTTTATATGGGCCAATATGTGTCATGTAATATTTATCATTTAGAACATTACATTACTGATTTCTATTCCGCCTCAACCTTGCAGTTCTGGGCGGATTACAAAAGAGACAACTGGACATTTCCAGGATAATTACAGAGAGAATTCTGGTTATTTCCAGGAGAAGTTACAAGAATAATGGAGCTGTATATTTCAAGAGCTACAAGATGCTGTACAAATAGGAAATAGTGCAGATCCAGTATACATTATGTTATTATTTTATACACGTAAGTCGCTTAGAAATCTGATAAGCAGGGATAACACATTTTAAGAAAAACTTGGATACATGAGCTTCTGTAAAGGTGTTACAATGCAGACGTAGCATTTTCTGAGATGGCGAGAGAGAGATAGGTCATATGATATCTGCATTATCTCCATGGGTCGCATTTGAAAGAAACATTCCTTCGAGCATCATTCTCTTTGGTTCACGAAGCTCTCAATAAAATGTTATAATTTAAACTGGAATGCAATTGTTGACTTGCGTTTCTCTAGCGGCGCTTGCATCCCAAATTGGTGTTCACAGATAGTGAAGTGAGACTGACAAATGCTCTCGGTAGTGACACCTACTTTGTGGAATTCATCCCAGCTGAGGGAATTTGCAAAAGGGGTAAAAACTTGAGCTTTCCAGGAGTGCTTTAAAATGGTCCTAGTTTTCGGCATTGGCGGAACCAACTCCATCGTTTCATTTGATTTGAAGTTAGGGACGTTTGTAAGTTTCCAAGACGTACAAGTTTCTTTTTGAAAATTTGGGATCCATATATTCAAAATCTTTCCTCTAGAGCACGAAGCATGATTATTAATATTTTACATTGAAGCTTTGGGAAACATATATAACTTTGCAATACCTGGTAATATGTGTCATCTTCCATTTGGGGGGGGGAGAATAGGGGGTGCAGGGGTAGGATGAAATAGGTCATATGGAAATGTATATTGAAATAATAATAAATTTCCTATTTTATTATAATTTCATTAATTACTTCAATACAATGTGAATAGGAGGGGGGAAGGGGAGGAGGGAAGTGGGGGAATGGAGGTGAGGGTAGTAGGGGGGTTGATATGGGTCTTATGGAAATATATTTTGGAGGAATGATAGAAATATGTATGAATATATCATAATTGTGAATCTATTTGAAATGAAATCTGTTTGTATTATATTTAATTATTTCCTTCAATAAAATGTTATAAATTAAACTGGTCCCTTTCAAGGCTGGGGGTGGGGATGGGGGTCAATGTTATAGAGTATAGATTATGTTTATTTTGGTAATGAGTCCTTAGGAAAAATGCTTGAAGTACCTGTATGTAAACCGCTTTCAATTAAAAAAGCGGTATACAAGTCCCAGTCCTTTTCCCTTTCCCATAAGTGTTGTGATTCGCACCTATATCATTCTTTTGCGCAGCTGTTTTCTGTTCTGTTTTGTAAATCGTGAATGCCTTGATGATTAAATTCTATAAATATTGCCGGGAAGCCAAATCAAGGGGGCTGGCAGTGGCCTATGACAGCCAGTGACCTCCTTATCGGCCACGTCCTGAAAGTTGCCTGTCTCTGGTGATGTAGCCAGTCATTGTTGTCTCCGTTGAGGTAACAAATTGTTGGGTTTTTAGATCCTCCTCCTCCCACACTTCCCCAAATCCCAATTGTACTCTACACAGCTTCTCAGACCAGTTTTCCCCCTAATGAGGGCTAATCTGAATAGCCACTTTTGAGTCTTCCCAGGTATTGCTAGCCAAAGAGCCTCTGATCTAAGGGCTTTGCTTTCTGAAGAGGGCGAGACAATAGCTTCCAAAGCAGAACAAAAGGCATGGAACGATCAAAAGATTCCAGACTATTAGACATTCTACTGTAAATGCCGGTGAGTTGCAAAGAAGCAGCTGTAGCAGTCCAAGAATAATTTTTTGGGGTAGCAATGCAAGGTCAATCATGAGCTTTTCAGACCCCCATTAAACTTTCTTCTTGACATGTGAATGTATGTGTGGTCTCCAAACCTCATCTTTGGGATTTTGTTTTGGTTTTGTTTTGTTTGTTTGTTTGTTTTTTTGGTCAAGTCTCAGCATGCAAAGAATTCTAAGCCACGGGAAAGCATCACATAGGGTTCCAGCTGTAAGTCAACACCTACTGGAGCAATTCATCTGGCCAGAAGCTAGCATGTTAACTTTATTCAAACAATAACAATCTAAACCAAACAAAAAGCATAAATATCGCAGTAACGCCCGATTGCTCGTTCCAGTTGGTGAAGCAGGTTGCAGTTGTGCCATCGACACTGAGGGCTAAATTTGGGTGCTGAATAAAATCAGTATTACGCACTATTCAATAAACAGCACCGTGAGTTGGGTATAATTTATAGAACAGCGTTTAGCACTTGGATCCATGCCGAATGTTGAGTGCGAGGCTTTACACCAACTGAAAACTGCTGTAAATCCTTGCACGTAAATTAGGCGCGGATCTGCCTTATTCTTTCAGATTCGCACTTAAAATATTAATGCACATGCCTTTATAGAATGCCGACTAGGAAGATATGCACCTAAGTTCTAATTTCTTGCCAATTAACACCAAGAAATGATGGCGCTCGTTATGCAGTTAAATTGCACACGCTAGTTGGACGTAGGCCCAAATTTGCACTTCAATTTTCAGCGCCATTTGTGGAATTCTCCTGAAATTCACTCCGCCGTAACATTTTTATCTGTGCTAAAGATAAAAGAATTTTTAAATATGCAAAATTTGAGAATCGTCTTTTATTTTTCTAGATCCTTTATCTGTTGAAAGAATTGACACAAGGACACATCATCTCATTGTTTACTTAGGAAACTTGTATTTTCCAAATATATGCATCATTTTAAAAAAAAAAAAATATAGGCAGCACATCAAATAAAGTGAACATGAACAAATATAAAGTCTAAGTAATTTATATAAAACATATACCAAGGGGTGCTGAAAAGTTCTCAGCCCCACCAAGAAGAAAATGTTGTGGATATGGTTCAATCAATGATCTGAAACAATGTCATATAACATAGAATTTTTTTTTTTTCTACAAATTGGCACTTACCAAAAAAGATAGCACTCTTTTTCTGCTACAGTGGCAAAATAATGCTCAGAAATTAGGAAGTTGGTTGGTTGAGCTGAGAACTTTTCAGCACTCCCTCATATGTAATAAAAGTGAGCCAAGTATCGAACAATCAAGCCATTGTGACATCACTGATGAGGTTGGCTTTTATTGGTTGAATGAGGCATTATGACATCACAGTATCAGCTCCATTTACCAGAGACTGAAAGTCTTCACATTAGAGGGAGTGCTGAAAAGTTCTCAGCCCAACCAAGAAGAGAATGATGTGGATATGGTTCAATCAATGATCTGAAAAAAATGTAAAAAAAAAAAAAAAAGAATTTTGTTTCTGTAAATTGGCGCTTAACGAAATAAGATAACACTCTTTTCAGCTACAATGGCAAAATAACGCTCAGAATTTAGGAAGTTGATTGGTTGAGCCGAGAACTTTTCAGCAGCCCCTCATATATGCGAGGTGGGGTGCTGAAAAGTTCTCAGCCCAGCCAAAAAGAGAATGATGTGGATATGGTTTAATCAATGATCTGAGACAATGCCAAAACAGAATTTCGTTTATGCAAATTAGCACATAACGAAATAAGATAGCACTCACAATAACGCTCAGAATTTAGGAAGTTGGTTGGCTGGGCTGAGAACTTTTCAGCAGCCCCCTCATATATGCGAGGGGGGCCGCTGAAAAGTTCTCAGACCAGTCTCCATCGAGGGCTATATACATTTAGTCCAGCAATTTTCCACTTTTATTTGATCCATATTTTTTTCTGAAAGAATGAAAAAAAAGGAAAATCACAAGACTAAGGGGATGATTCTGTAAAGGGCGTCTAAAGTTAGGCGCCTAACTTAATTGGCAAAATACCCTTAATAGGCTTTGTAATTGCTAAAAAAAAAAAAAAGAAAAAATTAATTGGACAATAGATGCTTCTCCGATTCTATAGGATAGGTGCCTATCGTATGGCGCTTAGCAGTGCCTAATGCCTAAGTGGGTGTTTCTTTGGGTGGAGTGTGAGTTAGGTGCCGCTAAACGTGATTCTCCAAAAACGTAGGTGCCTGAAATATAGGCCTTTAAAGCCCTCGCCTACAATTCAGGCACCTAAGTTTTTACATAGCTGATGCTAGCGGCAATTCTGTAAACAGCACCTAAGTGTGATTGGCCTGCAGCCAGCACCATTTTTTTTTTAGGTGCTGATTTAGGCAACGTTTCTAGAATCGGCCCCTAATTGTACAGCCCTCGATGAAGACTGCCCCAGCTTTATTGGTTGGGCCGAGAACTTTTCAACGGTTAGGGCTCTTCCACTTGGAAAAGAGACGGCTTGAGGGGAGATAGGATTGAAGTCTACAAAATCCTGAGTGGAGTAGAACGGGTACAAGCGGATCGATTTTTCACTCCGTCAAAAATTACAAAGACTAGGGGGGCACTCGACGGAGTTACAGGGAAATACTTTTAAAACCAATTGGAGGAGATTCTTTTTCACTCTGAGAGTAGTTAAGCTCTGGAACGTGTTGCCGGAGGATGTGGTAAGAGCGGATAGCGTGGCTGGTTTTAAGAAAGGTTTGGACAAGTTCCTGGAGGAAAAGTCCTTAGTCTGTTATTGAGAAAGACATGGGAGAAGCCACTGCTTGCCCTGGATCGGTAGCATGGACTATAGCTACTCCTTGGGTTTTGGCCAGGTACTAGTGACCTAGATTGGCCACTGTGAGAACGAGCTACTGGGCTTGATGGACCATTGGTCTGACCCAGTGAGGCTGTTCTTATATATATGTATATATATATATATATATATATATATATATATATATATATATATATATATATATATATATATATATTACATTACATTAGTGACTTCTATTCCGCTCGAACCTTGCAGTTCTAGGCGGATTACAAAGAAGCTAACTGGACATTTCCAGGAACATTACAGTTTAGGAATTAGGATATATACAGGAATTAGGATTACATATATATATATATATACACAGGGTGCCCACAAAACACTCCTTGATTTTAAATGGTTACAAAACCAAAATTTATTGGAATATTCTTCCACCTTTGAGGCTACAGATTCATCAACTCATAAAGTTTCATATGGTATCTGCTGATTACATACACTCAATGTGCGCCCCACCTGTTACGTGGCAAACGTTGATGCGATAATCGAGCTCGGATCAGACTCTCCGAAGCATATCCAAGCGTGATCGCGTTTATAGGTTCAGTGCTGCGTTCCTGCAGATCATCCCTAGCTGCGGGTAGTGGAGGTACGGACACTCTGTCTTTCACGTACCCCAAAAGGAAAAAGCCACAAGCAGTAATGTCCGGTGATCTCGGGGGCCACTTGAGGAACACCTGGTCATTCTGTGGCGTTGCATTGTCCGAAGGTTGTAACTTCTGCACCAATTGCAGCTTTTAAGGGTGAAAGTGCAAGTGATTGGGTAAGATCTTGCTCACCGTGCTTTTGGGGACTTGTATTTGCTGTCATCTTATTTAGAAACATATTCCAATAAGTTTTGATTTTGTAACCATTTAAAATCAAGGCGTGTTTTTTGTGGGCACCCTGTATATATATATATAGGGGGAGGGGAAATAAATCATTCATTCATTCAATTTTCTATACTGTTCTCCCAGAGGAGCTCAGAACAGTTTACAAAGATTTATTCAGGTATCTAAGCATTTTCCCTGTCTGTCCCATCTATCTAATATACCTGGGACAATGGGGAACCCAGTGACTTGCCCAGGGTCACAGGGAGCAGCATGGGTTTGAATCTTGAACCTCAGAGTGCTGAGGTTGTAGCTTTAACCCCCGCGCCACACTCTCAGACGTACCCCCTGTTTTACTAAGGTGCGCTCACCGATTGGCGTACGCTAATCGAATTAGCGCCTGCTGAGCGTTAACGTGTCCGTAGACTAACATGCATGCGTTAGCATTTAGCGCGTGCTGATCGGTTAGCGCACCTTAGCAAAACAGGGCCATAGTATGGTAGAAGACGGCATGGCAAAACATTGTCTGAAAGAGATGGCAAACTATAGGGCTCTCTTTACGAAGGTGCACTAGGGCTTTAACGCGCAGAATAGCGCGCGCTACATTGCCACGCGCGCTAGACCTCAATGCCAGCATTGAGCTGGCATTAGTTCTAGAAGCGTAGCGTGCGGTCATTTCCTGCGTGCGCTAAAAACGCTAGCGCACCGTAGTAAAAAGGAGCCCATAGTTAACAGAACATGATTAAACATAATATGACAAAAACATGGTGTGATGAAACATAGCAAATAATACAGCACAAGAACAAACCAATAACACTGTACTCAGATGAAAATAGGAATAAAAAGTTCACAGCAAATAAGTAGGCAAATGACAAGAGAGACAAATAGACAATCCTACAGCAGATTCTGTACGGAAACTCAGCAGCCCCTCTCATCCAACTATTCTCTACTGTTTGGTCGACATCAAGAAGAATCCTTAACAGAATTCAACTAAACCTGCCATCCACAAAATACCTCCACTACAAGCAAATTTTCCACTCTATGCTAACTTATCTGGGTGTAAAAGCCTGGAATGACCTCCCAGATGCAACCAGGAAAGAGACAAATTATACTGCATTCAGGAAAAACCTAAAGACCCACCTCTTTGACATTGGTTTCAGCTTCTGTATTGCACCCCCTACTTCTAGGCGCCTCCCCTTGCTTCTCCATGTCCCCCTCTAATTTCCCACTTCCTCTTTGATCTGTCGCCTTGAGCTTGTATAGGTTTGTACGACTCACAAATGGAAAATTAGATTAGATTAAGGAACTCTCCATTCAATTCAAGGGTCAACATTTCGAGATAGCAAGTCACATCAAAATCTTGGGAGGTACTCTAGACCGACACCTAACGTTCGAGAAATACACTGACCAACTGTCTAAAAAATGCTTTGCTATTTTATGGAAACTAACAACCATAAAAAATATTTTGACACAGAGTCCTTTAGGATACTAGTTCAATCCATCATCCTATCTACCATAGACTATTGTAATATCAACCAAGAAAATATTGCTAAGACTTTGCCTGGTTCAAAATGCGGCTGTTCGTCTGATGTTTGGATTTAGAAAGTTTGACCCTTTTTACGTGCAACTTCATTGGCTCCCTTTCAAAACTAGAGTTATTTTTAAATTTGGCTGCATTTGTTATAAAGCACTCTTCAGACTACTACCATCATACTTATCCACCCAACTAAAATTATTCTCATCAAATAAGAACACAAGAAACTCGGGTATGTTTATGTACCTCAATCTGAAAGCCTGTCGTTTTAAAAGTGTCAAGCAGGGAAAATGAACTCTTGGCTGTGTCCTCTAATTGTCCATTCCCAATCTTACCTTGAGTTCAGAAAATCGATAAAAACCTATTTGGTAAAATTATGCGACGTTTTCACATTATATTACATTGTACTGCATCATATTGTATTTCGCTGTATTGTATTCCACTGAATTCTACTGTATTTTGTGTCTTCGCTGATATGTCTCAGTTCTCTTGCTGTGAACCCGGAACTTCTGGTTGGGTGGTATATAAGAAAATAAATGATTATTATTATAATAGATAACCCTCAAATTTTATAAAAAGCGTCAAAAATTGTGCATGCAATTTTGGTCGGGTACCAAGTTTCCAAATATATTTGTCACTTGATATACTATCTATCAATGGATAACTAAACGGTTTACAGTATTATAAAAAATTTTTAAAAATATCAATTAAAATGATAGTAGGGGATAGCGAATCAAAGAATACATACTAGAACCAACAGGAGTGGAGGGGAAGGGGAAATAAAAAAATACATCTAGATTAAAAAGAAAAGGGAGGAATGAGAGGGGGAGAACACAGTAGGAGTGGGCGGGAGGTCTCTAATAAGCTAATTAACACCAATAATTGGCTTTTTATTGAACAATCATAGGTGCTAATTAAAATCAATTATCAGATATGCGCATAAATTTAGGCCCAGGATCCGCACCTGAATTTTACACGTGGGTCAAAAGGGGTACAGAAATGGGGCGGTCATGGGTGGAAAATGGGTTTCAGTGCCTATATTTAAGTACAGACATTAGTACTCATTTTCCGTGGTTGCGGTTCCCAGGCATAAGTGCTATTCTACCATATAAACCATGACTAACTTTAGGTGCAGTGTATTTTTTTTTTGGGGGGGGGCAACAATTTTTGCTATTCTATATACAGAACATATAGTCCTAAAGCCAGAGACGGAGACAAAACGATAAATGGGGAGATGAGAAGATTAAAATTGAAAGCAAGGAGAGTTGGGAGGGAATAGCATATAAGGTAGGGTGTATAAAGCCCTTTGTGTCTTCGAAGAGTATTGGACAAAAGATGTTATAATGTCTGATCCTGGCAGGAATTTGTGAAAGTGAGCAAAAAGTAGTAGGTCTTAAGCTGGGACTTAAATTTGTCAAACAAGGATTCTAGCCTGAGATAAAGAGAGACATTGTTCCAAAGGGGGGGAGGGGTGGAGAGGGGGCTAGGACATTAAAGCATGATGATCTATTAATATCCAGATATATGTGGTGGAAAGAAGGGGCAGATAAGAGACATTGCTGGGATAAGGGGAGGATCCTAGCTGAAAAATAAGGAATGAGAAGACTAGCCAGTAATGAGGGCATCCCGGATAATTGAATCCGGATGACAAAAGGTTAGTAGCTTATAGGAGATCTTATAAGAGACTGGAAGCCAGTGTTCAGTAATGAAAAGAAGAATTACATGATTATATTTCTTTCAGTTGTGAATATGTGTAATAGCAGTGTTTTGTATTATTTATTTATTGCCTTTTCATGGCTTTCAGTATCACTTCTAAGCTGACGACTCACAGATCTATCTCTCTACACCTGAAATCTTGACAGATGTTCCGTCCCATGTTCCAACCTGCTTGTCTGACATCACTACCTGGATGTCTCTCTGCCATCTAAAATAAAACATGGCCAAGACTGAGCTCCATATCTTTCCACCTAAAACCGTCTCTCCTCTTTCCCCATTCTCTATTTCTGTGAACAATGCCCTCATCCCTCCCCCCCCCCCCCTTTGTTGTCTCGCAACCTTGGGGTAGTCTTTGACTCATTTCTCTCCTTCTTTCACTTATCCAACAGACTGCCAAAACCTGTTTCTTCCTCTACAATATCACTAAAATCAGATCGTTCCTTTCTGAGCGTACTGCCAAGATCCTCATCCATACTCTCATCAACTCTCACCTAGACTACTGCAACCTGCATCTCACTGGCCTTCTGCTAAATCATCTCTCTCCCGTTCGGTCTGTTCAGAACTGCTGCATACCTCATATTCCACCAGTAGATAACATGCACGCGTTAGCATTTAGTGCACGCTAAAAAGCTTAGTGCACCTTTGTAAAAGAGGAGGTGTATGTCATAATAAAACGATGATTTCAAATGTCATGGAGTTTGTTTGTTGTTTTTTGCTTCTCCCCTTTCAGAGACACCTAAACTCATCTCTTACCTGGTGGCAACATTAAGAATTATATGTCACATTCTTTCAAATGGAGTGTGCGGCCATGACTTATGAATCAACCCTTTTTGAATTGTATTTAATATATTGCATTAATGTATTTTCTCAGTTATCTTATGAAACCACATTATTTATTATTTTTGTCCTTGAATTGTATTCCTGAATTGGTTTTTTTTTGGGGGGGAATATTATATTGTGCTTTCTAGTTTTTGTATATGAAATTATGGCCCCCTTTTTACAAAGGCGTGCTAAGCGTTTTAGTGTGCGCTAAATCTACGTGCGCTAAACGCTAATGTGTGCATGTTAGTCTATGGGCGCGTTGGCGTTTAGCGGGTGCGTAGATTTACTCCCCTCTTTTACAAAGGTGCGCTAAGCGTTTTAGCGCAGATTTAGCGTGCGCTAAATCGACATGTGCGCTAACTGCTAATGCATCCATAGGATAACATGCATGCATTAGCATTTAGCATGTGTTTAGCGTGCACTAATATTTAGCGTGCTAAAAATCTTAGCGCACCTTTGTAAAAGAGGGGGTTAGCGCGTGCTAAAATGGCTAATGCGCCTTTGTAAAACAGGGTTTATATTTCCATGGGGTTTTTTTTTTTTTGTAAACTACTCTGGGTCGTCCTAGAGGATTAAAAGGGCAGGGTATAAGATTAGATTAGATGTTAAGATAAAATAAATTAAAGGGCAAATTTTATAAGAAGCGCCTAAAAGTTAGGCGCCTACTTAGGCACTGTTCAGCGCGATTCAGGTAAAATTGGGTGCTGTTTAGTGAATTGCGCTGAGCGGCACCTATTTGGGCACCTAGTTTGGAGGCGCCCAATAATTAGGTCAACTTGCGAGCGCTTAAGCACGCTTAAGCGCAGAGATTCTGTAAGAAGGTGCCTAATACAGAGCTACGCCCACGCCTAACATGCATAGCGCCTAATTTTTTGAAGGCCGCCTAAATTTTTAGAGGCGTCTTGTGACAGAATCGTGCTTTCTCGGTAGGCGCCTAGGTTTCGATCAGTGCTGACTAAAAAAATCCTAATTGAGCTTGTTCTTCAATTTAGACAGGCGCCTGTCTAGGTAGGCGCTTACGAAAAAGGTGCCTAATTTTAGGCGCTGGTTACAGAATTTGGGCCTAAGTGCTAATTTGGGATACTAGCTTAGACACTGGCAACAGATATTAAGAGCAAAGCATTATATTTATTTTTTTTTAATGATGAATTAATACGTTCTGTATCAGAGTACAAACACAGTGATTGCTAGTGAAATCCTATAAGCCTTGCCCTGGCAGTTATTGGCTTGTAAAATTAATGGAGGAAACAAGGTCTTTCCCCTCTTGTCTTTACCCAACGTGTGGTGGACACCTGGAATGCGCTTCCAGAGGATGTAATAGGGCAGAGTACGGTACTGGGGTTCAAGAAAGAATTGGACAATTTCCTGCTGGAAAAGGGGATAGAAGGGTATAGATAGAGGATTACTGCACAGGTCCTGGACCTGTTGGGCCGCCGCGTGAGCGGGCTGCTGGGCACGATGGACCCCAGGTCTGACCAGCGGAGGCATTGCTTATGTTCTTATGTTATGTTCTTATAGCTACTCACAACCTTAGGAATCCACGTAAGTATGGGGGAAAGGATTTTTTTTTTTTTTTTGCCAATCCTTATCAAATTTCTCATTCAGGCATTCAATTAAAGCATGTAAGGCAGGGTTTCCCAAATGGGTCCTCGATAACTTGTCTTATGCAGGGCTAATAAAGGATGTAAGATGGCATGGTTACTAGTAACAGAACAGGCAAATGCGTTTCATGACTATTGCGAATGAATATCCTAAAAAAAAACAGACCACGTTACACCACTTTTACAAGCTGCACATTGGCTACCAATCACACATAGAATAACTTTCAAAATCATACTGTTATCCTTTAAAATTCAACAATCGCATGCTCCGGTATTTCTGGATCGTCTTTTAATACCGTATTCTCCATTTAGGGCACTCAGATCAACACAATAACATTTATTAACTATTCCTTCTCTAAAAATAATAGGGACCAGGAGATCCAATATTTTCTCGATCATAGCACCCCAGCTTTGGAACAACTTACCACTATATTTATGTAATGAACCTTCTTTAGAAAAATTCAAGCGCTCTTTAAAAAGCTTTCTGTACAAGGACGCTTTCAAAACATAGAAAGCATAACTTACCAAGTACTAAATCTTTAGTCTTTAATGAGTCTTATGAGTAGGTCGCCAAATTATTCTTTATCTTACTCTATATGCTGGTTATGTGCTCCCACCGTATGTGTTCTTCCCTAAATATTTATTTTTCTTTCCTTAAAGATTGTAGTTCATCCCCCTTGCCTTTTGTACCAGTTTGCATTAGAACGTAAATAATTTGTTTACAATGTCTTGTTTTGTCCTCCCCATTTTTTCTTATTTTTATTTTTTTTAAAAAAATTGTTATACGCATTGAAGTATATGATATTGCGTAGATAACAAATCTTAATAAACTTGAAACTTGAAAACTCAAAAGGATCAGAGCTGGGAAACCTTGAGATGAAAAGACACTAAAAGTGACTAGGGGTACGTACAGAAGGAAATGTAAAAAGTACACGTCTATAATAAAAGACATAAAATTTATTATATAATGCAAATCTAAGCTTTTAACAACATACATTCGTAGAATAGATACAACATTAAAACACTACTTTTCAAGACATACACCCCCTCTTTTACTAAGGTGTGCTAACCGATTAGCGCACACTAATTGAATTAGCATGCGCTAAACACTAATGCATGCATGCATTAACGTTTAGCGCATGCTAATCGATTAGCGCACTTTAGTAAAAGAGGGCCGCAGTATTCAAAAATCTGAGCAATGTCTAACATTTCTGTTTTAATTCACAAAAATGCAGATGTGCTTTTAAAATTTCTCTAAATGAACTCAAGGACTCAACCTTTCTCAATTGCTTTGGAAGGGAGTTCCATAACTGAGGTCCCACGGCCATAAAGATCGAATCCCTATACATCTCCAACCTAATTTGCCTAAAATCTGGAACATCAAGAAGTGCCCGATTACTTGAACGAAGGGGACATCCAGGCACATGAACCTTTAGAGCTGCAGCCAAAGTGGTGGTTGTTCACAAAGAATTCCAAAAATTAGCGTTAAAAATTTAAAATGAACACGCCATTGAAGAGTCAGTCAATGAAGTTGCTTAAGAATTGGCATAATGTGACTATACAAAGGACTTCCGGAGATTAAAGCTCTTAAATCTTTGTTAGGCAAACCAACTAACAATGAGTTGCAGCAATCAAACAACCGTACAACTGGAGTCTTGCGCCCAATTGTCTGTGCTGAAATGTCGGCGCGGCTTTGTCCGGCGCGCTTTTGTCCCGTCACCGCCTGGAACAGGCTGCCTGAATCAATACGTCATTCTCCATCCCTGGCAGTGTTCAAATCCAAGCTAAAGGCTCACTTTTTTGGAACTGCTTTCAACTCTTAACTCCCACTCACTGATGTCAGATACCTCCCCAACCCTGAAATGCCCTGTCTACATTAGATTGTAGGCTCTTCTGAGCAGGGACTGTCTATTGTAAGTTAAAATGTACAGTGCTACGTACACCATTTACAGCGCTATAGAAATAATAAACAGTAGTAGGAAGACAAGAGGGTGCATCCCCCCCACCCCACCCCATCCGGATTTCTTAACTGCTACTCCCCTCCACTCAATCTTTCTAAAATAATCTATTCTACTATATATAAAGTAATTCTCAATGGCATAACCCTCCCTATTTGTACCTGCTCTGTAGATAGCTCTGATGAGATAATGTAAAAAATTTACTTTGCACCCCTCTTGGAGAAATTCCTCCCTATACCCCTAAGAGTTAGAAGTCAAAAAAATAATTGCTCTGCAAATTGTGACTAGTTTTCACATACTAATGGATTCAAAGACCGTCACTTTTATACAACTATTAATCATTTATTTTGGAAGAATAACCACTGCCTGCCTATTTTTCATTAGAGAGTTGAGATCAAATAGAAATTTGGCTGGCCTGTATAATGTAATTAGTTGTCCTTAGTAATCATCTCGCCAGGGTAAGCAGTTATTTTCCACTTTACTGTAGCATGTGGCTCCCTGTTCATTTCTATTGCTTTTCACAGAGCAAAACTGAGAAGTTGTGGAATGTGGAGGTGGATAAGGACCAGGATGTGTTAGAGATTACAATTTCAGCAGGCTCGGGGTATAAAACTCCCACCCTACTCCAATATTCTTTAGGGGCGGACAGCTGAAAATGTTCATTTTGTGTTGTTTTTTGAATGTCAATGGGGATTTTCATTTTATTCAGGTTTTCCTGTCCATTTGCCATGACAGGAGCAATGCCATTAAAAGTGCACATAATTTGCAAAGAAGGCACATCATTTCTTGATGGCGCATGTGTGTGTCAGTGCGTTGCACATATATGATGGTTTACGCAAGTGTGATGATATGCACATACATGCACTAGTGGGAAAGAGTGCACACTTTCTCCAAGGGCACCCTCTTTGTAAATACTGTACACAGTTATGGGCAAATGAAAACAAAACACAACCCCCCCCCCCTTCAAATTCTATAACCAGTGCCAAACGATCAGTGCCAGAATCTGCATACAGATTGGAGATCCATGCGCAATCTAAATGCTTAATTGAGTCAATTATTAGTGCAGATATTAGTGTTAATAAGCTCTTAATGGACCCAATTGAGAGTTTTGCGTAAATTATCGATCTGCATGCTTCTCCTCCAACACTGCCTAACTGATCTCATGTAGATCTCAAAAGGGGGAGTGGCCATGGGAGGGGCGTGGGTGGGTCAGGGACATTTCTTAAAGTTAGGCACGGTTTTACAGAATTAGGCCTATCCTTGCCTAACTTTGGGCATGGGGGTTACACCTGTTTTTATGAGGTGTAAGTCCAGCACCTAAAGTTAGATGTGACAAGGTCCATATGCTCAAAACTCACGGTGCCTTTAATGACCGATGCTAAACCACTTTTAACTGGAGCATCAAAGTATTTCAGCTATCAGTGACCAAAATGGCTAATTGCAGTATTTTAACTGTTATAGAATCGTGCTTGGTGCCACACTAGTTGGGATCAAATTTTTTTAGATGGCATATATAGAATCAGGGCCTTAATGCAGATAATTTCTGGCACTGCTCTTTCAGCACCATGTATAGCATCTGACCCAAATTGTGTGTGTGTGTGTGTGTGGGGGGGGGGGTTTCTTCTTATTTTCTTTTATATATGACATACAAGAATATGAGGTTATTTTTACCACTTCTCATGTCATTACAAATGAAAGCTTACCTCTAGTATCTTCTAAAACAAAGAAAGACAGACCATTGCACGGCAAACTGCTTCATGATTTGCATACCCATATGGATCTTTCTGCTGCGGTACCGCTGCTTTAGAAATAACAGGGTTGTATTAGTATAAAAATGAGGAGGCAAGAGGAAAGTGAGAGAAGGAGAAAGGACAGAGAATAGAAGAGATTCTCAACTATATACACTGGTCAACGCTAATTTTGGTGCCTCAAATGTTAGACCTGTTTCTCAGTATATTTGACCTGCTGATTAAAAAAAAATCTCAGTCAGTACTTTGGCATTGGTAAACCATTCATAATACCACAACTATATCTCTCAATGCCGCTCACTCTTCTTAATAAATTGCTTTAATCAAACTATCAGGGCTTCAGACATGCCATTTGGTCACCACACAATTTTTTGTGTTTGCTTGGTTGCCAAAATTCTTCTCACTGGCTATGGCTTCTTCACTAGCCCCTACTCAATATGTTTCACAATTTTTTGGTTTTTTTTAAAGTGCTTCATTATATCTCAAACTTATTAACGTGCTTAATATCAATAACTTAACCGTTATAAAAACTGGTTAAAACTTATCTTATTATATTCTTTTTCTTGATGATCTTATCTCATCGGGAAAGGGACCTGTCATATCCGACATGTTTCGCCGACAGGCTGCTTCAAGAAAAGGTCCCCCCTTCACAACTTATTCTGCACCATCCCGATCCACATAGATCGGGATGGTGCAGAATAAGTTGTGAAGGGGGGACCTTTTCTGCTCGCCTATTAAAAATTCAGGATATTTTAATATAGTGTTTAAATTAATATCTTTTAAGCATGCAGGAAACATATTGCAAATTAAAAGAGAAGTATACAACATGAATATCTACTTATTTCATACCAAAAGCACAACTTTATGATACAAACTTTCCAGTCATTTGACACACAAGAAGCTCCTTTTGTAAAACTTCCGATCTGCCAGGACAAGATTCCAATAATAGTCTGCCATCATGTGTGCATCCCATCTTCCTTGGTATCTGACTTCCATTGTTTTTATGTCTTGGTGAAATCTTTCACCTTGCTCTTCACTTAAGTCACAAAGGTTCTCTGGAAAGCGATCTAAGTGACTGTGCAGATAATGGACTTTAACACTCATGTTAAAGCCAAGCCTGTTGAAATGAAAGAGCATATCCTCTACTAATTGTGTGGAGTTGTCTGCTTCCTTGTTTCCAATAAAGTTTTTCACAACAAGAACAAATGAAGACCAGGCACATGATTCAGTTTCATTCATTGTTGCTATGAAATGTGGGCCATTTATAAGTTGTCCGATCCATGGACCATCGAAAATTCCTGCCTTCAGTTTTTCCATTGTAAGTCCAGGTAACACATGCGCTAAGTATTCAGTGCGTGAACCATTTTTATTCAAAACCTTTACAAATTGTTTCATCAAGCCTAGATTTATATGTAGTGGTGGCAGTATGATTCTATCTCATGCTACCAAAGGTTCATTGATTACATTTTGTCCTCCAACCACCCTCGGAGGCCAATCTTTTTTTGCCCAATGTTCATGTTTGGCTCTACTATTCCAAGAAGAAAATTAACCATCTTCTAGTCTACACAAATCACCCATTGATGTTCTTGGTAATTTATCTTTTCCAAGACTAAAGAGATGGCCTTGTATTCTTCTTTCATCCTGGTGGAGTGACCGATTGGAATAGAACTATATTTGTTGCCGTTATTTAAAAGAACACATTTCAAACTACATTTCGAACTGTCAAAAGACGCCACTCACTTGGGTTATATTCTGAAAGACCCATTTTCTTCAGAAGGCTTCCGATGTCATTGCAGAATACTAAGTTGTTGTCTTCAGCAAAGAATGGCAGCATGTTCTTTCTCTCCTTCGATAAAATGTAATTTTCATTCCAGGCTAAAGTACATTCTTTTCCTTTAGTCTGGAGGCAAGCAATTCAGAAGGCTCCTTGGAAAGATTTAAGTCCCTGATCAGATCACTCAATTCATTCTGGTCAAAATGTTCACTATGTGGTTTGGGGGGTCGCTGCCACTACCCCCACTTTCTTTACCTTGTACGATATCAGACATGCAAGGCTCAGCCTCTGAGAGCTGTAGTAGTTCACGGAAAGGTGGAGCGTGTACAAAATCCGAGTGTAGAACAGGCCTCCTGGCTGAAGGAAGATCAGAGTAAGACTACGTCTCATGATCATTTCAATTGATGTCCATGATATTAACAATACAAAAATAACAGTCATCAAAGTTTCAAGTTTATCAAGTTTATTCATGTTTTTTGATTAAACGCTTATCCAAAGGTACAAAGCGTTGTACAAAGAGTAAAAAATAAAAGGACATTAAACATTTTAAGAAATTAAATATACATGATTCGTTAAAGGACATACTTGGGTAACTGCTTTGTAAAGCCACAAGAAACAATAGGAAAGTAGGGGAGAACTACAATTTTTAAAGAAAAAGTACATAAAAGGAAAGTACATAAGGGGGGGGGGGTGGTAAGAAAAGGATTGCTGGCAAAGATACATGTCAAATTTGGAAACTGCTAAAATTATTAATTTTAGAAACTGCTAAAATTGATAAGTAATATATTTTAATTAAAGGCATTGTATTTTCAGTTAAAGGCATCTTTAAAAAGAAAGCTCTTTAAACTGCTTTTAAATTTCTGCAAATCTCATTCCATTCTTAGATATAGGGGAAGAGAATTCCAAGTCATTGGAGCAGTTACAGAAAAAATAAGAGCACGGCGAGTTCCGATTATTTTCAGGGAAGGGACGTTAAGGGTAAACTGTGAAGTAGATCTAAGAATTCTCGAGGGGTCATACGGAATCAAAAGTCTATCTATAAATGCTGGGGCGTTGGTTTGTATAGTCTTGAAAACTAAAAGAGCAATTTTATATGTTATCCTGTGTGTAACAGGCAACCAATGAGCTTTTTGTAGTAATGGGGTGACATGGTCAAATTTTTTAGAGCCTGAAAGTGGGTTTTCCATTCCCTCCAAACCACTGGTACTCAAATTTCAGGCAGCTTCTCTTTCCATTTGTCCACTGGCGCAAATGCTCTGTACTAGTTTTGCATACAATATGAGGAGCTCATAGCTTATCTTGATCTCAAAGCATGACACCAAAATAACCTACCTGTACTCATTTTACAAACTTAGGGCTCGTTTTACGAAGCCACGTTAGTGGTTTAACGCACGTAATAGTGCGCGCTAATTTGCCGGCCGTGCTGGCCGCTACCGCCTCCTCTTGAGCAGGTGGTAGCTTTTCAGCTAGCGTGGGGGGTTAGCGCACCCTAAAAAGGTGCGTGCGATAAAGCCGCTAACGCGCCTTCGTAAAAGGAGCCCTTAGAAATAGGTTTCCTACTTGCTTTCACTGTGTGCTTCCCACAGATATAGCAGAATACATCGGGATGATTCAAGCAGCTCCGTCTTGAAGTAGCTATAACCTCTACAGTGTTCGATCTGCAAAAATGAAATTATATGAGTGGGGATATACGCACACACTCCCTTTTCGACCAAAACTATTAGACAGTTAAGTTACTTACCTTTTACAATCCAGTGTTTTGGATGTAAAACTATGGGCTCCTTTTATCAAGCCGCGCGTGACTTTTCATCACGCGCTAACCCCCGCGCTGGCCTAAAAACTACCGCCTGCTCAAGAGGAGCGCGGTAGCGGCTAGCGCGGCCGGCGGTTTAACGCGCGCTATTACGCGTGTTAGACCGCTGGTGCGGCTTGATAAAAGGAGCCCTATAATTGGAAATATTTAAACACTCTCACTATATCTGCTAACTTGTACGCAAAAACACAGACCAAGTAACAGAAGCCAAAGTTGAAAAACCAATAGAATTTAAATCTATGTGCAACTGTTTTAAACAGATCAGGTTGAGAAACCTTTGAAATACAAATTTATGTAGTCTAAGGAAACCATGTTTACCATCTAATTTTTTTGCACATAATCTATATATATAAAATCGGAGGTATGTATGTGTGTATGTGCCGCGATCACGCAAAAACGGCTTGACCGATTTGAACGAAACTTGGTATGCAGATCCCTCACTACCTGGGGTGATATGTTCTGGGGGTCTCGCGGCCCACCTGCACATGTGGGCGGAGCTACAAACATAAAATCAGATTTCACCTATTCATGTCAATGGAAAAAATGTAAACAGCTGCCATTCTCACAGTAAATCTAAAACGGCTTGACCGATTTGAACAAAACTTGGTATGCAGATCCCTCACTACCTGGGGTGATATGTTCTGGGGGTCTCTTCACCCAAGAGTTTATATGTTCTTGCTCCTGGAGGTGAAACTAAAAATGTTGTTTATAATCACGTTTTGTGTTAGTTGTATTGTATTCATTTTGTCAAATATTTCACATTATAATTTGAATATTGTACTTTTTATAAAGCTGTAAAAAAATAATTTCATTCACCACTATAAAGTATCTTTATTTGAATCCATTTACAGTGTTATTGCTATAATTAAATACCCGTGCAACGCCGGGGCATCAGCTAGTTATGTAATATAACAGAACAAAGGCAATTTTGTCATTTGAGCTTTACATTTGTATGCCAGTGTGCATTGTAGGAAAGGAAGTAGACAAATAGTTGTGAAACAAAGGTCATTATACACAAAAAAATAATTTAAATGCATAAATTTCCCATTCAAAAAAGAAAGCTTGTTATGACATCCTGATTCTGCAGAAGAGATCTTTTAAATAGAGGTAAAAAAAAATTAATAAATTCAACCATATCTAAGAAACTAGAGCTGATACAGTCTATCCAATGCAATATTATGAATCAGCACCCCAAATAGCCAAATGAACAGGTCAAAAAACCCAAGGCCCTGAGAAATTTTTTTTCTTGACCTGTGATATCATTTCCCTCCATCTAGCACATGCTGTATATTTTTTTAGAACATGTGTAGTGTTTTATGATGCATATATGTTTAGCAAATAGTACACCCTGAAATACTTTAGCACACCTGATATGATTTAAACAGTATTACCTAAGATTTTCTGTAGAGGGTCAAAGTGCAAAGAAGCAAATCAAACAAAAATGCACAGAGGGAATAAGTACATTTTATAGAACATACATAGGTGCTAACATTTACATCCTGTGCTTGATCAATTGCAATGTCCGTGCCTTCCATTCAGGACCTACTTCTTCTGGAGTTGTGCTTCTAGTTTATAAAGTTACCCAGGAGTGGCTCAAGGCAATCTGCTGCCTGAGGCGAGGGATGAGCTGCCCCCCCCCCCTCCACCAAGCATCCAAAATGTGGGTGGACAAAGGCTGCCCTATTAGGCTATCTGCTTTAACCCATCTCTGTTCCCCTCATTGGCATTTTTCCCATTTCCCCCTCCCCCTCCCGCATCTATCTTTAACTTGTCGTAAAAGTTGCCGGGCGGTGGTAGCAATTCACAGAGCTACCCTGCTGCCGGTCCCAGCATATTTTCTCCACTGCTGACAACTCTCTCTGACAACTTCCTGTTTCTGTTGGGGCGGGTTGCAGTGACGAGAAGACACCGGGAAGCAGGGTAGCTCTATGAATCGCTACCGCTGCCTGGCAACTTTTATGGCAAATTGAAGGTAGATGTGGGGGAGGGGGGTGAAATGCTAAAAATACCGATTGAGAGGGGAGAAATGTGAAAGCATTAGAAGGGGAGTGGCAGAGAGAGCCGACTAGCAGGTAAGCTAGCTTTGAGCAAGATACTGCTTCCTCAACAGTGCTGCCTGAGGCCGCTGCCTCAGATGGCCTCATTATAGGGCCGCCCCTGAAGTTGCCTGTGTGTCGTCACAAAATAGGGCCAACATAGGTAGCTTCATGCTCACAAAGGGATCCTTTTACTCAGGTACGCTAACCAATTTACCCCTTCTATTACAAAGCCTGATGGCGCGGGCTGCTGCATTAACTGACCCCCAAGCCCATAGGGATTTAAAGGGCTTCAGGGCTTTTGCCAGGCGGCAGCCCCTAGCGTGGCTTTGTAAAATGGGGAGGGGGTAAGTATGTCCTGATTAGTGTACGCTAAATACTGAGACACCCATGCAAATATAATGGACAACATAGTATTTAGCGTGCACTACTAAATCATTAACGCACTTTAGTAAAAGGACCCCTTAGCCTAGGGTCCTGTTAATTCCAAAATGTGGTATGCTGTCATTCATTAATGCAAGGGGGACGGAGGCAACTGACCAAGAACCAACCGAGCAAGGGGTAATGAAACCTGTTTCCCCCTTCCTTCCTCATTCCTTATGCCTTAGTAACACTTGCTTGAAGTGACTGCACTTTCTCTGGCATCCAGATAAGTTCCCTGCAATTACATCCACAAGGCCTTTTGGTGATCATTATGGAAACTGGAACTTCAGGTCTTATTAACTGATACTTGAAGAAAACTCATCCCTTCCCCCTTGAAGCCACCTCAGGCAGTGACAGACTCCTTTCCACCTGCTTTGTGCACCTCGGGATCCTGAGGCTCTCCCACTGCTACAAAGAGGCCTAAATGGCCAGTGAAAGTTACAAGAAATACAAAGACAAGACTTGCAGCTTGCTTGGAAGGTTTTAGAAGATTTCCAGACGGAAAGACAAAGCTTGAGGGCTGAAAATAGAACATTTGAGCAACGCGGGGCACGAATTCACAAACGGTTTGCAAATCTGGTTGCAGAGTTCTGGAAGAGCAACGCGTCTTCTGCTCGAGAGTTTAATTTCCTGCAATTTTGAGACGGAAGAAACTTTTGTGGCAATTAAAAAGTTAAAAACAAACAAACCCTGCACAAAATGCTTTAGTGCAATTCTTGTGTTTTTGTCATTTTCAGACAAAAATGTATGAGTTGTTTCAAAACTGTGGAGGAGGCAAATGGACTTTCGCGGTTTTATTGTTCTAAATCTCAGATCTGATCTCTAAGTTCCTATTTATCAGGGTGGGGCCACTGAGGTCCAGGGAAGAGAATGAAATAAAGAGAAATGCGTTATATTTTTTTGGTTTTTTTACTTTTATTTATTACTTAACCGTGGGGCTGAGTGCCGTGTGGCAAATGCTCTGACGCCCATTCAATCCCTATGGGCGTCGGAGCATTTAACATGTCGGCCCATGCTATCAGACATAGTAAAAGAGAGGATAAGTTTGAAATATCATAACAAGCAATACATATGTACAATGAAAAACAAATATGAGAGGAAAAAAGATCTCCAAAAGTATACTTACCCCCTCTTTGACGAAACCGCGCTAGCGGTTTTTAGCATGGAGAGCCACGCCGAATGGCCCGTGCTGCTCCCAACACTCATTGAGTTCCAGTGTGCGTCGGGAGCACCGCAGGCCATTCGGCGCGGCTCCCCAAGCTAGAGACCGCTAGCGCGGTTTCGTAGATGAGGGGGTTATATATTGCAGTCTCATAAATTGTAGTGTAAAAAACAAAGGTAGCATCTTATAACCAAAGTGACAGATTTCAAAAATACATTTTCATTAGACCACCATAAACAGGATAGATGGCTAATTATTAGGGAGAAAAGCAATAGGATATAGCGACACTCGAGAGGGTCCAGAGAAGAGCAACAAAAATGTTAAGGGGAATGGAAGGCCTCTCATATGCTGAGAGGCTGGAGAAACTGGGGCTCTTTTCTCTGGAAAAACGGAGACTTAGAGGGGACATGATAGAAACTTACAAGATCATGAAGGGTATAGAGAGGGTGGAGAGGGGCAGATTCTTCAGACTGGCGGGGGAAACAAAAACAAGAGGGCACGCAAGAAAACTGAAGGGGGACAGATTCAGAACAAATGCTAGGAAGTTCTTCTTCAGCCAGCGGGTGGTGGATACCTGGAATGCGCATCCGGGGGAGGTGGTAGAGCAGAGTACGATTTTGGGTTTCAAAAAGGGGTTGGACATGTTCCTAAAGGAAAAGGGGATTGAGGGGTATAGCTAGAGGGGTACTATAAAGGATAAAATGTCTTAAGTGAAAGAACACTACAGGTCATGGACCTGAGGGGCCGCCGCGAGTGCGGACTGCTGAGCACGATGGACCTATGGTCTGGCTCGGCAGAGGCGATGCTTATGTTCTTATGAAAAAAAATATTAATAAGCAGAAAGGCATTTAACATGACAAACCTTACTGAAATCTTTTACACAGTAATTAAGATTTCTGCAGGAATAGCAGTGCACAGATATATGAGCGTTTAAAAAAAACAAAAAACAAACCTGGGCTATACCTGTATAATATGCATGTAAATGTATGCTCGGATATCTCGGATTCTATAAAATGTGCCTAAACTTAGACCGGCGGCCTAACTTACTCCCCCTTTTACAAAGCGGTGCAAGAGGTTTGTAGTGCTGAATGCTCCGTGCTGCGCCAACATTCATTGGAACTCTATGACTGTCGGAGCAGCGCGGAGCGTTCTGCGTGTCGGCCGGTGCTAAAAACCTCTTGCGTGGTTTTGTAAAAGGGGTGTGTGTGTGTGTGTGTCATTTTTTAAAAAAATTGGCATAAACGGCGCTGAGAATTAAAAGCGCCGTTAAAAACCAATTAAAAATGATATTAAAAAAATGAATTAGCTGGCAGGCACCTAACTTGGGAAGCACCTACCACCTCGCGGTAGGCATCTACACTGAGGCACCGACCAGCAAGCAGGCGTGGTTAGGGGCAGATTCAGAGCAGAGCTTGGTGCATGGATTGACATAGGCGCACTCATTTAGGCCAAGAAAACCCTGGCCTGAATGGTAGTGCACCTAAAGAATCAATGCCTAACTGCGCTTAGGCCCCACTAGCTCAGTTCTACAAATGGCACCTAGTGGTTGATTGACAACCACGATGAACAGTTCCTAGGAGTGCAACGCTATTTATAGAATATTGCATCCTGGTGGTGAAACTCTCTAACCCCCTACTTGGAGGTCATATCATCATAACTCCAATTTCCAAGGATCCTAAGGGATCTGTATCCTTGGTGGCTAATTATAGGCCCATTTCGTCAATCCCATTCTTCATAAAAATTATGGAAGGTTTAGTAAATAACCAAGTGTTGAATTATTTGGAACATTTCTCCATTTTGCATGGATCACATTCAGGATTTAGACCAGGGGTGTCCAACTTTTTGGCTTCCCTGGGCCGCATTGGCCGAAAAAAAATGTTTCTGGGGGCCGCACAAATGCGCAAACTCGGCCGCAAGACAGAGGAGGGAGCCGGCAAGATGGTAAACACCCGGGGGCAGCAGAGGAAAACACTGCATCGCCCTAGAACGGGGCCGCACAAAATACTTCACAGGGCCACATGTGGCCCTTGGGCCGCAGGTTGGACACCCATGATTTAGACCATCATATAGTACAGAGACAGTTCTGGCATCACTAGTGGATAATCTATGTAGTCTAATCAGCAAGGGTGTTAGTGCTCTGATTTTGCAGCTGGACTTAAGCAGTGCGTTCCACCATGTGGACCATGATAAACTGTTGGAATGTCTGGATGCTTTAGGCATACATGGCCAAGTTTTGAAATGGTTTGAGGGTTTTCTTAAATTTAGAACTTACCAAGTAAAGCTCAACAATGAGCTTTCAAAAAGTTGGAGTAACCCTTGTGGAGTACCCCAGGGGTCTCCTCTGTCTCCATTGTTTTTTAATATTTATTTGGCCTCTTTAGGCAATAGCTTTTAACATAACATAACATAACATAACTTTGTTCTTCTATACCGCCACAATCAGACGATTTCTAGGTGGTTTACACAGAAGAAAAACTGGACAATCAGCGAAATACAGAATATTAATGATAAAAGTACAACATGTTACCTAAAGACAGACAATATAATATTTTTGTTGTAAAAACAAAACTTCAGTTAAGAGATGAATTTGTCAAATAGTACAGTCTTAATTTCTTTTTAAAATGCGCTATAAGACAGCATGGCACCACTAATATAATTACCCAACCAGGACTGTTGTTTACTTGCTTGAAATGCAAACCTCCTATCCAAATAAGACCAGTGATCTTTGGGTAGGCAAATAAACTAGTTTAAAATTAAATTATTTAGCTATGCAGATGTTCTTGTGTGGTGCCCGCCCTCCTACCCGCTTCCTAGTGTTCTAATTTTATATCTTTGGGCAACTGCTGCGTCAATGAGCAAGCCTGCCCCAGAGCACTTCATTCTACTTCCGGGGCAGGTCTGCTCGCTGACGCTGCGCAGTGGCTGCCTGAAGACTTACAATTACAACACCGGAAAGAGGTGGGTGGGGAGTCGGGAGCAGGGGAGAAGCTGAGCATGCACTGTAGGGTTCTACCGGGGCTAGGGCGGAGTCCTGGGCCTCCCCAAACCATGAAGTGTTCCGACGTCTCTGCCTAGATTTATGAGTTTAGTGATGAAAATCAGTGCTAAGCTCATAACCTCTTTTCCCTGAATTCTCTACCCTTAATTTGCCTCTAGTAGTACCCACTTTTTATGCTCCTAAGTGAAAAAAATTATTCATTCAGTTCCAGTGGCGTAGTGGGGCAGACCACCCCGGCACTGTCTTGGCAGGAGCGCCGACAACTCTCCTCCTCTCCACATACCCATCTCTTCAAATCTTCACAGGCAGTGAGCAGCATCTATCTGCTGCTTGCATCGGCCTTGGCTCTCCTCCTGTCCTCTTGCAGGACCAGGAAGTGACATTAGAGGAAGAGCCGAGGTCAGCACAAGCAGCAGGGAGGAGATTCTGCTTGCTGCCTGTGAAGATTTGAAGAGGTATGCAGGGAAGAGTGTTGGGGGGAAGGGGGGGTGCACACCAGGCACCACCACCCTGGACACCTTCTTCCATTGCTATACCTCTGCTCAGCCCTAATACATTTTCAAAGAGGGCAATTTATGATGATAACTCTCAAAGTTAGGAGCATAAATCCTTTGACTTTTGGGCCTCATATACGCATAACTTTCTCAAATCATAATGGGGATGCTTGGGTGGGGGGACAGCCTCTGCATTTTTACTTGTATGAAAAGGAATCTTCTATATATATAAAATTGGAGGTATGTATGTGTGTATGTATGTATGTGCCGCGATCACGCAAAAACGGCTTGACCGATTTGAACGAAACTTGGTATGCAGATCCCTCACTACCTGGGGTGATATGTTCTGGGGGTCTCGTGGCCCACCTGCACACGTGGGCGGAGCTACAAACAGAAAATCAGATTTCACCCATTCATGTCAATGGAAAAAATGTAAAAAGCTGCCATTCTCACAGCACGCAAAAACGGCTTGACCGATTTGAACAAAACTTGGTATGCAGATCCCTCACTACCTGGGGTGATATGTTCTGGGGGTCTCGCGGCCCACCTGCACACGTGGGCGGAGCTACAAACAGAAAATCAGATTTCATCCATTCATGTCAATGGAAAAAATGTAAAAAGCTGCCATTCTCACAGTAATTCCTATATGGATCACGTAGCAAAACAAGAAGGCGCTATCCTTTTCCTGGATGCTTCTGGGGGTACAGGGAAAACATTTTTGACTAATTTAATTCAGGCCACAATCAGGGCTCATGGAGAAGTTGCTCTTGCCATTGCCTCTTCAGGAATTGCTGCAACATTAATGGAAGGGGGCAGGACAGCCCATTCAGCACTCAAATTGCCACTTGACATTGTCAGGCAAGAAAATCCTACCTGCAACATAAGTAAGGCAAGTGGTTGTGCACAAGTGCTCAAAACATGTAAATTGATTGTATGGGATGAATGCACCATGGCTCACAAGAAAGCTCTTGAGGCCCTTCATGTCACTCTGAGAGATCTGAGAGGAAATGACAACCTGATGGGAGGAGCTCTGGTACTTCTATGTGGAGATTTTCGTCAAACTCTGCCTGTCATCCCAAAGTCAACACCAGCTGATGAGATACATGCATGTTTAAAACACTCATTTCTGTGGAGACATGTGCAACAAATAACTTTACAACAAAACATGAGAGTAGATTTGGGGGATGAAAGTGTGCAAATTTTCTCAAACCAACTACTCGAAATTGGAGAAGGTAGATTACCAGTTGAGTCTCTGGCAAAATAAAATTGGCTTATAATTTTTGTAATCTGGTGTCATCAGTTGCA
Source organism: Geotrypetes seraphini (assembly GCF_902459505.1). Classification (NCBI taxonomy): domain Eukaryota; kingdom Metazoa; phylum Chordata; class Amphibia; order Gymnophiona; family Dermophiidae; genus Geotrypetes; species Geotrypetes seraphini. The sequence goes on along the minus strand of NC_047085.1, from coordinate 486,691,434 downwards.
GAGCTAATAGATGCAGTCTATCCAGCAGTTAAAGAAAAATATTTCAATTTTGCGAGAGAGGGCCATTCTTGCTGCTAAAAATTAAGATGTCCATGGAATAAACAATCAACTACTTGCCATGTTACCAGGCGCAGTCACTGACTACAAGTCTATTGATACAGTAGTAGATGCTGATGAGGTCATCAATTTCCCAACAGAATTCCTAAACTCACTTGATCCAGCTGGATTACCACCACATCGTCTTTTACTTAAAGTGGGATCTCCAGTTATTTTACTTCGCAACCTTTACCCACCAAAACTTTGCAATGGCACAAGGCTTTGTGTAAAGAGGTTACTGGCCAATGTAATTGAAGCAACTATCTTAACCGGAAAGGGACAAGGTGAAACCGTATTTATCCCGCAGATACCACTTATTCCAACAGATCTTCCTTTTCAGTTTAAGAGATTTCAAATTCCAGTGAGACTTGCATTCTCTATCACAATCAACAAATCACAGGGACAGACTATTACATACTGTGGAGTGGATTTAAGATCCCCCTGTTTTTCCCATGGACAACTCTATGTTGCTTGCTCAAGGGTGGGTTCACCCAAGAATTTATATGTTCTTGCTCCTGGAGGTGAAACTAAAAATGTTGTTTATAATCAAGTTTTGTGTTAGTTGTATTGTATTCATTTTGTCAAATATTTCACATTATAATTTGAATATTGTACTTTTTATAAAGCTGTAAAAAAATAATTTCATTCACCACTATAAAGTATCTTTATTTGAATCCATTTACTTAATTATTGCTATAATTAAATACCCATGCAACGCCGGGGCATCAGCTAGTATAAGAATATAAAATAAAATGGAAAAGTTGTGCCCAACTAGAGCAGACCCAACCACTAGGTAAGACTAGGTGGTTGCGAAGGACAGCAGCTTATTAGGAGACAGCATGCTTTATCTATAATAATAAAAACCCTAGCTGCACATGCACACTTGAAACTCCGTGCCTCCGTGTCTTTGCATGCACAGTAGAATAGAACCACTGAGCAGGGAGGAACCGCCGAGCCAGGGAAGCGTCTCAGCGCAGTGGAACCACCGAGCATGGAGGAACCGCCGAGCAGGGAAGCGTCTCAGCGCAGTGGTAGCGGCCCTGACCTGCCAAACCACCATTCCTTACCCAAATTTATTTATTTATTTAGAATTTTAGCCCATCCTCCCCGAAGCCCAGAACAGGTGACATCAGGACATTCACAAATGCAGACATTATACAAAAGCCGGGACATGACAGGTCTTATGGAAGAGGGTGCGATGGGGAAAACTGTTGAAATTTCACCGAGACTAAGTTAGAGGTTGGCCATTAAATACAGGGTACAAAGGTAGGTTACAGAAAAGGGGGGGGGGGGTATTCTGTCAGAGTCTGTTTGGATGAAAAGAATGGTCTTTGCTATTTTTCGCAGATCAGCTGAAAGTATGGTCTTCACTGCTCTCCGGAATGTCATCAGTGAGTTCTGGGATCTTATCTGATTATGCAACTGGTTCCAGAGCTGGGGGATGATATGACTGTATGAGCGTTTCTGGGCCGTTTCCATCTGGAGGGATTTTCTATGGGGGATGCACAGTCGTCTTCCCGTAGGGGGCGATTGGGGATGTACTGGTGTAGTTTGGAAGCTATGTATGTAGAGGTTATGTTTTAGAATCTTTTGTGGGCAGTTACTAGAACTTTGAAAATGCAGCGTTTCCTGATAGGTAGCCAATGTTCTGCTTGGAGAGCTGGAGAGGTGGGGTCATGGAAGTTGAGGTTGTGTAGGAGTCGGATGCAGCATTTTGGGCCCGCTGAAGCTGTTTAAGTTCCTTTGTGGTGATGCCGTTGAAGAGAGAGTTTCAATAGTCTAGTCTAGAAAGTACATAGGCATGGATGAGCTGGGTTAAGTCAGGTTTGGAGAGGTAAGGCGTAAGGAGGTAAGGAGGTAAGGAGTTGTCGTAAGTAATAGAAGGAGGTGGAGACTACTTGTGAAATGTGGGTTGAGAAGGATAGGTAGCCATCCAGTATTACCCCAAGGCTGTGTGCATGGTTCTTTGCTGTTAGGGAGGTTGATTCCCAGGTTAATGTTGGGCGGGTGAAGTTGGTGCTTCTCTTTCTGATCCAGAGAAGTTCAGTTTTAGAAGCGTTCAAAGCAGCACTTCGGATGCAGTAGAGGAAAGGCCCTGTCGGGGCTGGCTGCAAACAGCCTGTTTACAGCGCTGCCACTGCTGCTTTGAGTAAGGAATGGAGGGTTGGCGGGTCAGGATTATTGCCGCTGCTACTGCTTTGGGGCACAGAGGGAGGGAGGAGGGGTTGGTAGGTCAGGACCGCTGCTGCTGCCTCGGGTAAGTAATGGGGGTCCAGGAGGTCAGACCCATGTGGAGGAAGGGAGGGCAGACCTGTGGGGGCAGTGGATCAGGTGTGTGTGTGTGGAGGGTTCATCAGGGTGAAGGGCTGGGGAGGGGCAGCCTGCCCAAAGATTCAGTGCAGTGGCCAGGGAGGAGGTAGGTGGCAGAGTCAGGAGCTGGAGAGAGTGGTCTGAGGATACCATTGGGGGTGGTGGTTTGAATTGGTGTTGGAGTGCGGTTGGCTGAAGAGGGTTAAAGTGGCAGATGTTGGAATGGGGAGGGGGAGAGTTGCAGTACCATGGGGAGGAGCAAGGTCGAGATGAGAGAGAAATTGGTCCTGGGCTGGGGTACAAGAGAAAGGGTAAAAAAGGAAGAGAAGCTGGGTGGGGGAATATAGGTACAGGAAGAATGGCCTTGGAGGCAATGGAAGGAAGGATAGATAGGAATGGAGCTGGGACTGAAAGGGTGATTAATGCAGTGGAGGATCGATGAGGGCCAAAAGGGTACAGAGGACTAAGGAAATGGTGACGGATAGTGATGGGAGCCAATAGAAGAAAGAAAGAAAGACATACAGACAAACAGGAGGCAGGGAGAGAGACAGAAAGAAAGTAAGGGGGCAGGGAGAGAGACAGAAAGAAAGATAGACAGCTGGAGGGAGAGAGACAAAAAGAAAGACATTCTACACATCTATTCTAGCACCCATTAATGAAACACTAGTATGTAATAAAAGTCTGATGGCCAACTATGCACTTTTATAAGATTATTGTGGGATGATCCTGATAAGTTTAATTATCAAACTCTTGGGAAAAGAGAAATGGACTATAGGCTGGAAATTTAATTGAATGGACACAAGGCCGAAGATCTGCCTAGGATGACTAATACACTTTCCAAATGGTTGAGAACAGCTCAGGGCAAGTGGAACTCCTATGTGGAGGAGAGGAAATACCTTATTTTATGATGCCACTTATGCAAATATGTTTCCTTTGTAAAATTCTGTAACCAATGTGTGTTATCCGTTGCACAATTTAGACAGCGTGTTATAAAGTTATCCTCTGAATAAAATTTCTTGTAGTCAGAGAAATGAAAAACTTTTAAAGACAATTTAAGATGGAGGGGTTGGTACATATGTGACATCTCTTAGAACAGAAAGGTTGTGAAACCCCTGGAAAGTTACAAGCTTTAAATCCATCATTTACTCTTTAAGAACAGCATGCATTAAATAGAAGGGAACACACTATTGAGCCCTTTTTACTAAGCTGCACGATGACTAACGAGTGAGTTTCCTGCATGCTGAGGCTACTTTTACCATGGCTGTAAACTGGCCATAATTTCCATGTTTGCATAATGGCCATGCTTTAATTTTCCCATTACCGTGTGGCTATTAGCATGCGAGCCCTATTGTCTAGGCCAGTGTTCTTCAATGCAAGGCCCGGGGGCCACTAGCATCCCCCAGAGACCTTTGGGGCAGACCCCATTGTCTTTCTGGAGGGTGGGGGAGGTCCTGCTTACTCTGCCTTTCTACTCAGGTTCAGGACAGAAAGAGGAAAGCCACATGTTTGAAGGACAAGTCATTTCTCAGTAGACAAAAGAGAATGCCTTTGGAAATGCGCACAACCTTGAGGATACCCCCTAACGAAGTTTGAAGGTGGGCAGTGTCTTGGCCCCCATGGCAAGATATTTGTCGACTCCCTTTCAGCTCATCAGAATCCAAAATGGCTCCAGCTTAGAAATGAATGAAGACCACTGATCTAGGTAGTAAGGACTTCTGCACTAGCCCTGTAAACAATTAACATAGCCACACCCACTCTGTTTATTGAAAGTCTACATGCGGCAGTGCATAACTGCGCTATAGTAATTTTCATCATTTTTCTTTGAAGGACAGTTTACCCTACAGTCAATTTTTGAGGTCAAGGAGACTTTGTACAGATCTATATTGGATTTCAAACACAAGCACAGAAGATGCCTAAAAGATTTCCCACTAGAGGATACTCACAGTGGTATTTGCAAAAGAGTTACATTAAGGTCACAAGTAGAAATAGAGACAAATTATTGACAAAATGTGTAGACAGAGAGGTGCCCGACATTGTAGGCACCTTATGATTCTTGCATTTGGCAAGTAACATACATAAAATCATTCAGAGACATTGGTATATTTTTAGAAGAACATGTCTGTTTTAAAGGGAATTGTATACTATCTTTATGTGGTTACATATTCAAAGTGGTTTACATACTTATTTTGTAATGGAAGATTCCTTCCCCCTTCATTTTACAAAATAGCATAAGAGATTTTAATGTTAAATAATTTTTACTGAGTTTTAAAAATAAAATATACATAACAAAAATCTTACAAAGAATATCATCTCAACTCAGTTAATACATTGTAGATATATAAATTCAAAGAAATCAACAATCAATTATCATCCCAATACAAACACGATAAAGTACCTCCCAACACTCCCTTCTCCCTTCCCATCCCTTCTTCCCCCCCTCCATCTATCCCATTTCCAAATATTACTAATAAATAGTGTTTCATTTTATGATTACAAATGTAATGAGTTCACTACAAAACTGCGTGCTCTGACTGATAATTGCTATATATAAGGTTCCCAGGTCATCCAAAATTTATTCTGTGTTTTAGCATGAGATTTTTAGCACTGCACTGCGCTGCTCCAATGGTCATAGAGTTCCTATGAGCATCGGAGCAGCGCAGAGCATTCAGAGCGCCGGCCATCTACAAAGTTTAAACCTCTTGTGTGGTTTTGTAAAAGGGAGGGTTAGTGAGTGCCAAGGGTCACAAAGAGCATCCTTGGGATGGTATCCTTGTGGTGGTATGTTCTAAAGAATGAAATCTTAAAGAAAGACCTGACCCTTCAGCCTTGCCATCTGCCCTTGCAATTTAAGAGCCATTGAATAGCGGTCCTTGGCCAGCTCAGTTTGGTTTAAGTAGGCACAGTCTTTAAGGTGTCCTATTTTATGCATGCACATCTCCTCACAATTTGGAAACAGCCCGAAAATGTATTTTAAAATTATCCCCATTGTGTCATTAAACCGCACAATAGAAGCTACATTCAAAACAAATTTCAGAACTATTTTTAAAATCAGAATCTGGAATCTCAATGTTCTTAGCTTCAACTGCATTAATGTGCGCAGCAGCTAAAGCTACAGCCTCAGCACTCTGAGGATGTGGGTTCAAACCCACGCTGCTCCTTGTGACCCTGGGCAAGTCTCTTAATCCCTCCATTGCCCTAGATAGATTGTGAGCTCACTGGGACAGACAGGGAAAAAATACTTAAGTAACTGAATAAATTCACGTAAACCATTCTGAGCTCCCCTGGCAGAATGGTATAGAAAATCGAATAAATAAACAGTGTGAAAAGCTTCAGCCTCTGATAACCAGAACAGGTATTGTGACATCATAATGCCTCATTCCACTAATGCATATGAGCCAACTTCATCAATGATGTCACAATGGCTTGATTGTCCTATACTTGGCTCACTTTTGCTACGTTTTGATTTGTAGAGTGGTGCAGTGGTTAAAGCTATAGCCTCAGCACACTGAGGTTGTGGGTTCAAACCCCCGCTGCTCCTTGTGACCCTGGGCAAGTCACTTAATCCCCCCATTGCCCCAGGTACATTAGATAGATTGTGAGCCCACCAGGACAGACAGGAAAAAATGCTTGAGTGCCTGAATAAATTCATATAAACCATTCTGAGCTCCCTTGGGAGAACAATATATAAAATTAAATAAATAAATATCTTGCACTTTAATTAGTTCATGCTGCCCATATTAAAGATATATTACTATAACATGGGCTATCCTTAAAAATATATTTTACTACTCTCTGATGCTATTTTAGCACAGGTCCCATTTGATGCAATATGACCTAGTCACCAATAACTGGGGATAATAGTAAAATAACTCATCTTAATAGCAGCCCACATCATAGGTTATGGATTTCATATGCTGCCGTTCTGTGGGTACAATCAAACTGGTTTACATATATGCTACGTGCAAGTAATTTTTTTTGTCCATAGTGGGCTTACAATCTAAGTTATGAGGAGGCTGACGGATGAACTCTGGTTTTCTAGCAGCAGGCAGTAGGAAGGACGCCATCTGTGTTTGGGACTTCGGCTGAAGCCCCTCCATCTTCAAAAGAGCATCCCTGTCACGATACATAGCTGTGGACATGTGCCCATGGTTGCAAGCCCAAAGGGATGTAGCCTAAGGGGCAAGTCCTGCCCCTTTGGAGCACCAGCTGAGCGAGGAGCCAGAGAACTTTCCGTGCCCAAACCACGGCCACTTGCATAGTGCATTAGATTAAAATAAGGTCAAAGCACTGTTACCTTAGGAGCCCTGCACATGGGGGTGTAATAAATCGTATTAAAATTTGCAGCAATTATCATAATTTGTGAAGGAAGTAATGAAATAGATAATGTAAACTCCATTAAAGTTAAGTTTTCATATCATTATTATTAGTAATAGTGGTAGTTTTAGAGTTTTTCTGCCTCACCTCTCGTTTCAGTTCTACATAAGCAGGAGAAAGACAGATAGCTTTTAATTTTGATTATTGGAGATTTCCAGTCTTGCTGTACACTGCCTTGAGTGAATTCTTTCAAAAAGGTGGTAAATAAATCCTAACTCTGATTGGTTCAGGCATCTAAGGTCCCTTCCATAGGATGCACTGGGAGGGGCCTAAAACCACCAGAAAGAATTGAAAACAGTTTCTATGATGATGCTGCAATCAAGTTCAAACAAAAGTTATAATTATCAATTGCACCTTAGTCTCAGCTTGATTCCTTCGATAAGAGAATAAAGTGAGAACTGAGTGTTGTGATTGAACCCTGGGTCTGTGATCCTACGGCCTACCAAATTTTAACCAGCCTAATCCTATGTCCAGATCATAGACTTTAAAACTGTTCCCAAATAAAGATCTTCTTATAAGAACCGGTCAAGGGTGCCTGGCCCAGAGAGTTGTCCAGTGCCTCTGGATTGTGTGTGAGTGAGACCAGGGTTACACACGGTTGTGAGGTAACTTGTTTCCAGGTGTTAACCGCAATCTGGAAAGACGAGCGCATGTGACAAAGAATGCTGCTGAGGCAGCTTTGACTCCTAAAGCCACTATCTCAAAAAGTCACTTGAGAACTACATCCACTCAGCAGTCCTGCATGTCCTTGAGCATCACGCCGCCTTCGCTCAGAAAGGAGATGCGCTTAGTAACCTGTACGACCAAGGAATCTACGTTAGGCTAAAAAGCTGCCGACACTCCTGTGCTATAGGATACAGCTGGGCATAGTTTCACCACCATAAATGAATACCCTTGTCAATAATTTTGATACAATTCAATCTTGATGTTTTGCTTCTAAACTGTGATAATCTCATTAGGAATAGTTAATAGATATGTACTGTACTCTAGAGACGCTCCAAATTATCCTGTCGGGAAAACATCCAGCCAAGATACCACAGTGGATCAGAGGAAGAGCAAATGGAGTAGTAAGTTATTACCTGCCACAGCTTACCTGGTATAAATTTATCAGTGCAATAAGAATGACAAAGATGACCCTGAAAACACTAGCAGCTTCAAATAAAATCAGAAGAAGTAATATTGAAAGCTGGGTCAGGATTCTACTTGGGTGAAGAATTACAGGCCTATTTCTTTGACTAATGCCCCTCCACACATCCCTCAGAGCGCTAATGGGAACGGCAGAAGTGGTGGCACGCATTTGTCCTACACGCAAATGTCGCTGTGGGATTGTCGGCGTGCCAAAGTCCTGCACGTTTTAGTTTGGGTATTTGATTTTGGGTAGAAAGTGGTTGTGGTTAAGAGCAGATCATGGGCGAATCTTGGGCATGTTTTCCGTGTAGGCACCTAAAATGGACTTAGGTGTCAGTAGGCCCCTAACTTAGGTGACTGTATTTAGGCCATGAAAACGGAGGTATAAATCGGGGGCACTTTCACTTATAATATGGGAGTATTGTATCTTTAAATCCCAGATATATAATTCAGATGTTCTTGATTAATCCCAGAAAACCATATATTTTAAATACTAAAATATCTCCAAAGCATCAGAATTCTCCAATAGACAATTAATAATCTCCAAGATATGGGCACCTATAGGGAACTTCTCCTCATGACTGTTGACATCTCCACTATTTACCTTCATCAGATATTCCAATTTCAATATTTAATACATAACGTGATATCTCACAAATAATTATTATATAGTAATATAATCTTATGCTTGAGATGCGCTCTGTTATTGATATGCATTGCTTCTGCTCCAGACATATTATCTCTTCTTTTTTCTTTCACTTTTACCTCTTCAGGTTATCCTAATGCCTCTTATGGGATTGCCATGTATAATTACCATGTTATATACTTATAGATGTCTGTAATTTTTCTCTGTGCAGTTCGGTTGTCCAATACTGGCACCTCCCATATCTGTTTTGCTGTTATATCATCTATCTGATAAAATTCCAATAAAAATTTTTGAAATCGAAAATATCACTTACACAAATTCACATTTTCTCATTCATATAGGCACAATATATAGTACAAAGTGCTCAGAAAATGGCTACGCCGTAGCTCATTGTGCAATTAGCTCTTCTAGTTCATAACACATTAAAAACCAATACTCCTGCTTTTATAGATAGGCTCCTGATTCCTTACAGTTCATCCAGAGTTCTCAGATCAGCCTCCCAATCTACTCTTAACGTTCCTTCACTGAAAATTATTGGAACCCGCCGTGCTTCAATTTTCTCTGTTACTGCCCCAATGTTATGGAATTCTCTCCCTTTGTATTTAAGACTAGAAAAAGATTTGCAAACTTTTAAAAAGAACTTAAAATGTCTTCTTTTTAAAGAAGCATTCAACTGATATTTCACTTTCTTAATTTTATCAGTTAATTCCTGAGCAATGATATCAGTTAACTTCTTTTCCCTTAAATATAAACTTTTATACTTCTATAATGACATTTTTAGGCCTTTCTATAATCCCTACCTCCCTAATGTGTTTTCCTTTTATGTTCTCTTTAAACAAAAATTGTATTTCGTCCCTATTTTCCCACTGTTTCCAGTTTTCTTTTGTCCAAAGATGTTACCCTAGTTTGTGTAGTATAACATTATGTATAAGTTAGTTTTGTTTTTTAAACTCTGTTTTTAATTTTGTAAAACGCTTTGAAATTGGAAAAGCGTTAAATCAAACAATTTAATAAACTTGAAACTTGAAACTTAAACTTGAAACTTGATTCAAAGACAAGGCAGCACACTTATTTCATATGCCCCCTCTTTTACGAACGCATAGCTCGGGTTTTAGCGCCGGCAGAGGCGGTAACAGCTCCGATGCTCATAGGTATTCTATGAGCGTCGGAGCAGTTACCGCCGCTGTCGGCGCTAAAACCCACGCTGTGCGTTGGTAAAAGAGGGGGATAGTGTTACACGAGAAGGGAATAAAGTGCACTTAACTTACCAAATTAAAACGCCTTCGTCTCTTGGACAGCGCGATGTATTGTATGGTGCTGGCAAAACCTTTTTTTTTAAATATTTTTTTCTTCACCATGCATGTATATTTTATGGCACTGCCGCGCACTCCCAACTAAGATCCTGGTTTCGCCTTAAAAAGGCTTCTTCAGGGGGTGAACTAAAAAAATAATAACGTGAATTAGCTTAGATCTCATCAAAAAATAACACATAACATAAATCCAACACAAAGATTCGTCCCACTCCCAATGCAATAAGTAAGAAACATTTTTTTTCCTTTGAATTTGATTTCTTATCCTCCTAAAAGCTGTTTCAGCCTTAACGTACGGAATAGCGCACACTAAAACGCCGTGCGTGTTAGCTGCTACCGCCTCCTCTTGAGCAGGCAGTAGTTTTTCGGTTAGCGCACGCTATAGCATGCGCTAATCCGGTGCGTGCGCTAAAAACACTAGCGCACCTTCGCAAAAGGAGCCCTTAAGGACAAGTTTCCTCTTTTTCTTTTGTTTGGATTTCCTGCCTGAATGTATATGTATGTAAATTAGTTATGGTTATACTAAATCAGGGGTGTCCAATGTCGGTCCTCGAGGGCCGCAATCCAGTCGGGTTTTCAGGATTTCCCCAATGAATATGCATGAGATCTATTAGCATACAATGACAGCAGTGCATGCAAATAGACCTCATGTATATTCATTGGGGAAATCCTGAAAATCTGACTGGACTGCGGCCCTCGAGGACCGACATTGGACACTCCTGTACTAAATGGTATAACAAATAAAAATAATAAAAATCCAACACAGTCATCTTACAAGTTTTCATGGTGCATGCAGTGGAGATACCTAAAGGTAGCATCTAAAGTTCAGGTGCTTACCGTGGCCTAAGGCCGTTATGGGCACCACCAGGCATCATTCTATAAATGTTGCTTAATTGAAGATTGAGAGATGCTATGCACCACGTTCCTCAATACTTAGACCCCCTTTTGTCAAGCCACGTTTGGGAGGCTTTTATCACCAGCCGCTGCAATAAAAGCTCCAACACTCATAGGAATTCTATGAGCGTCAGAGCTTTTACTGCTGCGGCCAGCGATAAAAACCGGCAACGTGTCTTGATAAAAGGGGGGGGGGCTTAATTTTTATGCACCGTTTATAGAAATTTTTTAAATAAATAAGGGCCGAATTGTCTGCAAGAGGGTTACAGTCAAGTAAGTATATGAACCGGCAGGGGGGCTGAGAATCAGCAGGGGGGGCTGAGAATCAGCAGGGAGGGTTGAGAATCGGCAGGGGGGACTGAGAATCAGCAGGGGGGCTGAGAATCGGCAGGGAGGGCTGAGAATCGGCAGGGGGGCTGGTGAGTCTTGGCTGGGGATGGAAGCTGGGAATCGGCAGGGGGGCTGGTGAGTATTGGGGCTGGGGATGGAAGCTGGGAATCATAAGGGGGGCTGGTGAGTCTGTGGGGCTGGGGATGGAAGCTGGGAATTTTTGATATGATATTGTCTTGGTTAAATAAAATGTTTAAACTTAAAAAGCTGTGTCATTAACAGTGAATCGAATCAAATCGAATCGAAATATTTTTATCTGAATCGGGTAGCACTAGTTAAAACCAATAGGAGGAAATAGTTAATCTCTGCAATGTGTTGCCAGAGGTTGTGGTAAGAGAAGGTAACATAGCTGGTTTTAAGAAAGGCTTGGACAATTTCCTGAAGGAACAGTCCATAGTCTGTTATTGAGACAGACATGGGAGAAGCCCTGGATCGGTAGCATGGAATGTTGCTACTCTTTGTTTTTGGCCAGTTATTAGTGGCCTGGATTGGCCATTGTGAAGACAGGCTTCTGGGCTAGATGGCCCATTGGTCTGACCCAGTAAGACTATTCTTTATGGTCTTATGTTCTTAACCATAATAGTCTCTTCTTCCTCTTACCTTTCTGTATTTTCTAACTAACATGATTATTGCAACGGGGCTCAGTACTTGGACCGATCCTTTTTAATATTTATATCAATGACTTGGAAAACGGAACATCCAGTGAGATCATCAAGTTTGCAGATGACACAAAACTCTGCCGGGCAATCAGATCGCAGGAGGATAGTGAGGAACTCCAGAGCGATTTGTGTCGGTTAGAAAAATGGGCGGAGAAATGGCAGATGAAGTTCAACGTGGAGAAATGCAAGGTAATGCATTTAGGCAGTAAGAATAAGGAATATGAGTACAGAATGTCAGGTGCAAGTCTGGGAAAAAGTGTACAAGAAAGGGATCTGGGTGTACTGATAGATAGGACCCTGAAGCCGTCAGCACAATGCGCGGCAGCGGCAAAGAAGGCAAATAGAATGTTGGGCATGATAAAGAAAGGAATCTCGAGTAGATCGGAGAAAGTTATAATGCCGCTTTATAGGGCAATGGTCAGACCCCACTTGGAATACTGCGTCCAACATTGGTCTCCCTACCTAAAGAAGGATATAAAACTGCTGGAGAGGGTGCAGAGACGAGCAACCAAACTAGTGAAGGGTATGGAGAAACTGGTATATGAGGATCGACTTAAAACACTGGGATTGTTCTCCCTTGAGAAAAGGAGACTGCGTGGGGATATGATCGAGACCTTCAAAATACTGAAAGGAATCGACAAAATAGAGCAGAGAAGATTATTTACATTGTCCAATTTGACACGGACAAGAGGACATGAAATGAAGCTAAGGGGGGACAAGTTCAGGACTAATGTCAGAAAGTTCTGCTTCACACAGAGAGTGGTTGGCATCTGGAATACTCTCCCAGGGGAGATTATTGCAGAATCGACAGTCCTAGGCTTCAAAAGCAAACTAGATGCATATCTCCTTGAGAGAGGCATATAAAGTATGGTTGGCTATAAAATAAACCAGGTGTATACCTGGCAGGGCCTCCGCGTGTGCGGATCGCCGGACTTGATGGACCGAAGGTCTGATCCGGAGATGGCGCTTCTTATGTTCTTATGGCTCACTTCAGCAGGTCTAATTAAGAATATAAGGCATTACTGATAAACCTTCAGCATTTCACACTCCCAAAATACTGACTTACATACTGTAGCCAGAAGGATATTAGGTATAACCAGAAGGAGAGAGATATAACCAGCAGAAGAAAAGAGATGTTGATGCCCCTCTACGGGTTGTTCGTGAGGCCCCACTTGGAATATTGTGTTTAGTTTTGGAGGCTGGATATAGGGAAGGATATAAGAAGATTTGAAGCGGTCCAGACAAAAATGGTAAGAGGTTTGAGCCAAAAGATAAATAAGAAAAGGCTGGAAGAGCTTAATATGTCTACTCTAGAGGAGAGGAGAGAAGAGACAGGGGAGATATGATACAGATATTTAAATATTTGAAAGGTATTAAATATAGGACCAAATCTATTCCAGAGAAAGAAAATTGGTAAAACTTGAGGGCATAATTTTAGGTTGACTTAGGAGTAGACTTAGGAGTAATATTAGGAAGTTCTTTTTCACGAAGAGGGTGGTGGATGCCTGGAATGCCCTCCTGAGGGAGGTAGTGGAGAGGAAAATGGTGATGGAATTTTTTTTTCAAAGTGTGGGATGAACATAGAGGATCTCTAACTAGAATCTGAGTGGGCAAACTTTCACGGTCTGAATCCTGCCAAGAAGATGGTTTGGATAGGCCGGAGTAAGCTTCAATGACAACTCCAGTGGTTGGAGCCTAAGGACAATACCGGGTGGACTTCTAAGGTCTGTGGCCTAGAATAAACAAAGAAAGAAAAGAATTTAATCATGAAATTTGAATGCATGTAGTTACAGGGTAGACTGGATGGATCGTTCAGGTCTTTATCTGCCATCATTTACTATCTGAGCTGCTCCAGCCCAATGCTCCATCCGATATCCCTTTCTCCCTTTACATTCTTCTCTGTCTCTCAGACCCTACAGCAGCATCCACTCCCCTTTTTCTCCTCCTCCCCCATCACATTCTGTTTGTAATTATTTATTTATATGATAGAGATGTGTTGTCCTTTACAGAAAGGGATTGGGAGCAGCTGCATTGCTACCACTAGGGGGTGGAATATTTTCAGTCGCTAAGGACAGGTATGTTCCCTGGAGTCCTGCAGAACTTGCCTGTCCCTCACAATTGAAAAATGTGACAGTAAAACAGCACCCTCTATTGGTGAGACTGTGGGTGGAGGACTCCTGCTCAGCTTAGAGGGAACACTTGTACACTGCCTTTTTGTAGTTTTATAACCACACTCAAAGTGGTTTGCATACATTTTCCCTCTCTGTCCCAGTGGACTCACAATCTATCTAATGAACCTGGGGCGGTGGAGGATTAAGTGACTTGCCCAGGGTCACAGGGAGCAGTGCAAGGTTTGAACCTACAACCTCAGGGTGTTGAGGCTGTAGCTCTAGCCCCACCCTCTCCTCAAGTAGACTAACTGGGCCAGGATGATAGAGGCAGGTCTCATCTGATTCCTAGAAGGGAGCTGCGTTCCTCCAATCAATCCTTACTGACCATCCCATCGATTAGGCAGCATTTTCTGGACATTTACAGAGATTCTGGTTTCTCCGTAATGGCCCCAAAGCTCTGGAACTTCCTTCCGCTATATCTGCGCACAGAAAAATCTCTTCAATCACATTTGAAAGCCTATTATTTCAAGCTGGTGTTTTGACCCTAGTTCTTAACACTTCAGTTTAGTTCTTCCTTTGCTTTCTTCTTCTTGCATTTTTCCCCCCTATATCCTCCTGTTTTTATCTTATTTGTTTTTACCTCTTGATATTGTAAATCTTTTCTGCCCTTGATTGTCATTTTGAGCTCCTTTTACAAAGGTGCGCTAGCGTTTTTAGCGCACGCACGGGATAAACTACCGCCTGCTCAAGAGGAGGAGGTAGTGGCTAGTGTGCGTGGCATTTTAGCGTGTGCTATCTCGCGTGTTAAGGCCCTAAGGCACCTTTGTAAAAGGAGCCCTTTATGTCTAGTATTGTTAATGGTACAGTATACATTTCCCCGTTGTGTTTATTTTATTGTTGTTTTTTAATTATTTCCCTCAGATTTTTATCCATTTTATCCAAGGCTTTGATTTGCCTTTTTTTTTGTTAATAATGGCGGTATATCAAATAAAATAACTGTAACAATAGTAAAAACAAAACAAAACCCTAAAAACTTGAAAAAAGCCAGCCACCTAATTAAATATTGCCCTGTTAGGATCAGGGAACGGCTATCGGTAGATAAAGAGTGCCGAATCAGCATTTCTTGGAGCACTGAATGACTGTTCCATGCTGGCTTCATTAGAGAGAGGTATTTGGGAGAGGGAAGGGGATGGTAAGGGACAAGGTGGGGATAGGCCCGCCCAGTTATGCCCACCGCCGCCCTAATCCCGCCCCCAAGCCCGCCCTAGCCCTGTCCCCCACTGCCTGCTCTTGTCGGGCAGGGAGGAAGTCCGCGCAGGCAAGGACGCTACGTGATGACGCCATCGCGTGACAGCTGGGCACGCGCGGGACTTCCTCCCTGCCCGACACAGCTTTTCAAAACACGGACAAAGTGCCGGGTCTCGAAAAGCCGTACGGACCCCCGGACATGTCCGGGGAAATCCAGACGTCTGGTAACCCTAAGAAGGGGCACGGGAAAGAAATATGTGGCACAGTGGTTAAAGCAGTAGGTCACAAACTTTTTAAAGCTGTGGCACACTAATCTCGGGGATGCAACTCAAGAGCACCCGGAAATGCACGGACGTCGACATGATGACATCGCACGCATGCATGACATCATCATACATCATATGTCCAGGCATGCGCGGATGTCCTCCAGCTGTGGCCCTGAGCCTCCTATAACCAACTGGGGGGGGGGGGGGAGGGTGCTGCAGAGGGAGAAGTGAGGAGGAGGAGCAGAGGAGCAGAGGCACATCCTATAAGCAGTCAGCTGGCACCTCTCCTTTTTGCCGGCATCTTGGGGCACACCTAGAATCTGCCGCGGGCACACCGTTTGTGACACACAGAGTTATAGCTACAGCCTCAGGACCCTGAGGATGTGGGTTCAAACCCACGCTGCTCCTTGTGACCCTGGGCAAGTCACTTAATCCTCTACTGCCCCAGGTACATTAGATAGATTGTGAGCCCACTGGGACAGACAGGGCAAAATGCTTGAATACCTGAATAAAATCATGCAAACCATTCTGAGCTCCCCCGGGAGAACAGTATAGAAATTAGAATAAATAAATAGTGTGAAAAGCTTCAGCCTCTGATAACCAGAGCTGGTATTGTGACATCATAATGCCTCATTCCACTAATGCCTATGAGCCAACCTCATCAGTGATGTCACAATGGCTTGATTGTCCTATGCTTGGCTTACTTGTACTGCAACTTGATTTCTAGAGTGGTGCAGAGGTTGAAACTACAGCCTCAGCACCCTGAGGTTGTGGGTTCAAACTCATGCTGCTCCTGGGACCCTGAGCAAGCCACTTAATTCTCACATTACCCCAGGTTCTTTAATAGATTGTGAGCCCACTGGGACAGACAGGGAAAAATGCTCGAGCACTTGAATAAATCCGTGTAAACCCTTCTGAGCTCCCCTGGGAGAATAGTATAGAAAATTGCGTAAATAAATCACACCCTCCCCAACAGCTTGGCTCTCTGCTTTTAAAATGGCTGTAAAAGACAATACAAGATGCCCAAAAGGTCTTTAGAACAATAAAGATTCTCCCTACCCCAGGCAGTTTCAACTGGCCAGTAAAATTACCATACAAATTATTTGATAGCATCATGCATCCAATTTTATTATATGGGAGTGAAGCTACCACAGAAAAGGCATGAGTCTAATCTGAATTATCTGTCTGGAGTATACGCAGACAGGAACAAGAATTTCCAGTTCTGAAGCATCCACACAAACTCCTTCAACAATGGGTGCAGAAAAGAGCTAGGATGTTCCACTTATTCTAATAGCATCTCGGTAACAACAACCAAATTCCTCCACTGCCATCTTAGAAAACAGCTGAACAGAAAGAGAACTAGAGAGATTTAGAAAGGAATGCAAAGAGAGGTGTCACGACATCCAGAGCACTTAGAAGGGTTAATAAAGGAGGTACCAATGATAGACTACCACAAAGGGTCAACTGGTACCACTTTGAACAGAGTCTGATGCGGTAGTCACTAGAAGCCATGAAAACCCCCGGTAGTCCTGGAGGATCTTTAGCAAGTGGCGTGGGGGGGAAAGCTTGACTGGGTTGTCAGGAGATCTTTGGGGGGGTCCAGGGGGCAATTATTATAGTCTTATAACTTCCCAGTGATCCGGTGTTCCCAGGGAACAAAATAATATAATTTGAGAGGTTGGTGGTAAGTTGCACCATTTATATACACACAGAAGCTACAAGACCTACTGTCAATCCACCTATACATCCGTATGCTTCAGCTTTTATCTTTAAATGGGAGGATTGAGATGAATAATATCTGCTCATCTATATTTATTTATTTAACCATTTATATCCCGTGTAAAACTATGCGGTTTACACATTGGTTACATACATTTTATCCTGGTCGCCCTTTCGTCGCTAAACACACGATACAAACAATGGACACACATAAATTTCCCATCCCCCCAGGGAAAAATAATACAATATCAAAAACAAACATTATCAATTCATAATATCAATAGGCATTTATATGGGTCTTCATCTCTCCAAGAACCATGAAGGCCTGGATTTTGTATATGGTGTAAAAAGGGGCTTTTTATATTAGGATTTTGAGAAGGTGCTTGACAAGGTCCACCCCCCCCCTGAAAGTCTCCTTAGGAAATTAAAAAGTCATAGGTTTGGGGGCCATGCCTAGGGTTACCAGATTTTACGATTGTGCATTCCGGACCCATGGACCAGCCTCCAGGCCCGCCCTGCTCTCCCCCCTCCCCTAATCGGTTCTGGTGCTCGTAGCCACGTGTGACATCACCTCGTTGCATCCAGGCGTGCGCAGATGCCCTCCTGATGTGGTCCCATCAGTTGGTCAGATGTTTGAATTCTGCTGTGACTTTCCTGCCAAAATTCAAATTGGTGGACCGCCTTGCTCCCAATCAGGTCAGTGAACCCACTATTTCCAAAGCCACGCTGCAGACTTCAGAGCATAGTCTGAAGAAAGCCACAGCATGGTTGCTGAAACGTCGGTTTCTACCTGACAAAGACCCAGCGAGACCCGGAAACCCGCAATAAGAACTTACCCAATGTTTCATTCCCATTGTCTTGCCACTGGAATTCTATGATTATATCACAGGCTTTTTTGAATCCTGTCACTGCTTTTGTGTCCAACACCTCCTCTGAAAAGTCATGGAGGGGCATCTCCCACCCTTTCCATAGAAAAGTAGTTTCTGATGTTATTCTTCAATCTACCCCCAAGGGAGCATCATTTCTTGACCTTAGCTATAAAACTTTTCACTGGACGATGTTTGCTTCTGCAGGAAACAATGCCTCGCGCGCTAATGCCAGCATTGAGCTGGCGTTAATTCTAGCCACGTAGCGCGGGGTTAGCAAGCCCTAATCTGCTGCATGCGCTAAAAACGCTAGCGCACCTCAGTAAAAGAAATCCCAGATTTCAGCTCTAGAAAATATAGTTTTATGAGGCATTTTTTTAATAGAAATATGGATGAAAGAAACACTTATTTCTAGGTAACACATCAAGGGAGAGCTCGAAAAAATTTCCTCCCTCCCGTTTTCCCAAAAACGGGCTACAATTTGGACTTAAGATACTCGGTAACACTGGCAGCTGCATCACAGAGAAGAGCTGAACTGTGCAAGCTCTTGCTACATCGCCAATACTCTCTCTTTACCCAAAACAGTCGCTCTCTTTACTCAAAACAATCTGTCTTTTATTGAAATATCTACAGAAATACTCACTATAACTGCCCTCTCTATGTCAGTGACTTTCCACACAAGTGACAATTTCTCCTCCCCCGCATTGATTTAAGAATGAAAAGCTTAATGCGCATCACAAACGCTTTTCAACTCAAACTTGTCTGGCTGCTGGCCACTTAGAATGTCCGTATTCGACAAAAGCTTCGTTTTGAATCCTGCCTCAAGGACGTATTGGGACTCAAGCACATCAACATGCTGAAATTCACCGAAAAAAAAAAATTAATTAAATGCAGCCACACTTGAGCAGCTGCGGCTGCCAATGTTCTTCAACTGTCTACCAGTTATCTCTTTTACTACTGAAATAAAAAATCAGATCATCTTTATCCTAAACCAGATTGAACAATGGACTATTGAATTTAAGTTGAAATTAAACACTGAAAAAACTAGATTTTTTTCTGGCGCGTCCTAATGATAAAATCACGGATAAAACTCTTCATTTAAGAATAGCCAATAGTCTCTTCTCTTGAAATTTTAGGAGTCACATTAGACCGTCATTTAACTTTGGGGGAACATATTGATATGCTTGTTAAGAAAATAATGTTTCTTTGCATTAAGGAGACTGTGTTCCATTAAAAAATATTTTGACCCTACTTCTTTTAGATTATTAGTTCAGGCATTAATCTTGTGTATTCTTGATTATTGTAATATAATCTATTTGGGATCTTACAAAATTATCCTAGGAAAACTAAAGCTAATCCAAAATACAGCTGTCAGCCCTTATTACCGTCAGCTACACTGGTTGCCAATAGAAGCTAGAATACTTTTTTAATTTGCCTGCATTTGCTATAAATTGTTATTTGGATTAGCTCCATGTTATCTTCTCTCTCATTTTGAATTGTATAGTCCAATTAAGTCTACTCAACGTTCTGGTTTATTCACTTTTCCTAATCCCAAAAATTGTCATTATAAAAGTTTTTTGACCGATCCTTGGCCGTAAAGTTCATGCATAGTTAGATGATCTCATTTGACAGACTGCATCATATTGCACTTTTAGAAAATCAGTTAAGACTTATTTGTTGAAAAAATGTGTTACTTGACCAACGACTATATCGTCATAGTTTTCATGCTGTAGTCTTACAAATGGAATGTTGTATTGTACCTTCTTAAGTGTTCTGTTTTATCACTGAAATGTTCAGTCCTCTTACTCTGTGAACCGCCTAGAACTCTTTGGGTGTTGGCGGTATTGAAAAATAAAGTTATTATTATTATAGTTATTATTAATATTATTATTGAACTTTTTATGACGTTTTAAAGTGTTCTTTCCACATTATTGAATTTTTTGAAGGCGTATAATTTATCAAGTTTCAAGTTTTATTTCATTTTGATTCAGTCGCTTATTAAATTCCTAAGCGATATACAAAAGTTAAAAAAGGGAGCAGATAATTTAAAACAAGCAGGCACAAAAGAATATAACAAAATCTCAATATAATCAAACATGGTGAAACCAAAGGGAAGGAGGGAGAAATACATTCCTGATAGCATAAGAGAACATTTAAGGCGAAAGCAAAAGGGTAGGGGATAAAAGATGGATAGCTGAGAATAAGAAATGGAACGTCTCCCTTTAAATATTATCAATTAAAGGCATCCTTAAATAAAAAGCATTTCAGTTTGTAAAGCACCCAGATTTAATCCCTCTTTTACTAAGGCGCGTGTGCTAAACGCTAATGTGTCCATAGAAAATGGTTCATAGTCAGTGGCGCGCAAGACGCCAATGCGCCGACAATCCAGCACTGACAATTCGGCGCAAGACAGAAGCGCGCGGGGGGAAAAGTAATTTTTAAAGAGCTCCGACGGGGGATTTGGGGTGGCAACCCCTCCCCCCCACTTTATTGGTTAGTGTTCGCGCTGCTGTTGGAGGGGGGTTCGGGGGGTTGGAAACCTCCAATATAGAGAAAACGGAACTTTTTCCGATTTTTTTCGGGAAAAGTTCCGTTTTCTCTATAATGTGGGGGGTTTCACCCCTCCCCCGCAACAGCAGCGCGAACACTAACCAATAAAGTGGGGGTGTTGCCACCCCAAACCCCTAGTCGGAGCTCTTTAAAAATTATTATTTCCCCCGCGCACTTCTGTCTTGCGCCGAATTGTCAGCGCTGGATTGTCGGCACGCTGGCGTCTGGCGCGCGATTATCCCGTCACCATAGAAAATAATGGATGCATTAACATGTAGGGCTCCTTTTACTAAGGTGCGCTAGCGTTTTTAGAGCACACACGAAATTACCGCGCGCTAAACCGCGTGATACGCTTCTAGAATAACGCCAGCTCAATGCTGGTGTTAAGGTCTAGCGCGCGTGACAATTTAGCCTGCGCTATTCTGCACATTAAGGCCCTAACGCACCTTAGTAAAAGGAGCCCTTAGCGCGTACTAATATTTAGCGCGCGCTAAATCAGTTAGGACCCCTTAGGGAACTATATACTGTAAATGTCAGAATAAAAATAATAGGTGACTCAAGGGTATTTTTAGTAATTGACTGCCTCTGATGACATCAACTGTACATAAGGGGTATTGTTTCAGGGAGACAGAAACAGTCATCTCTACTTCCGGCAGCAGTACAAAAGTTTTTTCCTTATTTTATAGGCCTTCTTACCTTGACAGACTATGTGCCAGATTTAAGGATAGAGAACATGACCTGAAGCTTTTTTTTTTTTTTTTGCACACCTTTTTTCAATCATATAATTTTTCCTCCCACAAGTTTTGACTCATGATATACTGTATTTTAGCCTTAGGTAAAACTTTTGTTATTTCAAACCTGCACAGGCAAAGTAAGTGACTTGTGGACGTTCCTGTTGCATTTTTCACAGTGAATATTAATAGTGAATCTTCATTTTAGGGATGAATTTATACTCAGTAGCCAGGTAATTTTTAAAAGAATATAATAACGCATGGGGAAAGTAGCCTGCACTGCATGGCACATAGAACTGTGACGGCCTTCTTGGACAGACTCAACTGGCTACATTAGTCTTTGTCGCAATCATTTTCTGTTACTATGCAAATGGTTTGAAACCAGGAATAAGATAGCAAGGATGAATTACAAAAAAAACCCCAAACAAACTAAAATTATATTGAGTAGGTTTCCATGATTCAAGTATATGCTCTTACATCAGACGTGGAAGATAATAATAATAATAATAACTTTATTTTTTCTATACCGCACAATCTTACGACTTCTAGGCGGTTTACACTGAAGAGAGCTGGACAATCAGCGAATTACAGAATACAAATAGCGAAAATGTCACTGAAGAGTCAGCGAATTACAGAATACAATTAGTAAAACTACACATATTTCTCAAAGTTATCAGCATGGTGTTAATAGTTTTAAAATGATATCTGATTAGGAGATAAATCTATTCAACAGTGCTGTCTTAATTTCTTTCCGAAATGCGCCGTAGGTCAACCTGGCTCTGTTGATGTAATTGCCTGAGCCAGGTTGACCCACGGCGCATTTCGTAAAAAAATTAAGACAGCACTGTTCGATAGATTTATCTCCTAATCAGATACCATTTTAAAACTATTAACACCATGCTGATAACTTTGAGAAATATGAGATGAGGGTATAGAGTTGTTCTACAAACAAGTTCAAAATGAAATACAGTGGTACCTTGTTTTTACGAGTGCACCGGTTTGCGAGTGTTTTGCAAGACGAGCAAAACATTCGCAAACTTGGTGCCTTGTAAACCGAGCTTGCCTCGCTGTACGAGCGCCCCCCCAACGAACCGGCACCTTCCCCCCCGCGATCCGGCACCCCCCCGCCGCCATCGGGCACCTCCCCTGCCGCCATCGGGCACCACCCCCCCCCCCCGCTGCCATCAGGCACCCCCCCCCCGCCGCAACCTGAGATCCCCCAACCCACCCGAACCCTCTTCTTACTTCCAGTGTAGCCTCCGCATCGGCATCAGCATGTCCTGTGCCCGAAAATCTGCTTCCTGTGCCGGGCCTTGAGCATGCACGCATGTACCTGAATAAATTCATTTAAACTGTTCAGAGCTCTCCGGGGAGAGCGGTATAGAAAATTTAATAAATAAATAAATATGCATTCCCTATTTCAGAGTGTAAATTATATGTGTTTGTGGAAAAATTTGCATGTTGGGAGTTACACCTGCAACAAAGAATGTATAGGTTTTTTTCAGAAGTGCTCATTTCTGTCAGCTTATTTGGAAAAAAAAGATGGTGGACTCTATAATGGGCGAACAGAAGAGTTCCTCACCTTAGGATACGAGCGAAAACAACAAAAAAAGGCAACGAGGATGTCTTAACAACCAAAACAAGTCTTTATTAGGAACAATAGGTCCCAACAAGGATCCCAGTTTTGGCGTTTAAAAACGCCTTCTTCAGGGGACACTATAGGAAGGATTATAATATACAAAAAGAATGTAATTAGAGACATGACATAAAATATGCAAAATTTACATATACATTTAAAACATGAAAGCATGACTTTAAAACATATAAGTACAAATGCTTAAAAACTTGTAAAACATATGGCAGTAGAAGCATGTAAAACAAAGGGATAACCATTATAAATAATGTAAAAAAAAAATAAATTCCATAGATCTTATTATTTTCCTGTTGATTTCGTCTAAAATTGTGGACTGTATAATGGTTGAATTACTTATATTTTACTTCTTTATTTTTGTGTTATGGAATTATTGATCTTTTTCAAGTTTGTATACTTGATGTAATATGAAAAATGTTATAAATAAAGAATTAACAAACAAAAGGATATCCCTCTTTCTTGGAATTCCTCAAACCCTAATACCACCAGATCCTCCCACAAATTAAAACTATCCTTCCCCTCGCTAAAAGGCATTTCCCACACAGGAAAGCTAGGGACCTCCCTCCACTTCAAAATCACTGAGCTCTGGAACAACCTTACCTCCCCTCTTCGGAACTTGAGCTCCCTCCAAGTTTTCCGCAAACATTTGAAAACCTGGCTTTTCACAAAAATGTAAATCTCCCTCCAATTTAGGAATCAAGGAAACTCTTATATCTTGGCATCCCAAGTCCTCTAAATTTTCTTCACACTTCTACCTCTAACCCTCTGTTGTAGTTCCTTCCTATTTCTTCCACTGTAAACTGCGCCGAGCTCTACGAACGTGGAGATGATGCGGTATACAAACCTAAGGATTAGATTAGATTAGATTAGATTAAAAATAAAAAAACTATACCCACATGAATAAATATGTTAGATCAAGCTACAACATGTGAAAACATAGTGCTATGTCATAAAGCACTTAAAATATAATGAACAGCAGTCACACATTTAGGGCTCCTTTTACTAAGCCGCTTTAGCGTTTTTAGCGCACGCAGCATTTTAGCGTGCACTAATCCCATGCTACGCGGCTAGAACTAACGGCAGCTCAATGCTGGCGTTAAGGTCTAGCGCGTATGGCAATTTAGCGTGCGCTATTCCGCGCGTTAAGGCCCTAACATGGATTATTAAAAGGAGCCCTTAGATTTGCAGCCGCCATACATACGTGTAAGTTCGCCTGTAGATTTTTTTTCCATGTGTATAGTTGTAAAATGGATGTTCCCAAGGCATATGCTGACACATACACATGCACTCCTGCTTGTATTTTAGGGGAGAAATAGCCACCCTTTCTCAGCAGATCCTTTTCTAAAACACCAGCGGAACTTTGCACTTCTTGACCGGGACATCTCAAGACTGATTTCTCTGTTCTATCTAAGACGGAGCTCTGTTTTTGTACTATGTTCTAAAAATTGTTATGAAAAGAAATGTGTAAAGCTTCCAGAAAATGGTCAAAAAGGAGGGATAAAGAGGAGCATTTTCGATATGACATCTAGGTCAAATTTGGATGTTTTTGAAAAAAAAAAAGTCCAGAAATCCAGTACAGAAAATGTCCATTTTCAAAACAGCCAGACGTCTATCTTTTATTTTTGAAAATGACCTATGTAGACATTTTGGTCCTTAAGGCATCTATCTTTTATGGCCATTTTCAAAAATAGAAAAATCCATATTAAAAACGCAAGAAAAGCAAGTTTTGCAGACTACCCAACTACCTACTCTGATTGTGGCAGGGGAATCCTGATCAGCTGAGCAGGTTTCGAGGAGTCCTGCTGACTCAGTTGAAGGGGGATTCCCCTGCTAGGATCAGCTGAACTAGCAGGGAAATCTGATTCCTCTCTACCTCCCTCCCTCCCTCTCACCAATCTCGCAGCCCCTATACAGTGACCACCACCCTACACCTCTCCCCCCAACATCCCCTGACAACCACCACATCCTCTGCACCTTTCCTCAGCACAATCGGCAGGAGGAATGCTCATTCCCATTGAACCCTGACACCCCACTCCAAACTGTGGCACTCCCCAAACTCCTGACACACCATCCAGACACTCTCCGAACTTCTGGGCGGGGAAGGGCATAAGGGGCCCTGATTGGCCTAGGCACTTAAGGCCCTACCCATAGGAGGGGTCTTAGGCACCTGGGTCAATCAGAGCATTAGGCTCTACCCCGGTGCATCCCAGGATGCACCGGGAAGAGGAAGGTGGCCATTATGAAGTTGGGCCTGCTGGCGGGAGGGAGTGGGCATCTCTCTCGTTGTATTGTCATTGAAGGTATGAGGTTGATATCGGGATGGAATGCCAGGAGTTTTGGGGAGTGCCATGGTTTGGAGTGCGGAGTTGGGGTTCGATGGGGCCAAGCGGCAGGTAGGAGTGGGCATCCCTTTGCTGATTGTGCTGATGAGAGATGCAGAGGATTGTGGGGGTTGTCAGGGGATGTTGTGGGGAGGAGTGTAGAGCAGGGATCTCTGTGTAGGGGGCTGCAGGATCGGTGAGTGTGAGGGAGGTAAGGAGAGAGGAATCGGATCTCCCTGCTGGTTCAGCTGATCCTGGCAGGGGAATCCCCCATCAGCTGAGCCACCAAAACTCCCCCAAACCAGCTCAGCTGATCAGGATTTCCTACTCTTTGGGTGGTGGGAAAGGGTTCTGATCACTGGGGGAGTAAAACGTGTGTGTGTGGGAGGGGGGGGGGGTCATGCCTAAACCCTCCAGTGGCCATCTTGTCAGTTTGGTCACCTTTGGGGCATTTAGACTAACTTAATTTAATCCTGAGATGATTTTATATATATTTCATTGTCTTTTTAATTTTCTTATAAATTGCAAGTTATTCTATTTATTGATTCTACAGCATGTTATTGACTCTGTAGCGTGTTTATCTCTGAAAACTGTTGTGCACGTATCCTATGTAACCTGTTCCGGGCTCTTGGGGAGGAAGGGCTATAAAAATAAATAAATAAAATAAATAGACGTTTTACATTCATCTAAGTCCCGGCGTGTAAATTCCGCCTAGGATATCCTGGGAAAACTTCAATTATTGCTTCAGGACATCCATGTTTAAGCCTGCCCGATGCCTGCCCATAACACACCTCCCAGCACGCCCCTTTGAGCTCTGAATGTACAGCAGCTTAGAAATGCTGCTGAACATCCAGAAAGTTTGTTTTGATCATCAGCGCTTGACCTCCCTGCTATTAGGACGTCCAAGTGCCGACTTTGGCAGGTTTTGGGACATTTTAAAGTTTTGATTATGCCCCTCAAAGTCTGAAAATAAACTAAAATGTTTTTGCTAGTATACATCCCTCCTAAATTCTAATATCAAGATCAGCATTGTGTACCTGTCCAGGTCAGATTACATATCTCATTAAAATAATGGCATATTCACATATATAGGAGGGTAGTTATCTCCATACATTAGGGCCGAACAAAATTTAGATAAATTCAAGGGAAACTTTAAAAGTTTCCTTTTTAAAGATGCATTTGATCTCAGACGCCTTCCTAGATGATAACTAAATTGATCCTTTTCATCTCATTAAATTACCTTCTTCACCTCCCTTCTGTTTTTCCCTTATTTGGGGTTGTTGTTTTTTAATTCTTTATTGATTTTCTAAACTTCAAAAGTGCAATACATAAATATATATCATATAATAAGTTAATAAAAGCACATTCAACTTACAAATATGCATAACCAAATATTTTCTCCCACCAACCCCACACTCAAATGATTATTCAACAAAACACAGAAACATAGACTATCCCAATAATCTTACCCTGCTCAGATTAAAAATATCCTCCCACCCCAGGTGGACATACTCAAAAGTCCTTGCCAAACTTCACTGGCTCCCAATAATCTCCAGAATCCATTTCAAATGTTCCTGCCTGGCTTTTAAGATCATTCATGGCATCCTCCTTCCTCTTATCCCACTGTTTTTCAACTCCTCCAGTCCCGACTCCTCCAGAACTGCCCAAAGGTATAAACTAGCCTTCCCCTCCCTACGTGGCATCCACTTTGCAGGCAAACTGGGAAAATCTCTTCTCTTCAAAATCACAAGTCTTTGGAACGACCTCACCTCCCCATTGCGGCACCTGAGCTCCCTTCAGTTATTCCGCAAACAACTGAAAACCTGGCTTTTCAGCAAATTGTAACTCTATCCTTCCCCCCCCCTTTTTTTTCTCCCCCATTCTTCACATAAATTCATGTAATCCTTTTTCTTCTTCTCTACCTACTATTTTAAGTTCTTGTAAACCGTGTCGAGCTCCATACTCATGGAGATGATGCGGTATATAAACTTAAGGTTTAGATTAGATTAGATTAGGACAGAAATACCCCCCCCCCTTTCCTGGATGTGTACGAAAATAAATTAAAACTGACTCATAATCAAAGACCTACTATAGTGAGGTAATATATGATGTCAACAGCCCCCAAACCAGCTTAAATAAATTACTGTGCCCCAAACTATCGGCATTCATTTTTTCATATGTATAGCTGGAGCACAAATTTGCCCACCAGAAAGGAAAATTTAGGCGATCGTAGTTCTTCCAATTTCGGGTTACCATCTGCATGGCTATCCCGGTTATGACAAGAAAAAGACGACATTTATGATGATCCATAGGGAGTTTAACATGTAATAACGTTCCACATATGACCGCCTCATGTGTCAGTGGACTTGATGATTCCAATATGTTGTTAATCGTATCCCATATTGATCTCCAAAAGTTAAGTATCAAAGGACAATAGAACAACAGATGATCCAGTGTCCCTTTGTCCAGTTGACAATGTCAGCATCTATTAGATTTAGAACTGTCTAACTTGTGTAACCTAAAAGGGGTCCAAAAAGATCTATGTAACAGAAAAATCCATGTTTCCTTTTGTCTTCATGTATGTCATGTGTTCCAGTCAATAATAATCTAATCTAATCTAATCTAATCTAAACCTTAAGTTTATATACCGCATCATCTCCATGAGAATGGAGCTCGACACGGTTTACAAGAACTTAAAATAGTGGGTAGAGAAGAAGAAAAAGGATTACATGAACTTATGTGTAGAAGGGGGGAGAGAAAGGGGGGAAGGATAGAGCTACAATTTGCTGAAAAGCCAGGTACATTAAATGTCCCCCCCACCTTTTTATATTCATCAAATTTTAATAACTTGGTATGAAAAGTTTGGTAAAAAAGCAAGTTAGTTCTCTTAGTCTAGTGAGTTTCCAGTGTTGTCTTAAGCTATTTTTCCTATGATATGAAAAAATATGGAAACTCGCTGGACTAAGACCCCCCTCCCCTTTTATTAAACTGCGTTAGCAGTTTTTAGCACAGGGAGCCGCGCTGAATGGCCCGCGCTGCTCCCAATGCTCATAGAGTTCTTAGAAGCATCGGAAGCAGCACGAGGCATTCAGCGTGGTTCCCAGCGCTAAAAACTGCTAGCGCAGTTTAATAAAAAGGGGCCTAAGTGTATAGCCCTTGATGGAGACTACGCTGTTTAACTTTCTTTTTTACCAAACTTTTCACAAACCGCCCTCATATGTCAAAATTCCACCTAAGCATTATTCTATGAATATACATATATCTCACATACCTCCAGATTCTATAAATGGTGCCCAAATTTGGACACTGAAAATTGCATGTGATTCTGATATCAGCATGAAAGTAAATTAGTTAATGAGCCATTAACAATCAATATGTTCCTGTTATCAATTGATAGTAATTGAATTTGCAGATGACACTAAACTGTTCAAAGTTGTTAAAATGCAAGCGGACTGTGAAAAATTGCAAGAAGACCTTAGGAAATTGGAAGACTGAGCATCCGAATGGCAGTTGAATTTTAATGTGGACAAATGCAAAGTGATGCACATTGGAAGAATAATCCAAATCATAGTTACCTGATGCTACAGTCCACAGTAAGAGTCAGCACCCAAGAAAAATATTAGACCATGACACGGAGACAAATTTTTTCCCATCCTGGCGAGTTCTTTTCCTGTCACTGCCCCATTCCTGCAAGCTCCGTCCTCATCTGTACAAGCCTCAAACACTTTAAAATCATAAGTAGCAACATTCTAGAGCTCAGATTGTGATGTCATAATGCCTCATTCCACCAATGCCTAAGCTCCGTCCTCATCTGCACAAGCCTCAAACACTTTAAAATAATAAGTAGCAACATTCTAGAGCTCAGATTGTGATGTCATAATGCCTCATTCCACCAATGCCTAAGCTCTGTCCTCATCTGCACAAGCCTCAAACACTTTAAAATCATAAGTAGCAACATTCTAGAGCTCAGATTGTGATGTCATAATGCCTCAGCTCCGTCCTCATCTGCACAAACCTCAAACTCTTTACAATCATAAGTAGCAACATTCTAGAGCTCAGATTGTGATGTCATAATGCCTCATTCCACCAATGCCTAAGCTCCGTCCTCATCTGCACAAGCCTCAAAACACTTTAAAATCATAAGTAGCAACATTCTAGAGCTCAGATTGTGATGTCATAATGCCTCAGACACTTTAAAATCATAAGTAGCAACATTCTAGAGCTCAGATTGTGATGTCATAATGCCTCATTCCAGCAATGCCTCAGCTCTGTCCTCATCTGCACAAGCCTCAAACACTTTAAAATCATATGTGTTCGAGGCTTGTGAGGTTAAGCCAGAGCTTACAGGAATGGGGCGGGGAAAGGGATAGTGACAAAACTTCTGGGACGGGATGGGGGAAAATTTGTACCCCTGTCATTCTCTTAAAAATATCTAGGTGTCATCATAGACAATATGCTGAAATCTTCTGCCCAGTGTGCAGCTGTGGCCAAAAAAGCAAACAGGACACTAGGGATTATTAGTAAATGGATGGTAAATAAGACCAAGACTAATATAATACCTTTGAGTATTGCATTTAATTCTGGCCACTGTATCTAAAAAAAAAAAAAGATATAACAGAGTTAGAAAAGGTTCAAAGAAAAGCAACCAAAAGGATAAAAGGGATAGAACTCCTCTCATATGAGGAAAACTAAAGAGGTTAGGGCTCTTCAGCAACACATGCAAAATATCTGTGCCATTGAAAATAAAAAGAAAAAAAACAGGCTGACCTGTCAGTAACACAGTTACCGATAGGTTTAGACCAGTCAGTTTTTCCTTTTGCTAAAACCCGTTTTTTCTTTGGGGGGGGGGGGGGTGGGAATAGTCAAGCGATGTTAGTGCATCAATTGCATGGCTACTTTGCATGGGGTTTTAGCTAATTTGCATGGCCGGATCAGAAGACATACGGTGTGCCATTTTGTGCATCGGGTTAGGAAAAGCGATCGTTGTTAAAGCTGTGGAAAACAGGTGTAGCGAAGATCGCTGACTTTAGTGCATCTAGCACTTGGTCCTCAGATACTGAATGGCAGGGCTCCAGTACTAACTGGTCTACTTACTTTTGCAATATTCTCTTTCCTACTGCCTATATTAGCTTAGCCCAATCTATGTTCTTTGTAAACTATAAGGCACTGTGGATACCCAGTAAAATGCATAGAGCTGGGCTTAGTGGGAATAACTTTTGTTGGCATTGCAATTCACACTTAGGTGATCTTATGAATATGCTATCCTCATGCCCTTATCTTCATGATTTTTGGTTTTCTGTATGGGAAGCCTATGAACATTGGGTACCCTTTCTGAATGCGATGCTTGCCCCTTACAGTTTCCCGTCTTTTAAAAGAAATACAGCAGCATAATATGTGTCTTCCCATTCCCTGTGTTTGTTCCTTTTATATTTTCTTTCTTAAGAACATAAGAACATAAGAAATGCCTCCGCTGGGTCAGACCTGAGGTCCATCGCGCCCAGCAGTCTGCTCACGCGGCGGCCCATCAGGTCCAGGACCTGTGCAGTAATCTTTTATCTATACCCCTCTATCCCCTTTTCCAGCAGGAAATTGTCCAATCCTTTCTTAAACCCCAGTACCGTTCGCTGCCCTATAACATCCTCTGGAAGCGCATTCCAGGTGTCCACCACACGTTGGGTAAAGAAGAACTTCCTAGCATTCGTTTTGAATCTGTCCCCTTTCAACTTTTCCGAATGCCCTCTTGTTTTTTTATGTTCTGAAAGTTTGAAGAATCTGTCCCTCTCTACTCTCTCTATGCCCTTCATGATCTTGTAAGTCTCTATCATATCCCCTCTAAGTCTTCTCTTCTCCAGGGAAAAGAGACCCAGTTTCTCTAATCTCTCAGCGTATGAAAGGCTTTCCATCCCCTTAATCAGTCGTGTCGCTCTCTTCTGAACTCTCTCGAGTAACACCATATCCTTCTTAAGGTATGGTGACCAATACTGGACGCAGTACTCAAGATGCGGACGCACCATTGCCCGGTACAGCGGCAGGATAACTTCTTTCGTTCTTGTTGTAATACCCTTCTTGATTATCCCCAGCATTTTATTCGCTCTCTTGGCGGCCGCTGCGCACTGTGCCGTCGGTTTCATTGTCATGTCCACCATTACCCCCAAGTCCCTTTCTTGGGTACTCTCATTCAATAACATCCGACCTCGGGTTTCTGATTCCCACATGCAGTACTTTACATTTCTCAACATTGAACTTCATCTGCCATCTCTCTGCCCATTCTCCCAATTTGTCCAAGTCCCTTTGCAATTTTTCACAGTCCTCCTTTGTCCGAGCTCCACTAAATAGTTTGGTGTCGTCCGCAAATTTTATTATCTCACTCTTTGTTCCTGTTTCTAGATCATTTATGAATATATTA
Organism: Geotrypetes seraphini; assembly: GCF_902459505.1. Taxonomy (NCBI): domain Eukaryota; kingdom Metazoa; phylum Chordata; class Amphibia; order Gymnophiona; family Dermophiidae; genus Geotrypetes; species Geotrypetes seraphini. Next base: position 486,659,758 of record NC_047085.1, on the reverse strand, counting down.
AATAGCAGCGGCCCGAGCACTGAGCCCTGCGGAACACCACTCGTGACCTTCCTCCAGTCTGAGTAGTGTCCCTTCACCCCTACCCTCTGTTTCCTACCCGCCAACCACGTATAATCAGTATGGTCTGTCCTCAGTCTGTAGATGTCTTCGTTTTAAATTATTGTATCCCCTATTTTTATTAGTATTGTATTCTCACCTAGAATTTTGATAGCGTGTAATCAAATTTTAAATAAACTTTGAAATTATGAAAACACTACTGCCAATTTCTTTCAAACTCTTATGATGTCATCATTTTTAGATCCCTAGCAATTGCAGACACCTTAGATATCTGGCAAAAGAAATGATTAAATGTTTTATTAGCCTTAACCTTACAAATGATATTACATAACTGGAAATCTGCTCATCTACTTAATATTACTCTTTGGGAGATGACTATTTTAACAATTCATAAATACGAATGCAAAGCAATCGAATACACTAGCAAGCAATTTTCTAGCCATAAAATCTGAGCACCATTGTCTTTCTTATCATAGTTCTTTTGATACCCTAGGTTTTATTTCATAATTTTATTTATTTAGATAGTTGGCTTTATAGCCCGTCCTCCCCAGGAGCCCAGAACGGGTTACAAGGATACATACACAGAAGTTTTCAAGATCAATAACACATATGCTATAGAATCAATAACGAGCTACAGGATCAGTACAAATGTGTTACAGAAAATTGAGATGGTTTCGATCACACACATGCTTTAGTGAATCTAAGAGTATACAAGCTTTGTAGAGTTTCAGAATGGTATTTACATGACTTTAATAAGTAAGAGCACAGTATTGGCTGACAGATTAAGAGCCCCGAGTTATGGTATGCCGGGTCCTGGTCGGTTAAAGTTTGAGACCAGGAGTGAGTTGGTTCTTGAACAGTAGCGTCTTTACTGCCTTCGGGAAGGGCAGTTGGTTGTCAATTTCCCTGATGCCAGGAGGGAATTGGTTCTGTAGTTTGGGTATGTTGTAGGAGTATGATCGCTTCTGGGCTGTTTCCAGGTGGAGGAGGTTTGCTGGAGGGTTGGACTGCCTGAGTTCAAGTTGCAATTGGAGGGGCCGTCGAGAGTGTCAGATTGGGAGCTTCCATGCTATGTAGTCGGAGATCATGCCGTGGAAGCATTAACATTAGTTGTTTGTAGATGGAGCGCTGGTGTATTGGAAGCCAATGGGCCTGGTTCAGCACGGGGGAGATGTGGTCAAAAGGGCCAAGGTTCTGTAGAAGTTTCATTGCTGCATTCTGGACTTTCTGTAGTCAGTGTTGCTCCATAGCCAGTAAACCTATATAAAGATCATTGCAATAGTCCAGGTGGGACAATACGAAGGCATATAACAGCTGAGTGAAGTCTGTTTCGGAGAAGTAATGGCGGATGGGTTTTAGTTGTCATAGGTAGTAGAAGGAGGTAGATACTACCTTGGGCTGATAGAGTCAGGCCAGCATCCAGTGTGATACCCAAGCTGGACATTTGGTCTTTGGGTTCCAGAATGGTACTGTCCCTGGAGATATATGACCGAGAGGAGATGCAAGACTCATGGCAAATCCATAATAGTTCAGTCTTAGATGGGTTCAGTTGGAGTTTGGTGGCTGTCATCCATACTTTAACCTTCACAAGGCAGGTCTGCAGAGTCTCAAGTTGTGTAACCTGTGCTTTGCCCAGTGGGATGTAGACACATCTTTATGGTAAAGGTAGTTGATGCCTCCTGTCTGAAGAGGTGGAATCAAGGTTAGTAGTATCCGAATTCAAGAAAACATGGAAGAGGGACAGAGGATCTCAAATGGTGATAAGAAGACTGTAGAGCTGAGTAGTTGATGCAGATGGGCAGAGCTGATAGAATATGATGGCAGAGGAATAGTCCATGGCTTAATTTTTCTCTGGATGGACCATGCTGGTCTTTATCTGCCATTATTTACTACTGTATGTTACTATATCATAGGGGAAAACACCCTCCAGGGATTCAAGACAAAGTTAAACAAGTTCTAGAACCAGAACGTACGCAGGTAGGGCTAGTCTCAGTTAGGGCGTTGGTCTTTGACCAGAGGGCCGCCGCGTGAGCGGACTGCTGGGCATGATGAACCACTGGTCTGACCCAGCAGCGGCAATTCTTATGTTCTTAAGTTGATTAGCCTGACACTTAAAAATGTAAAGAGGATAATTATGTTGTTATACTAACAGTTTAAGGACCTACTAAACTTCAGTAAGCAACCAACAATAGCCCTTATTTGGAAGACTGACCTTAGCAATAGTACCATGAGTAGGGTTACCCAATGTCCGGATTTCCCCGAACATGTCCTCCTTTTGAGGACATGTCCAGGGATCCAGACGGCTTTTCAAAACCTGGCATTTTGTCCGGGTTTTGAAAAGCTTCTAAGAAATCGCCGTCGGGCAGGAAGACATCCGCGCATGCATGGATACTCTCCTGCCCGACGAGAGCAGGCAGTGGGGGGCGGGACTGGGGCAGGGCTAGGCCATGATTTGGGGTGGGACTGGGGTGTAACAAAGCGGGGATGGGTAGAACTGGGTGGGCCTGGGGGCAGGTCTAGGTGTCTGGATTTTCCAAATGGAAAATCTGTCAATCCTAACCATGAGACTACCTCTAATAGCATTTTTAATCTAACACTGGAGAGGGCAGGAGCAACAGGGGATCACTCCTGTCCTGAATCTCTAGATACCAGGACCCCCCCCTCCCAGCGGGTACCAGGTGGTCTTTTGGGAGAAGGTGCCTCTCGGTGACCTTTCTAATGCGCTTTGGAACGAGGGGGAGCATAATACTGATATGCTTTAGGAAGGGGGGGGGGCATGATGCTAATGCTTCATGGGCTGAGGAAAATGAGTGGCGACATAATTCTAGGAGGTTCATGGGGTTCCCTACAACCTATGGGGCCATGGTAAATGCATTGAGAAGCCATTTGGCAGGATGCTAGCCACATCTCTAATATTTCCCCCACGTGTCTTTATGATCTTCTAACATCAGATCCTATTGTCTGACTGGAATTTACTTTAATTTTTTTCATTTTATTTGTTTTTTAATCCTAATTTAATTTATTCACTGAATTCTTGTTGGAATGTTCATATCTTGTCTCTATTTATGTTTTTTTCTTTTCTATCTTTACCATTTTAATAATTGTTTTCTCAGGTACTTTAGTTAGATTGTGAGCCTTCGGGACAGTTAGAGAACTTCCAAGTACCTATCTTTATTTATTTTTATTTTATTGTATCTTTAATGCATCTTTATTGTAAACAGCTTTGAACACGGTATAGCGGTATATAAGAAATTAAATTAAATTAAATTAAAATGTTCACTCATCACGTTTTTGTAAACATTCCCCTTAATTAGAAGTTGACAGACATAGAGAAATTGCTGACACTACATACATTTAAATTCCTTTGGACGGGAGAATATGGATTAGGTCAAAAAGTTTTCTGCTAATGATTGCAATGCTATTGGGTCAGGAAACTGGATCACTCAAGTTAGCATACAGTTTGGTCTATTTGTCTCCAGCTGAACAGGTAAATAGCTAACCTGCTCCAGTATTCATGACTTATTAGATATCCAGTTTGCTGACAACACTTGAAAAGCAGAGGTATGCAACGTTTAGAATTTCTGCAGGATTTAGTTATTAAAATCAGAAATGTCAATCCTTAGGGCAGAAACAAAAACAGTAAATATAATAAAAGTGACCAAGTTCAGCAAATTGAAGATCAAAGTCTTGTTCTTTGCAATTGAAATCAAACACGGGTATTATCTATTCTGTTCTAAAAGGGGAAAGGGGAAAGGGTCTCGGTTATGATATGCCACCTTTCTGTGGTACACCAAAAGTGACCATCTTTTGGAAAAGGTGACTAAAAGTAGCAGATCCAAAATGTTAAGAATGGCCAATTTTTCGTGTCACAGGTTTGCTAAACTTACATGCTTATGCTTCTGTAACTTTAAAAAAAAAAAATTTAAATAACGGGGTTTGGACTGTACTGTTATATATTTTTTGCATGAAATGTTGCTAGTTTGTTTCTGCCAGGTACTTGGGACCTGAATTAATCACTATAGAAACGATACTGGGTTAGATAGTATATTTGATCTGACCATGTATGGCCATGCATATGTTCTAATGAATTCATTAAAACCACATTTTTGTTTAACTTAACATAAAAATAGCCATACAGAGTCAGACCAGTGGTCCACCCAGCCCACTGGCCATCCCGATATCAATCCCAGGGCAAACAGTGGCTTCCTCGTATGGTCTCAGTAGCAGACCATGAACTTTTCCTCCTGGAATTTTCTAAACCCAGCTACATTAACTGTTGTAACCACATCCTCTGGCAATTAAGTTCCAGAGCTTAACCATTGAGCAAAAACATATTTCCTCCTATTTGGTTTTTCTGGTGACTTGAGTCACGTTTTCCCACAGATGGCCACATTTGATCTAATGAATCTCTCGAGGTACATTTTGCATCTTAGTCTTGGTTGTGGGTTGCTCAGATTTAATTTGCAGTTAATAAAAGCACGGAGCATGCAGAGGCGTGAAATACTGCAAGCATATGCCACTGGTGAAATCGGAAGGCAGCAAATGCCTCCTCCCATGGAAGGATGTTTCATGTACTGAGGTGATCTTGAGAACAGAACATCCCGCTGGGTTGAATCCAAAGCTTATTCTACGTTATTTAATTCAATATTCTCATGTCTTTCCATTGATGCTTAAGTTATATTTGAATTGCCCTGTGCAGCTTAATCTGATTTACTAGAAGTTCTTCCTTCAGGCATGCTTTTCTCATATTTCCTTCTTTGCCTGCACCCAGATTTTCTGTATCCCTTGTAAATCAAGTTTCACTTAACCTGCCCACAGAAAGGATGGACTGACCATCTAATGTGGGCAGAAAATGTCCTCCTGTCTCTCTCTCGCCCTCTCTTTTTTTTTTTTTTTTTTCTGAAGCACTCCATAGTTAGATAAATAGCTTCAGGTGAACGCCTGTACATTCTTTATGGGGGAAAAAAAGTGCTGTCGATGTAAGAAAGCAAATCCATGGCCCGAGGCGGTATGTGCAAAGTGAAATGTCTCGAGTCCCTTGCATGGGCTTGTTAGAAGTATGCATTAATAATACCAGTAGGAAGCTCCTGTTAGGAACGTAAAAGTGGGTTGGTGCTACAGAAAGCAGGGTAAAAATGATATTAATATTCATTCCCAAAATTTTGTGTTAAATGCTTTCAATATCAATAAAGTCTCACAAAGGTAGCTCCAAATCATTCCTCTCCTTCGTTCGAGATATTCAGGATGGCATTCGGGGAAAAGGGGCTATCAAAGAGAATTGGACCTACAGACAACGATGAGAAAGATTTGGTCGTGTTTCCTTTCATCGGTTTACCAAGTTTCAGTTGAGGTTAGGGCCTATCCCTTTGGGGGGGAAAAAATTCAGTTCCACAACAGGTACAAATTAAATGGTACAGAACTTTGCAGGATGATGTAAGGGCATGCATGTTGCAACAGCCACGATGATGACTGCGTGGTCTTCGATGCATTGGGTAGATTCAAGGTGAAGTAGCCTTAAGTTAAAGTTGGCCTTATGACATGATGGGAGGAGTTCCTTTTAGGGGCAAAGGCGTTGTTTAGGAATGTACCCAGCTAGACTTATTGATGACTGCTTATTCTTTCAACTGCAGGAAGCTGATTAATAGTGATTTACTTTCATGAGGCCGACAAGTTGCTCGTGAGCACATGGTTTAGAATGATGTATCTTTGACAGATACTAACAAAACAGAGAAGCTAGAACTTCCCAAATGTGAAAGGAGGAAAAGCAATAGGATAATGTGATAACCATGGTAGACATGACACTGCGGCTCTAAGGTGGATCAGAGTGGTCGGGTGGTGGTGCTACTTGTTAATCAAGGCACTGAATCAAGAAGAAAAAAGGTTCTATAGGAAACAAAATGCAATGTGGAATCTTTTCAGGATGGAAATTCTATGTCTGAAAGGGAAGAGGACAGCAGAGTACCACCGTCCTGAGAAGATTAAACAGACAGGAAATGAAATTCTAACAAAAATTGGGGAATCTTTAAGAAATTTGCAACACAGTGATAATAGGTGATCTCAGTTACCCTAACATTGACTGTGCATGCATGATTTCAGCACATGCTAGGGAAGTAGCGTTTCCAGATGAAAGAGCCAACATTATCAGTAAGGCCCTCTTTTACAAAGGTCTGCTAAGTGTTTTAGTGTGGATTTAGTGTGCGCTAAATCAACGCATGCGCTAATCACTAATGCATCTATAGGATAACATGCACGTGTCAGCGTTTAGTGTGTGCTAATATTTAGTACGTGCTAAAAGTCTTAGCGCACCTTTGTAAAAGAGGGGATAAGTTTTTTAATGGCAAAATTAGCGCATAGCCATTCATTTGGAGAATGGGCCACTTTCCACCTGCAGCGCACAAGAAAGACTCAATATAAGGGGCAAGTTAAGGTCACTTTTGCCACAGCCTTAGAGGTGTATTTATCAGTGTGGGCTGCTGTTTAGACGTGTCATTTTACTACTAACTCCAGCTATTTTATTTAGGGATGATTAGGGAGTGGCTTACACTTCAATGTCCATGTCCCAGTCACTTCCTATTTTAGAAGGTGAAGGAAAATCAATGTCCAGAAATATGGACGTTGGTATTTAGACCAGCTCCCTGGAATGTCCATTCCATGGAAGGATGCTCAGACCGAGCAACACTTTATTACAGGGTATCAAGAAATCACCTCCATAGTCCTCTTCAAAAATGAAATCTAGTGAAAAAAATGTGGCAATGACTCATCTCTTGGAATGATGGGCGTACATGATATTAAAATGGCTGGTATGAACATTTGTGTCCCATACATGGGCATTTTCGGGCATTTTAAAACAAGAAAACTTCAAAATAAATACAAGGAATCAAATTTTGCACAGCAAAAACAAATAATGGGATCTCTTATCTACAATAAAATGGAAGGGGAAAAAAAAGCCTCAGAAGTCCAGAGGTTGTTCAAAGCTATAAAGGAATTTGTATTAACACCTCTAAAATGGACTAGATTTCCTTCATTGGCATTAAAAAAAACACCTCCATCATAAGAACATAAGAACATAAGCAGTGCCTCTGCTGGGTCAGACCAGAGGTCCATCGTGCCCAGCAGTCCGCTCTCGCGGCGGCCCAACAGGTCCAGTACCTGTGCAGTAATCCTCTATCTATACCCCTCTATCCCCTTTTCCAGTAGGTAATTGTCTAATCCTTTCTTAAACCCCATTACTGTACTCTGCCCTATCACGTCCTCTGGAAGCGCATTCCAGGTGTCCACCACACGTTGGGTAAAGAAGAACTTCCTAGCATTCGTTTTGAATCTGTCCCCTTCTATCTTTTCCGAGTGCCCTCTTGTTCTTTTATTTTTTGAAAGTTTGAAGAATCTGTCTCTCTCTACTTTCTCTATGCCCTTTATGATCTTGTAAGTTTCTATCAAATCCCCTCTAAGTCTCCTCTTCTCCAGAGAAAAGAGACCCAATTTCTCCAATCTCTCAGCGTATGAAAGGTTTTCCATACCTTTTATCAGACGTGTCGCTCTCCTCTGGACCCTCTCGAGTAACGCCATATCCTTCTTAAGGTATGGTGACCAAAATTGGACGCAGTACTCCAGATGCGGGCGCACCATCGCCCGATACAACGGCAGAATAACTTCTTTCGTTCTGGTCGCAATACCCTTCTTGATTATACCAAGCATTCTATTCTCTTTCTTAGCGGCCGCTGCACACTGTGCCATCGGCTTCATTGTTGTGTCCACCATTACCCCCAAGTCCCTTTCCTGTATACTCTCCTTCAATAATATCCCTCCCATCGTATAGTTGTACCTCAAGTTTCTGCTTCCCATATGTAATACTTTACATTTCTCAACGTTGAACTTCATCTGCCACCTCGTCGCCCATTCCCCTAGCTTGTTCAAGTCCCTTTGCAATTCTTCGCAGTCTTCTATAGTCCGAGCACCACTAAAAAGTTTGGTGTCGTCTGCAAATTTTATTATCTCACACTTTGTCCCTGTTTCTAGATCATTTATGAATATATTAAATAGCAGTGGCCCGAGCACCGAGCCCTGCGGTACACCACTCGTGACCCTCCTCCAGTCAGAGTAGTGGCCTTTCACTCCTACCCTTTGCTTTCTACCTTCCAACCAGTTTCTGATCCATCTATGTACATCTCCTTCCACCCCATGGTTCTTCAGCTTCTGGAGTAGACGTTCATGGGGCACCTTGTCAAAGGCTTTTTGGAAATCTAGATATATGATGTCTATGGGGTCTCCTCTGTCCATTTGTTTGTTAACTCCCTCGAAGAAGTGCAGTAAGTTCGTTAGGCACGATCTACCCTTGCAGAAACCATGTTGACTGGTTATCAGTAGTTCGTTCCTTTCGAAATGTTCATCGATGTTTTCTTTTATCAGAGCTTCTGCCATTTTTCCCGGAACCGAGGTCAGACTCACTGGTCTGTAATTTCCAGGGTCTCCTCTTGATCCCTTTTTAAAGATGGGCGTAACGTTGGCTATTTTCCAATCCTCCGGGATCACGCCTGTTTTTAGGGACAGGTTGCAAATTTGCTGTAGTAGTTCCGCTATCTCCTCCTTTAATTCTTTCAGAACCCTTGGATGTATTCCGTCCGGACCCGGGGATTTGTCAGGTTTTAGTTTTCCTATCTGCCTGCGTACGTCTTCAAGGCTCACTTCTATGGATGTTAATTTTTCTGTTTGACTTCCATGAAAGAATTGCTCAGGTTCCGGTATGTTTGAAGTGTCCTCATTTGTAAATACAGACGAAAAAAACATGTTTAGCCTTTCCGCCACTTCTTTCTCCTCTTTCACAGCTCCCTTCCTGTCTTCGTCATCCAGCGGTCCTACCTCCTCCCTAGCCGGCTCCTTCCCTTTAACATATTTAAAGAATGGTTTGAAGTTTCGTGCTTCCTTAGCTAGCCTCTCTTCGTACTCTCTTTTGGCTTTTCGAACCACACGGTGACATTCTTTTTGATTTTTCCTGTGCTCTTTCCAATTCTCCTCAGTTTTGTCCTTTTTCCACTTCCTGAATGAATTTTTCTTATTGCCTATTGCTTCCATCATTGAACATATAATAATATTATCCCAATGTGCAATTCAAAATTCATCAACTGGAAAGCACTTATCTCCTAACGGGGACCCGTTTCACTAAAACTTCTTCCGGGGATCCAAGTACTGCGTCGGACATAAAAAATCAGTATGTCAGCACTCCCTTTGTGCTTCTCCACAGGAAGGGAGTACTGAGATACTGATTTTTTTTTCTGATGCAGCATTTGGAAGTGACATCAGAGGGAAAACCAATGCCAGCATCAGGCTGGAGAAGCTGCTCATGCTGGCAAAGATTTAGAGAGGTAATAATTCCACTAACCGAAATGGTAAGATTCAAAGCAAAAAGTGGAAATTGACTAAAATTAACTTATTAAAATCGAATACACTGGTAGGTCATCTATGGAAAAAAGGCAGGACCTCAGACCGTATTGCTACTTCTCATATCAGCCAATGGCCGTTTGACAAATGTAAATTGTGATTTTTAATCATCGGTCCGCCTCCATTCCTTCCAATATATATGTGATGTTTTTGATAATGATAAATATTGTGCATAAAACAGCAAATACTTTATAAAAATTAATTTAAGTTAATAGAATTGTCAAAAATTCATAAATGAATAGGTATAAAAAACTGACTTTGACCACCAAGATAAGTGGCTCTTTCTTATACCTATTCATTTATGGGTCAGACCAATGGTCCATCAAGCCCAGTAGCCCGTTCTCATGGTGGCCAATCCAGGTCACTAGTACCTGGCCAAAACCCAATGTGTAGCAACATTGCATGCTACCAATACAGGGCAAGCAGTGGCTTCCCCCTGTGTCTTTCTCAATAACAGACTATGGACTTTTCCTCCAGGAATCACTAGGCCACTTCACTATGAAATAGAAATTTATTTAATAAATTAATGAATAAATCTATTTGTGGGGTCCTTTTACTAAGCTGCAGTAAAAATTGGCCTTAACATGCCCTTATTTATTTAATTTATATATTTAAAAAATTTATATTCTGCTCTATCAACATTTCTAGACAGATTCTAATCTAATCTAATCTAATCTAATCTAGTTTTGTATACCGAGTCCTCAATTTGAGAAAGCTCGACTCGGTTTACAATAGTTAGATAAGATAATAAAAATATGAAACGGTGATTAAATTAAGCAAGTAACAACATAGCAAGAATGAAAGAGAAATTAATTGCCAAAGTGTTTGGTAAACAGAATGGTTTTCAAAGACTTGCAAAAGGGTAAAAGAGAACTAAAACTTTGCAGAAAAAGTGGAAGATCATTCCAAAATTGGGTGAACTTGAAGGACAGGGATTGACCAAAAGCTTTGATTCTTTTGATACCTTTACTAGATGGACAAGATAGCTTAAATTGTTGATCGCCCCTTGCAAAAGAGAATCTATAAAGATTCCAAGATAGAGGGACTAACGGGGAAAAAATCCCAAAGAGAATTTTGAAAATGACACAGATTCCAACGAACACACATAATTCATTACGGACAAATACATTAAAACAGCAAATACATAATAACTTCAAAACACAATTAAAAAAAATAAATCTAGAAAATCAGCATTGATATACCTCCCTCAACAAAAATGTTTTCAACAGAATCTTGAAGCAGTCAACATCATCAAGCCCAGTTGCTCAGGCAATTGGTTCCATAACTTTGGTCAACACACATAGAATATATGCTAAGGCACTCTAGCCGATTTAGCATACGCTAAATATTAGTGCGTGAAATGCTAATGTGCCCATTATATTACATTACATTACATTAGAGACTTCTATTCCGCCTATACCTTGCAGTTCAAGGCGGATTCCAAAAGAGCTAACTGGACATTTCCAGTGAAGTTACAACAGTTTTGGTTTTTTGGGGTTTTTTTTTTTTTGGTTACAAGGGAGGAGAGGTACCTGGATTAATTCCGGAAGAACTTGCAAATTGGATATTAAATTGACTGTACATTACTGTGTGATATAACAAATAGATTACAGTTAGAGTACAAATAAGATTACATAACATTTCAGGGATCTGAATACTTGGTTGGTGTTTTGGGGAGGAAGAGATTATTTAAGTGGAGGTTTTGGGGGAGAATTTATCTAGGAGGAGGGGGAAGAGTTGGGTTAAGATATCTGGATACATTTTTTGAAAAGTAGGGTTTTGATTTCTTTTCGAAAAGTTTTGAAGTCGCCCGTTGCCGTCAACAGGTTGGAGATGGAGTGGTTAAGTTTTGCTGCTTGCGTCGCCAGAAGGTTATCAAACATCTTTTTGCGCTGAGTGCCCTTGAGTGGAGGGAAGGCAAAAGGGTTCGGAGTTCTTCTTTGTCTTGAGGTGAGGATCTGGTTTAGGCGGTTGTTTAGATAGGGGGGGCGGAGCCATTTAATGCTTTGAATAATAGACAGTAGAATTTGAATATTCTATGGATGCATTAGCATTTAGCGCGCGCCTTAGTAAAAGACCCCCACAGATTTCCTCGCGATAAATTTCATGAACAGCTGGGACCACCAGGGCATTACTGTCCAAGGAATGTGTTGATCGATAAGTACAAAGGGCGTCTAAGAAAACTGGAGATTTTCTACCAGCCAAAGTTTGAAAAACAAGTAGCAACAATTTACAATGAATAAGATATTCAATTGGCAACCAATTCTTTAAGAACAGGAGTGATGTGTTCAGATCTAGAAGTTCCAGTTATTAACCTTGCCACGGTGTTCTGAACAGCCTGTAAAGATCCCAAATATTTCTTTGGAATACCCATTAGCAAGGAATTCCAATAGTGGAAAAATCAAACTTTGAATAACTAAACAAAAATTAGAACTGATTAACACTGACTTCAAAGGGCATAAAAGCCTCAGTTTAAAAAAGATTATTTTTTATGGAAGAAAATACAAACTGAAAAAATTTCAAAAGCAAAAATATCACACATAACCATCGACTGTACATAAACAGTAATAGAGTGAGACAGGTCTAACATCCAAAACTACATGTCGTATATGTGCAATAACATTATAGAAAGATATAAAACAAAAACCAAATAAATCTTATTGAACTTAAAAAAAAAAAAAGATTATTTTTTAACAATGTAAGAAACATGGTCTTTCGTTTTCAAAAAAACATCCAAATATGTTCCTAAAGTTTTAAGTGTTCTTACAAATGAAATAGTCGCTTCCTTAAATAATAATAATAATAACTTTATTTTTCTATACCGCTATAGTCGAAAGACTTCTAAGTGGTTCACATTGAGAGAAGGCTGGACAATCAGCGAATTACAGAATGCAAGTGGAAAAATGTAACATAAGAAATAGGAGTTACATAAGAAATTATATCAAGGTTGGCAAAGGGGAAATATCATAGTGAGTGAAGGGCATCTGTTTAGGAGATGAATTTGTCAAATAGAACGGTTTTAATTGATTTTCGGAATGCGCTGTAGGTCTGCCTGGCTCTATTTATGTAGTTTCCCTGCCAGGATTGCTGTTTGCTTGCTTGGAACATGAAGGTTCTGTCCAGGAAGGATTTGTATTTGCAGCCTGTGATCTTTGGGTATGTAAAGATGTTTCGGTTTCTGGTTGTTCGTGTGGGGTTGTGTAGCGTGAAGTGTGGTAGCAGGTAGGAAGGTGCTAGTCCCCAGACCTGTTTGAAACAGATACATGCAAACTTGAACAATATTTGCGCCTCCATTGGCAACCAGTGCAATTTTTTGTAACCAGTGTTGGAAAATCATGAATAACATGACTTGAAGGCAAAATGATTTTGGTCTTCTCCACATTCAATCGGAGACTGTTATCATACAGCCAATTACTGATCTTATCTAAAGAGAAATTCAAGGAATCTAGGGTTTCAGCATGATTTGTGCATATCTTCCTCGCAGGCTAAGGCCATTTTTCACCAGTCAATAAAAATGGCTTTTTTTTTTTCTAAAAAGAGGACATGTCTGGTTAAATCCGGATGTCTAGTAACCCTAGTAGATGAACTAACCGGTTAGAACAGGAGCACCAACTCTGCCCCCGACATGCTCCCTTAAAAAATACAACTTATTTTGAGGAATTGGAAGAACTGGGATAGGTTAAATTACACTTTCTGGTGGGAATCTCTTTGTCATACTTTTAAAATGGAACGTCTGATGGCTATACAGCAGGGAAGGTACAGGAAATTTATAGATGTTTGGGAGCCATTTACTAAGGGCTCCTTTAATCAAGCCACGCTAGCGGTTTAATGAGCGTAATAGCGCACGTTAAACCGCCGGCCGTGCTAGCCGCTAACGCCTCTCTTGAGCAGGCGGTAATTTTTAGGCCAGCGCGGGGGTTAACGCGTGATGAAACGTCACGCGCGTTAACCCCGCTAGCGCAGCTTGATAAAAGGAGCCCTAAATTCTGTAAGGAATGATAACTGACTTTATTTTACTGACCTTTAAACAGGGTGGGAGGGAGGGGGGAGGGGTTTGTATTGGAATTTTTAGTTTCTTGTAGGTATTTATTTTCTTGATTACTAGGTGGGAGGTTGGGGGAAAATAATTGCTCATTAATGTCTGTAAGTTTAATGTGCTTTTCTTGCAATATTATATGTACATGAATTATTTGTTTGCACAATTGTAGTTTGGAAGTTTAATAAAGATTCTCAGATTACCTGGTGGTGCTGTAGCACAGTGTTTCTCAACTCAGTCCTGGAGTACCCCCTTGCCAGTCAGGTTTTCAGGATATCCACATTGAATTTGCATAAACTTGATTTGCATGCACTGCCTCCATTATATGCAAATGTCTTTCATGCACAGTCATTGTGGATATCCTGAAAACCTGACTGGCAAAATGTGTCCACATTTGTACATATATTGAGAACAATCACTTATCCATATAGGACTAGATTCAGTAAATGACACTGAAAAAAAAATCCACATGAAACGCTATTCTATAGTCAGTGTTCCAAGTTGTTTGCCATTTATAGAATGGCACTTGGAGCCAATTTCCACACCAAACTTTGGGCGTGAGGATTTACACCCAACTGGTAAGTTCCCTTCTATCTGTGCCCTTCTCTTCCTCTGCCAACTCCAGACTCCATCCCTTCTGCCTTGCTGCGCCTTATGCTTGGAACAAGCTGCCCGAATCCCCAAGGCGGGCTCCGTCTCTGGCAGTGTTCAAGGCCCAGTTAAAAGCCCACCTCTTTGAGAGTGCTTTCAACTCCTAACTCCTCTCACCTTGGGTTCTGCATCCCCAACCCTGTCCAAGTTAGATTGTAAGCTCTTGCAAGCAGGGACTGTCTAGAAATGTCAAAATGTATAGTGCCGTGTATGTCTGTCAGCGCTATATAAGTGATAAGTAGTAAGTGAAACCTGGCGTAAATCCTAGTTTTTAACTTAGGCATGAATCCTGGGTATTCAATATTCCTGCACATATCTGAAATGGAAGCCCCTGACAACCCCCCCCCCCCTCCTAACATGCCCCTCGGATGGACATGCCCCATTTTGAGTTGTATGCTATTTGCGCCAGATAAAATTTAGGCGTTGTTTAGACGTCCAGCAGTAGAATGCTGAGCGCGATTTTTAAATGCATAGACGCACCATAGAGCGTCGCGCTCAGCGGTGCTGGGTGAATCTAAGCATGTCTATATTGTTAGACGTCCTTTAAAGAATCACCTTTTAGGTGTTGCATAGACATCCTCAAAGCGTCTATAACGTTATCTTGTGTTAGCGTTAGGCCATCATTAGAATGGCGATTTTATGCTGGGGGTTTTTTTTTACATTAAAATTGTATGCAGAAAAAGGCTGTCACCACTATTATATTTAATTTATTTATCTTTTAATTATTTATATACCACTTATATCCTATGTGGTATTTAAAATTGGCTCCTTTATCATATTTCTCGTCTGTTCTGGTTGCCCAGGGTCACAAGAAGCAGTGGGGGATTTGAACCAACAACGTCTCAACAACAACTCAGTAAACCTCCTGTCGGTTCCAAAACTAAGCTTATATCCTCTTGATTTACAAGCAGTCATTTCTTTAGGATAAATATCAAACACGTACCTTGAACACTTGTCCAATTCCTCTTTTGGCCTCTAGGTTTCTCAAAGTACATGAAGTTGCGGCCACTGAGGAGGCTGCGTGATTACATATCAGATGACAACTTTCGTACAGTTGTTACGTTATTGACAACACCGTTGTTGGATTACTGCAACTCTATTTATGTAGGGTTGCCTAAATGTGTTTTGCGTGCCTTACGGATGGCACAGAATGCCGCCGCTGCTCGCCTTATTGATCATGTGTCCAAATTTGACCATATCACCCCAATATTACGAGCGCTTCATTGGCTGCCCATTGAGATACGGGTATAACTTAAGATCTTTTGCTTGATGTTCAAAGTGCTTCAAAGCAATTGTCCTCTAGCTGTTCGCTCACTCTTTCGATGGTACTCTCCTGCCCGTGAGTTGCGGTCTGCTTACAGTTTGAGATTGAGAATTCCATCCTTAGCAACTGTGAAACTTGCTGGCAATCGGAATTCCATGTTATCGGTTTGGGGCCTGGTTCTGTGGAATGCCCTGTTGGTTTCTATGCGTCAATTGACCATGCTTTGTCAGTTTAGAAAAGAGGTAAAAACTGTATTATTTGCATGTTCCTTTGGCACCAGCTGAGTCGGTGTATGAGATTCTATCTTTCAGTGTTAGGCTGTAGTTGGTACCAGCTTTGAACTGTCTTTTTGAAGATATATTTTATGATTGTGTAAAGGTGTTCTGATGTTTTATGATTTTTTTTTTGTGTGTGTATTGCTATTGCATTTTGTTGTTTGTCATTTGCTGATTTTTGTATATTTACATTGTTCCCCACCTAGATTTGTAGATAGGCGGGCTACAAATAATTTTAAATAAATAAATCATGCCACAGAAAGGCTCAGAGGATTGGAGACCTATTCTGGATCTAAAGTTGGTCCACCGCTTCTTGCAGTTACCTCTTTTCTGCATGGCAACAGAGCACAGTGATAGCTACTGTCTCTGAAAGCGAGTTTCTGGCATCCTTGGATCTCACAGAGGCTTTCCTCCATCTTTCGATCTACCTGGAGCATCGCCAGTTTCTGCATTTTCCATGTTCTGCATCAGCATTTTCAGTTCGCAGTTCTGCCTTTAGCAACAGCGCCCCGCACGTTCGCCAAGGTGATGGTAGCTGTGGTGGCTTTCTCCGCCGGCAGGGGATCCAAGTCCATCCTTTCTTGGACAACTGGTTGAGCCAGGCTTCATCTCATCAGGAGTGCGAAAGTACAGTGGAGACGGTAGTGTTTCTGCTGCAGGCATTGGCAAGTTCAGGAAGAACAGCTTGATGCCCTCCCAGTCCCTGGAGTATCTGGTCCTTCTCTTCAACTCCAGATAGGGTCATGTCTTTCTTCCTGAGGCATGCAGTCAGAAACTTCAACAACAGATCAGAGATCTCCTGGACTGTCCAGCTCCCACAGCCTGGCATTGTCTGCAGATTCTGGGGTCTATGGCAGCCTTCTTGGAGGTGGTCTCCAGGGCCAGAGTGCCATTTACAGAAGTCCCTCCACTCTCAGTGGTCTCCGTGGTGTCATCCCCTTCAGATGCCACTCCCCTGGACGGTTTGCAGCAGTTTGAGGGGGCGGCCCTCTGCCAGGGCTGGCTTCTTCGGATTTCCAAGTGAATGAATCTTATGATGTTGGGTTGGGGTGCTCACTGCAGGGGGGCAGTGGTTTCCTCGTCAGAAATGTTGGTCGATCAATAGTCTGGAGTTTCAGACAATTTGGCTTGCATTACTCACTTTCCAGCCCTTCTGGAAGGAAAAGCAGTGCGAGTATTCTCTGACAATGCCACAGTGGTAGCGTACATACATCGGCAAGGGGACATAGGAAGCCCTTGGACCAGGAGGCTCACATACTGTTCCGCTGGGTGGAAGCGCATCTTCTTTCTCTCTCGGCGGCCCATGTGGCCTGAGTCGATAATGTTCAGGCAGCCTTCCTCGGCCCACGGATCCTGGACCCAGGAGCAGGGTCTCTCTTGCAGAAGGCATTCCGTCTGCTCGCTCAGTTCTGGGCTCAGCTCCAGATGTACTTATTAGCTTCAGCAGAGAACTTAAAGGTCAGCACTTTTTCAGTCAATTCACAGCGAGGAAGCTAGTCTCTGGTTGATTGTATCCTCAAATGGATAGCTTCAGACTGGCCTCATCACCCATGGTATAAGGGTCTCATCCGTCTTCACTGGGACGAGATACTCCAACTTCCTCTTCATCGATATCTTCTCAGTCAGGGACCGGTGCCCATGGATAACCCACAGTGCTTTGGTCTTAAGGAATGGCTCTTGAGTGCTCAGCTTTGATGAAGCATGGTTTTTCAGATGTAGTTCTCTCGACTCTCTTGCGCTTGACGAAACCTTCTACTATGACTTTTGATGCGAAAGCCTGGAAGGCTTTCCAACAGTGGTGTGCTAAGGATCATGTGGAGCCTGAGAGGGCTCCCATTTCGGCGGTCCTGGTTTTTCTTTAGGCAGGTCTAGAACAAGGTTTAGCAGTAGCCTCTATTAAAGTTCAGGTTGCAGGCCTTTCCTGTTTTAGAGTGCACAGAGCCACTAGTTTGCTTACTGCTCATCCAGCTGTGTCCAGGTTTATGGGAGGGGCACTTTGTGTTGACCTCCCTTACGTCTTCCTTTCCCTTTGTGGAATATTAACATCGTTCGGCAGGGCCTTGGAGATGCCCCATTCAATCCACTGAAGGATGCTTCTCTTCTGGATCTCCAATCAAGACTGTCTTTCTGGGTGCCATGGTCTCCGCATAGCGTATTTTGGAGCTTCAGGCTCTTTTGTGCAGGGAGTCCTTTATTCGGATTCCAGATGCGTCAGTTATTCTCCATACTGAAGCATCCTTCCTTTCTACCAAAGGTGGTTTTTGCCTTCCATGTCAACCAGGAAGTTTGTCTGCATTTCCTTCCACAGGCTTAGAGCAGAAGAAGTGGATCTTACACAAGTTGGATGTCAGGAGAGGCTTGCTCCACTGTTTGGAGCAGACTAATGATTTCCGGCTGTTTGGTCACCTATTGTCCTGACTGCTTCATTTGCCCAATGACTTCGAATGGCCATTTCTGGGATTTACTTTGCCCATGGCAAGCAGCCATCAGTTTTTCTTAAGGCCCACTCAACTGTTGCTGCATCATGGGCAGAGTCTCGCGTGATTCATCCAGATGAAATTTGCAGGGGAGCTATTTTGTCCTCTCTTCATACTTTTACCTGTTTTTTTCTGTGTGGCTGTGGTAGCTCACTTTGATGCTGTTTTTGGGACCTCAGTGTTGAGGGCAGGCTCTTCTGTCCCTCCCTAGCTTCTACCTTTGCTTTGGTACATCACCTAGTGTATGGAATCTGAAAGAGACGTAACAGAATGGAAGATTAGATGTATACCTTCGATAATCTTCTTTTTGTTAATCCCTGTAGGATTCCATACAACTGCCTTCTTTGTGTACACTCAGTAGTTTGGAATAGCCTACCTCTTTCTACCTTGATTATTCTCCTTACAGGCTTGCACACTTTCCAGCCACTTGACAGATATTATGGGGAGTTTTCTGTGAATATGCACATTGCCGAAGGCTTTTCTAGGGGTGCTCCTTGCACAAAGCAGGTTAGTTCTACATTGTTCTTCAATGTTTTTCTGAGTTACTTTTGTGCCTATTTTTTACTTTTTCATGTTTTGCAGAGCACACCAGTTCAGACTTTGTTTGTGTTGCTGGGGATCTTCCCCCTTACTCCATTGTCATGGATTTGTTCAGGTATGTTGCTTGGCTTTGGGACTTAACTGGATATGTTTGCCAGCTCTCAGGCTAAGGGGGTGGAGCATTTGCTCAGAAAAGTGTTTGGATTTCTGCAACTTCCGGACTGCGGGTTGGGATTGAACACCTAGCATATGGAAGCCTACAGGGACTAACAGAAGATTATCAAAGGTATAAACTTAATCGTCCAATAGTAGCAGCATTCCATGTTGCCGATCCAAGGCAAGCATGGTTTACCCCATGTCTGTCTCAACAGCAGACTATGGACTTTTCCTCCAGGAACTTGTCCAGATTTTTTTTTTTTTTAACCAGCTACATTAACCGCTCTTACCACATCCTCTGGCAACGCGTTCCAGAGCTTAACTATTCTCTGTGCAAATGTCAATGTTATGGTAGCAAAGTGATGCGCTTTTAGCCTGCATTTCAGTACAAAGCCTATTAAAAAAAAAACTATGGTATGATGAATTCCCTGACCCTTACTTAGGCTCTTATTAGCTGCCTTCAAAAGAATGAAAGACTGCGTTGACCATACATTGACTTCAGCTTAGAAAGCCTGGGTTTACACAGCTGTTACAGGCTGATGTCTTAAGCAGCAGAACTGACCCTCTGGCTAAACTGTGGTACATAACTCATGTTACAGTACCTACAGCCCCTGTCATGCCATCGCACTTAATAGTAATTGCATTTCTTATTTATAAAGGGCTGTCAGCACTCACATTGCTGCCCTAGATAAATCAAATGGAACACAGGCTGGTTCTGCCTTTCAAGGAGTCTACTGTATAGCCTAGACAGGATTAACAGTACACAACTGTTCCTGGATGACTGTACAATGTTTATTTGTTTAGATTTCTATCCCGTTCTCCCGGGAGCGTAGAACGGGTTACAATTGACATTCACAATAAAGTTACAGGACAATAAAGTTATAGGCAATCGAAGAAGAGACAGGTGAGAAGACGTAGAGAGAGAAGGGGAATGTGGGAAGGGAGGAGGGAAGAGGAGGGGAGAGAAGGAGGAGCGGAAGGGGAGCAAAGAGTTAAAGAAAGGGGAGCAGTCAGGGAATGATGCTGAAAGGTTCATGGTCCAGGCCCACGTAAATGTCTAAGCGTATGGCTTCTACTATAAGTGTAGTCCCATGCCATTCTGAATGCTTATATATTCATCAATGAGATCGTGTGATGTTTATTTAGGACCATTTTCTGATGCAGTTTATGAAACATGGCCCATGTTGGTCTGTGGTTCGGATAATCTTACTATCAGATAAGTCTGTATCAAGCGTCCCTCCCCTTGGTACGCCATTGCCGGGTTTTAAAAAGCTGTCTGGACTCCCGGACATGGCCTCAAAAAGGGGGACATGTCCGGGGAAACCCTAATGGCTTATAAACACCTGAATGGTCCATCCAGTCTGCCCTGTAATTATAATTTCATGATTCAATTAAAATGTCTTTTTTCTTTGTTATTTCTGGGCCATAGACCTTAGAAGTCTACTGAACTTAGGGCTAGATTCACTAAGCCCACCGATCGTGTCCCGATCAATTTGCGACCTCTTTGCAACCCCGACCCGATTCACTAACCTTCCTCCCGATCCGATCCGCACCCTATCCGATCTGCCCTTGCAAATGAGGGGAAACAGCATGCAAAGTAGGAGGGGCCTCGATTCACTAAAGAGAAGCAGGAACACCAATTGGGCTGGCTGATCCATACTTCAGCGACTGCTGAGGACCAGTCGCTCACGTCCATGCCGACTGTCCCGCTCTCTGCGAGCCAGTGTTTTTAACCTGCGGTTTTAACCTGCGGGTTAAAAGCGGGGCTGCACTATGGCATTGTTCCAGGCTGGGGAATGGGACGGGAATGCAGCCCAGCTCCAGCTGCATTTTTTTCCAGCCCCAGGACCAAGGTCAAACAGCTGCCAAAAAGAGAAATTGGGGTGAAATTGATTTCAGCCACCCCCTCCCCTTTTGTTTTGACTTCAAGCTTTGCGGAGAGAAAGCGCATGCGCGGATCGCCTCTCCAGGCAGAGAGGATGGTCTGCGCATGCGTCTGGATCGCTCTGCAGCGATCCGTGTGATCGCTTGTGGGCGTGTGTCCGATCAGGTCATTTACATGGGGACTGTTTCGTGAGTCGATCGCACGGCAAGACTCGGCCACGGATAGCCCACGGATCGGATGGAAAGGTGAGTATTAGTGACTCTAGGCCTTAGTTTCCAACTGCTGGAGTTGCCGTTGAAGCTCACTCCAGCCTATCCAACACCATCTCATTTGCGGGATTCCGAGTGTGAAAGGGAGGCCCATTCGTATTCTAATTAGTGATCTTCCGTGTTCACCCGCACGCTTTTATGAATTCCATCACCGTGTTCCTCTCCACCGCCTCCTTCGGGACAGCGTTCCAGGCATCCACCTTCTAATTCTTCTATATTTTTTTGAGGTGCACTGACCAGAATTGCGCACAATTTTCAAGGTGCTCTCGTACCATTGAGTGAAACAACGGCATTATACAGTAATATTTTTTTTTCTTTTTCTAATGATTCCTAACTTCTTATCTGATTTCTTAGCTGCCACTGTACACTGGATTCTTCGATGCTGTGTTGCTCATTTCCTTGGTTCCTGTTCCGTTTGTTTATTTTAAAAAAATGTATATCCCGCAATATTAAAATTTCTATACATAATTTATAACAGACAAATACATCAAAACAGCAACATCACCAGGTCCTCACAATTGCTCGGGTACATTTCCCCCTCGGCATTCGCAATGGCTGGGAGGGTGTAGACCAGTGGTCTCAAACATGCGGCCCGCCAGGTACTATTTTGAGGCCCTCGGTATGTTTATCATAATCACAAAAGTAAAATAAAACAGAGTCTTGATCGTGTGTCTCTTTAGCTATAAATTACAATATTATTATTAAGACTTAGCCAAAAGGAAAGATTTATAAACTATAAAGAGTTCTACCGCATGCAAAATTGTCATTTCTTTAATAAGACATTAACTATTTTTTCTGCAGCCCTTCAAGTACCTACAAATCCAAAATGTGGCCCTGCAAAGGGTATGAGTTTGAGACCACTGGTGTAGACGGACTGGAGTGAGCTTTGACCGAGACTTCATAGTTGGAATCTAAAAACAGTACCGGGGAGAGCTTTGGATTCTTGCCCAGAAATAGCTAAGAAGAACAAAAAAAAACAACAACAACAACAAATTTACAGATTGAATCAGGTTCGGCTGACTAGATGAACTATTCGGGTCTTTATCTACCGTCATCTACTGTGTTACTATGGGCTCCTTTTACAAAGGTGCGCCAGCACAAGATTGGCGCGCGCTGTAGTGTGCGCTAGCTGAAAAATTACCGCCTGCTTAAAAGGAGGCGGTAGCGGCTAGCGTGTGCGGCATTTTACCATGCGCTAAAATCGCTAGCACGCTTTTTGTAAAAGGAGCCCTATGTTTCTATGATAGGGGAACGGCAAGGCAGCGAATAGAGAAAAACCGCAAATAACTTTTCATGTTATTCATGGTTTTTCTGTAAAAAAAAAAACAAAAAAGACACAAAAACGCAAATAACCTGAACTGTTCCAGTGAAAAATGCAGCTGGGAGCAGAAATTTTCTCTGTGCAACGCCGGGCCTTCGATCAAAAAACCGCAAATAACCGAAACCCTGGACCGAAAACCATAAATGCGGAGGGGGAAGTGTAATTGGTTCCATAATTGTGGTCCTTACACGTAGAATATAGATTTCCTCACAGCTGATATGTGTATTCCATTTAGACACTGCTAAACTGTTCTAAAATGATCTTCTTAGTATTTCTCATAAACTTCATAGAACTCCAAATTTTAATATACAGTAGACTTTCTGTTAACTGGAACTCAAGCAACCAGTAAAAAAAAATAAATATCAAAGAAATAATGTAATACTTACATAGAAATGAAAATAAAATCCATGACATGATAGAAACCTTCAAAATCATGAAGGGTATAGAGAAGGTAGATAGGGACAAATTCTTCAGGCTGTGTGGAGCCACAAGTACAAGGGGGCACTCGGAGAAATTGAAAAAGGACAGGTTTAGAACAAATGCTAGGAAGTTCTTTTTCACTCAGAGGGTGGTGGACACATGGAACGCGCTCCCGGAGGCTGTGATAGGCCAGAGCACGCTACAGGGGTCCAAGGAGGGTCTAGATAGGTTCCTAAAAGAAAAGGGGATTGAGGGGTACAGATAGAAGCAGAGGTAGATTATAGGATTAGTCAGAAACCACTTCACAGGTCATGGGCGGGAGCGGACCGCTGGGCGCGATGGATCTCTGGTCTGACCGAGTGGAGGCAACTTCTTATGTTCTTATGTTCTGATGGAAATTTAAGTGTAAACTTGGCATATCACAACCTAAGTATGCCCACGCTTTGCCTACTGGTAGTTTAGCTGGAACAGTTTAAGGCAGGGGTGTCCAACCTGCGGCCCCGGTCGAGGGCGATGCAGTGTTTTCCTCTGCTGCCCCCGTTTGTTTACTGTTTTGCCAGCTCCCTCCTGTGTCTTGCTGCAGCGTTTGCCTGTTTGTGCGGCCCCAGAAACATATTTTTCGCCCAATGCAGCCCAGTGAAGCCAGAAGGTTGGACACCCCTGGTTTAAGGTATGGCCTGTTTTTAACAGAAACTCTCAAGCAACCAGAAACTACATTTATCTGGCATCTATCAAGCCCCATGGGTGACGGTTAACTGAGAGTCTACTGTATAAAGGAAAAGCTTTCCTTGTGTCACAGAAAGCTTGAAGGAGTAGCCTAATGGTTACAGCAGTGAGCTGAGGACCAGTGGAGCCTGGTTCAAAATCCCACTGCAGCCCCTTGTGATCTTAGGCAAGTCAATTAGCTCTCCATTGACTCAGGTACACACTCAGGTTGTAATCCCTCCGGGGGCAGAAAAATTTCAATTGTAACTAAATATACACAGGTACAGAACTTACCCTCTCTTTTACTAAGGTGGGCCAACTGATTAGCGCGCGCTAATCGAATTAGCACGCGCTAAACGCTAACACATCCGCAGACTAACATGCACGCGTTAGCATTTAGCGCCCGCTAATCGGTTAGTGCACCTTCGTAAAAGAGGGCCTTAGATTGTGAACCCACTTGGGACAGAAAAAAGTACCTGCATACGGTATGTAAATTAACTGTATTTTACATACCCCCCTGTTTTACTAAGGTGCGCTAACGTGTTTTAGCGTGTGTTTAGCGTGCGCTAAATCTACGTGCGTGCTAAACACTAATGCGTCCATAGACTAACATGCACGCGTTAGTATTTAGCGCCTGTTTAGCACGCACTGTAAAGCATAACGCACCTTAGTAAAAGGAGCCCTTCGTATTAATGTAATTTTAACTGTACCTTTTCCTTGAATTGAGGACTTTTGCTTTGTAATTCACATTGAATCAGAAACGTCATAAAAATGACGTCATAGAATCTATGAAGAAATTTCTGGAATACCAGAAATAATATACCCCTCTCTTTTATTAAACTGTGGTAGAGGTTTCTACTGTGGCCCGGAGCACTAAATTGTCCGATGCTGCTCCGACGTGTGTAGAAATTCTAGGAGCGTCGGAGCAGCGTCAGAGCATTCAGCGCTCCAGGCCGTGGTAGAAACCTGTACCGTGGCTTAGTAAAAGTGGGGGAGGATAGTAGAGTAGAGAGATAGATGTGGAGGCAGAATGGAAGGTGAGACTGGGAAGGACAGGAAGGATTCCAAGCTGTGGGGGAGGGTCTAAGCGCCTACTCAGGTTAACTCTAGGCCCATTCAAAATAGCAGGTGTGGCTATGCCACCGGAGCATAAGAAAATAAATAAAAATTAAAAAGATAAACATTAATGGCCTCTTTTACAAAGCCGTACCAGCGGATGCCGTGTGGCAACAGCCCCGAAACCCTTTAAATCTCTATGGGCTTCGGGGCCGTTAGCACAGCGCAGCCACTAGTGTTGCTTTGTAAGAGGCCGCCACTGGTGACCAAATCTTAGGGCTTCTTCTATGAAACTGCTCTAGCAGTTTTTAGCGCAGAGAGCCGCGCTGAATGGCCTGCGCTGCTCCCGACGCTCATAGCAACTCTGTGAGCGTCGGGAGCAGCGCGGGCCATTCAGCGCGGCTCTCTGCGCTAAAAACTGCTAGCGCAGTTTCATAGATGAGGGGGTTAGAAAGTTTTATTTTGTCTGAATATTTTGGAGGTTATAAAAATCAGTTTTTGTGTTCTGATGTACAGGTCAAGGAAAGAAGCCAAGGCAGCTTTGCTGGATGGCTAGAAATTTTTTTAAAATACTGTCAAAGCTTCTAATAACACAAATTTACAGTTTTAACAGAGAAGGTCTAGCAGAGGGAGGGGGGGTTAAGATAAAATTTATTGATTTTATAAGATAAATTAACAATCTGTACAAATCATGGAAATATATACATATGAATATATAATAACATATATGAAGTAGTACATAGCAGAATCAGTACATACATTATCAGCGGGAGAAATACATGTGAACATGGAGAAGAACACTCAGCGAGCATCACCTACTAACATTAAACCAACAGAAAGTGATCAATATATGTTCTGAGCGATATATTCCAAATTACTATTTGTCAGTGGTCTAAAACACAGCAATTTTGAACAGGGCTCCAGACTTTAAGAAATGCGCCAGTGGAATGATGTTTTTCTGCAATTACCCTTTCGAATTTGGTAGTGATGCACCAGACCATAAATTCTACATTGGATAAGTTCTTCCAGTAATGCAGTATATTTTTGATAGCCAAAGCAATAATAATATATTGAGGAGGCGAGCATTTGATTCTGAGAGAGGTTGCGTGAGGCCCTGTTGACCAAGGACAATAATTTTGAGATGTAGCGGTTCGTGAATCTTTAATATGGATGAGATAGTGTTCCAAACCTTATCCCGGTATACCGTGAGGTGAGAGCATTGAAATATCATGTGAGGCAACGTTCCAACTGACAGCCCACTGACAACAGTATTTTTTTAATACAAATATTTATCTAAATGAAGGCCAAGAATGAGTCTTTGCGCACGGATCCATGTTTCATACAGGTGACCCCCGTCTAGAGTAGATGATGGTAGATAAGGGCCAATTGGACTATGCATTCTGTTCTGCTAGGAGCCTGTGACCTGGATTGGCCACCTGTATAGTAATGCTTATGTTCTTTTATTCAGTTGTTTCCGCCTACACAGTTCTGGTTAAAGATAAATTCCAGTTGCCTTAAGCTTTTTTTGGCCAGCAATCAAGTGGGGGTAGGGTGATGGACTTGTATTGAAAAGCACAAGAAAACCACAAATGTGATCTCAACTCTGTAACTGAAAACTCTGTGTTTTGGGTCTATACAAAAAGACATAAAAATAAATGAATAAAAAAGTGAAAGCGTAAAACATACAAAAAAGTGTGCCATTAGATTTAAAAAAAAAATATTTAAAAAAATGAAAAAAAGTAAAACCGTATATCTTGAAACTGAAAAATAGGCATACAAATATTTGAAGATAACAAATACAATTCCATATTAACATTAATGTATTAGACAATCTATAAGATATATCAACATAAAATGTATGCATTATTATAGAACATGCATAGAGAAGATACCTCTAAAAACAATGTGTAACCCATTGCAATCTGCAAATTATTTGTTAACTTTGAGAAAACGGAATAAAATCAGCATCACAAAAAAAAAAAAGTTTAATATATTCTAATGTAACCAACCTGTAAAACAAATATGCCCTTAGCTTTTTATCAAGTAGAATATTTGATTTGTCAGTGCAGATAACTCTAAATGAAGAACAAAGGAAGGTCTTCAACGAAAAAAGAAAGACATAGGGCTCCTTTTACAAAGGTGCACTAGGGCATTAACGCATGCAATAGCGCGCATTAAATTCCCGAGCGCGCTAGCCACTACTGCCTCCTTTTTAGGAGGCGGTAGATTTTCGGCTCTTTGTGCGTGCGCTATGAACCCTAGCTCACCTTCGTAAAAGGAGCCTATCATTTTTTTTTTCCCCCCGGAAAGGTTTACAATTCAATAGTACCTTGTGTAAGCTCATGGCCCTCTAGTTCTTTGATCGACTGAACTGCTCTTCCTACATATTTAAAACTGAGTTAATTGCATTTGTCTCATGCTATATTTATTGACTACAAGATGAGGTGGGGGGGAATGTTACCTTTAGATAATACACAGGTGCTGTTTGGTCCTCTGTTTTCTCCTGTACAGTTGGTGACGCACATTAGAACACATTTCCTCCCGTTCATTGGCTCGTTTTATTTAAGACCTTCCTTTGTTCTTCATTTATAGCGATCTGCACCGAAGAATCGAATATT
Source organism: Geotrypetes seraphini (assembly GCF_902459505.1). NCBI lineage: Eukaryota > Metazoa > Chordata > Amphibia > Gymnophiona > Dermophiidae > Geotrypetes > Geotrypetes seraphini. Next base: position 486,632,593 of record NC_047085.1, on the reverse strand, counting down.
CTACTTGGTAAACAGCTAAGGGCATATTTGTCTTACAGGTTGGTTACATTAGCATATATTATACTTTTTTAGTGGTACTGATTTGATTCTATTTTAGGACAGCTTTTTGTAGCTATGATATTTAACTGATGTGTATTTTTTTGCCGACTGTTGCTGTTTTTATTATGACTGTTGTGTGGAATGAATACAATCTATTGTAAACCATTTTGGAACCGTGGCTTTAAGTGGCATGTCAAATGTATTAAACCAAAACAACGGAGTTGAAATTGCATTCGCGGTTTTCCTCTTGTCTTCAATTCAAGTCCATCGCCCTACCCCGCTTGATTGTTGTTCTACTCATCTTTGTGTTCTCTGGTTCATCATCTTGCCTTTTCTGGTCCATAACTAATCCAACACCTCGGTTCACTATGGGCTCCTTTGACTCAGGTGCGCTAGCGGTTTTTAGCAAGTGCTAAAGATTAGCGCGCGCTAACCCCCGCGCTATGCGTAAAAACGAATGCCAGCTCAATTGGTGGCCTTAGCGTCTAGCGCGTTTGGCAATTTAGCGCGCGCTTAGCGTGCGCTAAAACCACTAGCGCAGCTTAGTAAAAGGAGCCCTATATCCCCAATAACCTTTACCCAAATCTGCTTTTACCAGTCCTAAACATGCTTAAATTCAGTATCAGTCCTGGTTTCCATAATCTCCGCAGGCATTTGCCACCCTCAGTAAATAAGAATTTCCTCATATTTCCTCTGAATCTTGCTTCCTCCAGCTTCATCTCATGATCTTTTATCCTTCTCATCTTTTCTATGGAAAATTACAACTTCTTGTAATGTATTAACGCCTGTTAAAAATGATCAAAAATATTAACATGTTTATCATAAATGTCCTTCTTTTCTCAAGTGAATACACTTTCAGGGCCAGATTCTGTAAATAGCGCCATAAATTAGGCAGTGGTAGGCATCCTATTACCGCCTAGCTTAATTCTTTTAATTGGCTTTAATCGGCGTAGTGATGGACTGTGCTGTTAAAAAAACAATTTAAAAGTTGCTTTAAAAAGTAGGGCCCATAAGTGCATCCATAGCAAGCAGTCTAATGTCAAAGTTGGCATGGTTAGGGGTCGAGTTGACCTTAGGTGCTGGTAGACAAAGTAGGCAATGTAGGCCACTATAACCCTGGCCTATAGTACATTGCAGATGCCCAACCCCCTCTTTTACAAAGGTGCGCTATGCTTTATAGCGCATGCTCAATATTAGCACGCGCTAAACATGCTCTAAACGCGAATGCATGCATGTTATCCTATGGGCGTGTAGCGTTTAGAGCACGCGCTGCTTTAGCCCCTTAGGCCCTCTTTTACAAAGGTGCACTAAGCGTTTTATTTAGCACGATTAGCGCGTGCTAAATCAACACGCACGCTATACGCTAATGCGTCCATAGGATAACATGCATGCATTAGCATTTAGCGCGTGTTTAGCTCACCTTTGTAAAACAGTGGGGAAAGTTTTGTGACGGGGCATCTTTAGCCAAGATTCTTCAATTGGCTCCTAAGCACGACTGACACACTTCTGATACCACTTTGGTGGACGGCTGCTGATTTAGACGCCATTTACGGAATCTGGCCCTCACTATCTTAAATAAAGAATGGACATTAAGATAAGTGCACCAATAAGCTGATCGTCGTAATAATGATTCACGTATATAATTCACTAGATTTTAAATATCTTTTCGATCAGCTACAAGAGGTTTTTGACCGATGATAGAAATCCTATTGACAACTTTTTGAATTCATATTCTATGTGGCGCAGGCATCTGAGGTCTTTTCCTCTTGATTATAAAGCATACGATCGCAGTTGTGTGCAGAAACCTGTTTTTCTATTTATTATGCTCCTCACTATCTTAAGCCTATCTGTGTAAGAATTGTGCTGCAAGCTACATAACATTTAAGTAACTCATTCTTGACCTGCATCCATCCTTTCAATGTCCTCACAAAAGTACAACTTCTAGGCATGTAGACAGGACTAAAAGTTTTTTTAGAGAGGAAAATTTTGGTCTTTTTTTCTGTTTCAGATATTCACATGAATAAAATTTTTGAAATGTGCATGAAAATGTTTACTACCTGCGAACTGACTTTCTATAGGTTCATTTTTATGTTATACACACTCAGTATATTAATTACAGGTGAATATCACAATCTCTATGGAACTTCACCTTCCTCAAACAAACTTACCCCCTCTTTGACAAAGGTGCGCTAAGCTTTTTAGCGCACGCTAAACGCTAACGCGTGCATGTCATCCTATGGACGTGTTAGCGGTTAGCGCACGTGTTAATTCAGCGTTTGCTAAATCTGCGCTAAAACGCTTAGCACGCCTTTGTAAAAGAGGGCCGTAGTCATAGAAAGCAATCTGAATGGATTCATTTAAAGACCTCAGCGGCTGCCTCTCAAAATCCAAAATAATTTCATTTTGAGATTATTGTAACTGGCCTCCTCATTGGTCTTTATAATAACTTGCCCTCCTCCTTTACAAGGCCGCACTAGTGTTTTTAGTGCCGGCCGCAACGGTAACAGCGCCGAAGCTCATAGAATTCCTATGATTGCTGTCACCGCCACAGCCGGCGCTAAAAAACGTGCTATGGTTATGCAAAAGAGGGGGTTATATTTAGGTTAGGACCGTTCTTCTCTATGCCATTTATAGTTACATCTTTTTTTAAAAAAACCTTTATTTATTTTTAAAACTACAGTTGCGCACAATAATTAATACATTTACATAGAATAATTGATATTAAAGCACAATAACTTACAGGATTTGATGACAGAAAATGATTTCCCCCACCCCTCACTCAAATAATCAAAGAATAAATAAATATCTATAAACAACCTAACATACCCCCAAATCATTCTAAAACATACCCCCCTCCCCATCTAAAAGGTCAATCCTTACAATACTCAGTTAATAGTTCCCCAAACATCCATGAATTTTTTTGGAATTTCCTTTCTGAATTCGTCTTAAAAAGTATAAACGATATCGCTGAAGGGCTGTTGGGTAAGAGTTGCCTCTTTACGGATGATACCAAAATCTGCAATAGAGTAGACACCCGGGATGGTGGGACCCGGAAGTGACGTCAGAGAATGCCAACACCGCCACGGGCAGCACGTTCATGATGCTGCTTGCACCAGGAAAAGCAAAAAACGTAAGAGGGAAAGGAAGGGGCGCATGCGCACAGCAGGGGGAGTCAGGAAGGACCGGGGGCAGAGAGGAGAATGGGTGCCGGCGCCCCCCACCATGACGGCACCTGGTGCGTAACCGCCCCACACCCCCCCTTGCTACACCACTGGCTGTACAAAAGAGATTGTATTAGATGCTTATCTCTTTAACAAGGGAGAAAATACAGGAAATGACAGCGGAACGGTGAACCGACCAAAATAAAAGGCCTTGGAAGATAGTAACATAGAAACATAGCAGATGACGGCAGATAAAGACTCGAATGGCCCATCTAGTCTGCCCAACCTGATTCAATTTAAAAAAAAAAAATTTTTTTTTCTTCTTAGCTATTTCTGGGCAAGAATCCAAAGCTCTGCCCGGTCCTGTGCATAGGTCCCAACTGCTGAAGTCTCCGTCAAAGCTCAATCCAGCCCATCTACACCCACCCAGCCATCGAAGCCCTCCCCAGCCCATCCTCAACCAAAAGGCCATATACAGACACAGACCGTACAAGTCTGCCCAGTACGCTCAAGGCCTAAAATGGAGTCAAAGTACAGTAAACAATGGGAGCTGGCAAGGCAAGGCGGTGAGCAAGTGGCATTAGGAAGTAGAAGTGAGGGGGATGGGATGAGTGAGCAAGAGAGGATAGCAGCTGTCCTCGTTGCCATCCAATTTTCCTTTGTGGGGGGTGGGGTGAAGATGTAGTGGTTAGAGCTACATCCTTGGCACCCTGAGGCTGTAGGTTCAAACCCCACGCTACTCCCTCTGACCCTGGGCAAGTCACTTAATCCTCCACTGCCCCAGGTACATTAGATTGTGAGACCACCAGGACAGATAGGGAAAATGCTTGAAGTACCTGTATGTAAACCGCTTTCAGTATGGTTGTAAAACTACAGAAACGCAGTAGACAATTCCCAATCCCTTTCCCTGATGTCATAATGCCTCATTCCACCAATGCCCAAGAGCCAACTTCATCAGTGATGTCACAATGGCTTCATTGTTCTATACTTGGCTCACTTCTGATACCGCATTGGAGGAGAGTGTGGCATAGTGGTTAGAGCTACAGCCTCAGCACCCTGGTCTTGTGGGCTCAAACCCCACACTGCTCCATGAGACCCTGGGCAAGTCACTTAATCCTCCACTACCCCAGGTACATTAGATAGATTGTGAGACCACCCGGACAGATAGGGGACATTCTTGAAGTACCCGCATGTAAGCCGCTTTCAGTGTGGTTGTCAAAGTACAAAAGGCGGTATACCTTCCCCTTTCCCGTCATGTAGATTGCCATTCTCCCTAAAGCAAGTTCACTTTGCAGGATTGCAAAAATGATATATCCCTTAGGTTGCTCAAAGCGTATTATTACACATGTCCCAGATATCAGCTGTGAGAAAAATGAGCCCGTGAAATCCGGCGAGGAGCTTTGGGCTTTGTTCTTTAAGTACACCGGTGCATTTCTCAAAAAGGCCTCTGTTATTTGCTGGTTTAAAAGGATAAATATTAACCATAGATTATCCAAGACATATCACTGTATCTAAACTCTCGAGAGCATCAAATCAAACCAAAACGGGGGAAATCCTTCCATCAAAAAAGAATGACCTTCAGCTGTGTTACTACAAGAGCTAGGAGGGTTACCATCCTCTGGATCTTAAACTAAATATAAGTCTTGGCACAGGACCCGCAAAGGCTGGGGTTCTTTGACTGTCAAGCCCTGCATGTCAAAGCTGGTATTTGCTTAATGGTGAGCAGCCACTAAACCATTGATGACGATTTGGCAGCTTGCCTCGGTAGCTTTTTCTCTCTCTCCCGAAGGAAGTCATTACTGTTACTGTAATAAGCATCGCGTTAGTGTTTTATTAGAATGTAAACACATTCGTAGGCACCTGTTAAGTTTTAACTTGTGATAGTCTATCAAATCACAGTTCTTCTGTTTTTGATTGCTTCATGTAACTGCCACACAACCCATAAATGTTCCTCAGTCGCAACAGTAAACAAATTTGTGGTGTAGTTTAATATGTCTTTATAATGACTAATGTACACATGGAGCCTGTCCTGTATTTGCTCACCAAGATTCCTATTTAGATTGAACTCTGTTAGAGATAGGACATTTTATAGTAAGAACATAAGAATAGCCTTACTGGGTCAGACCAATGGTCCATCAAGCCCAGTAGCCCGTTCTCACGGTGGCCAACCCAGGTCACTAGTACCTGGCCAAAACCCAAAGAGTAGCAACATTCCATGCTACCGATCCAGGGCAAGCAGTGGCTTCCCCCGTGTCTTTCTCAATAACAGACTATGGACTTTTCCTCCAGGAACTTCTCCAAACCTTTCTTAAAACCAGCTACGCTATCTGCTCTCTACCAATAATAAGGTCCAGTGATTTTGTTTTAATATGAACCATGTCAAATGTGAAAACATGAAGTAACTGTTGAGGAAGCCTGACAATAAGGTAAAACGGGCCTGTATCTTTTATGTTACGCAAGCAGCATTATTTAAAAAAAAAAAAAAAGATTTGTGTGGGTTTTTTTAAGGATTAATGAATGACAAGAGACCCATTAACAAGCAGATCAAATCGCTAATATCTGCATTGGCATGGTTACTGAGGTCCTTTTTCATCTATAGATAAAAATTTGTTGAAGTAATTTACACTGGATCTTACTAAGCAGCATAAGAGCATTTTACAGTTAGCTAATAGGAATCTAATGAGCGACGGAGCATTTACCTCACTGGCCCACGGTCACATGCTCTTATGGTGCTTATTTTTATTGGTGGACTCCTTGTGGTCTAAGTTCATCTTGGAATTTTGCTGCACATTGTATAGTCTGCCACTTTCCAAACCATTGTCAAATTTCCCTACCAGTTGACATTAGGCTCTTTAGTTGGAGAAAATTACCAGGATATGGTGGATAGGGAAGCAGTCTGTGGTGTGCCTCCAAGGTAGAGCTGCCCGATTTCCAATTCAAATCGATTCACCGACTCACTGTGGGCAAATCGCTTTGAACTGATTCATTTTCAGGAAAAAACAAACTCACCAATTCATCATCAGTGGCACAAGTCTCCTCGCCGACGATCTATTCTGCGCAGGCCCGCTCGGACCTGTCTTTCTGCCAAAGCCCTTCCTTCTACTGTAACTTGACACTTCCTGTTTCACAAAGCATGGGGTTGCATTGGTGGGAGGACTTTGGCAGGGGGGAACGACTGAGCGGGTGTGTGTTCGGCGTACACAGTACCAGCGTAGGGCACAAAAGTTAAAGCTTTCCCTCCCTCCTATCCCCCTGTGAGTCACCTTCCAATCAACCCCCCCCCCCCCCCCCACCATGAGATCTGACATAGACCTCCCAAAGCAGCAGCAGCAGTGGTGGGCAGGAAGAGGTAGACGCTCGGAATAGGCTACTCCTGACCAGCCCCTTTCCTTTGCCGCATCACTGATGATGGCAGACTGGATGGACCATTCGGGTCTTTATCTGCCGTCATCTACTATGTTAATATGTTATGTTATGAAACCATGATGGCAGATAAAGGCCAAATGGCCCATCCCTTTTGCCCATCCTCAGCATCTATGATCTCCTCTCCCTGAAAGATCTCACGTGTTTGTCCCACACGTTCTTGAATTCAGACCACAGGGCCAGATCCACAAAACTTACCGTGCCTTTAACGACGGTCGCCAAACAGGTTCCAGCCGGTTTAGCATGCCAGTATTGTACTGGCCGATTGTCAGAATGGCTCACCATGGTCTTTTCCAAGCTTCCTAGCAGACTCCTACTCTGCCATGCAAATGTAGTGCAATTATATTTTCATGTCACTGACCTCTCGCTAAAGGGGTAAAGGAAATCTCGTAGGAGCTGTACACAGTGGCATAGTGGCACCCAGGGAGGTGGTGCCCCTTCCCTGCCCTCTTTTCCACCCCACCCCCATCACTCCTTCCCACTCTTCCTGCCATGCATGCACCCCCCCTTCCCCCATAACTTTTTAATTTTCCCGGCGCAAGCAGCATCGCAAACTTGCTGCCTGAATCGTGTCGGCTCTCCCTTTGACGTCACTTCCTAGATGTGGGGCCCGGAAGTGACAGCGGAGAGAGCCGACACCGGAGCGGGCGACAAGTTCTTGATGCTGCGTGCACCGGGAAAATTAAAGAGGTATGAGGGAAGGGGGTGCATGCATGGGGAGTCAGGAAGGACCGGGAAGGGGGGGAGACGAGAACGGGTGCCGGCACCCTCACCAGGAGGGTGCCTGGTGCGGACCGCCACCCCCATTACTATACCACTGGCTGTACAAAAGAGTTTGTATTAAATGCTTATCTCTTTAACAAGGGAGGGAACGGTAAAGTTTAGCAGGTGAAGAACTTATGTGCACAATAGAAGAGCGGGACTTGGGTGTAATTGTATGTGATGATCTTAAGGTGGTGTCAAGTCAAAAGCGCGCTGGGACAAAGGCGTGCCCAGACAATTGAGCGCAGCGCGCGCCACTCTAAATTACTGTTTTTAGCGCTCTGACGGGGTTGTGTGGGGGGGAACACCCCCACTTTACTTCATGGACATCGCGCCGCGTTGTGGGGGCGTTGTGGAGGGTGTGGGGGGTTGTAACCCCCCACATTTTACTGAAAACTTCACTTTTTCCCTGTTTTTAGGGAAAAAGTTCAGTTTACAGTAAAATGTGGAGGGTTACAGTCCCCCAAACCCCCCATAACGCCGGCGCGATGTCTATTAAGTAAACTGGGGGGGTTCCCCAACAAAACCCCCCGTCGGAGCCCCTAAAAACTGTAATTTAGAGCGGCATGGCGGCACGCACTGCGCTCAATTGTCGGCGCGTGCTTTTGTCTTTCGCGCCGTTGTCTATGAACCTCTTAAGGTGGCCAAACAAATTTTCCAATTGGAAAATCCAGACCCCCCCTAGATCCGCCCACCCAGGCCCGCTCAGTTATGCCCATTCCTGCCCTAGCCCCGCCCCACTGCCTGCCTGCCTGTTGGGCAGGGAGGAAGTCCACGCCTGTGCGGATGCCATGCAATGAAGTCACATGCATGCGCGCGTGTGATGTCATCATGTGGCATCCGCCCATGTGCGGACTTCCTCCCTGCCCGATGCGATTTCAGGAGGCTTTCCAAAACTCGGACACAGTGCCGGGTTTTGAAAAGCTGTCCGGACCCCCTGGACATGTCCTCATAAGGCGGACATGTCCGGAGAAATCCGGATGTCTGGTAACCCTAGCCCTGGTGTCCAAGTGGTCAGTCCACCCCTGCCTCTGGCTAGTGTATGCGCTCGTGCCTAAAGACATACACGCGTAGGAAAGTAAATGCCCATTTAATAGAAATTCCCTCCATGTGTGCAAAAATTCAAGAGAGCAGTACTTGATGGAGAAGGCAGAGAGATAGAGGGGCATAATCAAAAAAATACGTCTAAGTCCGTTGTACGCCTAAGTCGCTAGTCGCCCAAAGTCAGACATGTCCAAATTGCATTCTCGGAAAATACGTCCCCAATTTTTTTTTTTTCCCCGAGAATCGTCTACAGGTACGTCCAGTCGTTTGATTGTCCATCTATCTTTATACCCCCATTCTTGTTCAAAAATTCATCCAAGTCAAAAATGCCTAGAACAAGGGGTCAGCAAAATGATGGACTGGGCATCCAGACATGGCAACAGAGTAGTGGGGCACCTCACAGGTCAAAAAGGGTGCCACGTAAACATCTCACCACAACTCCCTTATAGGTCATGGTGAGCCCCCCAAACCTACTAGACCCACCTGTCTACCACCCCATTAGCCCTTATGGCTGCAGGTGCCACCTATATGGCAGTACAATAGGGTTTTGGAGGGTGCACATATTTCACCATGAATACAGTGGTTAGAGTGGCTTATGGGCCTGGGTCCTCCTCTCTATGGTTCGCTAGCCCAACCCCCCAGACCACTTAAGCCACATCTGTGCAGCTCTACTAGGCTTTCCTATGCCAGGTGCTGATGTTCTGGAGGCAGGTATCTGCGGTTATTTTCCGATTTTTATGGCAGTGCGGGGGGGGGGCAGTGATCACTGGGGGAGTGTGTTGAGGTCTGTACTTTGTGTCTGCAGTGGTTATCTGATCACTTCGGATACCTTCTGGGCACCTAGGGCTCCTTTTACAAAGGCGCACTATAATGCCGCGCATGTTAGTCGCTACTGCCTCCTCTTGAGCAGGCGATAGTTTTTTGGGTAGCGCCCTTAGACCTGTTTTTAGATCGCTTAAGTCACTATGTATAAGTTCCATCTAGGCAGTCTCGTTAAACTTTCGCTTATACTTGCAGTGCAACTAACCTCCTCTTTTACTAAGGTGCACAATTCGATTAGCGTGCACTAATCGAATTAGCGTGCGCGAAATGCTAACGCGTCCATAGACTAACATGCACGCGTTAGTGTTTAGCGTGTGCTAAATCGATTAGCGGGCGCTAATTGGTTAGCGCACCTTAGTAAAAGAGGGCCTAAGTCTAGGTCAGCCCAAATGCCGCTCTCACCACTCCTCCTAAAACGCCGCTTTCAGCTCTGGGCGTACAGCGGCCCTGAAACGGCCTAAGCTGTTTTTATATATGTCTACAACCCGTTTCGATTATCAGCACTTGGACAACCTGTCTTTAAGGTCGTCCAAGTGCCGATTTGGGCGGGATTTTAGACGTATTTCTGTTTCGATTATGAGCCCCATAAGGTATAGTTGTCCTTCTGAAGAAAATTAAATAGACAAGCAAACAGGGGGAAAAAAACGAAACAGTACAACAAATGCAGATTCTGCAGCACAGAACTGGAAATAATTATTCCTCTCATGCTGGATTTAATGTTCTAATATCAGAGAAATGTTTTCAGCAAAACAATGTGGAACCAGTCCCTGGACTCCCAGAGGTTAAAACGATGATGTTTATTAATACAAAATTAAAATGCAATACACAACATGATAAAAATGCAATACACAATATGATAAAAATTATTATATGAGTCATATGTTATGAGTATTATTATTCTTGTATGTCCATTTGCTTGTATTCCAAGTATCCCTGAAGAAGGCATATATTGCCGAAACACCGCCAGTGTAGGGTCTGTTTACAGCAAGTGACTTCATTAACTGAAGCTTTGTTGGCTTTTATCATATTGTGTATTGCATTTTAATTTTGTATTAATAAACATCATCGTTTTAACCTCTGGGAGTCCAGGGATTGGTTCCACATTGTTTTGCTGAAAACATTTGTCCTGTTTTGGTACCAAGGTCAATTGCTGTGGAAGACTGGACCGCCATTTTTGACGTTGACTACCCCACAGTGTTGTTTGTTTCTAATATCAGAGAAAGGCATCTAATTTAACATGACAGAACTATATTATAATAGGTATTGTTTATTAAGCAACATGAGATGCAATCAAAGACCGAGGACGCGTGGCAGAAATAGTTTGTCATATTAGATGCTACCAACTTTATTAAGAAGAACTTTTAAATGCACCTTAATAAGTCACCTGTACATCTTTAGACTCCAGAAGAAAAAAAATTTGGGGACAATGAACACAGTGGCGTAGTGAGGGTAGGAGGCGCCTGGGGCAGTGGTGCCCCCTGCACCCTCCTTTCCACTCCCCCCTCCCGGCTCCTTCTACACCACTTTTGCACCCTCCTTTCCCATGCCCTGTACCTCTTAAAATCTTCACCAGTGCAAGCAGCTTCTCCAGCTTGCTTCTCGGGCTGGCTTTCCCTCTGATGTCACTTCCTGGCCCCGCGACCCAGAAGTGGCTTCAGAGAGATCCAGGCCAGCTCGAGCAGTGGAGTAGAGTAGTTGCTCATGCTGGCAGAGATTTTTAAAAGCTTCGGGGGACAGGGGAAGAGGTCTGCCCCGCACCCTTACTACGCCACTGAATTAATGTATTAAGATAGGCACTAGAGAATGACATGGGGACAAATTTTTTTGCCGTCCCTACAGGAACTCGTTTTCCTGTTCCTGCCCCATTCCTGCAAGTTCCATCCTCATCTGCACAAGCCTTAAACATTTTAAAATCATAAGTAGCAACATTCTAGAGCTCAGATTGTGATGTCATAATGCCTCATTCCACCAATGCCTCAGCTCTGTCCTCATCTGCACAAGCCTCAAACACTTTAAAATCCTAAGTAGCAACATTCTAGAGCTCAGATTGTGATGTCATTATGCCTCATTCCACCAATGCCTCAGCTCCGTCCTCATCTGCACGAGCCTCAAACACTTTAAAATCATAAGTAGCAACATTCTAGAGCTCAAATTGTGATGTCATAATGCCTCATTCCACCAATGCCTAAGCTCCGTCCTCATCTGCACAAGCCTCAAACACTTTAAAATCCTAAGTAGCAACATTCTAGAGCTCAGATTGTGATGTCATTATGCCTCATTCCACCAATGCCTCAGCTCCGTCCTCATCTGCACGAGCCTCAAACACTTTAAAATCCTAAGTAGCAACATTCTAGAGCTCAGATTGTGATGTCATAATGCCTCATTCCACCAATGCCTCAGCTCTGTCCTCATCTGCACGAGCCTCAAACACTTTAAAATCCTAAGTAGCAACATTCTAGAGCTCAGATTGTGATGTCATTATGCCTCATTCCACCAATGCCTCAGCTCCGTCCTCATCTGCACGAGCCTCAAACACTTTAAAATCCTAAGTAGCAACATTCTAGAGCTCAGATTGTGATGTCATAATGCCTCATTCCACCAGTGCCTAAGCTCTTTCCTCATCTGCACAAGCTTCAAACACTGTAAAATCATAAGTGTTCGAGGCTTGTGCTGTTAAGGCAGAACTTACAGGAATGGTGCAGGGACAGCAACAGCGACAAAACTCACGGTGACGGGATGGGGAAATTGAGTTCCTGCAGGGACAGGGAAGCCTTTGTCCCTGTGTCATTCTCTAATGGGTACTAGAGGCATAATGAAGGGACTGAGATCATACCCATCACATACCCTGGCTAAAAGAGTGAGGTTCCCTGCTGTCATCGTGTGGGTACTTTTATAACAGGCTGCCGGGGATAAAGAGTAGGAAGGCTTTCAGATGATATTTTATTTAAAAAAAGGCACCTAGGGCCAGATTCTATAGGAGGCACATAAAGTTAGGCATCTATCTTAAATGCTCAAACCACCTTAACAGCTTCAATTATGAGCTTTAACCATAATGGGCATAAAAATTTTAATTGGTCAATAGGCGCCTACCTGAATGGCCTAGCAGCGCCAAATGACTAATGCCTGTGGGCACGTTTGGGGGTGGAGACATGCATAGGCGCCGCTAAGCGCAATCCTGTAGTCAGCATTCTAGAAGGGATCATTGCCATATCCGAGAAGGTTGCATAAGTAATCCAGATAGTCCAAAGTGATGCATACTTTACTGTTTAAAGTACCCACCCACTTATAGAATTACAGTGGTACCTCGGAATCCGAACGCCCCAGAACTCGAACGAGTCGGTTCAGCGAACGGCCACCAGGATGGTCTTGGGGCTCAAGGATCTCACGTATGAAGAAAGATTTAAAAAATTGCGGCTGTACTCACTTGAGGAAAGAAGAGAACGGGGAGATATGATTGAAACATATAAGTACATTACGGGACGCGTCGAGTCGGAAGATGATATCTTCTGGCTCATGGGACCCTCGACCACCAGAGGGCATCCGCTGAAAATCAGGGGAGGGAAGTTTCATGGCGACTCCAGGAAGTACTTCTTCACCGAAAGAGTGGTGGATCATTGGAACAGACTCCCACTCCAGGTGATAAAGGCCAGCAGCGTGACGGATTTTAAGAGAAAATGGGATACTCACGTGGGATCTTTAAGGGAGTGAATTCAGGGGGGGGGATACTTGGAATGGGCAGACTTGGTGGGCTATAGCCCTTTTCTGCTGCTTTTTTCTATGTTTCTATGATTTGGAATCCGAACTTTTTTTTTCTTCATTTTTGCCCCGGAATCCGAACGCTGGTTTGCAATCCGAACGAACTACAAGCGTTGCTCAGCCTAAAGCTTCCCCTCTGACGCAGCTTCCTGTTTCCGCCTGGGAGGGAAGCTTTGGGCTGAACACCACTTGCAGTTGTCGTTGCCGATCTTGCTGTCTTGCCGCTGGGGATCTCGATCTTGCTGTTTCAGCCAGGTAGGCCCGATCTTGCAGAGTTTGTGGAACCAAGGAACGAATTAATCCAGTTTCTATTCTTTTCTTTTTTTTAAATATTCTTTATTCATTTTGAAAACTTACAGCAAGCGTACAGGAATATATCATTAGTAACAACAATAACACTTGTAATTCTCATATAATTCTAAAAACATAAAAATTATATCCCGTCCCACCCACCTTCTTTCAAATATTATAATCAATTATATCATAAATATAATATAAACACATAATATAGTGAAATTTCCAGAACAACTATTTGTTTCCTCTTTAAATTGTTATATTTCCTTTCAAGTATTGTCTATTCAACTTGCAAAAGAACATAAATAAAGCAAAGAGCACAATATAAAATTTTATCAATAGTGCATCAGGTTTTATACCATGTAGCTCCAAAAATGTTCCAGGAGATGCAGGAAGTTTACCATCCAAGAACTCTGAGCTCAGAAACAAGTATGAAATTAAATCTGAACAGAGGTAGGGCAATCATGAATTCCAGGATATCAGTAGGAGGTGTAAAGCTCTGGAATGCTTTACCAGGTTCTTTGCGATTATGTGTGTCCAGATTTGGATTTAAAAAAATGACTGAAGACACAATTGTTTGTGAATGGCTTTATGTAATGCATCACTTGCATAAGAGATTAGAGGTGTTGTGAGATGGGAACGGAGATTTTGTGAAGGTATGCGAGAAATCCTGTTATTGCATACCGGTTTTTAAAATCTGAGGGCGCGATTTGATTGTTTTTCAGGTCAAACTGTTTATTGGCATTTCAGTAGTACAATAAACAAGGAACACAACCAACAAGGTAAGTTCAAGCAGAACAATAGTAATGCAATAACAAATTATTATCTATCAGGATAGCCAAGTACAGCCAGCGGATTACTGAAACTCAAAAAAAAAAAAAAATACAAAGAGAAAAAAAAAAAAAAAAAGATGAGAAATCATAAGGTAAGCAAAAATAATAATACATAATAAATGACCGTTCAGCTACAAAAACCAGAGACATCAATCAGAATTCTTATCACAGTGGTTCAGAAATAGGGCAATATCATAGATACATCATAGATTTGATTGTTGATTTCTATCAAAGGAGGTGTAGGGCAAGATGTTTTTGATGATTCTGTAAGTATTGTTTTTTTTTATTTTTTATGTATGTTTTCTATGTAAACTGCATAGGTTTTATAAGGTATAAAATTTTTTATAAATAAAATAAATTGCACCTAGCGGATGACTGACAATTATGCCCCTCAGCACCTAGAAGTTAGGCACCATTTATAGAATCAGGGCCACTGAGCAGGATATAATAATAGGTTGTCACAGTTGGGAAGCCAAGTAGATGCCTATTTCAAGCTTACTTACCTATGGGCATCTACTTAGGTGCCATTGTCTCGTACTCGAGTCCTAGTGACTTGATGAATTACTTTTTTATAAAGAAATCAGTTTTGTGATAGTCCAGTAAGGTCCTCCAGCGTCATCCCCATGGTTGTTTTCAACATGTCTAGCCATCTGATTGCAGGTCGTCCTCTTCACCTGGTTCCTTCAATCTGCCCAAATATTATGTCCTTCTCCAATGATCTTTCTCTTTTGCCAGTGTGACCAAAGAAAGACAGTCATAACTTCAGCATTTGGGCTTCAGGTGACATAGCTGGTTTGATCTCTTCCAGAATTGATTTGTTAGTTCTTCTGGCGGTCCACAGCTCACCTATATTCCTACTCCATCACCAAAACTCAAATGAGCCAGAAAACAATGCATCCAAGATGGCCGCGATTGTCTGAGTGCCGGTTAGATGGTGCAGAACGTTTTTCTGTGCTCATACCTTTTGAGTGGGTATTTTTTTCTTCCTGATGCTGAAGAGAAGGGGAAAAAGCGCTACTGAAGCCTCGCACCACTTGGAAACCCCCTCCCTTGGAATGATCAACAAGATTCTGAGGCGCCTACAGAGAGAGTCTACTTTGTTGAGGAATAGCCCACTAGAGTCACAGGCACAGAGTGATGCCATAGTGGACGTCTCTGGGCTAGATGCGACGCTGAGCCCTGACGCTTGAGCCCCACTTCCACCACCGCAAGGAGCCAGCTCGCCACGGATGGGGAATGCTTCCAAGGAGGTTGTTTCCCCTTCCCGGGAGGCTAGTACACTAGTGTGCCAGGCATTGGATTCCTTAATGGGCTTGATAAACCCTAGCATGGACCTTGCATTGGCGTCAATGATGAAGCAAGATAAGCAAGGCCAGCATGAGAAAAATTTGCTGGTTGAGCAATCTAAAACTATGCCTAAAGGTTTTTTCCCAGTCACTAAACCCACTGAAGTTACTCTAGATTCTATATGGGACTTGGTAATTAATTTGGAAAATTCACTAAGTCTTCAAATTAAGGATTTGGAGAAGAAAAATCAAGACCAGAAATAAGAATTAAAAGATATTAAACAGGACTTAATTTCTACAAAAAGTAATATTGAAAAATAGAGTGTGCAGATGTATAGCAAATTCAGGAAATATTGATAAAAGATAATGTTGAGGAAATTTGGAAATGATGGAAAATAATTACCGCTCCAATAATTTACATTTGTTGAATTTTCCTAAGGTTACATCTATAACACCAAGAGAAATGATTAGGAGGTATTTTATTGAGATTTTGAATTTCACTGAGGAATCGATACCTCCTCTTACACAAGTATATTATTTGCCAATAAAAGAGCAGGCTCAACAAGAAATTCAATTGGATATAACAACTATCTTAGAAATAACAGGTAAGGATATGGCTAAACCTAAAACCCTCTTAATAACGGTGTCAGACAAGAATTTGATTATTAAATCCTTTTTCAAAAGTAGACAGAGAGAATTTCTCGGATATAAAATACAAATTTTTCCAGACGTATCCAGAGAAACCCAGAAACGGAGACGCCAATTTTTGATTCTTAAACCTGGCGTAACTTCTCTAGGGGGTGTTTTCTTTCTTCGATATCCTTGTAAGTCTCAGAAATATGAATTTTTTTGATCCGATTCAACTAACTAATTTTCTATCTTTAAGATTCCTTGAAAGAGAGGGAACAACAACTTAAATGAATATATTTTGACTCCCAGTTAAGCTATCAAATATATCGCTTTCTTTATTTAGAGTTGCGTCTAATTCTTATAATCACTCATGTGTAAACCTTGGATCTTAAAGTTGAGGACTTGAGATTGTTTAAGCTGTTATTTATAAATGTATTTGTTCATTTTCCTTTAACTATGTGAAGTTTACACAATCTTTTCTGTACAAGATGTTTCACTGCTTGATAATTTGGTTTAAATTGGATTTTTTAAAAATCTCAAATGAGTCAATCTTCTTTAAGTTTTGTTTGCTTAGTGTCCAGCTTTTGCAACCATAATTGAGCACTGAGAAAATGAGTGCGTGGACAAGTCTGATCTTCGGTTGGAGTGTTATTTCTTTGTCTTTGAATACGTACTTTGTCAAGAGCCTTTATTGAAGAGTGACCCAGTGCTATTCTGTGATTTCTTCCCTGCTAGTTGCTTTTTTGTTTACAAAAGAGCCCAGGAGATTGAAATCCTTTACAACCTCTATTCTATCACCTTCAAGCTCAAAATCTTCATCTTCCTCTATTTTCATGATCTTTATCTTGCTCTAATCCCATGTTATGACTTTCGGCTTTGACTTTTCTCAGTAGATACAGCATGTCTTCTTTGCTGCTGGTGATGACCATTGTATCATCTGCATAATGCAGGCTGTTTATATTTCCGCCACCTATTAGGTCCATTTTCAAAACACTAAGATGTCTAAAAAAAAGCATAAATCGGCACTTAGATGTCTTAATTGCCAGGAAGTCCAATTTTCGAAACTGTCTTTCTGGATGTCTTGTGAGTCGTTCTACCCACTGTGTGTCCAGAACTATAGAGAGGCATGTTATGGACGGGCTTAGCACTTGGACGTCTTGCGCTAATGATTGAACCTTTTCTAAGATGTCCTGGACACAACTTAAATGTTGTGAGCTAGACCTGTTATAAAAACCATCCAAGTGCAGAAAAGGTACCCAAACTGACCAGATGATCACTGGAGGGATTATGCTATGACCCCCCCAGCCCCCCCTTCACCCCACACACACAATCCCCCACTGGTCACTGATCCCCCTCCCACCCCTCAAAAATCTGAATGAAACAGAACGGGCTACTGGGCTTGATGGACCATTGGTCTGACCCAGTAAGGCTATTCTTATGTTCTACTAGAACAGCACACAGGTGTCTTAAGTAGCCTTGTGGGTGAGCTAGTGAACCATAGAGAGGAGGACTCTCAAACAATTCCCAAAGCCACAAAAAGGTGAGTAAATAATCTATAAACCAGATACTTCAAAAATGATGTACTCAATAGCATGCATTTCTAGAGAGAGGAAAACCCATGTCAATCTAACCACTACATTTATGGTGGAAATCCTACTATACTTCCACATAGGTGTCACCTGCAGCCATAAGGGCTATTGGGGTGGTAGACAGGTGGGTATAGTAGGTTTTGGAGGAGTTTTGGAGGGCTCACCGAAGAAGCCCGGCAGGAGGGATGCCCACTCCCTCCTGCCAATACCCCCAAACCTCAACACCCCCCTGACACCTCCCAAACATCAACACACACCGACACCCCACAAACCTTAACCCTCCCCATGTACTTCTGGCACCCTTTATGTGACATTCACAGCAGTGCCCTCTAAGGTGCCCCACTGCTTTATTGGTCTGTCTATATGGCCAGTCCATTACATGCTGGCTCCTCCCATGTCCAGATGGTCTGGATTAGGACATTTTGAACTTGTATGGTTTTGTGGTTGAAAATGGCGAAGAAAGTTAGATATCCTAAGGTTGGACATCCTGGTGGCCAAGACATCTAAATCAGTGATTTACAAAAAAATAAATAAATAAAATTGGATGTCTTGCAGTACTGACAAAAGATCTTTTTTGGTGATTAATAGTCCAAGTAAGACACCCAGGAAAAACTTAGGGTCTCTTTAACAAAGCAGCGGCAGTGATTCCCACGCGGCAAACGCAATGCAGCCCATTCAATGCCCATGTACATTAAGAGATTCTTAGCTCAACCTTTGCTGACCTTCCAATAACCACCCAATCTGAAGCAAAAATGGGAAAGCAAGCCCCCAACACAAGCTCAAAACTACGGGAATGGCTCAAGACCCACCCCTACCATATCAAGCTGCAAACTGATCAAGCATGTATCAGGATTTCACAGCTACCCATGCGAAGCTGAGATTCTGCTCCGCATACCATGGCATAGGAGTGAGGTTCATTGCATTTAGAAACACTGCCCCGGAGAAACGCATTCCACAGAAGGGGATCCAACTCAAGCTGTTCTCCTAATATTGTATACTGCATATTATTCAGTGGAGAAAATTTGAAGAAGAAGAATGGTATGTTAAGGACTCAGGCCAGATGTTAATGACAAGAAACAATTCACATAGGCATCACATCGGAGGCTGCAAACAAACCAAGGTGACAACTCCATGGGGGAGCACTTCTCAAGATTAGGACAATGCATCGCTGATTTTATGATCAGGATGCTAGGAGGGAACTTTAAAACAATCCAGGGATGTAAAGCTTTTGAAGTTAAAATGATAAGATACTTTGGCACTAACAAGGAAAGACTTGGGTATCCTAAATCCTTATCGTGTTATAAACTATTAAATTTTACTGCTTTGTCCCCTTCTGATCATACACTTAGCTCTCCCTCCTCAGCTTTAGATTGCCATCGGAATGCTTATCGTGATTCATTTCTATATTCTTGCGTTTCCATCTTTTGTATATTCCATCCTATCCTGAAGAAGGATGTTTTAGCTCCCAAAAGCTAAGCAAAAAATGTATTAGATTAGGCCAATAAAAAACATATAGTAACATAGTAGATGACGGCAGATAAAGACCCGAATGGTCCATCCAGTCTGCCCAACCTGATTCAATTTAAATTTTTTAATTTTTTCTTCTTAGCTTTTTCTGGGCAAGAATCCAAAGCTCTACCCAGTACTGTGCTTGGGTTCCAACGGCCGAAATCTCTGTTAAGACATACTCCAGCCTATCTACACCCTCCCAGCCATTGAAGCCCTCCCCAGCCCATCCTCCACCAAACGGCAGAGCATCTTATATTCTATTTAAGAACATTTTGCTAAAACGGTAGCACCTTTTAGGGAGGCTGCATCAATAGTGTGTCGGTCTGTTATTCATTCATCTGTGTGTACCTATCTATTTATTTATGCATGCGCCAACAACTAGAAACATAGGGCTCAGTAGATCAGGAAAGTGAAGAACTGTCAGTAGTCTCCAGCTGCCACCAGGCCCAGAGGAAAGCAGCAACAAACAACTGTAGTTGCATCCACAGCTGCGATGGTCACGTAGGCCAAGTCCAACTTGGAATCTTGCAAATTTGGATTTTGGACTCAGGTGACTGCTAGAGACTAAGGGACTCATTTTCAAAAGAGAAAGGGGCTGATTCTGTCAGCGGGCATTCCAATTCTAGACCTACTGCCACCTACAATAAAAAAATAAAAGCTCTCTGAGGCAGGCCTGTAGGCATTTGTTGCAGGTCTAGGAACACCTAAGCTTGCCCAAGACTGGGCATGGGCATGGTTTCGCCCGGAAGTGACACTGGGCGAATTTAAGCAACTGTACACGTCTCCCTAGAGCCATGACAAACACCGGAAATGTACGTTTCAAAACCTAAAAGTAGATGCAGATGGCTCAGCTGATTGTGGCAAGGGAACCACCGATCAGCTGAGCCGGCAGGCCTCTCAAAAGCTATGGGGGGGAAAATACCTCTGCTGCGATCAGCTGAGCCAGCTGCGGCAGGGAACCCCCAGCAACCACCCCTGAAATCGGCAGGAGGGATACCTATTCCCTCCTGCCACCAGCTTGCGATCTCCCGACACCCCCATGAAGAACCATCAGCAGGAGGGAAGCCCACTCCCTCCTGCTTCCAGCCCATGATCTTCCGACACTCCCCCTGAAGTAACCCGGCAGGAGGGATATCCACTTCCTCTTGCTTCCAGCCCATGATCCCTGGCACTCTCCCTAAAGTAGCACGGCAGGAGGGATGCCCACTCCCTTCTGACGAGACCTCCCCCAAACCTCTACACCCCTAACACCTCCCAAACTTCAACCTCCCTGATACCCCTCAAATCTCAACCCTCCCCAATGTACTTTTGGCACCCTTTATGTGAAGTTCACAGCAGTGCCTTCTAAGGTGCCCCGCTGCTCTATTGTCTATATGGCCAGTCTATTACAATGATGGCCTCTTCCACATTCAAATGATGTGGATTACGGCGTTTTGAACTTGGATGGTTTTTTGTTTGAAAATGGCGAAAAAAGCTGGACGTCCTAAGGCTAGACGTCCTGGCGGCCAAGACGTCTAAGCTGGCAATTTCCAAAAATGTTTGGATCTCTTGCAGTACTAACAATGGTTCTTTAATGATTTTATGGTTTTTTTTTAAATTTCCCAGGTTCTGGATTGAATGCCATGTAAATTGTTGATTAATCCAAGTAAGATATGCAGGGAAAGATGTGAATGAATCAGTGCGTACCCACCTGTATGACAGCATGAGATGTTATGGTCAGTCCTATGAGAGCAGCAAGCAGGTCTCTGGAATAGCCTGGTGGGCAGTGCAGTGGACTCTAGAGAAGGGGACCCAGGCCCATGTTCTGCTCTAACTACTACACTTGTGGTGAAAAATGTGAGCCCATCAAAACCCTCCTAAAACCTACTCTACCTAAAACTTCCTGCAATTCAGGAAGTTGCTTAAAACCTACTTATTTGTTCAAACTTTTTTTAAAGTGAATACTTAACATTGGTTTGAATTAGGTTTGAATAGGTAAATGGTTTATTAAAGTGAAGAACGATGGTAGTCAAGAACAGTTTGAATGCTTTCATATTGTGATTATGCAGATAGACTATTGTAACTTTGTATTTTCCTCTACTTAATGTAGGTCTTTTTATTTTGTGATTTTATTCTGTATGGAAACTTTTAATTTTGCAATTTTATTATGTATGGAAATTTGTTTGCCGCCTTGGATAAAGGCGGATTAAAAATGTTTTAAATAAATAAAAATAAAATAAATATAGGTGATACCTGCAGGCAAAAGGGCTATTGGGATGGTGTATAGTTGGGTACAGTAGGATTTGGAGGGCTCACCATACACTATAAGGGGGTTATGGTGAGATAAGTACCGTATTGCCCCATGTATAGGCTGCGGCCTTTACATAGATTTTACTAACATGAGTACTGGGTGTGGCTTCCTTATATGGGGCGGCCGATCTAACGACATTCCCCCTGTAAATCATCCCCCCCCCCATACCTTTTAAAATAGCTCCTTCTCACTGGATGGCTGCTGGCTGCCTCCTCCAATGTCGCGGGCAGCGGTGTAGGGCAGGAGTCATCTTTTTGGCATCCAACCTTGCCCCATGCTGCTTCTTGAATGGTTGCTGTCAGTTCTCACGAGTCCCGCGAAAACTGACCCTACTGGTGCTGGCCACGACATTGAAGGAGCCAGCCAGCAGCTGTCCAGCGAGGGAGCTATTTTAAAAGATATGTGGGGGATGATTTACAGGGGGGATGCCGTTAGATAGGCCGCATAAACACCAAAAAGTCCAACAGGACAGAGAACCCATGGGTATAAAACAGTACAAAAGGAAGTGGGAACGGACAATGAACACTCCACTGAAAAACACTGATGTAAAACCAACCTGTTTATTTCATAAAAGGACACAAGCAGAAGTGATTTTGGTTACTCTGGCATGTTAGTTGGACCGAGCTTTGTTTTATCCCAGACCTGTCATCTGTGAACATATACGCCATAGGTTTGGTTCCATTTATAGTGACCCCTGATGCAGGCGTTCCTCAGATGCCGAAACACAGTGCTTCTGCTTGTGTCCTTTTATGAAATAAACAAGTTGGTTTTACATCAATGTTCTTCAGTGGAGTTTTCATTGTCCGTTCCCACTTCCTTTTGTACTGTTAGATAGGCCGCCCCCATATAAAGAAGCCACACCCAGTTCTCATGTTAGTAAATTCTATGTATAGGCCGCGGCCTATACATGGGGAAATACGGTACATATCTCACCATAACCCCCTTATAGTGTATTTAAAAAGGTAAGGGGGGACTCCAGCTTATCTAAGGGGGCGGCCTATCTAACAGCTTTAAATCCTATATCGGCGTTTCCTACGTCCTATACAATGGGGTGGCCTGTACATGGGGAAATATGGTACTAAGGACATTTGCTGTGAGGTTCACTACAGTGCTCCTTCAGGTGCCCCATTGCTCCGCTGGGATGTGGGTGTGGCCAATCTACTAGAAATGTTGGCCGCTCCTATATCCTAATAGCTTGTTTCATGCATTTTTCCTTTGGATGTTTTCATTTTTGAAAATGGTCAAAACATACAGGGCTCCTTTTACTAAGGTGTGCTAGCGGTTTTAGCGCCCACGCTAGACACTAATGCCTCCATAAAGCTTGCGTTAGTATTTTTCGTTTAGCGTGTGATTTTCACACGCTATATCTTCAGCCCGCACTAAAAACGCTAACATACCTTAGTAAAAGGAGCCCATAGACGCACTAAGAGCAAACACGTCTAGAAAGGTCATGGGGGGGGGGGGAGGGAGGGTGGAAGATAGATGTTTTGCAGTTTTGAAAATAACAATTTCTTTACTATATTTATGGATTCAACAGAACGTCCAAACTTGGACTTAGATGTCATATCCAAAATGCCCCTCTGCTCTGATAACTCTGAGGACTAGGCCAGAAATAAGTAAAATGTGCAGCCATTGTGGGAGGCAGTAATTCAACAGGAAAGGGGGAAGAATGACCACAAAAAAAGAGACCAAATATTAAAACGATGCACTTTCTTGAAAAGGCTAGATACAGCCATGTTTTGGCAATGATACCTGCATCAGCATCTAAAATCTTCACGAAACCATACAAATAAACCATGTAAATACATTATTCCTGTACAAACCAACAAGCAATGATTGTATAACAAAATTTAAAAAGCAATCAATGATAATATAACTAAATTATTTTATCTACAAGATTTTTCTTTTATTTACTCCGTCCTTTAAAAAGCTGCACTTTGTCCGGGTTTTGAAAAGCTTTCTCTAAGCATTGCGTCGGGAGGGGGGCAATGCGGTGATGTCACATACGTGCGTGCACGTGATGTTATCGTGTCACGTTCACGCATGCGTGGATTACATCTGGCGCTGGGGGAGGGGCTTGGGGCAAAAATGGGGGCGTGACAGGCAGAACAGGGCGGAGCGGGGCGGGCCTGTGGGCGTGGTCATGGATACGGCTTTTCCTTCGGGAAAATCTGGTAACCCTAGTTCTTCACCATAGGTGAAATGCATTCATAATTAGCACAGGTGTATCCATGCTAACTGCACCAAGCAGCAGAATGCAGTACAGCTCCCATAACCAGCCATTTTCTATCCTATCCCATGTCTTGCAGTTGACACAGCTATTAGTGAACACTGTTATGCTAGCATAGTAACAGTTACTGCAAGTCACTAATTCATGGGCTAACTCTTTAGCGGTAAACAGGCCGCGGGGTGAATAGAGTGCTACGCACTGCAGGCGATTCATTCAGGAAGCAGAAACAGGCTGCCAAAGCAGAAGTCAAACACTAGAGTTTCCAGGATGTAAATTAAAAACAGACATTTAAAAAAACTATATTATAGGTCCAGGACTGGAGTTCTTTTACTTAAATGTGTTAAAATTTGCAGTTATCAAAGCTTAACACAGAAAATAAATAGTGAGCAGTAGCTAAAAATGGAATAAAGAACTATTGGAGGCATGCCCAGCATATTGTTATGAAGTATAGGGGTTATCAGACCTCTGGATTTACCCGGACATGTCCTCTTTTTAGAGGACATGTCCGGGCGTCTGGACAGCTTTTCCAAAACTCGGCATTTTGTCCGGGTTTTGAAAAGCTTCCAGCTCAGGACCACGTCAGGAGGGCTTCTGTGCATGAGCGGATGCCACGCAGTGACGTTATATGCATGCATGTGACCTCAGAAATACAGGATGTCCGGGGCGGTACTTGGAGAGACCTCCCAGGAAAGAGACTTGGGAGTTCTGATCGACAAGTCAATGAAGCCGTCTGCACAATGTGCGGCGGCGGCAAAAAGGGCGAACAGAATGCTAGGAATGATTAAGAAGGGGATCACGAACAGATCGGAGAGGGTCATCATGCCGCTGTACGCCCTCACCTGGAATACTGTGTCCAGCACTGGTCGCCGTACATGAAGAAGGACAAGGTACTACTCGAAAGGGTCCAGAGAAGAGCGACTAAGATGGTTAAGGGGCTGGAGGAGTTGCCGTACAGTGAGAGATTAGAGAAACTGGGCCTCATCTCCCTTGAAAAGAGGAGACTGAGAGGGGACTTGATCGAAACGTTCAAGATAATGAAGGGAATAGACTTAGCAGATAAAGACAGGTTGTTCACCCTCTCCAAGGTAGATAGAACGAGAGAGCACTCTCTAAAGTTAAAAGGGGATAGATTCCGTACAAACGTAAGGAAGTTCTTCACCCAGAGAGTGGTAGAAAACTGGAACACTCTTCCGGAGGCTGTTATAGGGGAAAGCACCCTCCAGGGTTTCAAGACAAAGTTGGACAAGTTCCTGCTAAACTGGGACATACGCAGGTGAGGCTGGACTCATTTAGATCACTGGTCTTTGACCTGAGGGCCGCCGCGTGAGTGGACTGCTGGGCAGGATGGACCACTGGTCTGACCCAGCAGCGGCATTTCTTATGTTCTTATGTTCTCATCGCATCACACCTGTGCATGCACAGATGCCCTCCTGACAGGGCTCTGAGCAGAAGAACAGGTTGAGGGGGCGGAGCTGGGGGGCGGAATGGGGCATGACTTAGGCAGAATGGGGCAGGGCTCGGTGGAACTGGATGGTCCTGGGGGCGGGGTCCTGGGTCCAGATTTTACACTAGTAAAATCTGATAACCCTATTATGAAGATCCTACTGTTATGAAGGTTGATTAGCTTGTAGTACTCTGGATGCAGTTTGTATGGGAGCACTAAGGCCGCCAAAAGGCACCAGCAGGCATCTAAATCGCACATGCTGGAGCCTAACTTAAGTGTTTTCATTGGTTTTAAGTGGCATGATAATTGATAGCACCATTAAAAATCAATTTAAATCACCTTAAAAAAAAGTTTGACACCCTCCAGGACCAGCGCCTGGATCCATGGCGCATAATGGTGCTTAGTGACGCCAAAATCCGGAAATGGGCTTGTTTAGGGGCAACACCGGGCTTTGGTGTCACTGGGTGCCACTGGCTGTGATTCTACAAGGACCCTAGGTGCCGCAAATGTAGACCTGTAAAACCCTGGCCTACATTTCTGGCACCTAAGGTCCTTGCTAAGCGCCAGTATCTCCAATTCTGTAAGTGGCACCTGTCTGTGATTGACACATGGTGGATGCCAGTTTTCTAGGTGCCTTCCACATCAGGTGCCGCTTACAGAATTGGGTCCTTAGTACCTCCAAATTAGAAATTTGTAAGTGATCCCACCCTAACTGCGCATTAAGTTGGATAGTTCCTATGGGCTCTATATGCTCCACCTCCATTCTCCACTCATGCCCCTCATAGGTGCTGCTGCGATCTTCAAGGGGTGGTGTTCTGGCAGGAGGGATTGGGTATCCCTCCTGCTGTGATCTTCAAGGGGGGTGGGGGATGTCCCGGCAGGAGGGATTGGGCCCTCTTGCCGGCAATCTTCAGGTGCAGGTGGGGGGGGTGTTTCAGGCAGGAGGGATTGGGCATCCCTCTTGCCACGTTCGTTTGGGGGGATGACTGGCAGCCGCTAAACATCGCAGCAGGAAGACCCCTTTCTGTGATAAGATTAGCGGCTGCATCTACCTACAATGTAGGCCAGCATTTTGCTGGTTTACATTGTAAACGTCTCCAGCTGGACTAGGGAGATGCGTATGGCCACCTACGTTCGCCTAAGATGCCTTCCATTGCAAACCACGCCCAAGGCTAGCCTAAGACAAGCTTAGTTGGGCATGCGGGCCTCCTGAGGCTCCTGGGGGCGCCTCCAATGTAGGCGGCCTGCCTCAGGAGCTTTTTTTCTAAAAACATGCATCCCAAATGGCTGGTTAGATAGCAGTAGGACACCTACCGCTGCCTACAATCAGGACGCAGTTTATAGAATCAGGGCCAAACAACCAAATCTAAAAAACCTCAATGACTTGATCAGAGATCTTGGTTTTGCCAAGTCCAATGCTGAGCTTTTGACGTCTAGGCTCAAGCAGTGGAATTTGTTGGATGAAAGTATGCAAGTCATAGATCAGAGGAAAATGATTAGCCCTGGGTGTCAAATACCCTAGGCCTTCAAGACATCTTCCCTAATCTGTCAAAGATCAAAGCTGATGTTTGCATTGGACCACAAATAAAGAAGATCCTGGAGTGCATGGAATTTCCCAAGAAGGTAACTAGGAAAGCGAAAACGACTTGGAAGAGCTTTGTTGTAGTGGTTTGGGGCTTCCTGGGCAATCAGAAGGCTAAAACCTACATGGAGCTGGTTTAGAATCTGGTGAAGAATTACATTAAAATGGACTGTAGGATGCCTCTCAAAGTCCATGTCCTTGATGCTCTTCCTCTCTTCCCTCTCTCAGTGGTAAAAAAGAACCTTTAAGAGATTTAGCTCTTCTTTTGCTTTTAAATTAACCGAATTCTGGAATGCTTTACCGCTTACATTAAGAAGTTTAGGTTCTTTTGCTTTATTCCGGAAAGTTCTGAAAACTTTTTTGTTTGCTAAACATTTTGGAAATTAATTATTTCAGCCTACTTTTTCTTGTTAAATTTGCGTATTATGTTTTATCTTTATTGTAAACCGAGTCGAGCTCCTCTTGGTTGATGACTCAGTCTATAAAACTAAGGGGTCCTTTTATCAAGCTGCGCTAGAGGGGTTAGTGCGTTGGACGCGCTAACCCCCACGGCAAGCAAAAAAAACTAATGCCTGGTCAATGGAGGCGTTAGCGACTAGCACGGAAGGCAGTTTAACGCGCGGTATTCTTCGCGTTAAACCCCCTACCTTGATAAAAGGACCCCTAAGTTTTAGTTTAGCTTAGAACATGTAGGCATACTCAGAGGAGCAAGGTGATCACTTCCAGCAGGATATAGTCGACTTCAAATACCGCTACCAAGGACAATATAATGAGAACACGATGGGAGACTAGTACATCTGGGGGTTGATTCGTGAAAGCAACTTAGAATATAATTGCAAATCTCGAAAAACTACTTTCTTCTAAATCTTCTGTGGTCATCTTTGTATAACTTCAATATAAATACATATTAATTGTGATCCATACGTAGCTTTTTATGACTATAAGAATGAAAAGATGAAAATTCAGTGATTTCATATTTAACATAGTTAAATTGCAAAATTTGACTATCATGGTCACAAAACAGAGTCTTGTGGAAATAACAGATATTTTCTATACTTTTTAAGAATGAGCAATTAGGACATTACATTTAGGGCTCCTTTTACAAAGGCGCGTGAGGGCCTTACCATGCGGAATAGCGCACGCTAAAATGCCGCATGCGCTAGCCGCTCCCGCCTCCTCTTGAGCAGGTGGTTGTTTTTCGGCTAGCGCGTGCAAATCCGTTGCTTGCGCTAAAAACGTTAGCGCACTTTCGTAAAAGGAGCCCTTACTGCCCAGGAACAAAAATTGTGTTACGCAGTATAATGATATAAGCACTCTGCACACACTCCAGGGAATTATGCTTGAAAATAAGAACATAAGCAGTGCCTCCGCTGGGTCAGACCAGAGGTCCATCGTGCCCAGCAGTCCGCACACGCGGTGGCCCAACAGGTCCAGGACCTGACACTGTAATCCTCTATCTATACCTCTCTATCCCCTTTTCCAGCAGGAAATTGTGCAATCCTTTCTTGAACCCCAGTACCGTACTCTGCCCTATTACGTCCTCTGGAAGCGCATTCCAGGTGTGCACCACCCATTGGGTGAAGAAGAACTTCCTAGCATTCGTTTTGAATCTGTCCCCTTTCAACTTTTCCGAATGCCCTCTTGTTCTTTTATTTTTCAAAAGTTTGAAGAATCTGTCCCTCTCCACTCTCTCTATGCCCTTCATGATCTTGTAAGTCTCTATCATATCCCCTCTAAGTCTCATCTTCTCCAGGGAAAAGAGTCCCAGTTTTTCCAATCTCTCAGCGTTTTTCCAATAATACATCATAGTAGACAAAGCAATATTCTGGAACTAAATGCACCTACCTGGATGCATAAAATGAATAGATATCTAGTACTTTTACATTACATTACATTACATTACATTAGGGATTTCTATTCCGCCATTACCTTGCGGTTCAAGGCGGATTACAAAAGGTTAGTTTAAAAAAAAACAGAGTTACAATGATTAGCTAGAGAGGTAAGTTGTAGATCTTATAAACATTTAGCAGGTTGTTGAGGGTGAGGTGGTTTGTAAAAGAGTTAATAGGTGGTCATAGTGGGAGTTCTTTTGTTATTATTAGTGCAGTAGTGGGTAGATCAAGTGTCAGTTTTAGAGTTACTAAGCGGTCGTGATGTTATTGCTGCTTCAGGAATTTCTTGAAAAGTGTGGTTTTTATTTCTTTTCTGAACGTCCTATAGTCTGGGGTGGTCATCAAGAGGTTGGAGATCTGGTTGTCCAGCCTTGCGGCTTGGGTGGCTAGGAGGCCGTCGTGTAGTTTTGTTCTTTTTACTTCCTTGATTGGGGGGGGTATGAATGGGGCGTGCGTTTTTCTTTGTCTTGTAGTGGGTGCTTGTATGAAGCGATTGTTCAAGTATGATGGACTGTCTCCGTGTAGTGTTTTGAATAGTATGCAGTAGAATTTGAATTGGATTCTTTCTGGGATTGGAAGCCAATGTGAGTTGATGAAGGCTTCAGTGATGTGGTCATGTTTTTTTCAATGAGTAGATGAGTCTCAAAGCTGTATTTTGGATTGTTTGGAGTTGTCTAATCGTAGTTGCAGGGCAAGGAAGGAAGAGGATGTTGCAGTAGTCCAATATCCCTAGTATTAGGGATTGTACTATAAGTTGGAATTGTGTTCTTTCAAAGAATTTTCGGACTTGTCTCAGATTTCTCATGATTGCGGATGATTTCTGAATTGTTTTATTTATTTGCGGTTGCATAGTGCAGCATCTGTCTATGGTCATGCCAAGTAGTTTTATGGTGGTTTGGATGGGATATTTGATTGTGTTTATGTCTAAGTTGGTTGTGGTTTGGATCTTGTCATTTTCGAGAAGGATGAATTTGGTTTTGTCTTGGTTGAGTTTAAGTTTGTGATTTTTCATCCAGGTTGTGACTGTTTCAAGTATTTGGTGAAGTTTGTCTGTCATGGTAGGTTTAGAGTGATCGTATGGGATGAGGATGGTGATGTCATCAGCATAACTATAGGTGGTTATGCCCATATTGTCCAGATGCGTTCATAGAGAAGCAGTGTAGAGATTGAAGAGGGTGGGGGATAGTGGAGATCCTTGTGGTACGCCGCAGGGGTTTGACCAGGATTCTGACTTTTCTTTGTTTGATTTTACGCTGTAGGTTCTGAGTTTTAGGAATCCTTCAAACCAAGAGTATACTTTATCTGAGATGCCTATTGCGTCTAAGATCTGTAGAAGGATGTTGTGATCCACTAAGTCGAATGCCGCAGTTAAGTCCAGTTGTATGAGAAGCATTTTTTTCCCTGTGCTAAGGTGTTGTCTGACGGTATCCATTTTATTGTGTTACATTATGTAAAAATCATTTATTTATTTATTCAGTTTTCTATACCGTTCTCCCAGGGGAGCTCAGAATGGTTTACATGAATTTATTCAGGTACTCAAGCATTTTTCCCTAACTGTCCCAGCGGGCTCACAATCTATCTAATGTACCTGGGGCAGTAGAGGATTAAGTGACTTGCCCAGGGTCACAAGGGGCAGCGTGGGTTTGAACCCACAACCTCAGGGTGCTGAGGCTGTAGCTTTAACCACTGCACCACTCTAGAAATCAAAATGTAGTAGAAGTGAGCCAAGTATAGGACAATCAAGCCATTGTGACATCACTGATGAGGTTGGCTCTTAGGCATTGGTGGAATGAGGCATTGTGATGTCACAATACCAGCTCTGGTTATCAGAGGCTGAAGCTTTTCACTCTATTTATTTATTCAGTTTTCTATACCGTTCTCCCAGGGGAGCTCAGAATGGTTTACATTAATTTATTCAGGTACTCAAGCATTTTTCCCTGGCTGTCCTAGTGGGCTCACAATCTATCTAATGCAGTGTTTCTCAACTCGGTCCTGGAGTAACCCGTTGCCAGTCAGGTTTTCAGGATATCCACATTGAATTTGCATATACTTGAATTTGCATACACTGCTTCCATTATATGCAAATGTCTTTCATGCATACTCATTGTGGATATCTTGAAAACCTGACCGGCAAGGGGGGTACTCCTGGACTGAATTGAGAAACACTGATCTAATGTACCTGGGGCAGTGGGGGGATTAAGGTACTTTCCCAGGGTCACAAGGAGCAGTTTTGAACCCACAATCTCAGGGTGCTGAGGCTGTAGCTTAAACCACTGCGCCACTCTCGCCATCTATTGTAAAAGAAAACAGATCTAGATTAAAGGTCCGGAACGTCTTTAAGAACATAAGAATAGCCTTACTGCAGGGGTGTCCAATGTCGGTCCTCGAGGGCCGCAATCCAGTCGGGTTTTCAGGATTTCCCCAATGAATATGCATGAGATCTATTTGCATGCACTGCTTTCAATGCATATTCATTGGGGAAATCCTGAAAACCCGACTGGATTGCGGCCCTCGAGGACCGACATTGGACACCCCTGCCTTACTGGGTCAGACCAGTGGTTCATCTATCCCAGTAACCCTTCTTCACAGTGGCCAATCAGGTCACTAGCACCTGTCAAAATCCCAGATTGTAAGCTCTTTTGAGCAGGGACGGTCTCTTCTTTGTTTTGATGTACAGCACAGCAAATGTCTAGTGCAGGCATGAGCAACTCCGGTCCTGGAGGGCTGGAATTCAATCGGGTTTTCAGGATTTCCCCAATGCATGAGATCTATTTGCATGCACTGCTTTCAATGCATATTTATTGGGGAAATCCTGAAAACCCAATTGGATTCCGGCCCTCGAGGACCGGAGTTGCCAATGTCTGGTCTAGTGGCACTATACGAAGTTTGGAATCTTTCATCTGGATCTGTTTTATTTTGCATCAATTTGATACAGATCTGTATAGTATATTGTAAGCAGCAATTATGGAATAAAACAATTGTAGAAACTCTGGTGGTGTTTAGATTGTGAGCCCACCAGGGCAGATAGGGGAAATGCTTGAAGTACCTGTATGTAAACCACTTTGAGTGTGGTTGTATAAACTACAGAACGGCTATATACAAGTCCCAATCCCTTTCTTTACTTCTCCCTTCCATATTCCCCTACCATAGTTTCTTATATGGCGCATGTACTAGAGAATGACACAGTGACAAAATTTGTCACCGTCCTCTCAGATAACTGCGGGAAACAATCCCGTCTCATTCTTTAGTATCTATGTCAACCTCAGTCCTTCTATACCAGCATTCTTCAATGCAAGGCTTGAGGGTCAGTGGCTGAGCCCATTCATACTCTGATTCTTATGTGAGCTAAGTATTGGATAATGAAGCCATTGTGACATCACTGATGAGGTTGGCTTATAGGCATTGGTGGAATGAGGCATTATGACATCACAATATCAGCCCTGGAATGTTGCTATTCTTTGGGTTTCTGCCAGGTACCAGTGGGTTGGCCACTGCTAGAAACAGGATATTGGGCTTGATGAACCTTCGGTCTGTCCCAGTATAGCAACGCTTATGGTTTTATGTTCTAACCATCCAGTGTCATTCTTTAGTGTCTATCTCAACCTCAGTCCTTCTACACCAGCGTTCTTCAATGAAAGGCTTGAGGGTTAGTGGCTATGCCCATTCATACTGATTCTTATGTGAGCTAAGTATGGGATAATGAAGCCATTATGACATCACTGATGAGGTTGGCTTATAGGCATTGGTGGAATGAGGCATTATGACATCACAATCTCAGCTCTGGAATGTTGCTACTCTTTGGGTTTCTGCCAGGATACTGGGCTTGATGGACCTTCGGTCTGTCCCAGTATGGCAACGTTTATTGTCTTATGTTCTAACCATCCGGTGTCATTCTTTAGTGTCTACCTCAACCTCAGTCCTTCTACATCAGCATTCTTCAATGCAAGGCTTGAGGGTCAGTGGCTGTGTCCATTCATACTCTGATTTTTCCCTCTCTCCTTAAAGAATGACATGGAGATGGTTTCCAGCGGTTATCCGGGGAGGGGGGGGGGGGATGGCAATGTGATGAATGTTGTCATCGTGTCATTCTCTATCTTGTACCTCTGCTAATTAGACTGTGCCATTGGTGGCTCTGCCCCTGAGAAACAAAAGGTCTATGTAAGAAGGGGACTGACTGACAGAGACATTAGCTGTGTAGCCTAAAAATAAGCTCTGTACTCTTGTGCTGTTTTTTCTTTTTTTGCTGTAAGCTGCTGGGCTGTGGGGGGGGGGGGGGGATTGTTAAGGAAGCTGCTGGACTAGAGATGCCAAAGGTGGCCCATCCCAAATAATGAGATTGAATGCTAATGAGTAAGATTTTTCTCACAGCACAAAGTATAATTTTGGCATGATGGTGAAGGGACTGAGGCCTGAGGAAGGGCTGCTAGGTACCATACTTATATTGATAGTGATGCCTTCATGTTCACCTAAAAAATGCAGTGCTGTATTATGAATGACATGTTTACATATTTTAAATAATTATTTCAAGTACTTATTAACACTAAAACATATACTCATGATTCGACTATATTTACGGAAAGATCCTCCAAGAGGCAGTGCCTCAGTCTGAACTTGATCGGACGCAGATATGCTAAAAGGAACTACTTCAACACACAGATCCTGGAAAATGTTTTACAAACCCTGTCCGAATATGTGACAAATGAAAATAATAAAAAAAAATTTGATGTCACCTCAGTAAGGCCTACATACTGTAAAACACTACGTACAAACATGTGCAATAATAATAATAAATTTTATTCTTGTATACTGCCATACTATTTAGTTCTAGGCGGTTCACATTCAAGAGAGACTGAACAGTTCAGTGACAATACATTCTTAGAGAATACAGAGTATAATTGACGTTTAATTTACACATTTTTCAAAAAGATATGTTTTCATACCATACAATAACAGTACTAACTCCCAGGACTCAAAGAGCAATAGCCTTATTTGTGAAAAGATTGCATGGTAAATATAGGGTTACCAGATTTCACGACATAAAATCCCAGGCATGCGACCCCGCTCCATTCCCGCCCCAGCCCTGCCTTCACACAAACCTCCTCTTAAACTCGCGGCTGTGTCTGGGAGGGCCTCTGAGCATGAGCAGATGCAACGCAATGATGTCACATGCATGTGTGCATGCATGTGATGTCATCGCTCCTAGACACAGCCCTGAGCCTTACAGGTTAGAAAGAAGCCGGACACCAGGACAGTTCTCTAAAAAGAGGACATTTCCGGGTAAATCCGATGTCTGGTAACCCTAGGTAAATATTACACCGCCTAAGTAGGAAACAGAATAAATAGGTTTGCAACATGGTCTCTCCTCTGCAACTACTGCATTTGTTGGCTGAATACCACACCTCACGTGTGCAAAACACAGACAGACTTTACACTTGGGTGGGTTTGGGCAACTGTTAAGGACCAAATATATGAGTGGAACACGGACATGTCATGGGCGTGTCACCATAATGCACACAACTTATACAATACTATCACTTGTGCATATTACACGGTGCACTTTGGTGCCCTGCTCACACTAAGCCATTGATCTATGGCAGGGATCTCAAAGTCCCTCCTCAAGGGCCACAATCCAGTCGGGTTTTCAGGATTTCCCTAATGAATATGCATTGAAAGCAGTGCATGCGCATAGATCTCATGCATATTCATTGGGGAAATCCTGAAAACCCGACTGGATTGTGACCCACAAGCCCTGTCATAGAGGGAAATGGTTGAAGATTGGTAACATAGCAGATAAAGACCCGATCAGTCTATTCAATCTGCCCACCCTCCCCAGCTCCCACCCATCCCAAGGCTGATCTTTTGATTTATGGGCTCTTCAGCCAATTAGGAACAGGGCGTTGCTTTAGTAGGATTTTTCTGTTCTTTCTTTATCCTTCCAGGTGTAAGGTGTATGACTGGGAAACATCGTGTCCCCAAAGCTTGTTTATTTGATTGCTTCTGTGGGGATTTCCTGCTACTTCTAGTGGTGCAGTTTCAGAAAGGTCCAAAATAATGAAATGATCGAAAACACAAGAAAAGCAGATGATCCAACACATCTTATTAGTAACTTGAAAGGCCAATAGGATAACCTATGGACAATATACCTTTATTGTTATTTACATCAACTTGTGAAGCATTTTTTTAAACAGTTTATATATTTTCTAAATTAAGTAAGACCTTGCAGATACAAAAACCAAGGCAAACTGTTTTAAATTAAATAAAGAAACAGTGATCTTTCAAGTTTCTGATGCAATGATAAAACTGTAATGATCCATCTTACATACCCTACCCAGGTCACACTCCTGCCCTTCCTCCCCCCCCCCCCCCCGTACCTCATCTGCTCGCTCCGGCATTGGCTTTCCATCTGACGTCACTTCCTGGCCATGCGACCTGGAAGTGATTTCAGAGGGGAACCTGGCCGGCGCGAGCAGCAGGCCTGAGAAGGCGCTCGTGCTGGCAAAGATTTAAAGAGGTACAGGGATGGGGGAAGGGAGGGCGCGAGCATAGTGTGGGGGTGGAGAGGTGCTAGTACCCCCCACCAAGACGGAGCCCAGGTTGATTTGCCCCCCTCCCTTACCATGCCACTGGGTGTAAGCCCTTTTAATGAACGCTTAGGGTTACCAAGTGGCTCCAAATCATAAGGGGCATTTTTGATCCTTCCAGACCTGAATAAGTCCCATGCAATGCATAGATTTGAGTTGAAATAATCATTCAGTTAGCCAAGTTCCTGCTGAGCCAGAAAGTACGCAGGTAAGGGTAGTATCAGTTAGGGCACTTGTCTTTGACCTAAGGGCCGCCGCATGAACGGACTGCTGGGCATGATGGACCAGTTCTTTGACCTAAGGGCCTAGCAGCGGCAATTCTTATGTTCTTAAGTTACCCAAGAGGGCCAGTTCTGGATTTTAGGCAACCCTATCCTGATGCTTTATGGCACCAATAACACTGACTAAGGACTACAAATCCCACAATGCTTTGGGATGTGAGCTATAAACCAGGACTGGCCCAAAAAGTCTCACTCCTGGAACCGGGTAAGTTGGCAGCTCAGCTGATATAGTGACGTGATCAAATACTTTAAAACAAAGAGAACAGGTTTTAATAAGGCTATCAACTATTTCACCTATTATATCATACATAGAATTCTTGAAACACTAGCATTGCAACATATTGGTCACCTCTGTCAAACTCCCCCTCTGCCACCTTTGTACTGAGTTGTAATGGCATGCACAGGCAACTTCAGGTCTAGCTGACAAGTTAAATCTTCTGTAAATGTGCTGTGTCTTTACTGATCTAATGAAAGGAGGTTAGCTTTTGAAGGGATGTTGCAATGGTTCTTCCCTTTTCTGCCTCTCTTGGGTATAAATGATTGCTATATAGCTGGGGTCTACAAAGTATGGCCCATGGGCCACATCCTGCCTGTGATATGATTTTATCCGGCCCGTGGAAGAATTGTGCGGAAATGCGCCAATTGGACTAATTTTCCAATGAGAATCTGCAAACAAAAAAACAAACCACACGGGGTGTTGATAGATTTCAAATGCATTAATTAAAATTCTATAATGGAACCTCTGTGCCTTGATTCTGTTATTGAATTCTCCTCTACGGCCAACTCCAAACTACGTTCCTTCTACTTTGATGCACCGTATGCTTAGATAAAATTGCCTGATTTGGTAAGTCAAGCTCCGTCTCTGGCAGTATTTAGAGAAAACCAAAAAAAACTCTGTGGAGTGACGATGTTCCCAAATGGACTTTATTTGAAAGTATCAAAGTACCAAAGGTACACTAAAATCATCCACATAAAAGTAAATCATCCAAATAAGAGCCTTAAAGGACCTAGTCCACTAGGGATACAGGACCCAACACGGTCCACGTTTCAACACAAAGTCTTCTTCAGGGGTCCCTGGGGGTCCTATAAAGGTGTTTTGGGAAACAATTGTGTGGTGAACCGGAAGTGAGACACTGCTTGCATTTGGGAACATCGTCACTCCACAGAGTTTTTTTGGTTTTCTCTGGATTTTCTTCTTTGTGGATATTTTGGGGTCAATTCCTTTTGTTTTCTGGCAGTATTTAGACACAGACTCAAAGCTTTGAAGATGCTTTCAGTTCCAAACTTCAACCCACCTTCTATCACCCATATCTGTCTTATCGTTCCCTCTGTAATCCCCCCTCCCCCAAGCACTGTGTATAGAAGCATCTTCTTGTCCAGTTTGTCTGTCTTGACTAGACTGTAAGCTTTTTTGAGCAGGGACTGTCTCTTCTATTTTTTATTTTTATTTTATTTTAAGTATTTATATACCACCTATCAGAGTTATCTAAATGGTTTACAATCAGGTACTCAAGAGTTTTCCCTATCTGTCCCAGCGGGCTCATACTCTATCTAATGTATCCCCGGCAATGGAGGATTGAGTGACTTGCCCAGGGTCACAAGGAGCAGCATGGGATTTGAACCCACAACCTCAGAGTGTTGAGGTTGTTGCTTTAACCACTATATCACTCCGGTAGACAGCAAACTTGGCTAGGCTACTTCACTGATGTCACTAGACAGACCTACAGTGTCTTTCGGAAAGAATTAAAAACCACCTTGTTCAAGAAATTCATACCCTAGCCAGACTTTTCCACCCACAATTAGAGCCATCTCACCTCACCTAAATTCCTTCTTCACCATAATAGGAACCCGTTATTCTTTGTCTGCCATAACGTCCTCCCCACAATCATTACCCAACTTCCCGCTGGTGCCCGATCATGTTAATGTAATATGGAAACACGTACATTCTTCAACAACCTATGTATATTTTCTTCTAATCCATCTTGCACCTTGTAATTCTCTGACCGCACATTGTTCTCTTATCTACATCCGCTCTGCAGTTCGCTGATTGTATAGTGTTACTTATTGTGAACCTTGTAATTCACTGACCCTGTAACTCACCTTGTACTTTCACTGACCGTTCAATGTTCTCTTATCTACTTATACCCTGTAATTCGCTGTTTGTACAGCTTTTCTTCATTGTGAACCGCCTTGAAGTCGCAAGATTATGGCGGTATAGAAAAATAAAGTTATTATGATTATTATTTTGTTTTGATATATGTCTAGCAGTGCTATAGAAATTAGTAGTAGCATTAGTAGTACAATAGGGTAAGTTATAGGATTATCCCCATTATGCCTGGGAAAATAATTTTATTTTATTTTTTTAAATAAATCTTTATTGATTTTCTAAATATTAACAGTGCAATACACAGGTATATAAACCTAAAATAATTTTTTTAAAATGATGTGGGTGTATGTGGAGGGAGTGTCTGCAAAGGTGCCTTGGGGCCCTTCTCTTGAACAGTACTGAATATTCTAGCAGTAATGAGGTCTAGTTATGCATCCCAAGGGCTCCTTTTACTAAGCTGCGCTAGTGGTTTTGGCGCACGTGCTAGACGCCAACGCCACCACTGAGCTGGCGTTAGTTCTAGCCGCGTAGCGCGGAGTTAGCACGCGCTAATATTCTGCACGCACTAAAGAATGCTATCGCAGCTTATTAAAAGGAGCCCCAAGTGTTTCATCCATTTCAGTTTTGGCCTTTTTCTCTCTCTTTGCTCTTAGGTCGTTAGCTATTGGTCACCAGTACTCCTCCCTTGGAACACAGCCTATTCTTTGTGGTAGCATCCCTGGCTTGGTGCCCAAGCAGCTGCGGTTCTGTCGGAATTTTGTGGAGATCATGCCCAGTGTAGCAGAAGGAGTCAAAATCGGTATCCAAGAGTGCCAACACCAGTTCCGTGGCAGGAGGTGGAACTGCACGACCGTTAACGACAACCTGGCCATCTTCGGGCCTGTACTGGACAAAGGTAGACTTTCGCTCTTCTTTTCCAGTTATCATTTACACTTGTAAATATTCCGCTTAATTCCAAGAACTGTGTGACTGGACGGAATATAGGGTGACAACTTTCCTATACGTCCTTTAAGGGAAAACTAAATGAAGGCTCTATTATAGCCACAATGGACTTTTTAGTTAGGTTCCATAGAGTTTTGCCACCGTTTCACCTTTAAAAATTGCATCCAGTGGGTTTGGTTCCTTACTAAACTAGTTTGCAAGCCTAACCCCCTCTTTTACCAAGGTGCGCTATGCTTTTTAGCATTAGCGGTTAGTGCACGCATTGATTTAGCGTGCTAAAATGCTTAACGCACCTTAGTAAAAGAGGGCCTAAGTCTAAATAAGAGGCACTTTTGTTAAAATGCGCTAAAATGCCTATGAAGTCGCACCCTGTCTAAATTTGCGCGCATACACTAGTGTGCATAGCCGATGTGCACGCACAACTTAATAGATCAAACTGGCCTAACTGGCACCAATAATTGGTGATTAACACCTTGTAATTGACGCTAGTTGGGACTCATGAAAAGTTACACCCGCAACTCAAAGTGTGAGTCTATGGAAAGTGCGGGTCAGCTGCAATACGTGAATTTGAAAAGGGGTGTGGCTGGGTTGGATTGGGGACTTGCACCTAAGTTGTGCATTGCACACAGGCACTAAGCGCAATTCTATAAATTCTTTAGACGCCATATATAGAATATGTTCATTACTGTGCAGTAGAGGCCTATATTACTATATAGTATGTGCAACGCCTATGCAGTAACTGTTGGGGGTGTTCCCAGCCAGTGGCGTAATAAAGGTGAGCGGCGCCTGGGGCAGTGGCGCCCCTCCCCTGCCCTCTTCCCCATCCCCCCTGCTGCACCTACTTCCCTTTCCCTGTACCTTTTAAACTTCTTTGGCGCGAGAAGCATGCAGCTCACATTGGTATCAGCTCGTCCTCTGATGTCACTTCCTAGACGCGGGGCCCGGAAGTGACGTCGGAAAGAGAATCCAAAAGGGACGGGAGAAGGCAAGGGGCGCGCGGCAAGGAGAGGAGCAGAGAGCGGGCAAGCGAGAAGAGCGGAGAGGAGGAGGGGTGCCACCGCCCCCGTAGAAAGACCGTGCCCGGGGCGGACCGCACTCCCCCTTACCACATCACTGTTCCCAGCATCTTCCCACACAGCCGCCGTAGAGAGAAAGCATTCGCTACACGGTAAGTGCAGTGACGGCCTGAATCCCCTTCCCGCCTCCTAAGCGAAAACAACAGCCAAGGAAACCTTGAGTGCTCGATGCTCTTTTTTTAGTACAGAGACGCGACACGATCGTGTTTCGGCCAAACTGCCCTGCTTCAGGAGTCTAAAATGACAATCAAAATAACACAAAAATGTAACAGAAAAGGCATAATAAATGAACCATATTGGTGGTGTAAAACATAAAGCTGTAATTGCATAGAAATACTGAAAAATATAAAAATGATTATAAAAATGTAGAATGTGTTATAGACTTCACAGATCGAAAATGTTGACATAAATGCATCTTAAAACAACACATAAATCTCTGAAAACAGATCAAATATGCGCTAATTTCCCATCCCATAATAGGGTATGCAGTTAGCACGTGAATTAGTGCGCACCACCGTGACATCATGGTAATAATAATAATAATAATAATTTATTTTCTTGTATACCTCCCCACCAGCAGGTGGTTCACAATAGAAGAACTGAAATATTTTGGTTAAAAAATACAATTTCAAAAAACACAACTATTATAACTACCACATCCATTAAATACAGCATCAGATAAAAAGTACATTTCAAGTACAGAGCCTAATAAAAATACACCTTCTTGACTATCAACATTCTTGTTTCTCAAATAGGTGAGTTTTCAATAATTTTCTAAATGTAAGATAAGAATAGGCTTGAACAATAATAATAATAATAGTTTATTTTTATATACCGCCAAACCATCAGTTCTTGGCGATATACACAATAGTAATTACAAGTAATTAAAATACAGATCCAAATAACAATATCTTATAAAAGAAAGTAGCACAATTCAATAAAAGATACTGACTAACAAAATGCGACCCTAACTTATTCAAAGCAAAATATGTACAATACAAATTATTTATACTAAAATGGGTAAGAAAACTGTAAACATGTGCCATAAAAATAATAAGAAATCTGCTTATCATGATAATTTTGAAATCAATTAAATATTATATTGTTTAAATAGATAAGTTGTAAGATCTTTCCAGAATTGATGATAAGTGAGGGCTGGAGAGATAAGAGCATTCAAACATGAATTCATTATTCCTGCTTGAAACGCCAGAGTCCTATCTAAGAATTTCTTAAAACGGCATGTTTTCAATGAAGGAAAATAAAACCAACCGGATCTACGTATATTTTTTTTACATGTAAAAAAAAATCTAAAATGAGCAACAAGATAAGATGGAGCTAACCCAAATAAAACTCATCCAGGAGTTCAACTTCCCCCGCCTGATAGTCCAATGTCCTGTCCAAAAAAGTCTTATAGCTACAGGCCCTTGGGGTAGAATATACCTGAATTTCTGGTACATTTAATGAATTAAATAGTTTCAGGTAAGATACCAAATAGGAAGGTAATAAACCAAAAAGAGCCTTATAACAGATACACCCAAACTTAAAAAATACTCTGGCCTCAAAAGGCAACCAATGCAGTCTAGCATAAAAAGGGCTAACATGATCATGCTTCTTAAGACCAAAGATTAAATGAACTGCTGCATTCTGACCTAATCGAAGCCGTAATAGAATCTTTTTTGGGAGCCCCAAATAAACCATATTACAATAATCCAGAGTTGACAGAACAGTAGACTGGACCAGCCATGGTAACAGCCATGCAGTAACATTATTGTGCACTAATTCATGCAATACCTGCTTAGTGCATATTAATGAAAGGGCTCTTCAAAGCGCTAAACAGACTTGCCCCTAAATACATAATTGACCTTTTCTCCTTCTCTGCCAACAGACACAAGAGAAGCTCTCATTCCTACTTCATTTCCCCCCCAGTTAGAGGTTGTAAACTGAAAAAACACCATGAACACCTTCTTTCACATCAAGCAGCATTGTGGGGTAAAGACCTAGATCAACTGCTTTCGCCCACTACTTATGAGGAATTCAGAAAACGTCTAAAAACTCAACTGTTCCTAAAGTATCTAGACAACTGGCCCACTCATCTTCTTTCTCCTCCATAGTGATTCCTCTGTCCTATTAATCTCTTTCTCCTCAACAACACATTTCTGGTCCTATTTACACTATTTACAATAGTGATTTACAATAGTGATACAATAGTGATTTACAATAGTGACACCATGAACACCTTCTTTCACATCAAGCAGCATTGTGGGGTAAAGACCTAGATCAACTGCTTTCGCCCACTACTTATGAGGAATTCAGAAAACATCTAAAAACTCAACTGTTCCTAAAGTATTTAGACAACTGACCCACTCATCTTCTTTCTCCTCCATAGTGATTCCTCTGTCCTATTAATCTCTTTCTCCTCAACAACGCATTTCCGGTCCTATTAACTCTCCTTTTCCCCCCTCTTAAATTCAATAAATTTGTACCTCGCTTAATCTATTGTAAACCGCATAGAACTTAACGGTATTGCGGTATATAAACTATTATTATTATTCAATGGCTTATTGATTATATGACCAGCCACCAGATACACCATCCAACTGCATGCAGAAGGTCCATTTATGAGGTGCAAATCATTTGCATGCAAACTCGACAGATCAATTGCTCAGTGAGTGATTGACACATGCGCAGAGCCCTAACAGCAGTGACAGGGGAAGCAGCCTCCTGTCACTGCTGTTAGGGCTTCTTTTTTTTTTTTTTTTAATGGCACAGATGTGCATATGTTACACACGCCCCATTAAAAAAAAAAAAAAAAGCTCCCTATGCTGATGGCCCTCCCCAACGACCCCCCCCCCCCCCATGAACTGGCACTGAATACACACACCCCTCACGGCAGCAAAAATGGTAGGAGGTATGCCTACTTCCTCCTGCCTGGCCAAATACCCTGCACCATGCCC
The DNA here is from genome assembly GCF_902459505.1 of Geotrypetes seraphini. Taxonomy (NCBI): domain Eukaryota; kingdom Metazoa; phylum Chordata; class Amphibia; order Gymnophiona; family Dermophiidae; genus Geotrypetes; species Geotrypetes seraphini. The sequence goes on along the minus strand of NC_047085.1, from coordinate 486,590,066 downwards.
CCACCTGGTCCCGTACCCCCCGCACCGCCAACCTCCCCAACCATCCTCTCCCCTCCCCCCTTCCTCCCCCACAAAAAGGCAGGAGGGATGCACACTCACTCCTGCCACCGGATGCTCCCCCGAAATACCCCCCCTTGTACCTTTGTTAAACATTGGGTGCTGGAGTGAAGTACGGTCCCTTCAGCTCCAAGTCCCGCACGTCGAAAATGAAGGACCTTCCCCTCTCCAGTGCACCATCTGATGACTGGCCTGTGACCCAGAAGTGATTCAGAGGGGAGCCAGACTGCCGCCAGCAACAGGCAGAAGTTGCTTGCACTAGCGAAGATAATACAGAGGTACGGGGTGGGGGGAGGGATGGCGTGAGGGTGGCATGTTGTAGTAGGATGGGGCGGAGAGGTGCCAGCGCCCCCACTGACCTAGCGCCCGGGGCAGTCCACACCCCCTGCACCCCTCTTACTATGCCACTGGATTTGATATACTGCTTAGACAAGGTCTATTAAGCAGTTTACAATCACAAGCATTTTCCCTCTCTGTCCCAGTGGTCTCACAGTCTATCTAATGTCCCTGGGGCAGTGGAAGATTACGTGACTTGCCCAAGGTCACAAGGAATAGCGAAGGGTTTGAACCCACAACCTCAGGGTGCTGAGGCTATAGCTCTAACCACCGCGCCACTCTCTCACATACTAATGGGAAAACTGGCGCAATGGCCATTAGTGCACAAATAGAAAATGCAGACATTGTACAGTCATTCTAAAAGTGGCCTCAGCGCGTGGAAAACCCACACACTAATCATAGCACAGGACACATTTTAGCGTGGCTTTTGTAAAAAGACCCCTTAGTTTAAACCTGAGGCAAGATCACAAGGAGCCGCAGTAGGATGCGAAATGAGTTCCCCTGGTTATCTAGCCTTCCCCTCTCTACGCGGCATCCACTATGCAGGCAAACTGGGAAAATCCCTTCTCTTCAAAATCACAGGTCTTTGGAACGACCTCACCATCCCGTTGCGGAACTTGGGCTCCCTTCAACTATTCCGCAAACAACTGAAAACTTGGCTTTTCACCAAATTGTAACTCTATCCTTCCCCCCCCCTCTTTCTCCTCCCTTCTACACATAAATTCATGTAAACCTTTTTCTTCTTCTCTACCTATTATTTAAGTTCTTGTAAACCGTGTCGAGCCCCATACTCATGGAGATGATGCGGTATATAAACTTAAGGTTTAGATTAGATTAGATCATCCTGCTGCTTTAACCTTTTAAAGATACATCAAGAACAAACTATGACACACACACAGAAAAAAAAAAAATCACACTACAGAATAAACATGAAATAATCACGGAAATATATTTTATATAGATCGCACCCATAGTGAACAGGTTTTTAGTTTATAGTTGCGGTATAGAAAAATTGAAATAAAATTATGCATCCGGAGAGAGAGATTTTCTTAATTTCCTTTACAATGTATTTTAGCAAAAAAAAAAAAAAAAAAATGAAAAATCTAATAGCAAATCTAATGCAAAATCTAATGCAAAACTCTAAAACTGAAGAAAATCATAGTCTTTTTCTCAGCACTTTAATTATCATGAACCATCTGAGTCACTACTGGTTGCCCATCGAACATTGCCCTCCCCTCCCCTCTTCGCTTAAGACTGGAAGGGCCCTAAACCTGCCAGCCAGACTGAGAAATGGCTAATAGTTATTGTGGAGGAGTAGCTTTTAATGAACTGCTGAAGAATAATACATTGAAGGAGTAATGGGAGTTTAAGTTCTCCCGTAATGAAACAGGTTCTCAGTGCGGGCCCATTGTGGTGTAAATATGGCACATCTCTCCTACTGTTCCGTCAGGGCTAAATAGACAGACAGAGGGGGGTCAGCTTATGGGCTCTCTGCTCTAGTTAATCAATCTGATTGGATTAGGGTCAGCGCGACCCCTAATAATGTCAAAGGTCAAGCTAGCTGGATTAAGTGCTTTGTCAAGGGTCTCGGATTCTTTCAGCTTTCGCGAGCAGAGCTTGTTTATTAGAGTTTAACATTCGTGCAACCTTTGAAGATGGCAGTGTCCTTTCTTCAGAGACTCCGAATGAGTCTGCACCGAGAGGATGTGCGGCCAGAATATAATCTTTCAAGCCAGACACAGGGGGAGGGGAACTTGGACATAGGCAGATAAATTCCTTTCAAATATTTTTTTCTGTCTCACAAGCTTGGATGGATTTTGGAGAGCCTGACCTTTCCCCCACAGTTCACCTGTCTAAGGGGGATTACTTTTCTTTCACTTCTCTCTTCTGTGATAATGGGCCACACCATTTTATTGTAAGGCTTGGATGGCACATGTTCTTTGGATTTGAATTATAACCAGCTGCTGGCATAACTAGGTTTACAAGACGTCTAAATTTACCTCTTTTTATAGGACTGTCCAGGCGTCGAGATGGCTTTTCAAAACCCGGCACTTTGTCCAGGTTTTGAAAAGCTTCCAGCTCGGGAGAGCATCTGTGCACGTGTGGATGCCACGTGGTTATGTCACATGCATGTGTGCATATATATGATGTCATCGTGTCATACCTTGTCATGTGCAGATGCCCTCCCAATGCAGCTCCCAGCACGAGAAGAAGTTGGGGGCGGGGCTGGGGCAGAATGGGGCGTGACGGATGGAACAGGGTGGGGTTAGGTGGAACTGAGCAGGCCGGGGGGGGGGGGGTAGGGCATAACTAGCTTCTATTATAACCACTTAAAGGGCAATTTTCTAACCTAGATGCTAAGATTTATGTGCCCATTATGGGGTAAATTCAAAAAATGACACTGAAATTTAGGCCTCAAAACTAAACTTGAAATAACCACTATCATTAGAAATAAAGCTATGAAACTTACTTTTATACTGTGGTGGTGTGACTCAGAATGTGGAGCAATTAAACCCAGTTTAGAGTTTTATCGTGTAATACTTTTACACGCTCCTGGTTACTTCATGGGCTACCAACCACCATCCTACTCTTACTTATTTAACGGTAGGGTCCGGTTGGATTTTTACCACTCTATTTTTTTATCATTGTACTTTTTTCATTGAATTTTCATGTTTTTATATGTCAGTATATAATAAATTATCTCCGGAACATCTGTATCCATAGTTTTTTGTTTTTGTTTTCCTCGGAGGATTGTTTTCACTGTGGATCATTGGGTCTCCCCATTTTTCTTTGTTGTATTGACCTGAATATGATCACGCATGCATAAAGGCCACAACTCTGCCTATGTGCTAGCCTCAATATGCTCCAGCTTATGTAGTGTGCATTCATAAAGCACTATGGGTGCAGCTTAAGCAAAGCGTGGGCGGGGCTTAAACTTACACACAAATCTATGACATTTAGGCATAGCTGGCTGGCTGGCATAAGTGTTCCTGCCTTACATACACTAGCATTCTGCAAAGGAGTCGAGGAGTGGCCTAGTGGTTAGAGCTGTTGCCTCAGCAGCCTGAGGTTGTGGGTTTGATCCCAGCACTGCTCCTTGTGACCATGGGCAAGTCACCCAATCCTCCATTGCCCCAGGTACCATAGTTAGTTTGTGAACCCACCAGAGCAGATAGGGAAAATGCTTAGAGTACCTGATTATTAGTCAGTGTATTGTAAACTGCTTTGATATTTGCGGAGGAAAAGTGGTATATTGAATAACCCTACATTCCTTTATAAAAATAGGCTCTGACCAGGTGCCCAGTTATAGAATTAGCCCCTTTGTGTATTTTGGCAACGGGTCAATATTTAGCCGCTGTTTCGAGCCTTTTTTAAATGCTGATCATGAGAGTTTAAAATTTATCTTGCATATTCAATGTTAGTACCCAGATATCAAGTAGCGCTGGCAAGCACCACCACTCGTCGGATAGTGCCAATATTCAAACTCTAGCCAGATAGCTAACCAGATAAAGTTAGGGCAGCAATTTTTCTGGCCTCACTGTATCTGGAGAGCAGTTTTGAATATCGCTGCTTTCTGTAGAGCTGCCAGTTTTTCTGATGTACTGATCCGGCACTACAGTATCTGGATATGCTGAGGCGGCCTGTAAAGATATTCAGCAGCCCTAAATAGATAGAGCCACTCAAATGATAAGTAGTAATACCCATGGCTAGGGCCAGCTAAGTGATTTTTCTGGATGCTGGCAACTGTGATCTAGATAAATGGCTTTGTATAGGGTTACCAGATTTTCCATTCAGAAATCCGGACCCCTTAGACCCGCCCCCCAGGCCCGCCCAGTTCTACCCAGTCCCAACCCCAATCCTGTCCTAGCTCCACCCCAGCCCTGCCCCCTGCTGCCTGCATGTGTAGACATTCTCTTCAGTTAACCACTTGGATTTATCCCCATATTCAACAAGTTTCTGCTTTGAGACATCAAACTAATTATGAATCTCAATGGGTCATCTATGTTATTACATGCCCGTGTCATCTGCTGTATGTGGGCTCCCCCGACCCGTACTGTGAGAGTGAGATTGGTTGAACATAAAAGCAGGTTACATGCAGCCAATCTCACTGCTCCTTTGGTGGCGCATTGTCTGGGATTTGGACACACTTTTTGTGATTTGACCTGGTTTGTTTTGGAGCAGATTCCTGCTGTTTACAGGGGAGACAGACTGGCTCCCATCCAACTTCGCGAACAGTATTGTATATTCCAGCGCAATACTGTACAACCATATGGCCTGGATGAAATGCTGGAATGGAATACCATCACTTAAATTCCCTTTTGTTGTTTTCCTAATCAGCTGTTTTTCTCAATCATCTGATATTCTTGACGTCACCTGCTCTGCTTTTTTTTAGCCGGGAGCCCTTCGCTCTGGTAGCTCCTCCCTCCAGCCTCTTTTTCACGCCTGTGCTTGTCAGCCATCTTGCTTTTCGGCGTTATTTAGCGCCGGTTTCTGATGAAGCGGCATCTGAAGTTCCCGAAACCTCGCTTGGTTGAACCATTCATGAAGTCCACCGTTGATTGAAGTAACTTCTTCCATCGCAGCGCTAAATGAACTACTTGCTGGAACAAGCTAACGTGTCTTGTTTTTTTGCCTTGAAAATTTCTGAGGAGGCTGTGACTGTTCCCTCACACCACACTGTGTTATTAGCAATTTTGCCATTAATTGTTCCACTACTTTTTAAAAAAAATAAGTGATTTTGGCACTTTAAGTTGCATTTTATTTAAACACACAATCATGCCTTATGATGGTGTGTGGCAGTAGTGAGCCTTGTGGTTTGATCATACTATCTTGATTTAAGCCTCTGCGGGGCATTTGTTTGCCTGCTCTGTTAGCTTACTTCCCCACACTGAGGGCGCGCATCACCCAAAATTTATCATTGTCTTCACTGTTTATTTAAATTTGTGGGACTATTTTTGGCTGCCGTGTGTGCGCTTAGGGGGGGGTGTCTATTGGCACAGCTGCTCTGTGTCTTTTAAGTATCTTTTTGCATCGTTTTGAGATATAACGTTGATTGCCTGCTCTGGTCGGGCAGGAAGGCATGCGCGCATGCGACGCGATGATCCGTTGCACCCATGTACGTGACATCATCGCGTTGCTCTCATGCCGAACGGCGATTTTGAGGGAGGCTTTTCAAATCCCAGACAAAGTGCCGGGTGTTGAAAAGCCGTCCGGACCCCCAGACATGTCCTCAAAAGGAAATCCAGACGTCTGATAACCCTAGCCTTGTATACTGGCCTAAAATATTCCCAAATTAGACTAAATTGCTGTGGCCCTTAACTGAATATGCAGCACCAGCTCTCATTGCAAACTAAACAGAGTATAAGTTTTGCTATAGAAAAGTGTCTCTGCTTACACACGTACTCCCATCAAGAACTGAGTAGAGAAGGTCTGTGTGTGTGTATTTTCTAATCAATGTATAGGGAAGGACTGTTGTTTACTTCCGGTATGACATGGGAAATGCTCCATATCATTGCATGCTGATAAATGAAAACAAGCAAAAAAAAAAACAACAAAAAACATTACATTTTGCAGCAGTGCCCATTCTTTGCAAAGAGTGTGTGTTCTTTTTTTGGACTGTGTGTGCATGTGCAAACCATTCCCATGCAGTCTTTGTAAATAGTGCGTAGCTCAATTTACTTCCTATTCATCTTAGACTTTGTTCAGTCCTCTCTTATCTTTTTTTTTTTTTTTTTTTTAATCTTAAAACTTTTTTGTTTTCAGATGCTTATTCCTAAGTTCTTCGGAGTTATTTTTGCAAGATTGCGAGTTGAAGACGGCTAGTCGGGCTGAGCTTTAGGTCTTCCTTTTCCTTATGTGTTTCCTGGTGTATATTTGTTTGTTTGGGGTTTTTTTTCTTTTAGGCCCTCTTTTACTAAGGTGCGTTAAGAGTTTAGCCCGCGTTTAGCGTGCGCGAAATCAATGCTTGCGCTAACCTCTAACGTGTCCATAGGATAACATGCACGCGTTAGTGTTTAGCACATGCTAATATTTACGGCACACTAAAAAGTATAGCGCACCTTAGTAAAAGAGGGGGGTTAGTTTTCTTTGGGCTTTATTACCGTATTTTCGCGGATATAACGCGCACCATTGTAAAACGCGCACAGGGGTATAGCGCGCAGAAATCACGATGATATGTACAAAAACTTTTCTATACCGCGCTCAGGCATATAACGCGCATGCTGCCCGACTCTCCTCTGGCCACCCCGACTCTCCTTTCGCTCTCCCCGACTCTCCTCTGGCCACCCCGACTCTCCTTTCGCCCTCCCCGACTCTCATCTGGTTGCCCCGACTCACCCTGACTTTCGGTGCACTGCCCCGACTCTCCTCTGGTTGCCCCGACTCACCCTGACTTTCGGTGCACTGCCCCGACTCTCCTCTGGTTGCCCCGACTCACCGTTCACCCGCCCTGACTTTCGGTGCACTGCCCCGCCTCTCCGTGCCTGTCCCCCTTGAAGTCCTGTCCCCCCTTGAAGGTCTGCCTGTCCCCCCTTGAAGTCCTGTCCCCCTTGAAGGTCTGCCTGTCCCCCTTGAAGATCTGCCTGTCCCCCCTTGAAGTCCTGTCCCCATCCTGAAAGCCTGATGCCCCCCCTCGACGTCCGATTCTTCTCCCCCCTCGGCAGGACCACTCGCACCCCCACCCCGAAGGACCGCCGACTCCCCGACAATATTGGGCCAGGAGGGAGCCCAAATCCTCCTGGCCACGGCGACCCCCTAACCCCACCCCGCACTACATTACGGGCAGGAGGGATCCCAAGCCCTCCTGCCCTCGACGCAAACCCCCCTCCCCCCCAGCCGACCCGCGACCCCCCTGGCCGACCCCCACGACCCCCCACCCCCCTTCCCCGTACCTTTGGAAGTTGGCCGGACAGACGGGAGCCAAACCCGCCTGTCCGGCAGGCAGCCAACGAAGGAATGAGGCCGGATTGGCCCATCCGTCCTAAAGCTCCGCCTACTGGTGGGGCCTAAGGCGCGTGGGCCAATCAGAATAGGCCCTGGAGCCTTAGGTCCCACCTGGGGGCGCGGCCTGAGACACATGGTCGGGTTTGGCCCATGTGCCTCAGGCCGCGCCCCCAGGTGGGACCTAAGGCTCCAGGGCCTATTCTGATTGGCCCACGCGCCTTAGGCCCCACCAGTAGGCGGAGCTTTAGGACGGATGGGCCAATCCGGCCTCATTCCTTCGTTGGCTGCCTGCCGGACAGGCGGGTTTGGCTCCCGTCTGTCCGGCCAACTTCCAAAGGTACGGGGAAGGGGGGTGGGGGGGTCGTGGGGGTCGGCCAGGGGGGTCGCGGGTCGGCTGGGGGGGAGGGGGGTTTGCGTCGAGGGCAGGAGGGCCTGGGATCCCTCCTGCCCGTAATGTAGTGCGGGGTGGGGTTAGGGGGTCGCCGTGGCCAGGAGGGTTTGGGCTCCCTTCTGGCCCAACTACACAAAGTACGGGGAAGGCGGGTGGGGGTGTCGTGGGGGTCGGCCAGGGGGGTCGCGGGTCGGCTGGGGGACGGGCGGAGGTTCTTGGGGGGGGGGGCGGTCGTTGGGGGGAGGGGGTTTGCGTCGAGGGCAGGAGGGCCTGGGATCCCTCCTGCCCGTAATGTAGTGCGGGGTGGGGTTAGGGGGTCGCCGTGGCTAGGAGGGTTTGGGCTCCCTCCTGGCCCGATATTGTTGGGGAGTCGGCTGTCCTTCGGGTTGAGGGTGCGAGTGGTCCTGCCGGGGGGGGGATGTATCGGACGTCGGGGAGTCGGCCGGGCAAGAGGGCTTGGGCTCCCTCTTGCTCCGATCGTGGATGCGGGTGCGGGTGGGAGCGCGTGCGAGCGGTCGTTCGGGGTGGGGGTGCGAGCGGTCCTGCTGGGGGGGTGAATCGGGCGGGGTGGGAACTATGTTTAAAAATTTTTGTATACCGCGCTCAGGCATATAACGCGCGAGGGGTATGCGCGGTACGTAAAATCACGTATAGCGCGCGCGTTATATCCGCGAAAATACGGTATCTATTAATGTACTTCTTCCCTTTTTTCCGCACATTCACATTGTGTTTGTTATACACTCCCCATTTTAAAAAATAATTTTTTTGAATTATATTGTAAGCCATTTAGATATTTCATGATTGGCAGGATATCAATTTTTAATAAAGCTTGGAAATTTGGTATATACTCTTGGTGACATAGCTCCCATAATGGACAAATGCCCGGCAAAAAGATCTCAAAACAAATATTCCTGAAAACAACATAGCTTCTATACATATGCTGATGATATTACGTTATTGGTCCCATTTAATTCTCCTTAATCTCAAAGAACTTTGATTCAGGAATTTTTTTCTAGTCGGAGAGTGGGCACATATGGCAAAATTAAACCTCAGCACATCAAAAACTTAGATGATGTGGTTTGGATCCCCCCTCAATCCTGTCTCCTCCTTCAGAAATCACTGTCTGTGGTGAACTCTTTAAACTAGAATCCCTTCGCATTTTGGGAATTATAGACTCACATCTATTAATGAAGGCTCAGCAATTCTCCCACCGCAAATGCGCTGAACGCCATAGGAACTGAATGGGCTTCAATGCATTTGCCGAGGGGAAATCGCTACCATAGCTTTGTAAAAGGGGCCCTAAAAAATTAAATTGAATCAAACACTGTTTCGGGGGTTGAACGTCAAAAATGTTTGGTTCAAGCAGTAGCAATATCTTCTATTGATTACTTTAATTTATTGTATGTCAGCAGTACCGGAACATTCTTGGACTGCCTACAGATGCTGCACAATGCAGCAGCTAGAATAATTTTGGGCTTAAATCGCCAAGAAAGAATTACCCCTTGCTTATGTAAATGTCATTGATTTCCTGTTTAGACCCTTGTAATCTTAAAATTCAATAAAGATTTTTGAACTTAAAAAAAAAAAAAAAGAATAGTCCATGGTATGGCCCCAATTAAGGTTGCTAAAGAGTCAACAATCTCAAAAAAAAATTCTTCGACTTCCTTTCCGTCAATATATAAGATACGTGTTATAATGGCATTATTTCCATATCAGGCCATAAAACATTAGAATTCTTTACCACTTTTGATTCTTGAAGTCCCAATTCCATTATCATATGGAATTATAGGGCTCTTTTTACAAAGCCGCACTAGGGCCTTAACGCACGGAATAGCGCGTGCTAAATTGCCGCATGCGCTAGCTGCTACCGCCTCCTTTTGAGCCGGCGGTAGATTTCCATCTAGCGCCCACTATAACATGCGCAAATCCGGTGCGTGCGATAAAACCGCTAGCGCGGCTTTGTAAATGGAGCCCATAATGGTTGGTACCTCAAGTATGAAAAATAGCCCGCTAAATAGTTCCAAAGATAAACTTCTTCTCATCATGACAGGTGTGGCTTTGCAAAGGATTACTAAGAACTGGAAACAACGGGATAGGTTGAATAAGCCGTTTTGGTGGGAGACCCCACGTCTGTATTATCTGATATTCAAAAAGATAAGAAGGGCATAAAAATGATTAAAAGTAATCAAGATCTAGTGGTAAAAGATAATTTGATTATGAGGAGAAAATTGGAAGTCCTGGAAAATAATACTCGGATTAATAATCTACGTTTAATCAATTTCCAAAGGTCTCATCATTTTCCCCAAGAGAGATGATAAAACGTTACTTTCTGGAAATTCTTAAAATTCCTGAGAACTCATTACCACCATTGACAAGAGTGAATTATTTACCTAAAAGGAGTCGGGATTTTCAGAAGAAAGAAGATGTTGGAAAACCTCAGTTCTCTGGATGTTTCCGCTTTATTAGAACAATCAAACAGAGAAGTGGCTATTTCAGCCACTCTCTTACTGACTGTGGCTTTGGCTCCAGATAAAGACTGGATCCTTAAACTTTTCTTTAAAAATAGAACCAGAGACTTCCTTGGCTTCCGTATCCAAAGTTTTCCAGATGTCTCTAAAGAGACTCAAAAGAGAAGAAGGGAATTTCTAATGTTGAAACCAGTTGTGTGACCCAGATTGAGGGTTTATTTTTCCTTAGATATCCCTGTAAATGTGTAGTAAGGTATCAGGACCGTAGAGCCCATAGGATCGATGGCATAAGCTGGTCCCATAACATTCCCCTAGTGCCCATCCAGGTGACCACTACTTCGGTCATCGGGAACCCCAGATTCTCACCCCCTGGTCTCGCCAGGGTTCTTCTCTGGGCCCAATGCACAAAGGAGTGGCCGCATATCCAAAAGTGCTTCTGAAAACCTGTAACGCACAGATGGAAGAGATTAGTAGGTGATAGCGTATTGGTTCAGTTGTCCGAGAATGGCCGTATGTACTTCCGAAAAGCGTTGGACTTCCATCTCCCTAAGATGGTCGGATAAGCCATTCTCGGCGGCAGTAGAGGCCGCTCCAATGCGGAAGGAATGGGAGCGAAAATGTTTGTCCTGCATGCCTAACTTGGTGAAGGATAGGTGTAAAATTCTCGCGAATTGAAAACGTGTAAGAGGTGAACCGTTTGAATGCAGTAGGAGAAGACCGGGTTTCACCGGCCTCTTAGCCATGTAACACAATAGATTGTGTAGAGGGCAAACTAGGGGTGTGGAAGAGGAGGCTAGCGATAGCCAGGCCCCTCTGGCGAACTGGTCGGTTTTAGATTGAGGTATCCGTATGTCTAAGGTGGAGTCAGTGAAGCGGACATTGGATAGTAACATTCCGCCGGCCGCTCCCGGTCGTTTGGAAGCCGGGATGAGTTCACTGACTCGTAGTGCGCCATGGAAAGCTAGTGAATAGGCACAGCGGAAGAGATTAACTTCGTAGGCATCGTGGCAGATTGTCGGTAATATTTTGAGGAGCATGGCTAGGTTGTCGAGTGATATAGGGAGGCGGCGGTCCGGGAGGGATGCTTGCTCACGCTCCCAACCCTTCATCATGCGTCTCACCACGCAGGCCTTAGTCGGGTTTGGGGTGCCTGTCGCGTCGGTGAAGAAACTAATGCTGGATAGCGTGGCCGCCACCCTAGTCCTCTTTGCACCAGCTAGCTTGGATTGACAGATGAAGTGTACTAGGGAGTGGACCGTGTAATCTGTCCCTGTCGCCGTGTAGGCTTCAAACAGCTGAATATATTTTCGCCGTGTGGATTTCGATAATGACTGAAGCATCAGGTTCCAAATGTCGGGGGTCCAAACCGCCATAATTCCATGGGAATCGGAGTCGGATGAAGATCTGCTGCTGGGGCCAGCGCCCGGAAGGTGGACATCTTAGAACGAGATAATGAATCTGCGATAACATTTTGGGCTCCGGGTATGTGCTGAGACTTGATCGTAATGTTATACTGTAAGCATAAGAGAACTATGTGTCTCAATAGGTTGATAATGGATATGGATTTGGCGGTCAACCGATTAATGGCTTCGACCACCGCTGCATTGTCTGACCTAAAGATAATGGATTTATGTGCCAATTGAACTCCCCATATGGTTAAGGCTACCATGATGGGGAAGAGCTCGAGGAAAGTAATGTTTTTGAGGATGTCTGAGTTAAGCCATTGAGTCGGCCACCGGGCTGAGGACCATGACCCTTGAAAGTAAATCCCTAATCCCTCGCTGCCTGCTGCGTCAGTGTATAACTGTAATGCGTCAGCTGTTTCGATAGATGATTGCCAAAAGGTGAGCCCATTAAATTGCATGAGGAATGTGTCCCATACTTTGAGATCGTCCCTAATAGCTCCTGTGATTCTAATGTGATGGTGAGGTTTTGTCGCGCCTGATGTCGCTCTGGCTAGGCGCCTGGCAAATACTCTACCTATGGGGATCACCCTGGTGGCGAACCCTAACAAACCCAGGAGTTCTTGGAATTGGCGTAATGTGGCCTTCTTCCGAGCACTCATGCCGTGTATTGCCGCGCGTAGTTTTTCGATTTTTCCGGGAGGGAGGCGGGAAACCTGGTTGATCACGTCTAACTCTATTCCTAAGAATGTGAGTACATTCGCAGGGCCTACTGTTTTATCTTTTGCTAAAGGAATGCCAAAGTGGATAGCGAGTCGATGGAAGGAAGCCAGCAAATGGTCGCAGTCTTGTCGACTCTGGGCGATGAATAAGAAATCATCTAAATAATGAACAGCTAGCCCTTGAGCTGTTAACTGGCTGAACACCCAATTGATGAACATGCTGAATTGCTCGAAATAAGCGCAGGACACCGAACTGATCCTGCCAACGAAAGCCCAATAGGGGGAATGAATCTGGGTGTACTGGCAGAAGCCTAAAAGCTGATTCAATATCCACTTTTGCTAACATGGTACTGGGCCGGAGTGTTTGATGAATGCTATGGCTTGGTCTAGAGAGGTGTACTGGACGGAGCATAAAGCCGGGTCTATGAAATCGTTAACTGCCGCCCCGGCCGGGTAGGAGAGGTTATGGATGAGACGAAACTTGCCCGGCTCTTTTTTTGGTATCACGCCGATGGGTGAAATAATGAAGTTTGAGAACGGAGGGCGGTCGAAGGGGCCAGCTATCCGACCGAGTTGTGACTCTTTTGTGAGCTTATCTTGAACTATTTGAGGGTGTGAAAAACAGGAGGTAGCGTTGTTAGGGGGCTTATGAACTTGTGTGAGCGGCCCTGTGTGGGGTATAGAAAAACCCTTGGTGAAGCCTGTCTCTATGGCTCGTGCATCCTCCCTCAGTGGGTATAACCGGAGCCACGGGAGCAGGGCGTTAGGCTTAATGGGGGAGGAGGCCAGCTCCATCCATGTGGGGAGGGGCGGGTGGAGTAGAATTTTTGCAGTCTCTACCGGTTTTGCAGTGTACGGCAGGGTGTGTTCCTCCACAGGTGTTGCAGACATGCCTGAATTTACAATTGGGCCACGTGCAATGGCCGTTATTGTATTGTCTGCAGACATGCTTCCCGGTGTAAGGACCGGCTTGTCGATGAACATATGGAGGCTGTGTTGGTGGTCTTTCAACTGGCCCTGGGGGCCAGCTGGGGAATCTATCGGGAAATCTGTCTGGCTGAAATGGGCGTAATGCGGACATTTTGTCCATCCATAGATCAAAAACTCTATGCTTCCATGTTATGGACTTATTCTCGGCCATACTTTTACGGAATTTAATATCGTAATTTAGCCACGCCCATCCCCCATACTTTTTATGTGACCTAATGATTGTGTCCGAGTATCTGATTAAGTAGGGACTCATATCTGGCTCCCTTTCGACCACCACACTCATAAATACGTGAAATGCTGATATCCAGTTCGTTAAGGATCTATAGATCTTGGGGGGTTTTTCCCGCTCTAACTGGATGTGAATCCTATCCGTTTGAACGAAATAGTCTTCATCTGCCTCTCTTTGTATTAGGGAGAACATGTCGATATAATCTCTCCTCCATATTTTCTCTTTGAGTGCCCTAGGGACCGATGATGCAAGAGTGGTAACCCCACATGTAATATCACCAGGGGCCACTGGGGAAGATGTGCCCGCCATTTCTAATTGTGGGGTTGTGTTAGAGCTCTCAAAGGTGGCTATTGCCTCCCGTATGACTTGAGCTAATGCTAACTGGTCCCTTACTGCCCCATTAGTGGAGGGGATAGCCTCCCCCGTAAAAGGGGGGCAACTTGTGTTGTGAGAGCTACCAGAGTCCTTACCCTGTGAGCTGGAATTCAGTGGTGCTAAGTGTTCAACCGATGAAGTTGAAGGAATCGGTGCTCCGGCAGGAGTCGGGTGTATCGGTACTAATGTAGCTTGCTGTGTGGTGTCAGGTGGTGCTTGTCGTGGTTGGTCTGTTGGTGCTTGCAGTGGCTCACCTGGGACGGCCGCTAGCCCCGCTAATAGACGTTGGCGCACTGCGTTAACTCCATGTAGAGCTATCTGCTGTTGGACTTCAGCCATTAAGTCGGCGAGCTCCTGCTGAGGCTGTACAGCCGTCGAAGTCGCCGCCGCCGTAGTAGCGCGTGTGGTCCTCTTCCTTTGTGTGTTGGCCGCGGGCTTCTTCTGCGCTGGTATCTTGGATCTTGGCTTACGCTGAGATGGCATGGCTACAACAAATGCTAAGAGAATAAGACTGTAAGTACAGGAATAAGTGCAGTGGAAACCCGATCTAGTACAAGGATGTCCTGTATAACTTTGTTGAGGAATGATAGCTGCCTCAGAAACTTAATAAAGAAATACATTGATATTGGATTTAAAGGTCACCCGCAGTGAAATCACCAGTATAATAATTAGCCGCCCTAAATTAGATATATGAATGTGCTAGACTAATCCAGCCAAGCATAATAATAATAAAATCACGAGGGTAATAAATCTAGTCTCAATACAATTGTTAATTGGGCACATGGCTGTGCTAGACTAACCTGACCCAGCATAATATTCCAGACAGGAAATATCCGTGCGGGTTTTTTTTTGTTGTTGTTTTTTTTAACGGTTAGAAAGACTGCAGTATCACAGGAAAGAAACACAGGAAAATACAGGTTGCTAAGCTCACCAGACGAATCTGTTAGCTTTTCAGGGAAGACGTGCATGCGGTGGAGGGGGAGCGTCCCGGCCACATGGCCACCCTACTTAAGATCTGGGGCGGCGCATGACCCAGCAGCCGGCAGCCCTTAGACCTGCACAGCTTTTTTGGCCTCTTGGCCGTGCGGGCGGCATGCCCAAAGCCCCTAGGGGGCCGCCGTGGCACACGGAGGTCAGGGCATGGGGAGTAGTGTCCGGCGCCGGGCCACGTGGCGTCGCACTCGCTCTTCAAGGCCGCCTCTACCACCCGGAGTGAGGGATCGAAACTCCGGTCGGCGATTTTTTTTTTTTTTTTTTTTGTCCATGCGGGCGGCGCTCCGGACGCCCCGTAGGGGGCCGCCGTAGCAACGAAGATCAAGACATGGGACATAAAGGCCGGCGCCGGGACACGTGGTGCCGCACTCGCTCCTAGCGGCCGCCCCCCCCTCCCCTCCCGGTGTGAGGGATAGAAATTACAGGCGGTGAAAACAAGGGTTTTGGTGGCCGCGAGTGCAGCGGTTTCCCCATCCGCCTGCTCCTCGCACACTTACCGGCTCTTGAGTGCAGAGCAAGGCGGATGGGCTGGCGTCTCAATGGGCCTGCTTCAGATGAGAGGTGAAGTCACTGGAGGTGGGCTGTTGCCTAGAACTGCAGGATAAATCTTTGGAAGTAAGAAGTCGCGTCGGTCTCCCTGGGTCTCCGTCTGGAAAAGGGGAGACTTCCCTTCCGCTTCCCCTTCTTCTCCTAAACCCCCCCCCCCCCGGGCTTCCATCGCTGATTGGTTCCTTCTCCTCCTCCCTCCCCCTCCCCCTCCCATCTTCTCGCTCCGGCTTCGGCCGATTTGGCCTCGCTCCTCCCTATCTGGGAGCTTGTTCTGAAATATGTTTTCTTTGAACCGGCTCATTTGACGGTTTTCCTTGCTACGAAGCGCCTTGAAAATGGAGAAACACCTGTGTCCAAGAAATAATTAGCTCCTTTTCAGTATCAGATAATGTGATTTTGTTTGGTTGCCTTTCTGTACTTTAATTACTCCGATTCTTAAGTCTTGCATCCTAATTCTGAGGACTAGTGTGCGATTAAGTTGAGAATTATTTCCTATTACTGTTAGGTTTATTTTCTGGATTGAAAGTAACTTTAATATTATGTTTTCTTAATTGCACTTTCTGTACAAGATGATATGCTTGTTAAATAATGTGAAAATCTTTAAATAAATAAATAAATAAATAAAAACAGATATGAGAAAATGCTTGCAGAAAAAAAATAAATAAATCACAAAGAATTTGGGGTTCATTCAATTCTTACATTAAACAACTTTAATAGTAATGTACACCTACCATATTAAAAATTTCATATTCTATATACAAATCCAGAAAGGAAGGGAGGGAAGGGGAGGGGATTGTTTTATTTGGTAGTCATGTATAGTACATAAGTGTTTTTCAAGAATGTTATTGATTAGTAATCTGTTACACTTTTTGTAAGATGTTTTTATAAAATCAATAAAAAATTTAAACAGAAACAAAAAAAAAAAGAAAAGAATTCTTTACCACTTAACTTGAGAACAGAATTCTCGTATTTTAAATTCAGAAGATTACTGAAATTTTTTCTCATTAGAAAATACCTTAAGAGCTCAGAATGAGAAGGTTGTACCTGATAGTAGTAGGCTAATTTTCCTCCTGTAATTTGTCGTAATTAATATGTAGTTCAATTGTAATCAGAGATATTATGTTTTCCCTTTTCCATCTTCTGTAATCTACACTAAACCCATCGGGCAATGTAGCAGAATAGAAATCCTCTTTTATATTGTATTTTATTGTAAATGACACAAAACAAAGTTTTCTGACAGTCCATCCCTAATATTATACTGTAAGTAGTTTAGGGACAAGCTGTGGGCTGTCAAAAGTGTGTGCCTTTACTGTGCATTAAGAATAAGCCAAAGCAAGAAAAGCTGGGGAAGCCAGAGGGAGCACAGGCCTTTAAAATCTCAAGAAATTTGCCCTTGCTGAAGCAAAACCAGTTACAAGATACAGTAAAACCTTGGTTTATGAGCATAATTTGTTCCGAAAACTTGCTTGTAATCCAAAACGCTCGTATTTCAAAGTGAATTTCTCCATAAGAAATAATGGAAACTCTGATGATTTGTTCCACAACCCAAAAACTTTAATACAAAATACTGTATGTACTTGTATTGCAAGACCTCGCTCTTTTAAAACAGTCACTACACTCCTGCGGCGTCAGAGAGAGAAGAACCATCGGCTCAGTGGTGATGTGACACGTGTGTACTGTATGTACTTGTATTGCAAGACCTTGCTTGTATATCGCGCTAAAATTTAATAAAATGCTTTGCTTGTCTTGCAAAACACTTGCATACCAAGTTACTTGCAATCCAAGGTCTTACTGTACTCATAATGAGCCTGTCGCCTTCTGCCATAAAATTGCTCTTGGGGGGTCTCGATCCCTTCTGAGAGACCCCCCCCCCTTGACACTCACCAGAGTTCCAGCAACCGCATCCTATAGGTCATGGCACAACAGCGATACGGTGCTTTCTTGTAATGCTTTGGCATGCTAGAAGATGACGTATTGGCTGTTTTCTCTGCTCTGCCTTAAAACCTGCACATTCTTTTTGCTCTGTTGTCATGCCTGACGGTTATAACGTAGCTCTGCGTTTCATGAGCTCTTCAGCATGCCAATTACAACTAATCTTGGATAGCTTAACAGGGCGCTCAGCTGGACTGTTTAATGCTTGACGTATTTAGAAACCTCCCATGAAAAGGACTTCGTGTTGTCTTACTGTCCCTTCCCACATTGGCCAACGGTCTCCTCTTCTCCCTACACTGCACCTCATTGTGCGGGTCTGGTATGCAACATCTGTAGTTAGTACAACAGGGGATGCATTCAGTCCAACACAACAGGAGGAGCTGCTTTAGTTGGGCACATTGTGCTTTTCTCTGTGGGGAGTGTTGTCACGTCCATTTAAATCTGAACAGGGTAATTGCTTTCTCTCTCTGACTCCCTTTCTCTAGGACAGTGGTTCCCAACCCTGTCCTGGAGGACCACCAGCCAGTCAGGTTTTCGGGATAGCCTTAATGAATATGCGTGAGAGAGATTTGCATGTAATGGAGTGACAGGTATGCAAATCAGTTCCATGCATATTCATTAAGGCTATCCTTCGTTCGTTTGCAAAAGTTGGACAGTTCTAAATCTAATAGATGCTGGCACTGTCATGTTAACATAGGGACTTTGGATCATTTATTATTCTATTGTCCATTGATACTTCATTTTTGGAAGTCGATATGGGACAAATTAATGTTGTACTTGGGTCATCGATACCACTAACTTATGAAGCTATAATTTCTGGTACTTTATTACATGTTAAACCTTCCTTGGATCGACATAAAAGCCAGCTTTTCTTGATAATGATGGGAATAGCCATCCAGATGGTTACACGTAACTGGAATAGTATGAAAGAATGAACGCGGAATGTTTGGGATATAGTAATGCATTCAAAATGGTGTGGAGCCCATTGACTGCGTTTATTGAATCACAATAACTGTCATGTTCCTTTCCTTTTATTTGACTTCCTTACACATCCAGGGTGGGTGGGTGGCGGGAGGGGAATTGTTTGCTATACTTAATTATTCTTATTATTGAAATTAAATATGTACTTCTTTTATTAAGTATGGGGAGGAGGGGGTGTGTGAAAATGATTGTTTTTTGAATTATTTGTGTATTTAAAGTGCGTTCTGTGTAGTGTTTATGTTTAAATTTATTGTATCAATTAGTGGAACTAAATTACTAAATAGCATTCAGTTCCTATACAATCACAAAGTTAGATCCAAGTCTCAGAATCCAGCTTACTAGAATGCTATATTGATGCACCACTCCACTTTCAAACTTTATCACAACGTTAAGCTTGATGTGCAAAATCTTCCCTGGATCACTCTCATCTAAGTATACATCAATATATTTTTTAATTTTTGATTTTATAGCATTTTTATGTCAAAAATATTAAATAATTTAGAAAATCATTGTAAAATTAACTTAGCTTTTAATTTGTGGTCATTGTAGGGACTTCTTTTGCCGACATGTTTCGCGATGAAACACTTTCTCAAGGCTGGGTCCCTAAATCTATCCATGCCATCCATATTGACCACTAGTTTTTATCCATCTTTACCAGCTACGTGTAGCTCACGGGGAGGGGGGGGGATTATAGGGGGGAGAGAAGTGAACAGAGATAGTGAGGGACAGCTGAGTAGGTCAGTAAGAGGAGTTTGAATTGTATTCAGAAACGGGTGGGAAGCCAATGAAGTGATTTTAGGAGAAGGGTAACGTGAATATAGCGAATCTCCCGGAATATAAGTGCAGCAGTTTTCCATCCCTCCCATCCCCCTGTACAGCACTTCCCGACTGACCCACCACCACCACCGTGAAATCTGACATATTGTCGGGTCTCCTAAAGCAGCAGCGGCTGTGGATGGCCAGCAAAAGCAGGCTCTGAATAGGCTGTTTGTGGCCTACCCACCAGGGCTTTTCTCTGCTGCATTATCAGTAGCATAGCGAGGGTGAAAGATATCCGGAGTGGTAGCGTCCCTCCCCCACCCTCTTCTCCTCCCTCCTGCTCCTTCCCCACCACCTCTTCTGTGCGCGCATACCCCTTCCCTACTCCACACCTCTTTTATCGTCCCTGGCGTGAGCAATATCAACAACTTGCCTGCGTTAGAATTGGTTCTCCCTCTGCCATCACTTCCTAGGTGCGGGACCCGGAAGTGTCATCAAAGGGAGAGCCAACACTGATGCATGCAGCAGTGTGATAGAACAGGGAGAAGTGCCTTAATAGAAAACAAGCAAAGGAGTGGCCAGATCATTGGAGAAGTGGGCTATGAACCAGGAAAGCCAGGGTTCAAATCCTACTTCTCCCGATGATGCTTCTTGTAACTCTGAAGGACAGATTTATTAATGCCAGTTTATGCTTTGGTGGTCATGTAGTGGGAGTGAAGGGCCACTACTCGGACTGGAGGAAGGTCACGAATGGGGTCCCGCAGGGCTCAGTACTAGGGCCGCTGCTATTTAATGTATTCATAATTGATCTGGAAACAGGGACGAAGTGTGAGATAATAAAATTTGCAGATGACACTAAACTATTTAGTAGAGCTCGGACTAAAGAAGACTGTGAAAAACTGCAAAGGGACTTGAACAAACTAGGGGAATGGGCAACGAGATGGCAGATGAAGTTCAATGTTGAGAAATGTAAAGTATTACATGTGGGAAACAGAAACCCGAGGTACAACTATACGATGGGAGGGATGTTTTTAAATGAGAGTACCCAAGAAAGGGACCTGGGGGTGATGGTGGACTTGACAATGAAGCCGTCGGCACAGTGTGCAGCGGCTGCTAAGAAGGCAAATAGAATGCTAGGCATCATCAAAAAGGGTATTACAACCAGAACGAAAGAAGTTATCTTGCCATTGTATTGAGCAATGGTGCGTCCGCATCTGGAGTACTGCGTCCAATATTGGTCGCCGTACCTTAAGAAGGATATGGCGATACTCGAGAGGGTTCAGAGGAGAGCGACACGTCTGATAAAAGGGATGGAAAACCTTTCATACGCTGAGAGATTGGAAAAACTGGGACTTTTTTCCCTGGAGAAGAGAAGACTTAGAGGGGATATGATAGAGACTTACAAGATCATGAAGGGCATAGAGAGAGTAGAGAGGGACAGATTCTTCACACTTTCAAAAAATAAAAGAACAAGAGGGCATTCAGAAAAGTTGAAAGGGGACAGATTCAGAACGAATGCTAGGAAGTTCTTCTTTACCCAGCGTGTGGTGGACACCTGGAATGCGCTTCCAGAGGGCGTGATAGGGCAGAGTACGGTACTGGGGTTCAAGAGGGAATTGGACAACTTTCTGCTGGAAAAGGGAATAGAGGGGTATAGATAGAGGATTACTGCACAGGTCCTGGACCTGTTGGGCCGCCGCGTGAGCGGACTGCTGGGCACGATGGACCTCAGGTCTGACCCAGTAGAGGCATTTCTTATGTTCTTATGTACTATTTACTGCAATAGGTCCAGTGCTAAATAAGGGTCTCATTTTCAAAACAGTTAAGGCACAGAAAGTACCATAGAAACCTATGGTACTTTGTGTATCTAAGTGACACATAGAAACATAGAACTATGATGACAGATGGCTCATCCAGTCCTGCCCATCCACTATCTTCTCCTCTCCCTATGAGAATCCATGTTCCTGTCCCACGCTTTCTTAAATTCAGACACAGTCTTTGTCTCCACCACCTCTACTGGGAGGCTATTCCATGCATCAACAACCCTTTCTGTAAAAAAGTATTTCCTTAGATTACTCCTGAGCCTATCATCTCTTACCTTCATCCTATCCCCTCTCATTCCAGAGCCACCTTTTAACTTCATCTTATGCCCTCTCATTCCGGAGCTTCCTTTCAAATGAAAGAGACTCACTTCATGTGCATTTATACCGTGTAGGGTATAAACATCTCTATCATATCTCCCTTCTCCTGCCTTTCCTCCAAAGTCTATATATTGAGATCTTTAAGTCTGTCCCCATACATCATATGATGAAGACCACTGTCCATTTTAGTAGCCTTCCTCTGGATCATCTCCATCCTTTTTGTGTCTTTTTGAAGGTTCGATCTCCAGAATTGTACCCAATATTCTAAATGAGGTCTCACAAGAGTCTTATACAGGGGCATCAATACCTCCTTTTTCCTAATGACCATACCTCTCCCTATGTACCCTAGCATATTTCTAGCTTTCGCTGTCACCTTTTCGACCTGTTTGACCACCTTAAGATCATCACATACTATCACTCCCAAGTCCCGCTCCTCTTTCGTGCTCAAAATTTCTTTACCCCCTAAACTGTACCATTGTATTACTAAACTTCAGTCCTGGGTGACGATGGTCCAGAAAATATTAAATGCTGCCATGACTAAGATTTTATGGCTTGTTCCAAAGTTAGATTCTCTCCCTTCTGCTGTGATTTTAGACTCAGTAGAATCTTTGAAAATTGAGTTTTCCTCGTTAATACTGGGTATTGTTATTGATTCTTCACTTACATTTAAGGACCAACTAAACTCACTTATTAAAAAGTGTTTTATCAGCCTCCATGCTCTGAGAAGAGTGAGAGCACTCTTTCACCAACAACACTTCTCTGTATTGGTTCAATCAATCATTTTGTCAAGGTTGGATTACTGCAACTCAGTATATTTGGGTCTTTCAAAGGTCAATCTGCAGAGACTTCAATTAATACAGAACACTGCAGCTAAACTTATTTTCAGCAAAAGTAAATTTGACCATGTAACCCCTCTTCTTAAAGAATTACATTGGCTTCCAGTGTATCTCAGAATTCAATTTAACTGCATTTGTATTGCATTTAAGATCCTATTTGGCATTTTTGCTACTTTGATTCCTTTAGACTGGAACGTTCATAGATCTCATCTTGCCAGAAGTTCTCAAAAATTAAAACTTACATTTCCCTCTCTCAGTGGTAAAAACAGAACCTTTAAGAGATTTACCCCCTCTTTTACTAAGGTGCGCTAACCGATTAGCGCACGCTAAACGCTAACACATCCATAGACTAACATGCACGCGTTAGCGTTTAGCATGCGCTAATTTAATTAGCGCGCACTAATCAGTTAGCGCACCTTAGTAAAAGAGGGCCTTAGTCATTCTTTTGCTTTTAAATTAACCAAATTCTGGAATGCTTTACCACTTACATTAAGAAGTTTAGGTTCTTTTGCTTTTTTTCCGGAAAGTTCTGAAAACTTTTTTGCTTGCACATTTTGGAAATTAACTATTTCAGTCTACTTTTCCTTGTCAAGTTTATGGATTATGGATTACATTATTGTTAACCGAGTCGAGCTCCTCTTGGTTAATGACTCGGTCTATAAAACTAAGTTTTAGTTTAGTTTTTGCAGCCCAAATGCATGACCTTACATTTCTTAGCTTGTCAGACAGCCCTTCAGCAAAATCACTTACAAAAATGTTAAAAAGAACAGGCCCAAGAACAGAAATTTGAAGTACACTACTGGTAATATCCCTTTCCTCAGAGAGATCTCCATTGACCACTACCCTCTGTCACCTTCCACTCAACCAGTTCCTGACCCATTCTGTCATTTTGGGGTCCATCCTGAGGGCACACAGTTTATTTATTAGATGCTTGTGTGGAATGTTGTCAAAGGATTAGCCAAAATCTAAATACACATCTAGTGTACTCCCTCTACCCAATTCTCTGGTCACCCAGTCAAAGAAATTGATCAGATTTGTCTGAAAAGACCTGCCTCTAGTGAATTCATGTTGCCTCGGGTCCTGTAATCCACTGGATTACAGAAACTTCACTATTCCCTGTTTTAAATGTGTTTCCTTTAATTTACTTACCACAGAATACAGACTTAATGGCCTGTAGTTCCCTGCTTCTTCCTTCCACTTTTCTGAAGAGGGACCACATCCAACCTCCTCTAGTCCTCCGGTACCACTCCCAATTCTAGAGAAGCATTGAAAAGGTCAGCCAGCAGAGCCGTCAGAACTTCACTAAGTTCCTTCATTACCCTCGGATGTATACCATTGCTTTATCCACCTTCAGTTTAGCTAGCTCCTCAAAAACGCAATCCTCTGAAATCGATCAGGGTTTACCACACCTCTATCACTATTTGCGTTTGTCTTTTGTGGTCCTGCTCCCGATGTTTCAGCTGTGAACACAGAACAGAAATATTTGTTAAGCAATTCAGCCTTATTTTTTTATCAGCTTCTACACATTTCAGACCATTCTTCAAGTGAGAGAATGAGCCTCCAAGGTCCATTATCAGCATTAGCTTGCATTAACTGTTGAATTGTTTTAAAAGAAGCACATTAAATCAAGTTACTATAGAGTAAATTCAATTAATGGCCTCAAAAATTTAGATGGCCAGATGATACATGCTGAAAGTGAATTCTATAATGGCAGTGGAACTGCAGTGACTGAATACTGACATAAGACTATATCTAGTATAACACTCTGATATGGCTAAATAATATTCTATGTGAGAATCAATAATTATATATAAACAATTCTATTTCTCACATACGTCACCACTTATGACTTGATGGACTTTAGTGGGCTATTTTCACATTAAGCATTTGATTCTGAAAACACTTAACCACAATTCTTCATCAGTCCAACATCTTCGTATTGAAAATAAAATTGTTTATATAAGTCTAAATCTATGCAAGTACCATTAGGCATGAGCTCTTACGTCAACTCAAAGGCTGGTATAAGTGGTCACGCTTAACAGTAGGCGATTAGGCGTGTCAATGATAATATTCTATAACCTGCTGTGCACTTAACTGCCCCCCCCCCAGCCTGTCCATTCCCCTTCCTTGTCCACATTCTGGAATTTGAGCGCACAACTTATACAGTAGAACAGCATCTTAGGGCAGTTACGCATCTAACTGTTAATTAGTGCCAATTAAGGCCACTTGTAGTCAATAACTCCAATTAACAGTCAATTATTGAATTAAATTACATGCGTAACTGACAGTCTACAAATGTCATGTGCAACTTTGCACGGTAAGCGTGAAATTGGGGGCCCCGACCTTATAGACTTAACAGGTATGTGAGTAAATCCAGCCATTCGATCGTGAGTGCTCTAGAGCAGTGTTTTTCAGCCTTTTTACACCTATGGACCGGCAGGAATAAAAGAATTATTCTGTGGACCGGCATCGGTCCATGGACCGGCGGTTGAAGAATATTGGGCAGACCCCACCCATTTCTACCCAATCTCCACCCCAGACCCCACCCCCATAATAGTACTAATTGCACCTTGCATGTCCCGTGCCTCATCTGGAAGCCTTCGCTCTGATGTTGCTCATGGGGCTCAAGGATCTCACGTATGAAGAAAGACTAAAGAAGTTGCAGCTGTACTCACTTGAGGAAAGAAGAGAACGGGGAGATATGATTGAAACGTATAAGTACATCACGGGACGCATCGAGTCAGAAGATGATATCTTCTGGCTCATGGGACCCTCAACCACCAGAGGGCATCCGCTGAAAATCAGGGGAGGGAAGTTTCATGGCGATCCCAGGAAGTACTTCTTCACCGAAAGAGTGGTGGATCATTGGAACAGACTCCCACCCCAGGTGATAAAGGCCAGTAGCGTAACAGATTTTAAGAAAAAATGGGATACTCACGTGGGATCTTTAAGGGAGTAAATTCAGGGGGGGGATACTTGGAATGGGCAGACTTGGTGGGCTATAGCCCTTTTCTGCCGCTTTTTCTATGTTTCTATGTTTCTATGTTTCTATGTTTCTAAGGCTTCTGGTTCAGGCGCAGGATGCCCGTAGGAGCCACTGCCCGTGGCTTTGTGCACTGAATCAGGAAGAGGGAGCTGGCTCGAAGATAATGCCACATCGATCGCACCGTGGACCGGCGGTTGAAGAACACAGTTTTGGGCCTAATGCACGTGCTGGCCCTGTGGACTGGCAGAAAATTTCTGTGGACCGGCATGGACCGATGGTTGAAGAACACTGCTCTAGAGCAGGGACCTAAGAGCCGGACTTGATTATAGCAAGCCTTGAGCTACCATTGAGATGCAAGTAACTAAATAATAATTCAGATGCTGTTTATTTATTTGGTTAGTTTTATATCCCGTTCTCCCCAATGAACTCAGAACGGGTAACAAGGCTGACATACATAGACATAGACAAACCGATTATGAATGCGCCATGATGCTTTTGTCGATTACTATCATATGTCAGTATTGGCATGTACAAAGACACTAAAAAAACAGCCCACAAGAAAGGATGCCAATAGATTTTCTTCAGAAATAAACATCTAATAATGCACCCAGCACAATAGGCGATGAAGCTGAATAATTAGCGCTCATTTCCCAGACGAAGCTTTAGTGAAACAGGGGGCCCTGTTGGAAATCGTGGAGAACAGTGTGCAAGTGGTGGAGATCGAGTGGCCGATTTGCACTCAGCTTATGCTCCACTTTGCGGGTTTTTTCTGCTTCCACAGCCCAGCACCATGAAGACAACTTTTTTTAGTTAAGTGTGACGATCTTTTGCCACTGATATTTATGTAACTGCTATATAATTAGAGAAGTATTTTCACTTATCTTTGGAGTTTTTCAGACCGAGGACCAATGATTGCATATTGAGGCAGGTTTGTCTATGTGTGTACTGAACTTTGATTTTACCCCCTATTAGACACTAAACGGTCTTTTCTCCAATTTTTGGGCATAACCTGTGCTTTATTATATTGATGTGTGCACTGCTGGGTGCATTATTGGATGTTTATTTCTGAAGAGCATTGGCATGTATACAGGTGCACCCAGAGAGTGGTAGAAAACTGGAACGCTCTTCCAGAGACTGTTATAGGGGGAAACACCCTCCAGGGATTCAAGATGAAGTTAGACAAGTTCCTGCTGAACCGGAACTTACACAGGTAGGTCTGGTCTCAGGGCTTTGGTCTTTGACCTGGGGGCCGCCACGGGAGCGGACTGCTGGGCACGATGGACCACTGGTCTGACCCAGCAGCGGCAACTTCTTATGTTCTTATGTGTACCAGATCAATAGTAGGCATGAATGTACAAGTGTTTCATTCCATGCGTGTAACTAATAGTATGCTATCCCCCTGTTTTACACGCTAATCAAATTAGCGCAAGCTAAACGCTAACACGTCTATAGACTAACATGCACGCATTAGTGTTTAGCGCGTGCTAAATCAATTAGTGCATGCCAATCGGTTAATGCACCTTAGTAAAACAGGGCCTATAAGTTATGGAGTTCTTCTGCAGGAGGGAGGCCAGGAGTTCTACTCAAAGTATTTCTTAATACTAAAAAAAAGTCAGAGGCCTTCAACCGCTATGTCAAGAGCGTTTCAGCCTAAGCAAGCCTTCCTCAGGGGATAATGAGATGTTTCAGAACTCTATAATTTCAACTTGCTCCTGCTGTGATCGAATGATAGAATGATCGCAGCAGGAGCGCGTTGAAATTATAGAGTTCAGCAACATAGGAAATCCTCCCAGCTCTTTATAGCTTTTGACCCTTATAGGCTAGGAATTCCTGTTTCCAAGAGAACCATCTCCACGTAGCTCAGGCTGGACTGATGCTCCAAGGCTGCATAACAGCACACAATGTATGAACTATGGCTGCTTCAATAGCTCATTTCTCATTGCATCTATTGAGGCCATCTGCAAAGGGGCTATTTGGTCCTCAGTCCATACCTTTACCTCTCATTAGGGTTAATTGTTTTTATTTAAAGCCTGCTTTCTACAAAGAGGGTTCCAAAGACGCATACATAATAAAATACACAGAGACATACACTAAAAATATATAACCATACAAATACAGTACCATCTTAATAAACACAAGCACTCATAAAATAAACATGAGACATTAAATCATCACATCATCTTATAAACTGATAACTCCATTGTACTTTTTCCCACCACAACCTCTTTATGCCACACTGTACAAACAAGGGTAAGCCTCTATCATTTTATACGCAATTCCAAAAGGGACAGTCGGTTTAGATAAGTAGTTCTGCAAAATATTTTCTCTACCTGAGCGCCAAATTTCCCTCCAGCCCAGTTGGATTTCATTACATTCTTCCAGAGATATGATCCTGGCAGCTTGGGAGTCCCATATGTAAGAACATTATGCCTGCTTGTCCTTGGAGAAAGCAAAGATACTTACCTGTAGCAGGTATTCTCCAAGAACAGCAGGCATAAATTCTCACAACCCATCTACCTCCCCTAGTCGGCTAGAAGGCACCTGTGCGTGTGCGTTGCAGGCAGTATCTAATGATTTGAAGTGTCCATACCGGGTTCCATGAACGACGTCACCCACATGTGAGAATTTATGCCTGCTCTCTTTGGAGAACACCTACTACAGGTAAGTATCTTTGCTTTATCTGCCACAGAAACCACTGTATAAAATAGGGCTTTGCAAAAGATCACTGGTATTATTTGCTATGCATGAGTAATAAGGACACATGACTCGTACATAAAATGAAAATAAAAAAATGATAGCACCCCAAAGCAAAAAGAGTCTCAGTCCAAGAAGGCTAAGATGTGACAGATAAACCTTGTTTTGTTTTTGTTGTTTTTTAAACAAATATATAGTAATATAGTAAATGACGGCAGGTAAAGACCTGAACGGTCCATCCAGTCTGCTCATAAGTTATACCCATTAAAAAATACATGATTAGATTAACTTGTCTCTTCTTTGATATTTCTGGGCAGTAGACTGTAAAATTTGGAATTGTCCTAGGTTCCAAATGTTGAATTTGCCCTCAAAGCTCACTTTAGCCTATCCAACCATACCGTTGTTTGCAGGATATCTACTGTAAAATCTGGCCAGTAACATCCTCATGTTCCATATCAGTGGAGTTCTCATTGATGCCCTCCCCAGCCCATCCTACACTGAATCATCATATATGGGACACAGACCGGCCAGGTCTGTCCAATACCAGCCTTAGTTCTTTCATTTACATCCTTCGTTTTTTAATTAGAGATCTTCTAATTTTATCCCACGCTTTTTTTAATTCCATCACTGTTTTCCTCTCCACCACTTCCCTTGGGAGGGCATTCCAGGCAACCAAGATTAGATGCAGACATCAAGCAATATGCAGAACAAAAACAAAAAAATATCCTTAGCTCTCAACTGACTAATTAAGAAATTGGGAAAGGGGAATGTTGATAGGAGTTTGTTTCTTCTTTTTCTATAAAAATTGCTATGGGCAAAGTTATACTATGTCTGATGTGGAGATCCCATAGCTTATCATATGTGAATTTCTTTCCTCAGTATATTATTTTCATCAGGCTATACTTTATTGTTTTTAAGCGAGAGGTGTTTGTCTTCCTATGCTTCAACTGACATCATGGTTTAGTAAGGAAGGAGGGGGAGGGGGGTGGAGGGGGGGAGACGCCAGTAAGGAGAGCAGATGTAGATGGCAGAAATCGTTCCATTTAAACACTTCAGTATAACAAAATGATCATGGGGCTCATTTTCAAAGCACTTAGACACACAAAGTACCAAAGTAGCAAGAAGATTGAATGCATAGGTGAGCATGGGGGGGATGGGCAGTTCCCCTCCTCCCAAATGTTGCAGAGCTAATGCTGAATTGCTTCTCCTGCCAATATGATGTTCTTACCCATTGCCCCCTCCCTCAGAGCAAGCAGGCAAACAACATCAATACTGCATAGGAGAAAGCTTGAATGCAAATCTTTAGAAGTTCCAAGTTAAACGTGGGCCATTGCTCAAAACCTAATGCCAAAAAATACTCAAGGGCCAATAACTTCAACAATTATTATCTGTTGAATGACTACAGATGAATAATACCAATTTATGAGAAGTCGCTCTGCAAAGTCCAATAGAATGACCAAGATATAATTCATATCCTCTCCTAATCGAACTCTGCTCAGAGACATGAAGGCAGTGTATCACCGCCTCACCACCCAATCATTGCAGTGTTCAATACGGGTCAGGATTACTACTGATAATTATTATTTGTGCTTGTGCTTATTCTCTCAAAAGCTTTAAGAATGTATTTCAAGTTTCAGAGACTTAGCTTGTAAATATCTCTGGTTCCGACGTGCCACGTTTCGATTACTGCTTCAGGGAACCGGCATTGAAATTCAACTCTTTTTCAAAGGGTGTAGTCTCAAAAACTTTGCATAAGGACACTTATTCACAGACGGATTTCTTCCTCTCCGTTGGAGTATGGAGAAAAACAGGGCTTGGGATTTAGCTCCTGCCTTTTTTCAAGAGTAGCTCATGGTAAGTTATACTCAGGTACAACAGATAATTTCCTCTCCAAAACGCTTACTATTTAACTTTATATCTGAGGCAAGATGACAAGGAGAGAAAGGATATGAACTTGGCTTCCCTGGTTCTCAGCCCACTGCTCTAGCCATTAGGGTCCTCTTCCTCAACATTTTTTATTATTATTAATAATAATAACAGATTTATTTATATCCCGTCATACCTTTCAGTTCAAGATGGTTTACAACAAGACAGGCTGCAGGAATGCAGCGAAGTTACATCATGAGCTTGAAATAGGAGTAAACAAACACGCGTGTAACATATTAATATATATATCAGAAGGCAGGAGCATGCAAGTAGACGTAATTGCTCGAGGAAGTTTAAACAAATTTGTCAAATAAATAGGTTTTCAGTGATCTTCTGAATGATTAGTATGATGATGTGTTAAGGAGTAAGTCACTTAGAGCAGGGATGTCCAACAAGGAGTTTTGTGCAGCCCAGATTCTCCCTCCCTCCCTCCCTTCAAGTTTCAAGTTTAATAAAATTTTTGATTAATCGCTTAATCATATTTCTAAGCGATGAACATTTTAAAAATATTACAGTATTTGGGGGACAATACAATACTTAACAATATTTTACATCCGAGCGGACTAAAAGACAAACTTAACAAACCATGAACACAAGGAAAAAGGAGAATGAAATACAAAATCATTAAAGGAAAGTTAGACAATCAGGGTAAAAAAATGAAAGGCAGGGAAAACAAAAGTCATAATATTAAACAATAGAAATAAAAATTTAACCAGCGGACTGCTAACTAATTATCAAAAGCATCCTTAAAAAGAAAAGTTTTTAAATCACTCCTAAATTTTTCCAGATTGCATTCTTCCCTTAAGTAAATAGGGAGAGAATTCCAAATTGAGGTGCAGTAACAGAAAAAATAAATTGCCGTCTTGTATTAATAACCCTAAGAGAAGGGATCGTCAATAGATTTTGTTCATTGGATCTCAGTGTTCTATTTGGAATATAAGGGATTAATAATTTATAAATGAATGCTGGAGTTTTATAAAACAGGGATTTAAAAGTAAGTATGCATAATTTATATGTTATCCGGTGAGATATAGGAAGCCAATGCGCTTTCCTAAGAAGAGGAGTTACATGATCGAATTTCCTAGTTTTATGGAAGCATAAGTTTTATGGAAGCATAAGTTTAATGGAAGCATTTTGAATAATTTGTAAGCGTTTTATTTCATTCAGAGAAATGCCCTTAAAAAGGGCATTACAATAATCAAGTTTAGAGATCACCAAAGAATGAATGAGAATATTAAGAGATTTGGAACATAAAAATTGTGAGAGTGAGCGAATGTGCCTCCCTCCGGCGGGTAGTTTTCTGGCCAGCTCCCTTGCTGCAGTTGTCCGTGGGCGATGTCGGCCCTTCGTGCGCGATCTGCGGCTGTGTCAGAAGCGTTCCCTCTGAAGTCACAACGTCAGAGCGAAGGCTTCCGAATCAGCCGTGAATTGCGCGCAAGGAGCCGACGACACTCACGGTCAACTGCAGTAAGGGAGCCGGCCAGAAAACTACCCGCCGGAGAGTTACAAAAACGACCGCCACAGGCAGACGCGCCGCTTCCAGTTCTGTAGTTGCACTATTATGCATGCTCTGTGTTGGCGTCTTCCAGAAAAAAAAAAGCACAGGGTTTGTGGGTTTTTTTCTGTTCAGAGAAGGATTATAGTAGGGTAGAATGATGGTTAGAGGTTAACTTCTGTAAAAAGTGGTTGTTGTTTTTTTTGCCTCCATCTTTCTTGTGCTGCAGATTGTCTGTTCATGGATATACTGTGTGGGCACTACAGGTGGTGGGTTTAGGAAGTAAACTGGAGAGCCAGGTAGGTTAGTGATTAGTTTCCACACAGCACTTGGGGAATCTGTCTTTTTTCCAGACCCCTATTCAGATCGCCAACGGCCATAAAATAAATACTTCCAGCACAGTCACGGATCGCATGAGAAGCCAGCCACCATCGCCCGCAGCTTCCACCAGAAAAACAATTGCAGCATGGGAGCCGGCCAGAAGAGAGGGAGAAGATCATGTTGGGATGCCGGAGGGAGAGAGCACAAACTTTGGACAAATGATGAAGGCGCGAGGGTGCATGAGCCATATGATTGAAGGGAGTGAGGGGGAGGGAACAGTAAGAGAGAATTGGGTGTCTGAGAGAGGGAAAGAGATGGTGCACATGGAGAGATGAAGAAAGAGGAGAACTGTTGGGCAGAGAGAGGAGGGAGGGGGAGAGAGAGAATTATTGGACATGGTGGTGGGAGAGGAGTGAGGTAGAGATGCATGGATGCGGAGAGGAGGGGGAGAACATGCTGGGCCAAGGAAGCCTCCTGGACTGTTTTGGGGTTTTTTTAAGTACAGAGAGGGAGGGTATTAAAAGAAATGCTAGATTGGGCATGGAGGGAAAGCTTATGGGGCCAGAAACAGAGGACAGAGAGAGATGGTGGGCAATGGTCTGAAGGGAGAGAAGTTGGACCTGGAGTAATGTGGAGGAAGAGGGAAAGAGAGACTTGAAGGGAGAACTGTTGGGAAGACAAAGGGAGAAATGTTAGACCTGGGGGAGGGAGGCAGGCAGGCAGGGGGAGAGATGGAGGTGGGGGCAGTTGGGAAGAGAAAGGGAGAGAAGTTGGATCTGGGGATGGAAGAGAGGTAGGGGGAAATTATAGGCCTGTGGATAGAAGGCAGAGAGATCTCTCTTTTTTTCCCCTCCATTTCATTGTTCAACATCAAGGGGGGGGAGGGAAGAAGAAAAACAGAAAAGAGAGGGAGCAAAATGTTGGAGCATGGGGATAGAGGAAGAGAGATGGACCCATGGGAAGGCAGGAGGGAAGAGAGCTGGGATAAGAAAGGAAATGGAAAGAAAGGGACAGGGACTTATAGCCTGACCAGTGGAGAGAGGGAGGCTGGGAAAGGAGTGAGGTGGGAAATGGGAGAGCTAGGGACTGAGAGAAGATGAAGAATTGAAAGGTAGCTGAACATTTTAAAAGAAGAAGGGTGAAAAAGAAGGCAAGATTTGACTGGACAGAGGCAAAAAAAGAAAAAAAAAAAGTTAAGAAAGCTGAAAGGGAAAAATCAATTTGTTGGAGAAAAGCGTAAGGAGGAAATGGAACAAGAGAGGAGAAAAAAATGAACAGCAGACACTGGAAAGAGATTAAGTTGAATATGGACAAAAAGCAGAAAGAGAAACTGGGACCAAGATGATGGAAAAACAAAATATCCAGACAACAAGGTAGAAAAAATTGTTTTATTTTGAATTTATTAACTGGACTATGTTAGCTTTGGGATATGTGCATCACAATTATTTTTGTATTCAGTGGCATAGTCATATACAGCTGATTTAGGGGAGGGACTGGAGCCCAAAATTAGTGGATGGGCACCAAAGTTTCTCCCCGCCTGAGTGCAATTTACAAACACTTGAGCTATTGGAGATTCCCAAGCCCTGCCACCTGAAGACATCTTCCCCCAGTCTGACAACCCAAAATCTCCAAGCTTTGCAGCCAATGGCAATATTCTCAAGCTGCCCCTGCTTTCATGCATGCATGAAAGCCAAGGTGGTGGGTGGGGGGGGGGGCAGGGAGGAGGGAAGGCAGCAACTCTGCAATATTGCTGCCAGCTGCAGAACCTGGGAAGTTGGAGGGGAGGAGGTGGCCATCAGTTGGTGAGGCTTGGGGATTCCTACTAGCTACAGCAGGGGAGATGTTCATTTTGAGGGAGACTAAGCTCAAAGTGGGAGGCCCAAAAAAGCAGTAATATTTACCCAGATTAAATGATCCTCCACGTGCGCTGCTGACAGCTGATTTAGCATCCTTGCTCTGATGAGGCTCACCTCTAAAGAAGTTCACCGTAGTTGTAATAGAAGTGAATGGGAGAACCAGGAGCACGCATCCCTGCTCATCAGAATGAGGATGCAGAAGTCTGTGGCTGCTTCCACTGCCAGCGGTGCACGTGGAGGATCATTCAGTCAGGGTAAGCATTACTGCTTTTATGGGTTCCTCTCTACAGTGTCCCTTTAATGAAGGTTTATTATTAGATACGTACATCTTCTGTAATAGTGATTGCAAATTTGGGACCTGCTCAGCCTTTTTTTGGGGGGCTCATCAGCTAGTGTTAGTGCTTGTGCAGCCCCAGAAAATTTTTTTTCGTCCAATGCGGCCCAGGGAAGCCGAAAGGTTGAACACCCCTGGCTTAGAGCATTGTTCCAGATTCCTGCTTAGAAGGAAAGTATCTTGTCAAGGAATCTTTTGAATTGGCATCTATTGGGAGTCGGAAAGGCGAATAATAGTGTTCTGCGTGAGAGGCGTAGTTTGTCTTGGAGAGCAAAAGTGTTTCAGAAGGTAGGTGGGTGCAGTACCGAATAGTGATTTGAAGCATAGGCAACTGAATTTGAAAATTATTCTGGTCTCGACTGGCAGCCAGTGCAGTTTTTTGAAATATGGAGTGATGTGGTCGGATTTTTTTCAGGTCAAAAATCAGTCGTATGGCTGTGTTTTGGATTGTTCTCAATCTTTTTAGTCTGTGCTTAGAAGTGAGGCAATGTAAACCATATATGGTTTTATCTTAAACTCTTTCAATAGGTGATCAGATATGCTATCCATATATGATTAATTTTAATCAACGGAAATGTGTGCACAGCTTAGGCAATGATTTCATAAACTTTAGTCGTGACCTAGCGCTCCTCACTGACCCATTTTTCTATGCTTTATTTCTACATTTTCTTTCTACGTTTCTTTTCCGCGTTTTATATATACGCCTTCATACCACATTTTATTATTAATTGTTATCAAAAAGCTCATTTCATAAATGTACTAAAAAAAAAAAAAAAAACAAGCACTTATCTTGCACCTCAGGTTTACTATGTCGGCTGGGGACTGCTTTCCTCTGACATGTTTCGCCCAGTGGCATTATCAAGGTTGTCCCCTGCAAAGCACATAAGATATTATTGAAAACTTTTGTCACCCAAAACCTGTTATCATTTTTTCATAAGGAGGGGCAGGATACCCAGAACAGCATTTGTGAGGTGGAAAGCATGTGCTCACTGATGCACCCAATTGCACAAACAGATTGATTTTGTGTAATGTAATGTAATTTATTTCTTATATACCGCTACATCCGTTAGGTTCTAAGCGGTTTACAGAAAATATACATTAAGATTAGAAATAAGAAAGGTACTTGAAAAATTCCCTTACTGTCCCGAAGGCTCACAATCTAACTAAAGTACCTGGAGGGTAATAGAGAAGTGAAAAGTAGAGTTAGAGGAAAAATAAAAATAAAATAAACATTTTAACAAGACAGCATTGATCTAAATACTTTGGAAGGTAGAAGAGAGGAGAGAAAGGAATAGAAGCAGAAGGGGGAGCCGTTGAACAGTAGAATTCTGGAGAAATTTAAATGATAGAAATAGAACAAAACAAAGACAAAAGGCAAAACAATAGATAAGATTAAAGATAAATCACATGTGTGTATACATTAGCTGTCATATACAGTACATATGTTGAGGGCTCCAGATCCCATTATCAATACATGTTCATGTCTCCCTCTACCAGGTCTAACAGGTCCTCTTTGATGAGCTTTTTTTTTTTTTTTTTTTTAATAATTTATATTCTGCATATCCTACAATTCTATGCGGATTACATATTATTTAGGTACTCAAGCATTTTTTTCTTAACTGTCCTGGCGGGCTCCCACTCTATCTAATGTACCTTGGGCAGTAGGGAATAAGTGACTTGCCCAGGGTCACAAGAAGCAGTGTGGGATTTGAACCCACAACCTCAGGGTGCCGAGGCTGTAGCTCGGGTCTAACCACTGCACCACACACTCCCACTCAGCCCACTCCACTCCACTTCTAGTGCATCCTCCCCTCCTTTACCTCTGCTGCGAGCCCTGGCCTGAGCTGGTAATGTTTCGTCATGCTACATCCAAATAGCATATGGATGTGCAAACATAAAGAAAAAAAAATGCGAATAAAATTCTGGCGACAACTTTATTATAATACTTGTATGACTTGATACATCTTTCAAATAAAGTTAAAAAAAAAAATTATATATATATATATGTGTGTGTGTGTGTATGTATGTATATATATATATGTATATATATATACATACATATATGTATATACATGTATATACATATATGTATACATATACATACATGTATACATGTATATATATATATGTATATATATATATATTTATATATATATACATATATATATATATAAAGAGCCTTTAAGGTAACTTTTCTGATATAACTTTGCTGTATGCAGCTTAACCAGGCTGTTGCGAAGGGGAGGGTGGTGTCACAGAATCCAGGTTATGACCTGTGACCTTTGGATGAGAAATTGTTGCCACTTAGGATGTGTTAGGAGGTCCATCCTTTTCACAAAATGCGTGTTTCTCCTTGCTGCAGGAGGCAATCACACCAGTATATCATTAACTCACAGAACAGGGGGCTGTAAAAAGAGTTGATGGGGGACCTTAGCCCGCACCCCGCTGGGGCCTACTCAGAACACAATATCCCAGCGACCATGAGATTAAGCTAAAGAGAAAAGTGAAAATGCTTTTCACGATTCACACGCCCTTTAGATTGTTTTATTAAACCATTTGAATAGGGATTTCCCTTTCGGCCGACAACGGGGCCCGGCCACTGCATAGTTCTAGGTTGCTATGACTTAGTTGCTCCTTGCTAATCACTGGCGAGGGCGAATTTCATATAAAATATCTTCAGCCATTGTTGATCTAATGCAGTGTGACAGTGCCAGCACAAAGGGAGATTCATTCACCCCAGCAGGTAATAAGGACGTTTTGCCATACCAACCAGGCAGTGTCAAGGGGGGGTTGTCACAAAAGATCAGGTCACTTCGACAGAGCTTCGCATTCCATTCTCAGGTGGGCCAGAGCAATCCTTTTGTTGGGGAAGGCTCTCCTGATCAGAGTGTGCTTTTTTTTTTTTTTGGGGGGGGGGGGAGAGAGAAGGGGGAAGGCCTGTAAAAGAAGCAATGCGAGCCAGAGGCCTACAATTTTTTAAAACCTCTTTTTCCCCTTTAAGGTTGTTATGAAATCATTTTCTGTCACAGGAGAATGTAATTTCATGTACAGTAGTGAACCCTTCATCCCGTAACCTCGTATTTTCTATAAGACTGAATTTCAGCAATTCTTTAAGGAAAGGACATTTCCTCTACTCTAACCTGAGTAAACATAGAAACATAGAAGATGATGGCAGAAAAGGGCTACAGCCCATCAAGTCTGCCCACTCTGCTTACCCACCCCCTGTCTATGCCCTAATGACCCAATTTCCTTATCTTGACCCTCGTAGGGATCCCACATGGGTATCCCATTTATTCTTAAAGTCTGGCACGCTGTCTGCCTCGATCACCTGCACTGGAAGCTTGTTCCAATGATCAACCACTCTCTCTGTGAAGAAATACTTTCTGGTGTCGCCATGAAATTTTCCGCCCCTGAGTTTGAGC
Organism: Geotrypetes seraphini; assembly: GCF_902459505.1. Taxonomy (NCBI): domain Eukaryota; kingdom Metazoa; phylum Chordata; class Amphibia; order Gymnophiona; family Dermophiidae; genus Geotrypetes; species Geotrypetes seraphini. The sequence continues at coordinate 486,552,928 of NC_047085.1, read as the reverse complement.
GGGTGCCCTCTTGTGGCCGAGGGTCCCTTGAGAAAGAAAATATCACCTTCCACTTCGACACGTGAGGTACTTAAATGTTTCGATCATGTCTCCCCTCTCCCTACATTCCTCAAGAGTGTAGAGCTGCAATTTGTTCAGTCTCTCTTCGTACGAGAGACTCTTGAGCTCCGAGATCATCCTGGTGGCCGTCCGTTGAACACTGGGATAATGATCACACATGTGCTTTTGTATCTCATGCAAATGTTTGCTGTCATATAATTATCTTTCTTACATAGAAACATGATGACAGATAAAGGCCCATCCAGTCTGCCCATCCCGCAGTATCCATTATCTCCTCCTGTCCCTAAGCAATCCTACGTGCCTGTCCCATGCTTTCTTGAATTTAGACACAGCCTTTGTCTCCACCACTTCTACCATGAGACTATTCCACGTAACTATCACCATTTCTGTAAAAAAGTATTTCCTTAGATTAATCCTGGGCCTGTTACACAGATGGGAAATCTTCCTGCACATAGGTGACAAAAGGTCTTTCTATCACTGAATGAAACTAAGCCGTTCATGAAATTGACTTTGCTGGAAAGGCTGAGGGGGGTGCTTTAGTTCATAGCTTGTGCCTTTTTCTATGGTAGCTCATGGTGAGTTATATTCATGTACGATGGATATTTTCCTGTCCCTAGAGGACTTTCAGTCTAAGCTCGATTCAAAGAGCAAGTCTACCATCAAGGCCAGGGGTTCTCAACCCAATCTGATTTTCAAGATATCTATAATGAAGCTCAGAAGATAAATTTGCATGCACTGCTTCCACTGTATGCAAATCTATCTCATCCATATTCATTGTGGCTGGGTGTATCCTGAGGAACAGGTTTGAGAACCCCCTGATCTAGTCGCCTGCATTTACATGCCCTTTCAGTGTGTAAATGTCAATATTAACAACCCCTTTCGTGCAGAAGTGTATACTTAGCCACACAAGGATCAGCAGGATGCCTAAGCGCTAAGGGTTTTAACAATGCATGTAAACTTACATAGTATATAAATGCAAGAGAGGCAAACACAGGGATAAAGCATGGGTGGAGCTCCCACTGTCATACCTGCATCCCTGACATCCTTGCTACTGTGGGCATCCTGATAACAGAACAAACCAGCAAAGGAAGAGGCAAGAGAGATGTCTATGCCAGCGACCAGATATAGCCAATCTACTCTTTTAACCTTATGCCATAATCTTATGATTACACAAACACAAGCCAAGTTATCTGTGTCATGAACCCTAATGAAGTAATGTAATCCTTTGGTATGACCAGGCTCTTCTAAATTGTAAATCACATTTAACTCCAGGAGCATATTAGCGACCATAAACACTAATGTAATGCAATGTAAATATGTTCCAAAACTTTCATTATTTTTCCATTCTTACATTCGTAATTCACACTCTGCTGAACCATTCATTTTAGTAAGCCAGTTCTGCGGGGTTGGATCCTCTGGACGATGGGCTAGATTCACTAACCCCCGATTCTGTGTCCGATCCGTTCCCAATTGCATGCAGACCAACAAATTCACAAAAGGCCTGCATGCAAATGGGGACGATCGTTAACACGCCCCCTACCCATGGCCAGGATCACTAGAGAGCGATCCTGGAGCATGCGCAGACCCTGACATTAGTGACAGGAGAGCAGCTTCCTGTCACTGCTGTCAGGGCTTCTGCGGCTTTTTATATTTTCTCTTTTAATTGGGCAGATAGTTTGTGTGTATTATACATGCAAAATGGGCCGGGGTGACTCGCATGCCTATCGGGGGGGAAGAGGTGACTCAGTTGGTGGCAGGGCAGGAGAGAGTTTGCATCCCTCCTGCCATATTTGCGCGGGCTGGGAAGGCAGCATCGGGTGGTAGCAGGAGTGAGTGGGCATCCCTTCTGCTATTTGGGGGGGGGGGGATCGCGTTTATCGGGGGGGGGGGCCTGCGGTCATTTTTTGACAGGCCTGCCTATCTTTTCTTTTCTTTTTTTTTTTTTTTTATGGGGCAGATATTTTGCATGTGTAAGCAGGGTTGCCAGATGTCCTGGACTGACTGGGCTCCTGGACAGACTTTCCAAAACCTGGCCTTTGCCCGTGTTTTGGAAAGCCCAGACAAGCTTTGGCCGTGTCTGGAGGGCCTCTGAGCACGTGTGGATGATGTCACACATATCTGCGCCCTTCAATGTGGCTGGAGCTTGTCCGGAAGAAGAGAGGTGGATTTGTGGGGGCGGGGCTGAAGCGGAACGAGACAGGACTGGAGACGGGACCGGGCAGGGCTGGAGGTGGAATTGGGCGAGGTGGGGGGCAGAATGGGGCGGGGTCATGAAAATATGGTAACCCTAGGTGTCGGAGACTTTGTGTGTTAACGGGGAGCACTGAATGAGCCTATTGTATAAAGTGAAACTGGTTCTTATGTTGCCTTTATACAACACCTGCAGTGAGAGCTAAAGTAAAGGGTGTAACTCTCACACACAAGCAGTTCCAACAACCCAGAGCCACTGAGAACCAGAAAGCAACAAACCCAGTAATACATTGCTCTCCCCAGCTACAAAATTAACCCCAAATTCGATATATGGTGCTGAAACGTAGGCACAGTTCCAAGATGTGCATTCAACTAAGTTGACTCCTGATGCAGGCCGGGTGGCCGAAACATGATCATGTCGAGTCATTGAGTTACTTTGGATTTATGAGTTATTTTGGATGAATAAAGACATTTGGATTTATCAGATGAGTTGAAAGACACTTATTTGTGCACCATTCTGATTGGACATTTCCACTTTGCTCTTGCCAGCCTTTATACAACACCACATGAGCAAGCAGCCTTGCAGGAACAGAAAATGCAACTCTAAGAAACTCTGTTTCTAAGCTGTGTTAAGCAGCTAATGAGGGGTTTTCAGTAGTTGACAGTATTGTAGGTCTGAGCTACTGTCTAGTGCACTAAAAATGGAGCCCATGTGTTAAAAGAAAGTCCTTTGATAGCTGCCTAATACTAGGGTTACCAGATTTTACTTTAGTAAAATCTGGACCCCCTAGGCACGCCCAGTTCCATCCATCCCTGCCCCGTTCCGCCCCCCAGTTCTGCCCCCAAACCAAACCTAGCACCCTCCCCTCCCCCCCCCCCCCCCCCCGCTGGCTCTTGTTGGGGCAGGAGGACAACTGTGCATGAGTGGATGCGATGCAGTGATGTCATGCGCACATCATGCGGCATCTGCGTATGTGCGGATACCCTCCTCCCCGATGCAATTTTGAGGAAGCTTCTCAAAATCCAGACAAGTGCCGCAACTTGAAAGGCCATCCAGACATGTCCAGGGAGATCCGGACTCCTGGTAACCCTACCTAATACAAGAGTGGGTAGGATCTGGACATGACCTGGGCCAGCAGAGGTACGACTGGCTGTGACCGCTGGCCTGCGGCTTGGCACCACGCATGAGGCATCACAACTGCCGACAGGGCAGCTGAACGTATTGCCAACTCAAGGGAGACAGCAAAGGCAGATGTGCTACTGGTAGTCCAGTGATGCAATGCATTGTCAATGTAGAGGCAGCAACGCTCGCTCCCCCCCCCCCTTCCACTTTCCTCCACCTATTCCTCCCCCAAGGTTACACTCCCACATCTCCTGACAGCCATCCAATCCCAACCCCGCATCCTCGACACATCTCCGTAAAGCCCTCCTCACCTCCAACGCAATTCAGTGATAACCTTGTCAACATTCCCTCTAAGCCAGTGGTCTCAAACTCAAACCCTTTGCAGGGCCACATTTTGGATTTGTAGGTACCTGGAGGTCCTCAGAAAAAAAATAGTTAATGTTTTATTAAAGAAATGACAATTTTGCATGAGGTAAAACTCTTTGTAGTTTATAAATCTTTCCTTTTGGCTAAGTTTTAATAATAACGTCATTGATAGCTAAAGAGACATATCATCAAGAAACTGTTTTTATTTTACTTTTGTGATTATGATAAACATACCGAGGGCTTCAAAATAGTACCTGGCAGGCCGCATGTGGCCCCCGGGGCACGGGTTTGAGACCACTGCTCTAAGCTGTACATAAGTCCTCTACCTATTGTAAATTCCTGCCAGTGGTAGTGTTTTTTCAGCATAGCATTTTCAATATCAAGAGATAGGCAAGTTCTGCTGGACTCCATTGGACCTGACTCGTAGTTGAAGCCAGCAACGTGCTCAACTTCAAGAAACGATGGGATAAACATGTGGGTTCACTTTTGGGAATTGCGTAGGGGAAGTGTTCTTTTAAGGGGAGGGTTCTTTTGAGTGGGCAGACATGTTGGGCTGACGGCCCTTTTCTGCCATCATACTCTATGTTTCTATGTTTCTCTATGACTCTCGCTAGCGACTGAAACACATCGTTGAAGCACCACCCTCCACTGGCAGCAATGCAGCTGGAGAACTCCCACACAACTTAGAGGGAACATCATTAGTGAAGCGAGGATAAGAGGTGCCCGGGATGGTGGGGCGTCTCCCCAGCCCTCTTCTCCGCTCCCCCTTCCCTTCCGCATGCGCCTTCCTCGCCCCCCTCCTGCCTTGCACCAACGCCACTTCCCTTCCCCTGTACCTCTGTAACATTCCTTCATGAGCAGCAACCTCCACTGGCTAAGGGAAAATTAACAAGAGGCTTGGAACACTTGAGTTGACATCATTTGCTCCCAGCTCACTCTTGAGCTTACCTACATTGCCTTCCCGGGCCCTGCTAGGGATTCTCCTCCTCTTGTGTGGCTTCTCTGGCTGGAGCGGGCCTCCGGGGAACTTTTTGGAGCTTCATGGTTTTTCTATAATTAAGTCAGACGTTTGACCCACAGCGCATGCACGGAGGGAGTCTGGGAAGTGGAGTCGCACGCCGGGCCAGGAGTTAATGTGGGTTCGGAAATTTTGTTCTTTTCCGCTGTGGGCCGGGGCTTCCAGGATCGGCAGCGGAGGCCTGCTGTGTTCCCATCCCCGGTTTGACATCATCCTGCAGTCCTTCTTTTCCCCTGCACCGCATTATGGGTCGTATGCATGCTCCAGGAAAGGGCCTATCCCAGTCGGCTTTGCCTTATAGATGTAGTGTGTGGGGCCAGGATGGTCGAGGACAGTCGGCCAGGCATGAGAGAGCTGGAAGAGGGGTGGCGAGAGTCAGACGTCAAGATTGGGAACAAGGGTGGTGGTGGTGGGGGAAACAGTCAATTTTCTGCTGGTGTTTGCAAACATCCTTTAACCCCGTTGTCAGCATGAGTGACAGGAATTAAACATTTACACTTGGGCCCTCCTGTTGCCATGGTGTTGCAGTACATGCTGGAGATTTTGAGCCACTTCCGTGGGATCAGTAAAAACCGTTTGTTCCCGGTGCACAGACTGGCCTTGGACTCCTTTGACAAGACAGTCAGCGTGTTTGTGCTTGATAAGAACCGGCTGGTAAAGGAAAATGCCACTGTCTGTGGAAAGTACTTTGTCATGGGCAGTGTGGATGCCTTCTGAATGTTAACAGCTGTGGTGAACTTATTTCCAGAATTTCTGAGAATTTCACTGTACATAAACTCATGGCATGGGACGTTGTTTGATTCAATGTGAATGGAAACAGGAATGTGTGGGTAATGGATGAATGATTTGTTTTCTTCTGTCCAAGCTCAAAAATTTATACTGACAGATATAAGTTGATCTATGAATTTAAATATATGATTGCATGGATCTGTCAATATATTTGATTTATACTGAGGTTAACCATAATCGAAGCAGAATATTTATTGCTATACTAAAAGTATGGTTGGTAAATAAGTTAATAAGTTTCTGGGTTTAGTGGATTGATCTGTATGCAAGTTAAATGAATTAAAGGGGCAAAATGATAATATGTTAATATCAAGACAGGAAATTGTTTCATGAATTAATTATTTATTTTATTACTAAAGGGGTTATAGATTTGTATAGTAAATTGTTCATAATTAGGGGGATTCCGTTTGGGGAATTATAGAGCCTCTGGGGGAGGAGGGTAGTCGCTAGCCCTCATGAGCGCACCCAAGTTTAAGAGATACTTTATGGCAGGGGGAAGGGGTGGGAGGTGGAAGGGGAAGGGGTTTACATGGAGACCCTAGCAGGGCAGGATTAATTCATTGAGGGCCCCTAGGCATACAAGTACACTGGGCCCCCATCCCACCCTACCATGCGCCCAGGCGGAAACAGGAAGCTGCATCAGAGGGAAGCTTTGGGCAAGCAGCACTGCTTGCATAATTATGGTTCTTGTTGCCTTTCTTACCCACATTGCTTGCTTGACTTACTTTCCATCGATGGGGGGCCACGTTGCCGATTGGGGTGGGGCCCACATTGCCGATCAGGGGGGCCCACGTTGCCAATCGATGCTGGAGGGGCCCATTGCTGTTTGGATAAAACAATGTTGATGCCCTCCTTCATCAGATCCCCCTGACCATTTTGGGCCCTAGGCACTTGGCCTATTGGTTAATCCTGCCCTGGACTCTGGATGTGGGGAAAACTTTACCTTATTATATGTGTATAGGGAAATTATTTAGGAGCATGGTATAATCATTTACAATGGCTTTAAAAATATTTTCTTTAAATGTCAATGGACTCAACTATCCTATTAAAAGGGGAAAAAAACTCTTAACTTTTTAAAACAGCAGGAAGCGGACCATTAATTTATTCAGGATATGCATTTATCTGCTAGTGAATCGACCAAGTTGGAAGGTGGGTGGGTCAAGCATAGTTTTTTCACTCCTGCAGTGGGAAAGAAGGCTGGGGTGGCTATCCTAGTATATAGAAAATGCTCAGCTACATTTAGAGTAATATCAGCAGATCCCATGGGAATCTGGATTCAGGTGCACATGAGCTCAGGAAAAGATATTCTAACGCTTTTTAATATTTACGCCTCTAATTCAAATCAGGCTGAATTTTTCAAAACTCTTCAACAGTTGATTCTACCACTGGCTTCTTCTAACTTAATAGTAGCTGGGGACTTTAATGATGTTATGGACCCATTGTTGGACAAACAACCCAGTAAGCTGATAAAATCAGTGGGCTTAGATAATTTAGTACAGTCCTGTGGCATGAAAGATATATGGCGGATCCTTTATTTTAATGCTCAGGAATTTTCTTTCTGCTCCCATGTACATAAATCATTTTCAAGAATAGATTACATTTTTGTTTCAAATCAATTAACACAACAGGTTACAAAAGCCAGCATAGACCCAATCATTTTATCAGATCATGCTCGAGTTTGGATTGAATTTCAACTTGCTGAACAAGATGGTAGTAGACCTGTTTGGAGATTCAATAATACATTGCTTGCATATTCAAACTTTCTTGAGGAATTTCAATTAAAAATGAATGAATATTTTCAACTAAATGTCTCAGACGAAATCTCTTTAGAAACATTATGGGATGCTTTCAAAGCTACAATGAGCGGGCAAATCATTTCATATTCGGCACACATTAGGAAACAACTTAAAATGGAATTTTCTACTTTAGAACAAAATATTAAAGATTTGGGGTCACAATTGGCCTTGAAATGGGAACAAATTACTTTACAGGCACTCCTGAAAACTAAATATAAATACGAGATTTCCTCACAACTGGCTAAAAAAGATTTGTTTTTTCAACAGGCTCTGTATTATGGAAACTCGAATAAAGCGGGAAGATTATTGGCTAATTATCTCAAAGCAAAAAAAAGTAAAGTAAAGATTGTGGCGATTAAAGATGAGAAGGATGAAACTCATTCTCAAATTGGAAATATTTTTAAACAATTTTTAAACTATTACAAAGCTTTATATTCTTCTGAGCTTTATTCAAATAAGGAAATTGAGGGTTTAGAATTTTTAAAGTTAATTAAAGGGCCAAAAATTCCAGAACATATAAGGGGAGACCTTGAGGCACCTATATCACTGACAAAACTTCAGACAGCATTGAAGTCCCTTAGAGTTGGATCCGCTCCAGGTGGTGATGGATTTAATGTGGAGTTTTACAAATCATTCCAAATTACATTATTACCTCATCTTTTAAATTGTATCAGGCACAACTAACTAAAGGTTGCATGTCAGGTACTATGACAGAATCTTTAACTATTGTCTTGCCAAAGCCAAATAAAGATCCCATGTTGGTTTCAAATTATAGGCCTATTTATTTGATTAATGTAGATGGAAAACTTCTGGCTAAGTTATTGGCTTTACGCTTGGCCAAGGCTCTCCCTTATATTATTGGTATGCACCAAACGGGTTTCGTTGCTCAAAGACATTTGTCAAATAACACCAGACTGGCTTTTCATATGTTAAATTTAATGAAAGCCATGTAAGATCCAGCCTTCTCTGTTTCTGCAGAGAAGTCCTTTGATCGTGTAGAATGGACCTTCATGTATCAAGCAATGAATTGGTTTGGTATAGGATCTGGATTTATTCAAATGATTCAAACCTTGTATAATTCCCCTTCTGCCAGATTATATATTAATAATACTTTTTCAGAGCGTTTTCATCTGGAGAGGGGAGTTAGACAAGGGTGTCCACTATCCCCTTTGCTTTTTTATATTGTTCTGGAACCCTTGTTATTGGCTATTCAATAGACAAAGGAGATATAAGGTAATAATAATAATAATAATTGTATTCTTATATACCACCATACCGAAAATGTTCTAGGCGGTTCACCTCAAGGTGAGCTAATACATGGGATACAGATAAAATACTAATTAGAATAATGGACTTAAAAACAGATAAAGACAGAAAGCATTTACAATATAATGCTGAAAATTCCTTATGCAGGTCGGGAATATGAGGCCTCTGCTTATGCAGATGATATTTTGCTTCATTTGAAGAATCCTGAATCTACCATTCTGCATTTATTAGATTTGATTGACCGATTTGGAAAATTTTCTGGATATAAAATAAATTGGAGTAAATCGGAGGTTCTTCCGCTAAACATACAGAGGGGCATAATCAAAAAAACTGTCTAAGTCACTTTTTGGCCTAAGGCCTTAAGCGTTGAAAGTAGAAACAGGGAAAATGTCCATAATAAAAAAAAACGTCCTTTTTTTGATAATGGCCTGCCTCTACATTCAGCTGTTTAAACGCCCAGACCACCACTACGTCTACACTTATCCCCCCACGACGTCTACACTTATACCCCATAATGAACCAAAAAACCGCCTAAGCCCCAAACTTCCAACACAAGGGCTTTTAGGCGAAGGAGGAGCCAGTCCTTTGCCTAAAAGCTGGATTCTGTAACTGGTGTCTGTCAAAAACAACACCGATTACAGAATCCCCCCGCCTTAAAATGATCCGGGCAGGAGGGAGCCCAAGCTCTCCTGGCCCGCGGCATCCCAAACCCCCGACTATGTTCAGGGCAAGAGGGAGCCCAAGTCCTCTTGCCCTGCCGACTCCCCGACAGCATCGTGGCAAGAGGGAGCCCTAGCCCTCTTGCCCCGCGGCACCCCGACTGCCTGACTACATTCGGGGCAAGAGGGAGCCTAAACCCTCTTGCCCCGGCGATCATCAGCACCCCCCCAGTATGTTTGGGCCAGGAGAAAGCCCAAGCCCTCCTGGCCTCTCGCTCCCCACCCCCTATAATATCGGGCAGGAGGGAGCCCAACCCCTCCTGCCCAGGCAGACTCCCTACCCCCAACCCCCTACTACAATACGGGCAGGAGGGATCCCAGGCCCTCCTGCCCTCGACACAAGCCCCCCAACAACCGCCTCCCCCGAACCCCCGATTGCCCCCCCCGCCAACCCGTGACCCCATGACCCCCCACCCCCAATCCCACCCCCCATACCTGGTAAATGTTGGCTGGACGGACGGGTGCCAAGCCTGCCCGTCCGGCAGGCCAGATGGCTGCAGAATGGGGCGGGGCCATAGGCACATGGGCCCAACCTCAGGGTGGTGAGGCTGTAGCTCTGACCACTGTGCCACACACTCCTCTTATTTTTCAGTATGGGGGGGCAAGTTTAGTGTTATAAAGTAGGTGTGCCCTGTGCTACTTGGTTAGTACGGTACATGGACATTGGTTCACGCTGACCAATTAGCGCTGAATTAGCATGGGAGCCCCTATCACCTACAAAATAGGTGACAATAATAGGCTCATGCTAATGGCACCCCACTAATTTCAAAATTTCAAAATACTAGGAGTGACATTTGAGTTATATTAGGAGTGGCCATTATGTTAGGCATCTTATTTGAGTTATACTAGGAAAGGTATTTGAGTTACAGTGGGAAGCACTATAAGTTATACTACGAGTGGCATTTGAGTTATATTAGGAGTGGCCATTATGTTAGGTATCTTATTTGAGTTATACTAGGAGTGGCATTTGAGTTCCATCAGTCAGGTAGTGGAGGTACTGAGCCATTGAGACGCTGGGTTAGGAAAGAGGAAGGTTTTCACTGATAGATGTCATCTTCTTTTTCTTTTTTTTTTTATTCCAGCTACGAGGGAGTCAGCATTTGTTCATGCCATTGCATCAGCGGGAGTAGCTTTTGCTGTGACCAGGTCCTGCGCTGAAGGGTCTGCCACCCTCTGCAGTTGTGACACTCGACACAAAGGCCCACCCGGAGAAGGATGGAAGTGGGGAGGATGCAGTGAGGATGTGGAGTTCGGAAGTATGGTGTCTCGGGAGTTTGCGGATGCCCGGGAGAACCGACCGGATGCGAGGTCGGCCATGAACAGGCACAATAATGAAGCTGGGAGGACTGTAAGATGATCTTGGTCTTATTTTGTCGAAATGGTTCGTCTTTATAACAGCCTGCGGGGGCCAATGCAGAAAGCCACGGAGAGACCATGAGAAGATGCCAGCTTCTACTATGAGTGTAAATACTGTGGCACGCAGAAAGCTAGGCCTATGCAAATTGTACGCATACAGAACTCACATGCAAATTAGGGGGGGGGGGCAGCCTGCCAGATGCATGCACCCAAACGTTTCACAGTTTCTTGTGCATATGGAACAAAAAACATAAGTGCACTTATTGGTGTCTGTTTTTCGGCATATGAATATCAGCCTTGCAAGAATTATTTTATGTCATCAATTTTTATATCATTCATACAAAAGGCTATTCGTTGACTGGACTCCGATAATAGCTTCAATACTCTAGACATGATACTCTATGGAGAGGAGCGGTTTCTTAGAAGCACGGTAATTAACCACGGGAGCCTCAGCCCTGATGAAAAGTTATCTTGAAACATGTGCATGTTGGTAGAGGCACTCCCTAAATACTGGCTCCTAATATTAAGCTAAGTATATTGATAGGAAAAAGTTGCTTAACTAAAAAACAGTTAAAAAAAGCTAAAAAGAAAAAACGTATAAAACTTATTAAAATAAACAAATTGTTGATCCTATGACGATCGGGTTCTGTGATCTGATTCACATGAACCAATGGGGATCTTTAGCCCTCTGAGGATCATGAAAAGTTGAAAATAATAATTTGGTCTTTTTAGACTATTATTGATTATAATGACTGGGTGTTGTGTATATTGAATCAATTTTTATATGGCACAATTCCCGAATTTGTTAAGAGTATGATGTCTGGTTACCAACCATCAAGATCATTGCGTTCTGAAACTTCATCGCTGTTGAAAACAGAGGCCAATCCCAAGTATGTGGAAACGAATGCCATGACCTTTTCATGTGCAGGAGTAAAACTGCAGAATGGTCTTGTTGGTCAAATTCGGATAGGAGTTCATTCAGGAAATTGCCGAAAATGCAATTATTTATTGATGCATTTCTTTGAGCCTTTGACCTATTGAATCTTTCTGCTTTTGCTTTTATCTGTTCTGACCTGTTTCAATATTTTATGTATGTAACTTTATTTTAAACCGTTTTGGAATAAAACGGTATAGAAATTTAAAAAGTAAATAATAAATACATTTCTAGCAGAAAAAAATTTGGCAAGGCTGATATTTAAGTGCAGAAGGATAGGTGCTGATGTGTGTTGATACTCTCATAGAAACATGAAGGCAGATAAAGGCCAAATGGCCCATCTGCAGTAACCATTATCTCTTCCTCTTTCTAAGAGATCCCACGTGCCTATCCCAGGCTTATCTATCAACATGCGCAATACTGTCTTACCTCCCATCAGTTTTTTAAAAGTTCCAGGCACTTCTTCTAGCTGCAGAAGATAAAATTGGCAGTTAAATCTTAAAACCTGGCACTGAATCCTCTCCGTTTACCCTTCTACACTTCCCCGAACCTGGCAAAATTGTTCTCATGTCGTCGTCCCTGTGTCAAAAGCCACTGCTCCCTTCTCTGCCTGCTGCAGAATACTTAGGCCCTCTTTTACTAAGGTGCGCTAACCGATTATCGCGCGCTCATTAATGTAGCGTGCGCTAAACGCTAACGCGTGCATATTAGTCTATGGACGCGGTTGCATTTAGCATGCGCTAATCGGTTAGTGCACCTTAGTAAAAGAGGGGGGTTAATGGCCTCTTTACCATACAGTGTGATACAATCTGCGGGCCATGTCTTCTGCCCAAGTTAACACCCATGCTTAAGCCCTCTGGTTATTGTTCGGTCACTAATGCACATGACATCCCTGTCACAGCTTTCTGCATCGGACCCTCTGGTTTTAGTCAGAATGAGAAAAACCACAGTCTACCAGAGCAAATTCTATTTATAACAAAAAATATCTAGAGCTTTCCTTCCTAATACAATGGATCTTCACACTTCAGATCCGTGGTGTAGCAAGGATAGGAGGCGCCCGGAGCAGTGGCGCCAACCTCCCCTCCCCCCTCCCCCCGCCCTCCTATCTGTACCCTGCACCACCTCCGCTCTTTCCATGCCCCCAATACCACACTTGCGCCCTCCCTTCCCGCCCCTGTACCTATTTAAATCTTTGCAAGCGCAATCAGCTTCTCTGGCCTGCTGCTCGCTCCAGCATTGGCTTTCCCTCTGATGTCACTTCCTGGCCCCACAACCCAGAAGTGTTTTCAGAGGAAGCCAGGCTGGCATGAACAGCAGGCCAGAGTAGTTGCTCACATTGCAAAAGATTTAGAGGTACAGGGATGGGTGGGGAGGCAGGGCGCCCCACCAAGATGGTGCACGGGGTGATTAGCCCCACCCCCCTTGCTCCTCCCTTACTATGCCACTGCTTCATGTGCATTACATTCTATATTTATTGTTTGTTTTTGAGCAAGATATATTTTATGATATGATTTTGCACTTTTTTTGGGGGGGGGGAGGAGAGATGAGCCCAGCAGTTTTATATTTCAGCTCCATAAAACCAAAGAAGGAATCTAACACAATCAGCCTTCATTTTCAACTACTCAGGGATATTTTCCCTTTTTTATATATAACCTTCATCCCTTCATGCATCTAGAGCAGGGGTGTCAAAGTCCCTCCTCGTGGGCCGCAATCCGGTTGGGTTTTCAGGATTTCCCCAATGAATATGCATGAGATAATAGTAATAATAATAATAATAACAGTTTTATATACCGCAGTACCGTTAAGTTCTATGCGTTTTACAAAAGATTAATGAAGTACAAGTTGAGAGAACTTAGGGGGTGGGAAAACAAGAGGAGGGATAGTGTAATAGAACCGTTATAGAGGGGAAAGAGAGGAACGGGTCAGCTGTCTAGAAACTTCAGAAACAGGTGAGTTTTGAGGCGTTTCCTGAATACCTCATAAGTGATGGGCGAGAGCAGTTGTTCTAGATCTGTACCTCATAAAGCATACAATGAAAGCAGCACATGCAAATAGATCTCGTGCATATTCATTGGCCCTCACGGCGGGACTTTGACACCCCTGGTCTAGTGCCTCATGCACTGGCCTGTGAAATTGTTTTCTGGGTTAGTATCCATTTTAGCTAAAGGATGAAAATGAATTCATTGCTCATTTGTAACCTATAATTACTTTGTGCAAGACATTTGTCAGATATTGCCACAGCCAGAAAATTGGCAACATCTGACAACATCTGAAAATTACAAAAGATGTACTCTACCTGCCATCAGCTGCAAGTTAAAGGACCCTTTTGATCCACAAGGACTCCTTTTTAGCGATTGTCACATTTGCCTTACGGGAATTGTTTGTGCAGCTTTGTAAAAGAGCCCCAAGTATGTCTTTTTTTCCCCCCAGTACATCTGTTAAAATATCTATAATTCCAAAGGATAACTATCCTCCCTTTTACGAAACGGCAATAATAGTTATTAGCGCAGGGAGCCGTGCTGAATGCTCCGCGCTGCTCCTGACGCTCATAGGAACTCTATGAGTGTCAGGAGCAGTGCGGCTCCCTGTGCTAATAACCTTTATTGTGAAAACAGGTCAATAAAGGGTTTGCTTGTTTTTTGTTTGGTTATTTTTTTTTTTTGGGGGGGGGGGTTTTGCACATTCATGATTGTCATTTTTGACATTAATGAACTGCATTGCAGCAGCCCATTAATGCCAAACTTAAAAAAAAAAAAAATGTTCAAATAATGCAGACCTCACACAAAAGTATAAACTTCACATGAAAATAATGCTATTTTTCACATAATGTGAATTTTTACAAAGTCACTTCCTACTTTAAGAGATAAGACCCCCCTACTTTGGTCAATACAGTGATGGTACTGGGTCACGGCCCAAGCTCCTGGGCTCATTCCATAACCCTGCAGTCAAGGATCCTAAATCCAAGTATCTTTAAGTAAAAACTCTTTCCTGGAGACTGTGAAGGTTGCCTCTTCAGCTGCAATAAAATCCTCTTCTTCCAAGAGTCCCATTTGGTTTGAAGACTTACAGTTAGACTTTCCTTCTTTTGCCATAAGAGTTCCCTTTTAGGCACAATACATGTCATTTACTCTTTAGAAATAACTAGGACCTAGGAGCTAAATAAGTGGATCTTTTAAAAAGGCGCATTAGCCAAATTAGCGTGTGCTAAATGATAACACGTCCATAGAATATAATGGGCGTTAGCATTTAGCGTGCGTCAAATTGACTAGCGTGCCTTAGTAAAACACCCCCAGTATTTGTTATAAAGAAGATGTATAATAAAGATGGAGCACTGAATGTAAACAGATTGATGGATGGATAGCTAGAAAAAGATATATGAATATTATTACCACTACTTGAAAGGTTTTATTCCTATTTATATATATATATATTTTATAATACAAATATTTTAGATATATATATATACTGTATATTAGATGTATTTTTCTCAATTACCTCAGGAACAACATGCATTTGCACTTAAATCTGCTGTTTATGGTGCATGAGTTTTGTGGATCAATGCATAATTGCTTATTGGTATTAATATTAGTTTCTGTAGCCGAATAAATAGCTTTATATTGATAATAGCGTGCTTTGGGAGTATTCTATCAAAACCAAAGTTTCAAGACTAATTAATGTCATTGTTGTTTTTTCTTTCATTTAGTCTATCATAGATCACATGCATCTGAAGTGCAAATGCCATGGGTTATCTGGAAGCTGTGAAGTGAAGACATGTTGGTGGTCCCAACCAGATTTTAGGGTCATCGGTGACTACCTCAAGGATAAATACGACAGTGCTTCTGAGATGGTGGTAGAAAAGCACCGAGAATCTCGTGGCTGGGTTGAGACCCTCAGGCCCAAATACACCTTCTTCAAGCCTCCAACTGAGAGGGATCTGGTTTACTATGAGAGTTCGCCTAACTTTTGTGAGCCTAATCCAGAGACGGGGTCCTTTGGCACCCGTGACAGGATATGTAATGTGTCCTCTCACGGAATAGATGGATGTGACCTTTTATGCTGTGGCCGTGGACACAACACAAGGACTGAAAAAAGGAAAGAAAAATGTCATTGTATATTTCACTGGTGCTGTTACGTGAGTTGCCAGGAATGTGTACGAGTATACGATGTTCATACGTGCAAATAAGCAAGCTTTGATGTAGGCTTGATTCAAAAAGAATGGGTTATAGCCTACTTCTTCTGTGATGCTTATACGTCAACAGACTTTCTGGTGTGTTACAAAGAGGCTAAAAAAAACTGTTTGAAGAGTGTAGATTAACGACTTCTTAAATGTCAAAGGACGCATTTGAAGGCTAACCCTACAAAAAGTGTACTTTCTGTAAAAGAGGAACCCCCTCATGCAACATTCTGTAGGACACTGGCTTCTGACTAAAGATGATCGCCAAGGATCAGTATGTGAGGGGTCTGCACTCCTCTCCTTACTTGTCTGGAGAGATATATCATGAAATGACTTCTAAAGATGTGTCACAGACCAAAATCGATCCTGACTACATTCCAGAAATAAAGAGGGAGCAAAAGGGCGACACAGCGTTAATAAGAGACAACACCGGCTGCAATGAGTGAAGTCAATGTTCTCAAAACTTTGAACAGCAGACCACGGTAATAACAGGAAGAAAAAATATCATAAATCCTCTTTCTAGGTCTTCCGGGAAAGCAACTTCTGTAAACATATCTTATTGTAGTGCTGTAGAATGCACAAGCTCTTAAACATAAATCTTCAGGTAGCAGCTTTCAGACTTGACATCGAGGATGGCTTCAGTGAACATATCAACAGAGGAAGAAAACTGATGGGTTTTGACAGATGGTCTATTTTTACCAGGTTGTTGTTTTTTTTCTTTTGTAATCTTTGAAATTTCAGTGCGTGCTAATAAACTGGCTAAAATATGAAAGTGCATTTATATCAATTTACATTTACTGTGGCCATCACCATTGGAGACATTTCACCAGCTGCCTTTTAGATAGGACAGAGACTCAGCAGATCAAATCGGAGATGGATGAAAGCAGGGTGCAGTCGAACACTGAGAATTCCAGGCAAGATGCGTCATGTTCCAGGACTCCCCTTGTCCATAATCTTCAGAGCAACTAATTTTGTCTAGTCTGCCTTGTCTAATATTGAGAACTGCACTTACTAAATCCAACCCGTTTTTCAGAAGTTCTGACATTGCCAAAAGAAAGGTCTAATATACTCTTTGGAAAACTGTCTGTGAACACCATTCCTTTGGACTGCATTATCTGTTTACCTGGCATGGTACTTCACCTTCCTCCCTTCACATTTGGTTTTGGACTGCTTAGATCAGCCTCAACAGTTTATACTAACAAGGAAAATTGCTGCATCTGTAACAAATGCATTTATTTCACAGCTTGCAAAATGTTGGTTAACCAGAAAAAGGAAAAAAAAGAGAAAGAGGCAAGGTTTTTCTGAGACTAAGAATGTTTGCCCTATCTTCTCTCATATTTTCTCTGCCATCTATCTACGAATTGGTACCTTTCCCTACACATACAGTACAAGCACACTGCCATTCTCTCTGCCTAACTGCCATCATTAGAAGACATCAAGTATATCTATTTAACTTACATCTGAGCAACTTATAAGGAAAAGGAACAGGATTAATAAATACACTTCTCTCTCCGTATTCGCCGTGATAGGGGATTAACAGAACCGCAAATACAGAAAAACCGCAAATAACTTTTTTATATGTTATTTGCTGTTTTCTATTAAAAACCATCATGAATATGGTGAAACCGCGAATAACATGGTGGGAGACCTGGCCTGTTCCTGAAGGAGAGGCAAAACATGATGAAGAAAGTGCTGGGAATTAGCGATTTCTCTATGCAAGCTGATGTCATTTAGGGGGAGGAGCCAGCAAGCTAAAAACCGTGAATAATCGAAACCGCAAATGCGGAGGGAAAAGTGTAGTCTGATGATCACATGACTGTGTGATAAAATTCCACTACTAACAGATTAATCATCTGGGATATTTGTAGCTAGTCATACATTTAATGGATAGTTACATGGGCTCACCCCGTCCCCAACTCTCCACATACACACACACACAACAGCAACAACCTTGACTGGTTGATATTCAGTGGAAAATGTCTGTTTACAGTTCCAGATAAGTCACATGGATAATCTTTAACCAAACTGAGTGGACTTACATAGTGTAATTTTAAGCACCTGGTTTACATAAGTGCCTATTTAGGCATTGTTTTATAAGGACACATGAGCGCTTGATTGTCTTTATAAATTGCTAGCATAAGCAGCAGAAATTGAACCTAACTTGAAGGCACAGACACTTGCACCTGCACTCGAGCAGGTGAAAATATCTGATTTCTAGATTATTCAGGTATGGTATAAATTATGTTTAATCTATGTGCGCATTTGTGGACTCCTCCCCTATATATACCTACCAGCAAAGTATGCACCATCATGGATACATAGACATGAAAACAACTTTATAAAATTATCACCAAAATGGGTAGATCCTACCCCTGAATATAACTGGTTAGTTACTTGGTTAAACTTATGTGGATAAGTTTGGGACAGCTATTTCAGCAGCCTGGCTTAGCTGGTTATGTTTAACTAGATAGGAATGATAAGCAGCTCTATCAAGCTAACTCTGACCCTAACCCTACTGCACCTTTAATTCCATTTCAACAATACTGGATACAAGTTTGTTCAGTCAAAGAGTTGTGATTTGGGGGGGAGGGATTTTAATAAGCCAAGACCTGTCCAGATAACCCTCAAAGCCATTCCTGGGTGTACGGAAAAGAAGGCGAAAGGTTCAGTTCTCATATCCATTCTGATGTGCCTTATTGATCATCTTCTGGGGAGAAAAGATTTTAGAAGAAAGTCCTGGTTCCAAAGGACCATCAACGCACACTTTACTTGCAGGAAGAGTGGGCAATTTTCAAATAGTCCATTTAACTATATCAAGGACTTTTGAAAATTGCCCTCAATGTGAATGATGTGCTCCCTTCCTCACTCCCTTTCCCCAAGGTATTCTCCATACACTCTTCCTCTCTCCTGAGGATGTTCTCCTTTTCTCACTGCCTCTGTCCCTCCTGAGGATATTCTCACGTCCTCCCTCACTCCAAAAGTTGGTCTCCTTTCCTCTCGTCCTCAATTCTGTTAGATGTTCTCCCTCCTTCCCTTTTTCTCTCCTCCCTCCTCCCTTCTAAGGATATTCTCCTCCCTTCTGAGGATGTTTTCCTTTTCTGTCTTCCTTCATCCCATTTCTCTCTTCTCCCTCTTCTAAGGATGTCCTCCCCCTCTCCTTCCTGAGGATGTTCTCCTTTTCTTTCTGTCTCCTTCCTGAAGATGTTTTCCTTCCTCCTTTTCTCCCTCCTCCCTTCCCACTCCTGAGAATGTTCTCCATCCTTTTCTCCTTTCCCTTTCTATATCTTTGCAGGTTAAGTCCTGAAGGTTAATTAAAGGGTGGGGGGGGGGTAAAGCTGGGAGTTTGCCTAGAGTGCCCAAAACTCTTGTATTAGCCCTAGATTGGGGTAAATAAATCATTAAACAAATGTTGTTAGGGTGATTATGGTACAATGACAAACTTTAACCAAACATGGTTGTAGTGAAGCTATAAAAACATAATGAAGGTGGATTAATATGAGTTTCCACTTGTGTAGCAATATTACAAAACTGAATTTTTATTTTAAAATACCCATTCGTAACCCTTCCCCTTTTACAAAAACGAGCTAGCAGCTATCACTGTGGTAACTTCCCTAAAGCCCATAGGGATTTAAAGGGCTTCAGGGCTTTGGCCGTACGGCAGCCACTAGTGTGACTTTGTAAAAGGGGGGAGGGGAGTATATTTTGTATGACTACATAGGGTACAAATTATATTTACCATCTGGATCTATACAATGTAATGGAGGGGGAAAGCAAAACACAGAAGCAATGCTTGTCAATAAGTGGATTCTTTTTTTTGAATGCTGCTATCTGACTTATAGCTGTAAAGACATATTCATTTTCTTTCTATGAAAGAAATGGTTTAGACATTAGTTGTTATGTTAAAGATATGAAGTTTTGTACTAATTCATCTTCTAAAATACATGTTCACAATATAGACTGGTCTTAAAGGTGTTGGTACATAGGGACACTGCTTTGAGTGACAACATTTTATGATCTATGGTAGGTTTATCTCGAATGACAAAATTGGAAATCAAATCTTTGCACACAAATCTACATAGTCTTACTAAAACGTGCCTGGATCAGGAAGCAGACATCATAAGGATTCTTTGCTGGTTAACTTTGTAGTGCTTCAGTTCATTATATGCAAAGTTTTCCTGTCTCTCGACAATATGTATTCTTTCCAACTTCAGAGCTAGCCTCGCTATTAAGCAACATGTTAAAAAAGAAAAGTCTGGCCCTCATGCATTATGGAACATTTTCAAAATAAATATCTGAAGCACATACTCTTGCTCATAATATTACGAATTGTACTCCAAGTTGTCACTTCCCAAATTCTCTAGGCAACTTGTCTAAAATTCTTTGGAGCCCTCCAAAAGACGCCATGTTGTTCATAGCATCAAACCCTATACCATTCATTGGATTTAATTGGTCTGTCATGTCGATGATGTCACAGTCAGCAAGATTCACTGTGTAGGTTCATCACAGCCTAGTGTGCAATGGTCATTTTTTAGACACTAGTCAACATGGTTTCTCTAGTGGGGCTGAAGGTTTAAAAGAGCTCCTTTTACAAAGCTGCGGTAGCGGCTACTGATGCTGCGGTAATCACTTCAACGCCCATAGGGAATTAATGGTTGTCAGAGCATTTGCCACTCGGCAGCCACTACCACAGCTTTGTAAAAGTGGGGGGTGTAAAGATAACTTAAAAATGGAATCTGTATTTCATGATGGGAAGTTAATTCTACTCTTCATTAACTTCTCAAGCAAATTTTTTAAAAAAATTTACAGTGCATTGCTTCCAAATTGTCTACATTTTTCCCCTCAATGTTCCCTGCCCTGTTCCTCCTTACAAAATGCACATATTGTAAAATCTTAAATTCCAAAGCTATGTACAAAGTAGGATTTTTCACCTTTTTTGCATTTCTTAAGTCTGATGATTTTTTTATGACTATTTATTTTATGAATAAATGTATATATTAGTAAGAGTATATATTTGCAGAAATAACTTTGTTGGGACAGTGTTCTTGTTGCTCTGCTGTTGTGCTCGGAGTCTTAGCCTGTTTTCTACTGACAGCACATTTGTAATGTTTAAATGTTTGTAACTGTTTTTTGTTACCACATAAGTTGATAGACGTGTTAACTCTATTATGATAATTAAAATATGCATTAATTTACTCTCTGGTATTGATGACAGTCTGTGTTATTGCTACAAATAGTTGCTCATGGAGCTATGGATGGAATTTTAAGGGCCTGTTTTACAAAGCCGCTGCCACGCGGCAACGGCCCCGAAGCCCTTTAAATCTCTAGGGGCTTCGGGGCCATTACCGCGCTGCAGCCGCTAGCGCGGCTTTGTAAAGCAGGCCCTAAATTCATATAAAACCAGAATTTTCAGGAATAAAACTCAGGCATGACTTGGGTCTGGCCACTCTGACTTTATAAACTTTAGTAGTTGGTGTAGCACTTGGTGGTGGCAGGGGTTCTGATTGCAATAATAGAATTAAGCAGAATATAAGGAGGGCCCATAACCCAGTATGTATGAGACACCCCTTGCCAGGGAAACCTGAAAAGACACCAGATGAAGCTGAAGGATATAGAAATGCATCAGAGTTACAGTAAAAGAATTCCACTTGGTTAGCATTACTGGCAAATGTTAAAGTTTTTAAATAGATATTTGCTCCAAAATAGAGGAAGTATCTATATGAATAAGGTCAGCGTGCCCTAAATGAACATGTGATACAAGATATGCAAACCACCTAGCATGTGATAACTAAGGGCTCCTTTTACAAAGGTGCGCTAGCGTTTTTAGCGCACGCACAAGATTAGCGCGGCTATAGTGCTCGCTAGCTGAAAAATTACCACCTGCTTAAAAGGAGGCGGTAGTGGCTAGCGCGCACGGCATTTTAGCACGTGCTAAGCGCGCGCCAGAACCGCTAGCGCCCCTTTGTAAAAGGAGCCCTAAGTCATTATTGTTGCTAGGGAAAATTACTAATAAAATAGGTTAACAATAAACCGCGTGACTTGAAATCAACCAAAAGAACATTGCTGGAGTATGCAATTCATCATTGGACCCTAATGACACAATTGTAATTTAATTAGAAAATGTACCAACTAGGTATGGTTAATTATTTCTTTAAGTGATATCATAAACCCAATAAAATGGCCAGTCACTTCTAAATTGGAGAGATTCTTGGTTGATACCCTACCAGTTAGTAGGACAACAAGAACTCCCAATGAATGTTTAAACTATAATTTTTATGTCTGAGAATTTTTTCCTTGGACTCCTCCAGAGATGGAAGTAAGGGCTGAGGGGTGTGTTTTAATTGCAATGCAACCTATGATAATACAATAAGCTTGTGTGGCTGTTAGAACATAAGAACATATGAATAGTCTTACTGGGTTAGACTAATGGTCCATCTAGCCCAGTAGCCCATCCTCACGGTGGCCAATCCAGGTCACTAGCACCTGGCAAAACCCCAAAATGTAGCAACATTCCATGCTACCGATCCAGGGCACATCTTATTTCATAGACAAAGAATGTAAGAAATTCCATGGCAAAAATACATTGACTCATTGTTTTATTGGTGCTATAAGAGCCGCAACAAATGCTCTCTATTTTCATTTCACTGAATTTTGTCTTAGTAAATTTTCATGTTCTTTCAAAAACCGAAGAAAGAGATTGTTAAACTTCACGAGCTTACAAAGATTCCTAGTTCAGATATGTTAAGGACTTATGTGGCCTTGGAAAGTCATGACCAACGTCAATTATCATGTTCAAGGATCCTTTAAAGTATCTCAAAATCATCAAACTTAATTTTACACCAGAATCAGTGCAGCTACTAACATTGCACAACTTTTTAACATAAAAAGAAATCATGCTTATTGAAGCTTCCCAAGTTGGCATCACTGTATCCTGAGTCCTTCAAATATCTACAACATGATCAATAATAGAACAAAGTTACTTATACTGTCCTACAGTCATTTCTCATCCTCGTTCTAAAAGGTCATTTAGGATTCAAGAAGAAAGCGGAGTTCCTGTATCCATTAAATCCTAGGTCAATTTGAGAGACTACACATACCCTGGCTTGAGTGAGCTTCATTACTGTCACATTATATACAAAACTAACCCATTTGGAAAAATTGTCCCTGAAGATAACTATTTTGAAAGGTGGGAATTATTTGCTGATTCAAAATTACCAATATATTTATTGTTTATTGGTATTACAATACATGAGCTTCTGTAAAGGTGTTACAATACAGAGTTAGTGTTTTCTGAGATGGTTTTCAGTACAAACATATTTCTACCATAATCAGTCATCCTACATATATGTACACATTTATACCACAGTCAATCATCCTACATTTGTATACATATAACACTAGAATCATGTACTAGAGTAACATAGTAAATGACGGCAGATAAAGGCCCGAGTGGCCCATCCAGTCTGCCCAACCATACATGTTCCATAAATTAATTTAGCTTAAATGGTCCTTTTTCTCAGATATTTCAGGGCCAGAAACCCAGAGCCCTGACCAGTAATGTGCTTAGGTTCCATCTACTGGAGTCTCCATCAAAGCTTACTCCAGCCCTACTTAACCATCCCTGCCATTGAAACTCTCCCCAGCCCATTCTCAACTGAATGTCCATATACAGGACACAGGCCGTGCAAGCCTGACCAGTACTGGCCTTAGTTCCTTCAATGTATACCCATTATTTTCAGATTAGAGATCCTCTGTGTTCATCCCACGCGAAAAGGGCGAACAGAATGCTAGGAATGATTAAGAAGAAGATCACGAACAGTTCAGGAGAAGGTTATCATGCCGCTGTACCAGGCCTTGGTACGCCCTCACCTGGATACTGTGTCCAGCACTGGTCGCCGTACATGAAGAAGTACACAGTACTACTCGAAAGGGTCCAGAGAAGAGTGACTAAAATGGGCTAGAGTGAGAGCTTAGAGAAACTGGGCCTCTTCTTCCTTGAAAAGAGGAGACTGAGAGAGGACATGATCGAAACATTCAAGATAATGAAGGGAATAGACTTAGTAATAAAGACAGGTTGTTCACCCTCTCCAAGGTAGAGAGAACGACAGGGCACTCTCTAAAGTTAAAAGGGGATAGAGTCTGTACAGACATAAGAAGTTCTTCACCCAGAGAGTGGTAGAAAACTGGAACGCTCTTCTGGAGGCTGTTATAGGGGTAAATACTCTCCAGGGATTCAAGACAAAGACAAGTTCCTGCTGAACTAGAACGTACGCAGGTAAGGCTAGTCACAGTTAGGGCACTGGTCTTTGACCTAAGGGCCGCCGCATGAGCGGACTGCTGGGCATGATGGACCACTGGTCTGACCCAGCAGCGACTATTCTTATGTTCTTAAATACTTTTTTTTTATCCTCTGTCTGGACATCCAGGCCATTGGGATGCCCAGACCAAAAGGATATCTGTCTTTATACCACATTTTCGACAAAAAATTTGTCCACGTGACCATCCCAAATGCCCAGAACAAGACCATTTAGATATGGGAGGGGCCAGTCCTGTAATGGACTGGCCACCCAGACATGGCAACAGAGCAGGGCACCTTAGAGGGCAGTGCTGTGAACGTCACATAAAGGGTGCCAGATTAACATCTCACTAGAACTCCTGTATAGGTTATGGTGAGCCCCCCCCCCAAAAAAAACTACTATACCCACCTGTCTACAACCTGAATAGCCCTTATGGTTGCAAGTAGAACCTATATGCCAGTAGAGTAGGATGTGCTTTTTGGGGGGAGGTGGGCTCTAATTTTCCACCATGAATGTAGTGGTTAGAGTGGCTTATGGGTCTGGGTCATCCTCTCTATGGTTCACTAGCCCACCCACTAGGCTACTCAAGACACCTGTGTGCAGCTCTACTAGGCTTTCCTATACCAGGTGCTGATGTTCTGGAGACAGGTATGTATGTGTCAAGTTAGGCTAAAAACTTGCATCGTAAACTTGTACTAAAATTATGTATGTTTAACCTGTAACCCGTTCTGAGTTCTTTGGGGACAATGGGATAGAAAATGAATTAAATAAATAAATAAATATTGTCGTCTCAAAGTTAGTCCTTGGGAAATCAGCTAATACGTCTATTATTAGCAAGCAGTAGTCACAGCAGACCTTTCTACCTAGACCAGGGGTGTCGTATGTCGGTCCACGAGGGCCGCAATCCAGTCGGGTTTTCAGGATTTCCCCCAATGAATATGCATGAGATGTATTAGCATACAATGAAAGCAGTGCATGCAAATAGATCTCATGCAAATTCATTGGGGAAATTCTGAAAACTCGACTGGATTGCGGTCCTCGAGGACCGACATACGACACCCCTGGCCTAGACGGAGACAAGATTTATTGAATGCGGATATGGTTGATCACTTACTGAGCCACTGAAGAATTCACATCCAGGTGAGTGTAATTGACAACCTGATCACAATGGTGAAGTGATCTATGTCAGTGGTTCCCAACCCTGTCCTGGAGGACCACCAGGCCAATCGGGTTTTCAGGCTAGCCCTAATGAATATGCATGGAGCAGATTTGCATGCCTGTCACTTCCATTATATGCAGATCTCTCTCATGCATATTCATTAGGGCTAGCCTGAAAACCCGATTGGCCTGGTGGTCTTCCAGGACAGGGTTGGGAATCACTGATCTATGTAATAATGCAGCTTCTCAGATCGGACCTAGAGTATGCCCAGCCAGCCTGGGTTTTGGATATCCATGGCATGAGATTGATTTGTCTGCAATCGGAGGAAGTATGTGCAAACCTATCTGCTTAAAAAACCAGGAATGGGAGGGGAAAGGGGATCATCCAGGCATTTATATTACAAATATACCCCACATAATTTTTATGATCCTATATATCTCCCCCTCCCCCCCCCCCCCCCAAACACACACACATGCAATAGAATGCATTGCCAGAGGATGTGGTAACAGCGGTTAATGTAGATGGGTTTAGTCCGCTATTGAGTTAGACATGGGGAGAGCCAATGCTTGCTCTGGGCTGGTAGCATAGAATGTTGCTATTATTTGGGTAACCTGGATTGGCCACTGTGGAAACAGGATATTAAGCTAGACCACTAGTCTGACCCAGTATGGCTATTCTTATACAAGGGTATTCATATGTTCTTAAGAGGTAATGCATGAAAACTGATTGAATGCATTTTCATTGTGATGATCCTAAAACCAGATTTACTAGGAAGGTGTGTTATTGAAACCAGGGCCCCTGAGAATGACTCTTTCAAACCACAGGAAAATGGGGAATGGCTGGTCACATAAACAGCTGTTTAATAGAAGCCACAGTATTACCTGGATATTTATACTTTAGATCCAGCCCAGCCCCTATTCAGGGGCAACTTCTGGCAATATAATTGCAAAGAAAGTCTGTTCCAGTGACAATTATATTACCATGACAAGCTTTCCCAGCTGACTAAATGTCTCAGTTTAATCATGGCAAGCATTTATTACCTTGAATCATCCTCTTCATAATACTTTATCAGTTTCCCACCATTTACGTACAAAGCTATAAATTAAAATGAAAAAGCCATATAAGAACATAACAATAGCCTTACAGGGTCAGACCAATGGTCCATCAAGGCCAGTAGCCCGTTCTCACAGTGGCCAATCCAGGTCACTAGTACCTGTCCAAAACCCAAAGAGTAGCAACATTCCGGAACCCCACAGAGTAACAAGATTCCATATAGAATCCCAAGAGTAGCAACATTCCATCCTACCGATCTAGAGTAAGCAGAGGCTTCCCCCATGTCTTAATAACAGGCTATGGACTTTTCCTCCAGGAAATTGTCCAAACCTTTCTTAAAACCAGCTACGCTATCCGCTCTTACCACAACCTGGCAGCACTAAAGAAATGATATGTTGTAGTAGTAGTAGTAGTAGTAGCCCACATCTTAATTAAACAGAATACCCAACCCACATGATTGAATATCCAGCAAACATTTCATCAAACAGAGCATATTCATCTTCTCCCTGCCCCATATCCTAAAACTACACTGTTGGAAGTAACCAGGACTTAACAGTTTTTTTTCTTAAAAAGAAAATCATGTCTTTCTGTATGACTCATAACTGGTAAATTATTCCATGAACTGCAAAAGAAAATGCACTATTGCAAACAAGAATCATTTTCCCTGCTTTAGTAGCTAACACTCGTCAGGAAACTCCCTGAGAAGAACATAGATCTCACCTAGAGAATGACACGGTGACAAAATTCATCACCGTTCCCGTCCCTGCGGATAACCGCAGTAAACCATCTTCATGTCATTCTTTAAGGAGAGAGGGAAGAATCAGAGTATGAATGGCCACAACCACTGACCCGCAAGCTTTGCTTTGAAGAATGCTGGTGTAGAAGGATTGAGATTGAAATAGACACTAGAAAATGACATGGGATTATTTCCCGCGGTTATCCACGGGGACGGGAACGGTGATGAATTTTGTCACCGTGTCATTCTCTCTCACCCTTTTATCCAAGTAAGAACATTTAGATTTATGCAAAACTCTAGGTGGAAGAGGCCATTCTAGAAAGCACCAACATTTAGGCATCAAGAATACATGTATAGAATCAAATATTTATAGAATAATGCCTAACCAATATTCTAGCTATGTGCTATAAAATGGTGTCTAAATGTGATGGTGCATAGTTTGAATGTGTAAGACAAAAGAAACTAACAAAAACTACAGAATAAATGCGGAGCAAAAAACCAAAACAAAACTGCAGTGGAATGTACAAGGTGCAGGAATTTATTCAATAAAAACATGTATAACATACATAAAATAAATATATCCAAAACCTGGTGCCAAAAACTGGCATGATATTAATGTTTGGAAGTATATGAGCCTATGAGGAAGCATCAGCGGCAGATAAACCTATACCTTGTGTATTTGGGGTGCCGCTTCTGACGGCTCAGTAAACACTATTTGAGTTACTGCTGGAAGTCATCGCTGGAACTTGCAACCATTATTGCAAAGTTGTGTGAAGAATGTTGTGAAATAAACAGAATGATTTGCATATCTTAGTGAATGATGACAGTCGTGAATCGTAAAAAAATCTTTTCAGCTGGTTTAAGTGATTGGGCTACATCCATCTTTGGCATTAACTTTTAACATTCAACTTTCTTCCATTTTTCTGCTTTCTTCTCAAAATCTACTTTTCCATGTCTTCCCTTCCCATCTATCCATGTGTTCCATCTTCTCTCTCTTTCTTCACCCATATTCCCATCTATCCATAAAAAGCATTTCTTCTATCACCTTCCCTGCTCTCTCCCCCCATCCCCTCCATCCCTGTGCACCATCCCTTCCATCTCTCATGGTCTGACATCTCTGTCTTCACCCTTCCCCCTCCTAAGGTCTGGCATATCTCTCCTCTCCCATGGTTTGGCATCTCTCTTCTTCCCTCCCTCTTTCCATAGTCTAACATCGCTCTCCTTCTCTTCCCTCCTTCCTGCAGTCTGACATATCTCTCTCCTCTTCCCTTGTTCCTGCAGTCTGGCATTTCTCTCTCCCCTGGTCTGGCATCTCTCTCTCCTTCCCCTTCCATTAGACTGGCAACTTTCTCTCTCCTTCCATCACCCTTCTCCAGAATCCGACATCTCTCCCTTCTTTGATTCATCTCTCCTCCCTCCCAGTGTAACATTTCTCATTCCCACCTCTCCACCACTATCATATCCAACAATTCTCCATCTCTCTTCCTTTCCCCATGTATACCATCTCTCCCTCCCACTCCATGCACCTATGTCCAACAAGTCTCTTTTTCTCTTCCCTCCCCCACTGTCAGCATCTCCCTTTCCATCCCTTCCAATCACACCATTCATGCAGCATCTGTCCTTTCCAACCCCCCAGCCCGTGTAGCATCTGTCCTCCCTGTCTTCTCAACCCCCTACCCCTAACCTGTGGCTTGTAGCTTATGTTCTTCTCCACCCCTCAAGCAGGACCCTGCGTGGTACATCTCTCTTCAGATTCCAACTCCCCCACACCTCTCCCCAGTCCCTGTTATTTTAAATCTTCAGGCAGCCGCAGCGGCAACGAGTTCAGCCTTCTGTCGTCAACCTGTCCCGGAAGTCTTCATTTAGCAGCGACTTCCTGTTCCTGTGGCCAACATCTCTCTTCAGCTCCCAACTCTCCCACACTTCTTCCCCGGTCACTGTTATTTTAAATTTTCGGGCAGCCACAGTGTCAACAAGTTCAGCCTTCTGCCTTCAGCCTGTCCCGAAACCCTTCATTCAGTAGCAGCCCGCCTTGGCGGGAACAGGAAGTCTGAATGAAAACTTCCAGGGCAGGCTGAAGGCAGAAGGCTGAACTCGTTAACACTGTGGCTGACAGAAGATTTAAAATAACAGCGACCTGGGAGGAGGTGTGAGGGAGTCAGGAGGTGAAGAGAGATGTCATGCCGCAGGGTTCTGCTGGGGAGGAAGAAGGAAAGAATAACACGCCACATGCCAAAATTTTAAAAATTAGAGCGGCTAAAAGAGGAGGTAGGTAGGAAAGCAGAGTCACTACCAATTTTGGGAGAGGCCTCGGCCCCTGTGCCTCTTCCCCCCCGTTCTGACACCTATGGCCCCCAGGTACCATAATTGTGAGCCTGATGGGACAGATAGGGAAAATACTTCAGAGTACCTATTTCTTCATGAAAAGGCAGTTCATTAATCTAAATCAGGGGTGTCTGACCTTGGCCCTCACCAGGTCAGGTTTTCAGGATTTCCCCAATGAATATGCATGAGATCTATTTGCATACATCGAGGACCGATGTTGGACAACCCTGATCTACATAACAGAAACCTGGCTTTTACCGGGAGATTCAGCCTTTCTATAGGAAACTTTTCCATCCAATTACTCTCTTTTTTTCATCAGGTCCACGTGGTTCCAGAAGGAGGGGGGGGGGGGGTACGGCATTCACAGCAGTTTAAATTCTCCCTTTTATAGCTGCCTGCAGTCTATTTTTCAGAGGTGCTTTTAATGTGTTTTACAGCATAGTAATTATTTGCTTTCCTTCTCGTTAACCACCCTCCTCCACCCTCTAGGACTTCGCTCCAGAAGCTTGTTTGTTTAATTGCCGAGGTGTTTCTCACCCATAGTAATCTTCTTGCTACAGAAGATTTTATTTTACAAGTGGATAATGTAACCAATTTTTTTGGTCCGTGGATGTTATTGAATTCTTAATGTTAGATTCACTCAGGGCTCCTTTTACTAAGGTGCGCTAGCGTTTTTAGCACCCGCTAACCCCGCGCTACACGAAAAATACTAACGCAAGCTCTATGGAGGCGTTAGCGTGTAGTACGCGCGGCAATGTAGCACGCGCTAAAACCGCTAGCGCACCTTAGTAAAAGGAGCCCTAAGTGACATAGTAAAAGTAGGAGGCACCCCCCCTCTGGCACCCCCCTGCGTCCCCCGTGCCCTCACTCCTTCTACACCCCCTCCCCCCACTGCTTCCCACCCCCATTCTACATTTGTGCTCTCCCTCCACCCGCACCTCTTCACCAGCGCAAGTGGCTTCTGCAAGCATGCTCTTTGCGCCAGCATTGGATTTCCCTCTGACATCCCTTCCTGGCTCTGTGACCTGGAAGTGATTCAGAAGGGAGCCAGGCTGGCGCGAGCAACAGGCAGAAGTTGCTCGCACTAGCGAACATAATATGGAGGTGCAGGTAGGGATAGCGTGAGGGTGGCATGGTGTGGCAAGGCAGGGCGGAGAGGTGCCAGTGCCCCCCACTGACTTGGCACCCGGGGCAGTCCACACCCCTCTTACTACGCCACTAGTTTCGCTCATGCTCCCAGGCATCAGAGTGACCATTCACTAGATCTCATCTTTTCATCTGAATCGTCGTTTATTCCTTTCTCTTTTTAGATGGTTGCTTGGTTAAATCATTCTCATATATTGCTTGCACAGGATATTAACCTTCCCATTCAAGTTCTGAAATATATACTAGACCAGGGGTGTCCAACCTGCGGCCTGAGGGCCGCATGCGGCTCCATGAAGTATTTTGTGCGGCCCCGGTCAAGGGCGATGCAGTGTTTTCCTCTGCTGACCCCGGGTGTTTACCGTCTTGCCGGCTCCCTCCTCTGTCTTGCTGCAACGTTTGCACAACCCCAGAAAATTTTTTTCGGCCAATAAGGCCCAAGGAAGCCAAAAGGTTGGACACCCCTGCACTAGACCTTGGCATAAGGATAGTATTGATTCACTAATTTTGAATAAGTTTAATTTCACTTCTAATTTTACCAAAATAACTCTCAATACATAAAGTGAAGTCTGGACTGAAGCATTTTTAGTGGCCTTCGAAGTTGCTGCACCAGCTTGTCAAGTCAGTACTTCCAGGACTGGCCCAACCATAGGCAATCGCCTATGCAACAGCCTCTGGGATGCAACAAAGAGCCACTGGCGTCAAAACAAAATAATAGGTCCTGATAACCACACAAACTTTAGCAAATCATGTGCCCCATATAGACACATCGTAGGTATTTCCCCTCACATCATTTGTATCCGCAATGTAAGTACATATACAGTATATGCCATAATCAAATTAAAATACTATTTATTATAAGGAGACTTCAATTATGATCATCACAAAAAAGCAAACGCCCTACTTCCAAAACAGAGCACTAAAGATGTCTTATTTAATCTTTGAAATTATATTACACTCTACTATATTCTGATTTGACGTCTCCCTGCTACTTACATTACAATGCAAAACACCCCTCTTGAACTGTGCCCCATATGTACTTATTTACTGAGCAAGGTACTATTCTCTCCTCCCTCTCCAGGATTTTCTTCCAACTCCGTTGGAGTTGCCGTGTGTGTTTACAGATTCTTATTACATGTTTACTATTTGAAAACCTTATTTGTCCATTTATGTTCTTGAACACTGGCAACTACCAAGTTTGTTCTATATGTTATGTTCCACTTGTTTAAAAATTTCAATTAAAAATATTTGAAATCAAAATGATCATCACAAAAAACAAACAAACGCCCTACTTCCAAAACAGAGCACTAAAGATGTCTTATTTAATCATAGCTGATAAATATTTTTTTAAAGTCGTGCGGACGGCCACCAGGATGATCTCGGGGCTCAAGGGTCTCTCGTATGAAGAGAGACTGAACAAATTGCAGCTCTACACTCTCGAGGAACTTAGGGAGAGGGGAGACATGATTGAAACATTTAAGTACCTCACGGGACGTGTCGAAGTGGAAGATGATATTTTCTTTCTCAAGGGACCCTCGGCCACAAGAGGGCACCCGCTCAAACTCAGGGGCGGAAAATTTCATGGCGACACCAGAAAGTATTTCTTCACAGAGAGAGTGGTTGATCATTGGAACAAGCTTCCAGTGCAGGTGATCGAGGCAGACAGCGTGCCAGACTTTAAGAATAAATGGGATACCCATGTGGGATCCCTACGAGGGTCAAGATAAGGAAATTGGGTCATTAGGGCATAGACAGGGGGTGGGTAAGCAGAGTGGGCAGACTTGATGGGCTGTAGCCCTTTTCTGCCGTCATCTTCTACGTTTCTATGTCTTTCGAGGCGTGCAAAAGCTGATTGCCTTACAGAATACCCCGTTTTGTTTCCTTTGTCAGGGGGCAAACTCAGACGCACAACTCACTTTATAGATAGGATGTTAATCCCATATGATTCACGTAGGACACTTCGCTCTTCCCAACAATATCTTTTAGCGGTCCCTTCAGTCCGCCGATTGTTTTATGATACAACACGTAAAACAATCTTCTCTGTAACCGTTCCTACTCTGCGGAACGCTTTGCCTCTGACCTTGAGACTAGAAAAGAATCTCACTAATTTTAAATTTAATCTTAAAACATTTCTTTTCAGAGATGCTTTTGAGATTTATACTTCATTTTTTTAAATTAAAGATTCCCTTTTTTTCCTTTTGGATTCTACCTCCCCGTTCTTTTATTCTATGCAATGTATCCTCCCCATCTGTCCACGTGTATCACGTTGCGTCTCTATTGTAACTGTGAATTTGTTCCCTTTATTTTATATTTTAAAACTTTTTAATACTTTGTACAAATTGGAAACCGCTTTGACTATAAAAGCGGTATATCAAGACTCAAATAAATTTGAAACTTGAGGCTCCTTTTCCAAAGCTGCGTTAGCGTTTTTAGCGCGCGCAGCATTTTAGCGCGTGCTAAACCCACGCTATGCGGCTAGAACTAACGCCAGCTTAATGCTGGCATTTAGAGTCTAGTGCACGCAGCAATTTAGCGCACGTTAATGCCCTAACGCGGCTTAGTAAAAGGAGCCCTTAAACTTGAAACACTGCTAGTGCTTATCCAAATCTCTCGCCGCTCATGGCACATATGAATGTTTAGCGATTTAGCATTACTTTGGCAGACCATCTCATTCCATGTGCGGTACAGGTATCTCTATTAGAGCTCTGTGCTCTTCACAATTCTTTTTTTTTTTTGTCTATTCCACCCTAGAAAGAATTCACTTGGATACTACTTTCAATTCTGTGTTTCCTGTAACAGCGGGATCAGGATCGGCCCAGCTGTCCACCTATATCCTCACCCCACCACCCACCTTTATGACCTTTCCCCACTCCTTTTACCACAAAAACACACTTGATGGTAAAAATTAGCCGCAGCTCAGTTTATTAATCCATAACACATTAGCATATCCTAACTTCACTTAACATTATAACCAAAACAGCTCCTCCTGAGCTACCACAAATACATATTTTCAGTGCCACCTCAGCAAGGGTCAGAGGGGTGGCATGTCCCTCATGCCCCATTTTAACCGGGTCACCTGACCCACCAGGCACGGCTCCCCGCTGGCCCCCGCTCATCACCTGATGAGCCCATGACCCAGTAGCTCGGGAGATCTGCTCCCCCAAACTACCATCACCTTCCGGGAGGGTAGGAAAAAGCTGCCCTGGAGGACTCCGGAAGGAGCCGAGTCCTCCAGGGTCCCGGCTTTATAACCTCGCACCCGCGCGCTACCCTGCCTTCCACCAATTAATTTAAACTGCCTACACTGACGGGCTCACCACACAATCCCTGCTTAATTACTCTCTCCTCCCTCCCAACTACCTAACAATCCCCCCCGGCCAATGAGCAACACTGGGGCCAACCAGCTTCGTGTTAAGTTCCACCCATCGACACGGGAGTCTCGGGCTCCCATTTCGTGTTTACCCCATTATGGAGCAGCCATTAGAAATAAGAGTGGGAAAATCCAACTTTAAATTCAAGAAGAGATGAACAACTTGTTTTTTTTTAGCAGGCTTTAAACATAACGACGAGAAGGAGATCAGCTAAGGGAAATGTTAAATTTTATTTATTTATTTTTTTTATTTTCTCCTTTCTCCGTAGTGAAAATTTTATACTCGCATCATTTCTAAACCGCTTCGATGTGTCCCTGGACCTTGAAATGCAATCTGGAAAGTCCAACAGTGTAATGCAATATAATGTGATGCTTTTTGAATATCAACCTGTAATTATCTAAGCCTTAATTTTGATCACCCAATACTGTACTTTACCTTCAGGGATATTAGACATGGGGTTGGCGGGAGGGAGGAGGTTGCCTGTGAAAGACAAATGTAAACATTTTTAAATTAGAAGCGTGAAAGAATTACAGAGCGGGGAATTAAAGAGACAAAAGCAGAGTTCTATATTTGCTATAGAATCATTGTTTCACTTTTTCTAAACATCCACCTTTGCCACAAAATTTTACAGCAGCTAACCAAATTTAAAGAAAAAAACAAAACAAAACACAAAGGGCTATTCCAGTTAGACTGTGAACCCCTCCAAAACATCAATGTGCCATACTAACTTATTCCTCCCCCTTTTTTTTCCCCCAGCGCCACTTCTGATGAGCAGCAAAAGCTAAATGCCGAGCCACACATTCTATTCCTATGGGCGGCTCGGCATTTAGCTCACACTGCTCATCACCACAGTTTTGTAAAAGGAGGGGTAAATTGAACTCTAGTTCCCATTATTTTGCCCTGAGCGCACAAGGCTAAAAAGAGGCATCTGAGCCAGTTCCGTACTTTCTAACTAACCGGACAGAAACGTTATAACTGAGATAGGAACCCAATATAAGGAGATAAACACAAGAGATAAGCAAATGCACAAGATATTTGGTACTCTTCAGGCTTCCAGTTAAGTGGAATTAGATGCCCTGCCCCCACCCCCTCCACCCCACCGAGTTATGAAAAAATTTAAACGTGAATCTGCTAACTAATCACTAGTTATCTATAACCTATCATTTAAAATGGCCACAGCAGCTGAGTACGGGAAGGTGGCCAATGCAACGCCAGTTTTTAAAAAGGGCTCCAAGAGTTATCCATGTTTATTTGGGACTTAATATCCCACTTATCAAAACAGAATTGCTTAAGCAGCTTGCAATCTAGTTTTATAGGGTAGGGAGTGTGCAGACTAGACAAGACAGCGAAGGAAAAGGTGGAACTGTTTAGGGAACTCATCAGTGCCACAGAGTGCCCATGAGAAGCCATTCCCTAAACAATTATTGGCCACTAGCTGATGCCCCGGCGTTGCACGGGTATTTAATAATAGCAATAACACAGTAAACGGATTCAAATAAAGATACTTTATAGTGGCGAATGAAATTATTGTTTTACAGCTTAATAAAAAGTACAATATTCAAATTATAATGTGAAATATTTGACAAAATGAATACAATACAACTAACGCAAAACGTGATTATAAACAACAATTTTAGTTTCACCTCCTGGAGCAAGAACAAATAAATTCTTGGGTGAACCCACCCTTGAGCAAGCAACATAGAGTTGTGGGCCGCGAGACCCCCAGAACATATCACCCCAGGTAGTGAGGGATCTGCATACCAAGTTTCGTTAAAATCGGGCAAGCTGTTTTTGAATTACTGTGAGAATGGCAGCTTTTTACATGTTTTCCATTGACATGAATGGGTGAAATATGATTTTCTGTTTGTAGCTCCGCCCACGTGTGCAGGTGGGCCGCGAGACCCCCAGAATATATCACCCCAGGTAGTGAGGGAGCTGCATACCAAGTTTCGTTCAAATCGGTCAAGCCGTTTTAGCGTGATCGCGGCACATACATACATACATCCGATTTTATATATATAGATATTAACACGACAGAATGGTAACGTGGGCTTAAAAAAAAGGTAACTTGCCTTACCAATTTGCTTACATCTTTAACAGAAAGTTGAATAAATATGCTGATGCACTTATGAAGAATGATTTGCAGCCCGTTTTATACAGAATGTAGAGACTGGAATTGAGGCATCTGGGTTAAGACATGATGCTCAGTTGCAAAAATATTTTGCATAAGAACATAAGAATTGCCATACTGGGGACAGACCAAGGGTCCATCAAGCCCAGTATCCTGTTAACAGTAGCCAATCCAGGTCCCAAATACCTAGCTGGATCCCAAGTAGAAAAACAAATTCTATGCTGCATATCCTAGGAATAAGCAGTGGATTTCCACAAGCTATCATAATAATGGCCTATGGACTTCTCTGTTTTTAAAATTATTCAAACCTTTTTTAAAGCTAACTGATTTCACCACATTCTGTGACAACAAATTCCAGAGTTTAATGGCACATTGTATGAAGAAATATATATCTCTGGTTTGTTTAAATCTACTACTTAGTAGCTTCATCGCATGTCCTAGTATTTTTGGAAAGCGTGAACAAGCATTTCACATTTACCCTTTCCACTCCACTGCTGATATAAAGCTTTTTCTGAAATTATTTGCTGGGATGCATGTGTATTTGTTGGCACAGAGTACGTAGTTTTCCTTTTGTGTAACCCCTTCACACTGTCCTATATATACACTTCTTTCCTCCACAGTCATGTCTATGTCTAACTTCACAAGCCATTTAGAAGGTTTTCCCAATAGGAGGGACAGCAAATATAATTAAACTTGAATTTTACAAGGTTACACACGCTGAAAAAGTGAATGGCATGGATCCAGCAGCTTCCAGACAAAAAAAGGGACAGATCTTGTACGCAGAAGTGGTGGTTTCACAACTCCTAAGTGTAAATGGCAGCAGTTTCACATGTAGCTGCCTCATTTTACAAATTTACATGAACAAGTTTCACTAGTTAAGTACTAAAGCTGCAAATTGAAGTTGGTTACATTTTGGAGATTGAATAAACTATATGTGATTAAAGAGACTGACTCCCGTAATCCCTTATGTAAAGCCCTGACTAAAAATGACCACTTGTTCAAAACCTATGTGTGCCTTTCGGCAGGTATGAATCCCTAATTGGAAATTTTCCCTCTGCATGCATAATAAGAACATACTGGGTCAGATTGAAGGTCCATCGAGCCCAGTGTCCTGTTTGCAACAGTGGTCAACCCAGGCCACATGTACTGTAACCCGGAGAGCTCCAAATAGTAGCAACATTCCAGAGCTCATGTTGTAATGTCATAATGGCTCATTCCATCAATGCCTAAGAGCGAACCTCGTCTGTGATGTCAATGGCTTGATAGTCCTATTCTTGGTTCACATAACCAGAGGTCCATCAAGCCCAGTATCCTATTTCCAACAGTGGGCAAGTAGCTGGCAAGATCCTACGGAGAATGTGGCACAGTGGTTAAAGCTACAGCCTCAACACCCTGGGATTGTAGTTTTAAACCCACACTACTCCTTGGGACCCTGGGCAAGTCACTCAAATCCCCCCTCCCCCATTGCCCCAGGTATATTAGATAGAGTGTGAGCCTGCTGGGACAGACAGGGGAAAATGCTTGAGTATCTGAATAAATTCATGTAAACCACTCTGAGCTCCCCTGGGAGAATGATATAGAAAATTGATCAAATAAAACAAGTTTCCAAGTTTATTAGTTTTTAATATCCCGACCATCAAGCGAATATCTGGCCGGTTAACAATGTTTTGTAGAGGCTAAAAATGTTATAAGATAAAGTGAACATAGATGACATAGACTAGACCACAGGTGTCAAAGTCGGTCCTCGAGGGCCGGAATCCAGTCGGGTTTTCAGGATTTCCCCAATGAATATGCATGAGATCTATGTGCATGCACTGCTTTCAATGCATATTCATTGGGGAAATCCTGAAAACCCGACTGGATTACGGCCCTCGAGGAGGGACTTTGACACCCCTGGACTAGACAAACTGGACAGTGAGGAAAGTGAGGGGAGGAGGGGAGAAGTTACAAAATTTAGTGAAAAAGGGGGGGGTGGGGAAGGGATAGGACGTGAGGGATAGGGTGGCATTGTTGAAGCAAATACTTATTCGCAGTAAGAGGTAGAAAAAGGGAGAGAAAGAGACAAAAAAGAGAAGATTTGAAAGGTGAAAAAGAGTGATCTAGGTTCAATTGAAAGCATCTTGAAATAAGAAAGTCTTTAAGCCAGACTTGAATTTGATTAGATTTTGTTCGTCCCGTAGAAATTGTGGGAGAGAATTCCATAGTGTGGGGGCAGTTACTGCGAAGTTGGTTTTTCGGGTGTAGTAGAATTCTTTTAAAGAGGGAATAAACAAGAGTTTTTGGTCGGTGGATCTTAATATACGGGGGGAACTTTGTGGAATTAGTAGTTTGTCGAGGAATAGTGGTTGATGGAGAAGTTTAATTTTAAAAGAGAGTAGGATGATTTTATGCTGCTTTTCCTAGGAATAAGCTGTGGATCTCCCCAAGTCCGTCTTAATGATGACATGGACCTTTGTTTTAGGAAATTATTTGAACCTTTTCTAAACCATGCCTTCAGCACATTCTCCAGCACTGAATTCCAGAGTTTAATTCCATACGGAGTCAAGAAATATTTTCTCTTTAGCTTAGTAGCTCTGTGGCTTTCTCTTACTAGCTTCATTGCAAGTTTCCCAGTTCCATTATTGTTGGAAAGAGTAAACAAGTGATCTCAGTATTTTATAGACCTCTCTCATATCTCCCCCGAGCCATCTTTTCTCCAAGTTGAAGAGCTCCAGCCACTTTAACCTTTCCATATCTTCCTTTTCTCATTTTTGTTGCCCTTCTCTATGCCTTTTCTAAATATGCAATATCTTTTTTGAGATGCAGAGACCAGAGTTGCACACAGTATTCAAGGCCACATCATGGAGTGATACAGGGGCACTTTAACATTCTCATCTTTGTTTTCCACTCCTTTCCAGATAATTCCTAACAATCTGTTTGCTTTCTTAGCTGCTGCCTCTCACTGAGCTGAGGGTTTCAAAGTATGCTTATGTTTATTTAAGATTTGATATACAGTGTTCCCCCAGTCATTCGCGGATCGCGGTCCCGGTCATTTGCGGTATTCTCCGACCGGGACTTCCTGTGCTAAAGTCGGGCTTCACCAATCAGGAGCTGTGTGTCAAAGCAGCTCCTGATTGGTGAAGCCTGACTTTAGTGTAGGAAGAGGCGGTCAGAGCATACCGCGAGTGATTTCCTTCACTCGCCGGCGCACCACTGCCCTATCCTGCCTCTCCAGCTGCCC
Organism: Geotrypetes seraphini; assembly: GCF_902459505.1. Lineage (NCBI taxonomy): Eukaryota > Metazoa > Chordata > Amphibia > Gymnophiona > Dermophiidae > Geotrypetes > Geotrypetes seraphini. Next base: position 486,513,708 of record NC_047085.1, on the reverse strand, counting down.
TCTCCTGCCTACTCAGGCGAAAAACCATATCGGTTTTTCGATATTCGCGGGGTTTCCTGGAACTGTGCCGCTCCTGTACTGTACCTGTACTGTACCACTCTTGCATTTTACTGACCTAAGCGGTTTACAATGTATCAAACTAAAATGAAATTGGGTACTTAAGAGAAACTACCCGATCTGTCCTGAAGGCTCACAATCTAGCTAAAGTACCTGATTAAATAAAAATATGTAATACATTTCCAAGATCAAAAATCAAAGAAATAGAAAATTAAAAATAAAATAAAACAAATTTAAGAGATAGAAAAGTCTCTGAAGCGGTCATATTTTAGTGCAGGTCTTAATGCAACTCCCGGCACAGCCCACTTCACAGATCCGTCACTGGCAGAGTTTGAGAGCATCAAAGAAATGAACATTTCTAAAACGTATCCACTAAAACTGTTATATGAAATAAATAAATCCAAATCAACATGAATCAGTACAAATTAAGGCAGATTGCGGTCCCCATTCCATTATTCAATTCGGGAGAGCCATTTGAAAAAAAATGTGCTTTTAGACGTCTCTTAAAATTTTGAAATGATTCTTCCTTCCTTAATGATGACATCTACATCCTTTTCCTGGCCGGAGACTCCTAATGTGGAAAACCTGCATCAAGGAACTATAGTTTTCTCTTTCCCACATGCATCACTTTGCACTTGCTCATATTAAACGTCATCTGCCATTTTGACGACCAGCCTCTCAGTCTCACAAGGTGTTCTTGCAAATTTTCAGAATCCTCTCGCAATTTAACGACTTTGAACAACTTTGTGTCAACAACAAATGTAATTATCTCACTAGTTATTCCCGTCTCTAGATCACTGATAAATATTTTAAAAGGCAGCAGTCCCAGCACAGAGACCTGGGAAACCCCATTATTTATACACATATCCAAAAAGCTGTGAATATCATCAAATGAAATAAGCAGTAAAGGAGCTCTTAATACCTGAGGAAAAGCCTCAGAACCCCGTTAGGGAGGAAACCCTTGTCCAACTGGAAAGGGCAGATAACTTCATAGGCACAAAAAAACCTCCATTGCTAAATAGACCTCATTTAAACAACTACTGGTGCGTAACAAATATATTTATAGCAAGTCACTGAGTCTTTTTTTTTTAGTTCAACTTTTTTTATTGAATTTTTAGAAAAGTGTACAGAGACTTGAACAAAGTGAGAATACTCACAAAAGAAGTAAAAGGGTAAATCTAAAATTTCAATAGATTAAAGCCCTCTTTTACAAAGGCGTGCTAAGCTTTTTAGTGCAGATTTAGCGCGCTCTAACATCAACACGTGCGCTAACCACTAACACGTCCATAGGATAACATACACGCATTAGCTTTTAGCATGTGTTTAGCATGCGCTAATATTTAGCGCACCTTTGCAGAAGAGGGGGCAAATCTCACTGGTAATATGCATCAACACAATAGCCACAAGCAAACAAATGGAAAAGAATAATATGGAAAAGTGTGCTGAGATAGTGAGAAGAAGAAAGAAAAAGGGGAAAGTCATAACAATACTCATGAGAGTATGCTATGGTATGCTTGAGGAATGGGCATCGACATGGCAGATGAGGTTCAATGTGGATAAGTGTAAATTGATGCATGTAGGTAACAAAAATCTCATGCACGAATACAGGATGACTGGGACGGTACTTGGAGAGATCCCCCCCCCCCCCAGGAAAGAGACTTGGGAGTTCTGATCGACAAGTCGATGAAGCCATCCATGCAATGTGCGGAGGTGGCAAAAAGAGCAAACAGAATGCTAGGAATGATAATGAAGGGGATCACGAACAGATCGGAGAAGGTTATCATGCCGCTGTTCCAGGCCATGGTGCACCCTCACCTGGAATACTGCATACATCATTGGACGCCGTAGATGAAGAAGGACACGGTACTACTCGAAAGGGTCCAGAGAAGGACGACTAAGATGGTTAAGTGGCTGGAGGAGAAAGATTAGGTAAACTGGGCCTCTTCTCCCTCGAACAGAGGAGATTGAGAGAGGACAAGATCAAAACATTCAAGGTACTGAAGGGAATAGTCTTAGTAGATAAGGACAGATTGTTCACCCTCTCCAAGGTAGGGAGAACGAGAGGGCACTCTAAAGTTAAAAGGGGACAGATTCCGTACGAACGTAAGGAAGTTCTTCTTCACCCAGAGAGTGGTAGAAAACTGGAATGCTCTTCCGGAGTCTGTCATAGGGTAGAACACCCTCCAGGGATTCAAGACAAAGTTAGACAAGTTCTGCTGAACCGGAACGTACATAGGTAGGGCTAGTCTCAGTTAGGGTGCTGGTGTTTGACCAGAGGGCCGCCGCATGAGGAGACTGCTGGGCATGATGGACCACTGGTCTGACCCAGCAGCGGCAATTCTTATGTTATGTTCTGCACATATTGATCAAGAAAATACAAAGGCGAATGTTTAGAAAATATATAGGAAGACATTAAGGGTAGGCTATGTTTTTCAAAGGCAAATTGTTCGTATTTTTTGTAAAGGCAGACAGCGTTCCACCAGAAAGTGTAGTCCAACAAAGAATCCAATTTCCAATTTTTTAGAATGTGGAGTATACCAATTGCAATTAATGAGTCTATCAGTCCGACGATTTGAAGCAAGGGTGTTGTGATCGAAGGATAATGATATCAAATGATAATACCAACTCAATTAGTAATTTCTTTGATAGTACTCCATATCTGGGACCAAAAGGGTTGGATTAAGTTGCAATAATAAATCATACGAGGAAGGGTTCCATCAGCTTCATTACAATGCCAGCAAGTGGCATTCTCTCTGAAATCTTTAGACCTTAATGAATCTTATGAGTAGGTCGCCAAATTATTCTTTATTTTACTTTATTTTCTTTTTATGTGCTCTCACATAAGAACATAAGAACATAAGCAGTGCCTCCGCCGGGTCAGACCATAGGTCCATCACGCCCAGCAGTCCGCTCCCGCGGTGGCCCAAACAGGTCATGACCTGTCTAAATCACCAGAAGGGGCCCCCATGCCACCTTGGTTTCCTGATGAGTCCTATCTTCCCATCGAAGTCCTAGCCCTCCGGTCTTGCACATGCACGACCTGGTTGGGTTTCTATACTTTCTCAGTATCCCACGATCCCTTTATCCCCCAGGAATCTGTCCAGTCTCTGTTTGAATTCCTGTACCGTACTCTGCCCGATCACTTCCTCCGGTAGCGCATTCAAGTGTCCACGACCCTTTGGGTGAAGAAAAACTTCCTTGCATTTGTTTTGAACCTATCTCCCTTCAGTTTCTCCGAATGCCCCCTCGTACCTGTTGTCCCCTTCAGCCTGAAGAATCTGTCCCTATCCACCCTCTCTATGCCCCTCATGATCTTGAAGGTCTCTATCATATCACCCCTGAACCTCCTTTTTTCCAGAGAGAAGAGCCCCAGCCTGTCCAACCTCTCGGCGTATGGGCAGTGTTCCAGCCCTCTTACCAGTTTCGTTGCTCTCCTTTGGACTCTCTCAAGTACCGCCATGTCTTTCTTGAGGTACAGCGACCAATATTGAACGCAGTATTCCAGATGAGGACGGACCATCGATCGATACAATGGCATGATGACTTCCTGCGTCCTGGTTGTTATGCCCCTCTTTATGATGCCCAGCATCCTGTTGGCTTTTTTCGAGGCCGCTGCGCACTGTGCAGATGGCTTCAGTGATGCATCCACCAGCACACCCAAGTCTCTCTCAAGACTGCTTTCTCCCAATAATGCCCCCCCCCCATTTTGTAGTTGAACAACGGGTTCTTTTTCCTTATATGCATGACCTTGCATTTTTTCACGTTAAAGCGCATTTGCCATTTGTTTGCCCAGTCTTCCAGCTTGTCTAGGTCTCTTTGCAGGTCTTCACACTCCTCCCTGGAGCTAACTCTGCCGCACAGTTTGGTATCGTCTGCAAATTTTATAACCTCGCACTTTGCCTCCTTTTCCAGGTCATTGATAAATATGTTGAAGAGTAACGGCCCCAGCACCGATCCCTGTGGCACACCGCTCGTGACTCCCCGCCAGTCAGAAAATTGGCCCTTTACTCCGACCCTCTGCAGTCTACCCGACAACCAGTGCTCGATCCATCTGTGCACATCCCCTCCCACCCCGTGGTTCCACAGCTTCCTAAGCAGCCTTTCATGTGGAACCTTGTCGAAAGCCTTTTGGAAATCGAGGTAAATGATGTCGACGGGTTCCCCATTGTCCACCCGACTGCTTATTCCCTCAAAGAAGTACAGAAGGTTCGTTAAGCACGACCTTCCCTTACAGAATCCGTGCTGGCTTTTTCTCAGTAGGCCATTTCTCTCAATGTGCTCGCAAATGCTGTCCTTGATCATAGCTTCCACCATCTTCCCTATAATTGAAGTCAGGCTCACCGGCCTGTAGTTCCCGGGGTCACCCCTCGATCCCTTTTTGAAGATAGGTGTGACATTCGCCAATCTCCAGTCCTCTGGTACCTCTCCAGTTCTTAAGGATAGGTTGCAAACATGCTGGATTGTGCCCGCTATTTCTTGTCTTAGTTCCTTCAGAACCCTTTGGTGGATCCCGTCCGGACCCGGTGATTTGCCGCATTTTAACCTGTCTATCTGTTTGAGGACATCCTCCTTACTTACCTCTATGTGCTCCAATTTTTCAGCCTGTTCCCCACTCATGAGCTCCTCTGAGTCCGGTATATTAGATATATCTTCTCTCGTGAAAACCGACGAAAAGAACGTGTTCAACCTCTCAGCTATCTCTTTATCCTCCTTAATCACTCCCTTCCTATCCCCATCGTCCAACGGCCCCACCTCATCTCTCGCTGGTCGCTTCCCCTTTACGTAACTGAAGAATGCCTTGAAGTTTTTCACCATATGTGTTCTTCCCTAAATGTTTCTTTTTCTTTCTTTAAAGATTGTAGTTCATCCCCCTTGCCTTTTGTACCAGTTTGTATTAGAATGTATATAATTAGTATACAATGTCTTGTTTTGTCCTCCCCCTTTTTTATTTATTTATTTATTTTTTAAATTGTTATACGCATTGAAATATATGATATTGCATAGATAACAAATCTTAATAAACTTGAAACTAGAACTTGAAACTTGAATTTGGCTCTTTACATACGACAAGAAGTCCATATTAAGTCTTTTAACGCTGAACAGTAATGTCACTAATCGCTGCGATAATAGTGTAGAAGCTTATTTGTGCAGCATATAAAGCAGCCAGACTCATATCCCCCACCGATGATGGCCAAGCGTTTCGCCTCACGGCTGCTTCAGGGACTGAGGAAAATAGAGCCTGCAGAAAAAGAAAGTAATTAGTGCTGCTAGCTGACTGAACCAAAAATACGTACCTTAGAAAAACTCTCCACTGAACTTATGGACGACACACAACACGGCCCATGCAAAGATGGTTGCTGAGTGTCAGGTAGTGATTTAAAGGCTTACCCACAAAATGACATAACCAAAAGTACAGGTTGGTCTAAGGCTCAAAAAAGTTCATTCGAGCCAAGAAAAATGAAAGATATGAATTAGCAGTTGAAAGAAAAACCTGGTGAAACAACTGCCTTGCATTTGACTTGCCATTCCTATTTTGCTGTTTCCTATTATTTTCAGTCAGATCCTTAATGCTTTTTACCATATTATCTGGCAGTGGATTCTGATTTAGCTTCATAGGCCATAATACAAACAAATGCCTTATAGTGATGACGTCAAGTATCTAACACCGTAAAAATCACAGAGTCGCAGCAATATAGTTCATATGATATTAATGCTTAATCTTTATGAGGACCTAATGGGGTATCAGACAACCCAACAAACAACTTAGTTTGAAGGGGGAGATTCTTCATTTGCCCCACGGTACCTCCTCCTCCATACTTCTTATTTTTTACTATTTTTTTCTAAATTACTTTTCATATATATTCTTCTCAGTGATGATTATCTTATCATTTCATATACTTTAGACTTGTTAATTGAAATTACTTAGCTTTCAGCCTTGAAATCATTCCCCTGAACGCCAACGCGTTTCGAGTTCTTTGTCAAGGCGACATGGGGAAGCTGAAACACCAAGAGACATAACCATTAGGGCTCAGGAATCCAACTCAAATTAATATCTTTAGGAATACCCAAACCCTCCCACTATTCAAATACAAATTACTTACTTAAGAAAATAATATAAGAACATAAGCAGTGCCTCCGCTGGGTCAGACCAGAGGTCCATCGTGCCCAGCAGTCCGCACACGCGGTGGCCCAACAGGTCCAGGACCTGTGCAGTAATCCTCTATCTATATCCCTCTATCCCCTTTTCCAGCAGGAAATTGTCCAATCCTTTCTTGAACCCCAGTACTGTACTCTGCCCTATTACGTCCTCTGGAAGCGCATTCCAGGTGTCCACCACACGTTGGGTAAAGAAGAACTTCCTAGCATTCGTTTTGAATCTGTCAAAACTTTCAACTCTTCCGAGTGCCCTCTTGTTCTTTTATTATTTGAAAGTTTGAAGAATCTGTCCCTCTCTACTCTATGCCTTTCATGATCTTGTAAGTCTCTATCATATCCCCTCTAAGTCTCCTCTTCTCCAGGGACTCTTTTCTAATCTCTCAGCGTATGAAAGGTTTTCTATCCCTTTTATCAGACGTGTCGCTCTTCTCTGAACCCTCTCGAGTAACGCCATATCTTTCTTAAGGTACGGCGACCAATATTGGACGCAGTACTCCAGATGCGGACGCACCATCGCCCGATACAACGGCAGGATAACTTCTTTCGTTCTGGTTGTAATACCCTTCTTGATTATGCCTAGCATTCTATTTGCCTTCTTAGCGGCCGCTGCGCACTGTGCCGACGGCTTCATTGTCATGTCCACCATTACCCCCAAGTCCCTTTCTTGGGTGCTCTCCTTCAATAATATCCCTCCCATTGTATAGCTGCACCTCGGGTTTCTGCTTCCCACATGTAGTACCTTACATTTCTCAACGTTGAACTTCATCTGCCACCTCGTCGCCCATTCCTCTAGTTTGTTCAAGTCTCTTTGCAATTCTTCGCAGTCCTCTTTAGTCCGAGCTCCTCTAAATAGTTTGGTGTCGTCCGCAAATTTTATTATCTCACACTTCGTCCCTGTTTCTAGATCATTTATGAATATATTAAATAGCAACGGCCCAAGCACCGAGCCCTGCGGGACACCACTCGTGACCCTCCTCCAGTCCGAGTAATGGCCCTTCACTCACACCCTCTGTTTCCTACCCGCCAACCAATTTCTGATCCATCTATGTACATCTCCTTCCACCCCATGGTTCTTCAGTTTCCGAAGTAGGCGTTCGTGGGGTACTTTGTCAAAGGCTTTTTGGAAGTCTAGATATATGATGTCTATGGGGTCACCTCTGTCCATCCGTTTGTTAATTCCTTCGAAGAAGTGCAATAAGTTTGTTAGGCCCGATCTCCCCTTGCTGAAACCATGTTGGCTGGTTGTCAGAAGTTTGTTTCTTTCAAAATGTTCGTCGATGTTGTCTTTTATAAGTGCTTCCACCATTTTCCCTGGAACCGAGGTCAGACTCACCGGTCTGTAGTTTCCTGGGTCACCCCTTGATCCCTTTTTAAAGATGGGCGTAACATTGGCTATCTTCCAGTCCTCTGGGATCACGCCTGTTTTCAGGGATAGATTGCAGATTTGCTGCAGTAGTTCTGCTATCTCCTCCTTTAGTTCCTTCAGAACCCTTGGATGGATTCCGTCCGGACCCGGGGATTTGTCAGTTTTTAGTTTTTCTAGCTGCCTGCGTACGTCTTCCAGGCTCACTTCCATGGATGTTAATTTTTCTGCTTGATCTCCCTTGAAGATTTGCTCAGGTTCCGGTATGTTGGATGTGTCTTCATTTGTAAATACAGACGAAAACAACATGTTAAGTCTTTCTACTACTTCTTTCTCTTCCTTCACCACTCCCTTCCTGTCTCCATCGTCCAGTGGTCCCACCTCCTCCCTGGCTGGCTGCTTCCCTCTAACATATCTAAAGAACGGTTTGAAATTTCAAGCTTCCCTGGCTAGCCTCTCTTCATACTCTCTTTTGGCTTTTCGAACCACACGGTGACATTCTTTTTGATACTTCCTGTGCTCTTTCCAGTTGTCCTCAGTTTTGTCCTTTTTCCATTTCCTGAATGAATATTTCTTATTTCCTATCGCTTCCTTCACTATTTTAGTTATCCACGCCGGGTCTTGTGTTCGACTCTTTTTGCACCCCTTTCTGAATTTGGGGATATACAGATTTTGCGCCTCGCTCACAGTGTCCTTGAAAAAAGACCAGGCATGTTCTACCATTTGCCATTTTCTGGAAGTGTTCCTAAGTTTCTTCCTTACCATTTTCCTCATTGCTTCGTAGTTTCCTTTCCTGAAGTTGAACGTTGTCACTATGGTTCTATTTCCTTTCGGTATTCCTACTTCGACCTTGAACTTGATCATATTATGATCGCTGTTTCCCAACGGTCCTACTATTTCCACTTCCTTTGCAGGTCCCTTTAACCCATTTAGGATTAGATCCAGAGTGGCATTTCCTCTCGTCAGTTCTCTTACAAGCTGCTCCATGAAGCAATCTTGTATAGCCTCCAGGAATTCTGTCTCCCTAGCACATTTTGAGATTCCAAGACTCCAGTCTATCTCAGGATAGTTGAAGTCTCCCATAATAACCGTGTTACCGCTTTTGCATTCACGCTTCATCTCGTCTTCCATTTCTTCATCGATATCTCTGGTTTGCCCGGGTGGTCGATAGTATAGACCCATCTTTATTTCAGGTCCTTTCCTTCCCAGTATTTTAACCCATAGCGATTCCAGCTTGTTGGTCGTCTCTGCTTTGTCCATTTTTGTCGATTGTATGCTTTCTTTTATGTATAGGGCTATTCCACCTCCTTTTTGTCCTGACCTGTCCTGGCGATAGAGCTTGTACCCTGGCAGTGCTGTATCCCATTTGTTTTCTTCATTCCACCACGTTTCAGAGACTCAAATAATGTCTATGTCTTCTGCATTGGCCATGGATTCCAATTCCCCCATTTTGTTTCTTAGGCTTCTTGCGTTAGTATATATGCAATTTAGATCCTGGTATTTTCTTGTCTTCATTTCCTTTCCCTGTGCTTCGGTCTTTAGTTTATTCTCTTGTGCTACAATACTTCTAACCTCCTCTTCTGTGTTAGTTAACTCCTGTAATTTGACCATTTATTTCTTCCCAGCCTTTTTTCCCTTTAGTATCTTCATGGGATACCTTCTTCCGAATCGTCGACGCTTGGTCGACTGTCGGCTTTCCCCTTCTTCTTAGTTTAAAGCCTGTTCTATTCCTTTCCTGACGTTGTTTGCTAGAAGTCTAGTTCCCGCCGCGCTCAGGTGCAGTCCATCTCTCCTGTAGAGCTTGCTCTTGCCCCAGAATGTTGTCCAGTTCCTCACGAAGTGGAATCCTTCTTCCTCACACCATTTCCTCATCCACGCATTCATCGATTGTAGTTCCTCCTGTCTTTTCACATCTGCCCTCGGTACCGGTAGGATCTCTGAGAACGCTATCTTCTGAGTCCTCATCTTCAGCTTCCTTCCCAGAATCTTGAACTGTTCAATCAGCGTGCTTCTTCTGTAGTCTCTCCTGCTGACATCATTCGTCCCGATGTGGATCAATACTGTGGTCTCTTCTGTCTCCGCTCCGTCCAGGATCTTTCCAATGTTGTCTACGATGTCCTTGGTTCTTGCTCCTGGGAGGCAGGTCACCAGTCGATCCTCTCTCCCTCCTGCAACGTGGCTGTCCACATGCCTCAGGATCGAGTCTCCCACTAGGATCGCTGACTTTCCCTTCTTTAATTTTCGCTTCGGTCTCAGGTCAATGTCCTTGGAGTACTTCGCTGCTTCTTCTATGTCTTCGATGTGCTTCGCTGTTTCTTCTTCTAGGCAAAGACCAGCCATTTTCTCCCCCTCGTGTGATGCTCCTCTGTGGGTGTCTTCTTTGAGGTCATCTGCTTCTTCTTCTCCCTTCCATGTTAGTGTAACTTCGTCTTCCATCTGAAGTTCGTTCTCTTCCACCCTCCTCCTGTAGGCTTCCTCAATGAATTTCTCGAGTTCCCTGACTTCCTCCTCAATGTGTCTCTCGTTCATGAAATCTTCAGCTGTTGTGACTGGGTCCTCAATAGTGTAGAGTCCTTCTAGCTCCTGTATCTTGTCCTCTAGTCGCTTTACTTCCTTCTTCAAGCTTTTCAGCTCCTGACACCGACCGCATACATAATATGACTGTCTCCCCGAGGGGAGGTAGTCATACATATGACAGTCTGTGCAGAACACTGGAAAGCTCATCTTCTAAACTAAACTAAACTAAACCTTAAGTTTGTATACCGCATCATCTCCACGGAAGTAGAGCTCGACACGGTTTACAGGAATTACTAAAGAAAGGAACTCCAATGGGAGGAAGGAGGGCTTGGTAAAAAGGAAGGAAGGATGGGGACTAAGTAGAGTGGAGAGGGAGGGAGTGGTTACATTTTAGAGAAAAGCCAAGTTTTCAAATGTTTTCTGAAACGTTGGAGTGAGGGCGAACTTCGAAGAGGGGCAGATAAGCTGTTCCATAGCTCGGTGATCCTGAAGAGGAGGGATGTTTCAAGTCTTCCTGTATGGGAGATGCCCTTCAAAGAGGGGAATGACAGTATGAGTTTTTGAGTGGATCTGGTGGAGTTAGGATTCGGGGAGAGCCAAGATAGTGGAAACAGGGGAGGAAGGATGCCGTGTAGAGACTTGAAGGCTAGGCAGGCGCATTTGTAGTGAACCCTGAGGAGCACTGGGAGCCAGTGAAGCTTAGACAGAAGCGGGGAGACGTGGTCAAATTTTCTTTTTGCGAAGATTAATTTAGCCACGGTGTTCTGAATCCGCTGAAGCCTGAGAAGACTTTTCTTTGTTAGGCTTAAGTAAATGGAGTTGCAGTAGTCCAGTCTAGAAAGAATAATGGATTGAACGAGGATAGCAAAGTGTTGTTGGTGGAAGTAGGATCTGACTTTCCTTAGCATGTGAAGGTTGAAAAAGCATTTTTTTACTAAGGAGTTAAGGTGATCGTTGAAGGACAGTGTAGAGTCGATGATGATTCCCAGAACTTTGCTTGAGTGCTCAAGCTGCAGTTTGGTGCCAGAGGATAATGGGATGACGGTGGGCAGCTGATCCAATTTTGGGCCTAGCCAGAGTAGTTTAGTTTTGGTTTCATTAAGTTTCATTTGAACGGTGAGAGCCCAGGATTGGAGATTCGTTATACAAGAGGAGATGTTGTCAGAGAGGTTGGTGAGGTTGGGATCAGTCTCAAGGAGGACAAGGATGTCGTCAGCGTAAGTGTAAAGTGTCTCAGAGGGGGATAGTTGGAGGAGTTTCAGGGAAGACATATAAACATTGAAAAGAATCGGGGATAGAGGTGAACCCTGAGGAACTCCACAAATCGGTTTCCAAAGGGAGGATGAGGTACCATTCATGTTAACGAAGTAGGAGCGTGAATGTAGGAACTTCGAGAACCAGTCTAAGACTGTGGAGTGTATGCCAATTTCCGAAAGTTGGAGGATAAGAATGTCATGATGGACAATGTCGAAGGCTGCAGAAAGATCAAATTGAAGAAGGACAGCGAACTTGTTGCAAGAGTGAAGATGTTGGACTTTAGAAATTAAAGAGGCCAGAAGGGATTCAGTGCTAAAGTTGGGTCTGAAGCCATGTTGGTAGGGTAGAAGAATGGAAAATCTCTCAAGATAGGATAAGAGTTGGGTAGCTATGATGGACTCCAGCATCTTGGTCAGAAGAGGAATGTTAGCTATTGGGCGGTAGCTGGACGGTGTGGAGGGGTTTAGATCAGCTTTTTTCAGTAGGGGGGATAATGCAATGTGTCCCATTTCTACAGAAAAAAGGCCTGAGAGTAGGCCTGCTGCTTATGAATAGATGGGAATAGGGAAAAAGAAAGAGGAAGGAGATGGCACACATGTATGGTGGGGAAGGGAAGACATGGAAAATTAGATAGATCTGAGAAGAAAGCAGAAAAATGGAAGAAAGTTGAATGTTAAAAGTTAATGCCAAAGATGGATGTAGAACAAAACACAAAGAACCCCCTCTCATCAATACTGGGCAAGTTTTTCAAATAGTATCTTCATATAACATTTAAAGGCTTTTAAATATTTAAATGTGCTCATAAGCTCTTCAGCAAGGCACCACAGCAGCGGTACAATGTCGCTGGAAAGATGCTTGAATTTTAATCATAACACATTGCATGGAGCAAGGATTCTTGCTTCTACTGGAGAGGCAAATGTTATGGTTCTACAAAAGTTATTTAACAGTAGACCACTTATCTGAAAAGGTCAGTTCACGGCTCCAACACAGTCTGTGTTTCGCTACGCTACATCAGGAAGCCAGAAGGATAAGCTTTTTATATTGATTTTATTTGCAGTTTGCAGTGCCTGAGTCCTTTGTTCTACACACTTGATGTTGAAAAAAGACAATACGATGAAACCTTCCGCCCAATGTGCGGTGGCAGCCAAAAAAGCAAACAGGATGCTGGGAATTATTTAAAAAAGGATTGTTAACAAGATTAAGAATGTTATAATGCCCCTATATCGCTCCATGGTGCAACCTCATCTGGAGTATTGTGTTCAATTCTGGTCTCCTTATCTCAAGAAAGATATAGTGGCTCTAGAAAAGGTTCAAAGAAGAGCGACCAAGATGGCAAAGGGGGTGGAACTCTTTCGTATGAGGAAAGACTAAAATGGTTAGGGCTCTTCAGCTTGGAAAAGAGACGATTGAGGGGAGATATGATTGAAGTCTACATAATCCTGACTGGAGTAGAACAGGTACAACTGGATCGATTTTTCACGTCAAAAATTACAAAGACTAGGAGGACACTCCTAGATGAAGTTACAGGGAAATACTTTTAAAACCAATAGGAGGAAATTTTTTTTCACTCAGAGAATAGTTAAGCTTTGGAATGCATTGCCAGAGGATGTGGTAAGAATGGATAGCGTAGCTGGTTTGGACAAGTTCCTGGAGGAAAAGTCCATAGTCTGTTATTGAGAAACATATGAGGGGCAAGCCACTGCTTGCCCTGTATCGGTAGCATGGAATATTGCTACACCTTGGGTTTTGGCCAGGTACTAGTGACCTGGATTGGCCACCGTGAGAACGGGCTACTGGGCTTGAAGAACCATTGGTCTGACCCAGTAAGGCTATTCTTATGTTCTTATGTTGGCTGGGGCAGGTCTGGGGGGTAGAATGGGGCTGGGCCATATGTCCTCTTTTTTTAAAGAGGAAATTTGGTAACCCCACTTCAATTACTTTGACAATGTTCTACTATCAGTGATCCTCTCCCCTCCCCCCTCCCTACACACACACACACACACACACACACACACACATACACAAAGAATCCAGCACCTCCTACTCTTTAGCAGAGACATTCTTTGGGGCAGGGTCACATAGGGTTTTGACAATAGGTTTGCCAGATCTTCTCTGATTTAGGCACTTTGGCAGAATGATTGGTGTTGCCAGGAATACTTGCCCTTTTCATTGGTTTCATTTATAAGAAATTTCCCAACATTAATAACGTTCTTCTAGGAGACATCCTGTGATTTTCAGATGAAGATGCACAGATCTTTCCATTTATTAGGAAGAAAATCATATATTGTTACCATTGCATGCCAACTCCAATCCATGCAAGCTAATTAAGTCAAGCCTACGTTTCAAATCTCCTATCACGAAGCACCGTGGGGTTTCTCTGGCTTTATCATTGCCCATATGAGGCTGCAAAATCCCAGAATACTTGGTATGGAGAGCTCGAAGCCTAGGAGTGCCATGAATTACCCTCGATGACGTGGAGCTCTTTGGCAGATTCACTAAAGCCTTTTTGTTATGCAAGCACTGTCGCTGTTTGGAAGTACAGACACAAAGTCATTGTAACACAGAGTAAACTTGTCCTACCAAAGCTGTACGGGCAGCAGAAAATCTGCTCCATTCAGCAACGCTGATGACCCACTTCTGGCCTCAATAGGTGAAAGCAGACTCGAGCGGTGGCCTTATCCTGAATATTAGCTCACTTAGTTGTGCAATACTGAAATCCCCACTAATTCGTATGCATTAACACAAAGCCATGTTGGATTTCAGGTTCGCCACAGCTGGAGCGCTGGAATGCTGAGCTTCATCATATATAATGTCATAACCTGTTAAGTAAAGGTAATGCCAGCTGCCGTATGTCTTCATCATACATAAGGGGCCCTTTTACTAAAGTTTGTTAGAATTTGTGCTCAACGAGTTGTAATGCAAGATATTATTGGGTGATGCAATACTAGCACAGTTATAAGTGGGGGGGATGTTCCCAACATGTCAGCTGCTAATGCTGCATCAAAGAGTACCACATGCTACTCATTGAAATTAATGTGAAGGCACTAGTCCCCCTCAATATCCCCATCCTGTCCTCACGAGTCCTGCCCCTGTCCCTGCCCTATTCCTGCAAGCTCTGCCTTCACCGCACAAGCCTCGAGCACTTAAGTTTTTAAAGTGTTTGAGGCTTGTGCAGATGAGGACGGAGCTTAGGCATTGGTGGAATGAGGCATTATGACATCACAATCTGAGCTCTAGAATGTTGCTACTTATGATTTTAAAGTGTATGAAGCTTGTGCAGATGAGGACGGAGCTTAGGCATTGGTGGAATGAGGCATTATGACATCACAATCTGAGCTCTAGAATGTTGCTACTTATGATTTTAAAGTGTATGAAGCTTGTGCAGATGAGGACGGAGCTTAGGCATTGGTGGAATGAGGCATTATGACATCACAATCTGAGCTCTAGAATGTTGCTACTTATGATTTTAAAGTGTATGAAGCTTGTGCAGATGAGGACGGAGCTTAGGCATTGGTGGAATGAGGCATTATGACATCACAATCTGAGCTCTAGAATGTTGCTACTTATGATTTTAAAGTGTCTGAGGCTTATGCAGATGAGGACGGAGCTTGCAGGAATGGGGCAGGGACAGGGGCAGAGATTGCAGGGACGGGACAGGGATGGGGAAAATTGTGTCCCCCGTGCCATTCTCCAGGGGGTATAGTCAAGAAAAGGTGCCTAGACACAGTGGCCGTAGCGAGGGTGAGAGGATCTCAGGGTGGTGACGCCCCTTCGCCACACCCTCTTCTCCGCCCCTCTACCCCCTCTGCTCTATCCCTGCCCCCTCCTGCCGTGCCCACGTGCCCCTCCCCCGTACCTCTTTAATGTTTCCAGCTTGAGCAGCAACCCTAACCTGCTGCTCGCTCCAGCGTCAGCTCTTCCTCTGATGTCACTTCCTCGGCAGAGGCCCAAGAAGTGACGTTAGAGGAAGAGCCGATGCTGGCATAAGCAGCAGGTTGGGGTTGCTACGCGCGCCATGAATGTTAAAGATGTACGAGGGACGAGAAGGGGCGTGCACGGACAGTAGTGGGGGGGGGGAGCGGGGAAGGAGCACGGTTAGCGGAGAACAAGATGGGTGTCAGCACCCCCACCAAGATGGCGTCTGGGGTTTACCGCTCTCCCCTGCCCTCCTTTTACTATGCCACTGCCTAGGCACTCCTAATAGAACCCCCCTTTTACTAAACTGCTCATAGGGGTTATTAGCGCAGGGAGCCGCGTTGAATGCTCCGTGCCGTTCTCAACGGTCATAGAGTTTCTATGAGCATCGGGAGCAGCGTGGAGCGTTCAGCGCGGCTCCCTGTTCTAATAGCCTCTCTCGCGGTTTAGTAAAAGGGGGGTGGGGAGAATGGACTTAGGCCCTCTTTTACTAAGGGTAGTTGCACAGGTAGCTGCTAACTGGTGACAATTAAGCCGATTTATGGCGTATTATTGAAGGAATCTGGGACTGGTTTTCCTAAGTGTTGAACTAAGTTTTCTCTTTAATAAATGCTGAATTATGTTTAGCTGCAGACCTAACTTATCTCATGTTCTAGCCTGCCTGTACTGGATGTTAGCTTGGGCATTCTAACTTCTTATGGCTATCTCAGCATAAACGACATGTAACAGAAAGACTGCAGGGCTTAGATAAGTGACCTGCTAATGACCTGCTAGTGTGAGCTTAGCACCAATGATTGTTAAGAAAAGTAACACATGAAAAGTTTTTTCTAGAATTCAGTTGTATAGCCAGAAGAATGAATAAATATCTCTGTAACTTCCTGTTTTCGGGACTTCTGAAGCCAGCTTGGAGCTCAGAAGTCGCATATGGTATGCTAATAAAACCTGTTGCTTTCTTCAAGTCTCTAAGTTTTGTGGCTGCCCAAATTGGCCTTTCATTATTACTTGCTAACAGGAATTCAGCTTATTTTCTGTCTTATTTTGTTCACACCATCAGAAGAGAGATCACTGGAGAAGGCCATCGTGTTTGAGAAGATCGAAGGAACCAGGCGATGAGGGCAACCTGCAATCAGATGGCTGGACATGCTGAAAACAACCTTGGGGATGACACTGGAGGACCTTTCCGGACTGGCACAAAACCGATTTCTGCAGTTCATCAAGCCGCTAGGACTCGAGCACGAGTTGATGGCACCTAACAACAATTATCTCCTCATCATTAAACAACCAGCTCCTTCCCAATCTCCACCCACCACACCCACTACCCCTTTCAAATCTAAAATGTTTCTAATTACCCAACATGTATCGCCTCAAGTTCCCGACAATTCTTATCTAACTCCTATGTCATTCCTATGACAATTCTTATGTAAAGTTACAATTCTTGTAACTCCTGATAAATCTTATGGATTCCGCCTTGCACCGCAAGGTATTGGCGGAATAGAAATCGCTAATGTAATGTAATGTAAATTAATTTGTGCATGTAACTGACCTTATTCTATAGCTTGAGGGCAGAAATTAGCGCACCAGCCCACAAGGGCACTACATTTGTGCATTCTATGTATGCAAATTTGCGTGCCCAATTTATGCATGCAATTTGAGTAATGTGCCAATTAGTGCCATTAATTGGGGGGCTAATAATCAATTATTGGTGCTAATTGTCAATAATTTGGATTTCTTTTATTTTTTTTTTTAGTTCAATCATTTTTATTGAAATTTATATTTTTATATAATAAACATCAGCAATTGACCAGTAAGCAAACAATGTGGTAGATTTGATGGTACATAGGGCTCATTTTACGAAGCCGCGTTAGCAGTTTAACACGCGTAATAGTGTGTGCTAAACCACCGGCCGCGCTAGCCACTACCACCTCCTCTTGAGCAGGCGGTAGTTTTTTGGCCAGCGCGGGGGTTAGTGCGTGATGAAAAGTCACGCGTGCTGAAGCCGCTAACGTGGCTTTGTAAAAGGAGCCCATAGTGTCAATCACTTAAGATAACTTAAGATAACTTAAGATAACTTAAGTAGGAAACGTCCTACAGCGATACAAACCAAAAGAAGAACTGGACAGACGTGTAAGATATTATGAACGAAAAAAAAAAATGAGAAAGTTGTTCATATGTCACATCATAGATCTTTTACATGATAGTACTTAGTAAAGGTTGACAGTTACTGACCAAGATGTTTTCAGGGAAACTATATATTAATGTAACATATTACAATGGATTTAAGCAAATTCACAGGAGTCTGCAGAGGGACATGCCATTTTTGTGTGGGATAACAATGGGGCCCAAACATTTTCAAATTTGGCAAGTGATCCTTTTCGTTCAGCTGCAATTCTTTCATGTTTAGCACAGAGGCAGACTGTGTTCCACCATTCAATATGAGATATATTAGTAAAATCTTTCCAATTTGCGAAAACGATTCGCAAAGCCACCATAAGAACATAAGAAATGCCTGCACCGGATCAGACCTGGGGTCCATCCAGTCCGGTGATCCGCACACGCGGAGGCCCAGCCAGGCGTACCCTGGTGCATACATTAGTCACTCGTATCCCTCAATGTGTCCTGCAAGAAGATGTGCATCCAATTTTCCCTTAAATCCTAGAATGGTAGTTTCCTCCACCATCTCTTTCGGGAGAGAGTTCCAGGCGTTCACCACTCGCTGTGTGAAGCAGAACTTTCTGACATTTGTCCTGGCCGTGTCCCCTCTCAGCTTCAGACCATGACCTCTGGTCCGAGTCTGGGTCACATTCGCCAATGTGAATAAAGCTATTTCATGCTCTCCATCCTTTCCCCCTGCTGGTGAGTGAGCTTGCTCCATTTTATCGATTCCTTTTAGCAATTTAAAAGTCTCTATCAGATCCCCTCTCAGTCTTCTCTTCTCAAGGGTGAATAGTCCCAGTTTTCTGAGGCGATCCTTATAGCTCAAGTTCTCCTTACCTTCTACTAGCTTCGTCGCTCGCCTTTGCACCTTCTCCAGCAGTGTTATATCCTTCTTCAGGTATGGGGACCAGTGTTGGACACAGTATTCCAAGTGTGGTCTGACCATTGCTCTATAAAGCGGCATTATGACCTCCCTTGATCTACTCGTGATTCCCTTCTTTATCATGCCTAACATCCTGTTAGCTTTCTTTGCCGTCGCTGCGCATTGAGCCGACGGCTCTAGGGTCCTGTCTATCAGTACCCCTAAGTCTTTTTCTTGTTCGCTCTTCCCCAATGTTATACCTAACAGTTTATACTCATGCTCCTTGTTTTTTCTGCCCAGGTGCATCACTTGCATTTTTCCACATTAAAACTCATCTGCCAATTTTCTGCCCATCTCTCAAGTTGCTTCAAATCTCTCTGAAGTTCCTCGCTGTCTTTTTGTGACCTGATTGTCCGGCATAGCTTTATGTCATCTGCAAACTTGACAATAACACTGGTCGTTTCTTCTTCCAGGTCATTTACGAAGATATTGAATAAGATAGGCCCAAGAACCGAGCCCTGAGGCACACCGCTAGTTACTTTCTTCCAGTCTGAGTACTTCCCATTTATGCCCACTCTCTGTCTTCTGTTTTCCAGCCATTTTCCTATCCATCTTAGTATATCCCCTTCTATTCCATGACTTTGTAGTTTTTTGAGAAGTCTCGCATGAGGTACTTTGTCGAACGCTTTCTGGAAGTCCAAGTATATTACGTCTACTGGTTCTCCGCTATCGACTTGTTTGTTCACTTCCTCAAAAAATTGAAGTAAGTTGGTCAAGCACGACTTTCCTTTTCTGAAGCCATGCTAACTACCAAGATTAATAGTTGTATCAATGGCACATTCTCTTGGGGTATAGGTGTTTATGATGCTGTTAAACTAACAAGTACTAGTGGGTAAGATATAGGAATGGAAATATCTAGGAAAGATGGTATGTGAGTCCATATATTCCTCTAATATATTTGCAATAAAGGACATTCACATATCATGTGTTTCAATGTGCCTTGTGATAATTTACAGGACCAACATTTGTCAGTATTGTGATCTTTTTGCATTTTTGGAAGTTTACTAGGGGTCAGTATACTCTATGTAACAAAAAGAGAAAAGATTGATATAACACAGCAGAGCTGGTGATTTTATATATTGATGACCACATATTACTGCACGAGGGAGCATCTATTGTGATACCCATATCTTCTTGCCACTTATTCAACGCATTAGATGGGGAAGGATTTTTTTAGAGACTGAAAAGTTTTATACCAATTTAAGCCTCTTTTTTATGAAACATAAATATGCGACTCAGACTTAATAAGTCAGGTTCCTCCCATTTTTCTATTTTATTACTCACAAAGTCATGAAATGCATGCTTTAGTTGTAACTGCTAGAAATAAGCCGAAGGAGGAAGATGATAATAATTTGGATTACTGATGTAGTTACAGGGAAATACTTTTAAAATCAAAAGAAAGAAATATTTTTTTCACTCAGAGAATAGTTAAGCTCTGGAACGCATTGCCAGAGGTTGTCGCAAGAGCAGATAGCGTAGCTGGTTTTTTAAAAAGTTTGGACAATTTCCTGGAGGAAAAGTCCATAGTCTGTTATTGAGAAAGACATGGGAGAAGCCACTGCTTGCCCTGGATCGGTAGCATGGAATGTTGCTCTCATAGGAGTTCCGGATTCTTGCTATTCTTTGAGATGCTGGAATGTTGCTACTCCTTGGGTTTTGGCCAGGTACTAGGGACCTGGATTGGCCATTGTGAGAACGGGCTGCTGGGCTTGATGGACCATTGGTATGACCCAAGGCTATTCTTATGTTCTTACACTTGCATCTTGCTAGGCATATTTTATGCATGTACAAATCTTTTAACACCTGAAAAGGGGGTGTGATTATGGGAGGTATGTTCACTAAAGATGTGTGTGTAAGGATTTTCAGATTTCAGTCAGTGTAAATCTTTGGGCATGGATTCTTGCAATACACATTCTATATTTGGTGGCCAAATCAGAGTACACAATAACCAAGGGTTTCAACAGAACAATTGTCATAGAAAGCTCAAATAATCTATTACAGTTCATCCTTCTAAATTTTCAAAAAAAAAAAAAAACAACTATGAACATATACACTTTTTTTAGTAGCTTGTTATTTTTTTGATAGTGGGCTGCCATGAGAGAGCAGAGCATAAAGTTTTCCCCTGACACAGCGGTCAGCAAAGAACCGTAAAATGTTGTAGCATCAGACATATTGCTGACTTGATATCTACAGAATTAGAGGTTTATGAACTGTTGTTCTATGCTTGTCGCTGGTAGAAGCTGATGTTTCAGCCACCATGCTATGACTTTCTTCAGGGTATGCCCTGAAGTCTGCAGTTTGACTTTGTAAATAGTGGGTTCACTGACCTGATTGGGAACAGGGCAGTCCACCAATTTGAATTTTGGCAGGAAAGTCAGTTGGTCAGAAATTTGAGTTTTGTTGTGAAAGTCAATAGAATGGCAAAAGTCTCGGTAGGTTTAACGATGTTCTCTCAGGGTTTCCGCAGCTGGCATTGTGCATTTTGTCGTTGGGTTGCTATTGTTTTTTGTTTTTGTTTTTTTTTAATATAAAGGTTTATAAATACTGGTATATTGAAAAGGAAGAAAAGGAAACATTTTTTTAAAAAAAATTAGAAAAATTAAACTGACTGGGGAGGTTTTTGTGCCAATGACTGGAAGAAAAGGGGCATTTGAGTGCAGTTAAGCACCAAGTAAGAGCTCCTTGATTACTTCTGGGGCTTTTCCTACCCCAAAGTTTTTTTTTTTGGATAATCCATGGAGAAGTGGTAGCAATATTGAGATATTCATTGGTTGATTATATGTGGAGAGTGGTTTTTAAACCACTGTCCCCTTATTTTTTGAAGTGTGTCTACACATAACTTTATAGAAATTGCCACTGAACATCTCCTATTCAGGTGGCTCTAAGTGCCTCTAGGTCAGGAGGTCAGAAACCTGAGGCTCTATCACCATGTGGCTGTGGCTCTTCCTGACACAACCTACTTGCGGGCATACCAAGGCAGGAACAGCGATGGTGGCTGGCCGGCAGAGACAGCGCTGCGAACAGGCTGTTTGCAGCCGCCCTGCCGGGGGCCTTCCCTCTGCCACATCATGGATGATATCATTGATGACGTGGTAAAGGGAAGACCCCGGCCATCACCGCTGTTGCTGCCTTGGGAGGCCTGCAGGTATGTCGCTCTCCGGGTAGAGGGCGGGGGTTCGTCAGTCATTGAGAGGCCAGACCTATAAAATTATGCACATGAGTGAACTTGTGAGGGACAAAGCCAAACTTCCCCCAAGCTGACTCAAATATGTGGTTTTGCAACAGAACAACTGTCAGACACCTCAGGAAGTCTGCATTCTTTGAGATTTTATGGAGCACCTTACAATCCAATTACCATCGAGGATGCTTTAAGAATTACACTGTTATACAGTATTTATATATTTTTATTTATTTTACAAATGTATGACTCTGAGGGCTCCTTTTACTAAGGTGCGCTAGCGTTTTTAGCGCACGCACAAGATTAGCGCGCACTAGCCAAAATATTACCGCCCGCTTAAAAGGAGGCGGTAGCGGCTGGCGCGCGCTAAAACCTCTAGCGCGCCTTTGTAAAAAGGAGCCCTAAGTGATGTAAACATTTATACCCACAATTTCAAGCACAAACATTATAAAATGCAGTAAACAGATAGGTCAGTCTTCACCACAAATTTCCTTAATTGTGTAAATCTGAAACAAATAATAACCACAGAGTTTCAAGTTTATTTAAAATTTATTATACCGCCTACTCGAGCCTTCTAGGCGGTGTACAAAAATGCCTTAACAATATACCAATTAAAATGTAATTTAATCGGAGCCTGTGTTTTGCGAAAGTAGAGCTTCAGAACCGTATTAAGGTCTTGTTGGAATACAAATGAGATAAGTAAGGTAGCTCTTTCCTCAATTTTTGTTATAGAGGTTTCCAGAATTTCTGATGTATTCCCCACATGAAGTAACTGATTTGCTCCTGGTATTTCGCTCCCTGACTTCTTTATAGCTGGAGGTATATAATAGATTTTGTTCAAAGGAGGAATGAGATCAGGGGCGAATCCCAGGATTTGTACCAAATAAGTCTTAAATAATTCAACAGATGAAATTTCTGACGTTTTCGGAAAATTCAATAATCTCAGGTTTAAGCGTCTATTATAGTTCTCCAATTGTTCTATCTTCGTATGTACCAGTAATTTATCTTTTATTAACCCAGCATTTACGGTTTTTACGAATGATGTTATTGTTGTATAATTTTCTTTGTGTTTCCTAAACAAGTGTAAACTGCTTGATACTATTTTCAAAAATGTAATTTAATCAAAAACAAACCAAGAAAAAAGACAATTTAAGGACAGAGACGAACGGGAACAAAAGGGAAAAGGGGGATTGGAACTACAATTAATAGAAAGAAAAAGAAAAGAAAACACTTAAGGGGAAGAACAAAAGGTTGGGGAACTGAAAGTAGAAATATTTCTTAAATCTAAGTTGTCCTTAAAAGGACAGTTTAGGTTACAAAGGCATCGCGGAAAAGGAATGTCTTTAGTTTCACCTTAAAATTGATAAGTGTTGTATTTTCCCGCAAGTAGTTGGGGATACTGTTATAGAGAAAAGGATCATTAATGGAAAAAATGGTGGTCCTC
This sequence comes from Geotrypetes seraphini, assembly GCF_902459505.1. Classification (NCBI taxonomy): domain Eukaryota; kingdom Metazoa; phylum Chordata; class Amphibia; order Gymnophiona; family Dermophiidae; genus Geotrypetes; species Geotrypetes seraphini. The sequence continues at coordinate 486,490,745 of NC_047085.1, read as the reverse complement.
ATTGTACTGATATGTTTCAATGAGGGAACAGTAAGGAGATTGTGAGCAGTAGATTGTAGGGTCCTAGTTTGATTATAGGGGAGAAGCTAATTATTAATAAATTCTGGCTGGCTATTTACTTTTGTTTTAAAGGTTAGTAGTAGAATTTTGTAGGTGATCCTATGCTCTATTGGTAACCAACTGGTAACCAATGAGCTTAAAAGACACGATCTACATTTAAAAGACATACATATATACTGTAACTCAAGCTGAGCCCAAGGCTATATGAGTCTAGGACCACATGGAGAAAGGGAAGGGGACGGGGGACATGGATGCTGGACAGCAATCTGAGGGAGAAGGAGACTTCCAACCATTCACCGAACATGAAACAGCTGCAGAAATACAGTGTCAAAAGTCTCATGAAATTGCTTTTTTATAATTTTCTGTAAGTACTTGAAGTTTTGGGTTTTTATATTAAATGCATATATATATACCTATATTCCATTAAAATAAAATCATCTCTCAAACCCCCTTCTCTACCCTTTGCGGCACTTTGTAAATCTTGGGTCAAACATTCAAGATATAAATGGCTCTTTTCTCGAAAAAGGTTGTCGGCCCCTGCTCCAGGTTAATGTCACATTTGTCAATTAGTGCAGTGTGTTATCCACAGTGTGCTGGCAACACCCCTTTCTTTCCCTTGCACTGCCCAGTTACACCTCCTAACAAACAAACAAAAAAAATGCCATTAACATGTGACATACCATGCACTAATGAATATTGTACCACAGACTCTGTTAGCATGTGCTAAGTCGTCTATTAACAGCTTAACATGGTTTATGTAGTGCAAAGGTGACTCTTAAGTACTGACTAGGCTCTAGTTCAAGTTGCCTTGGGCTTATAGCAGAAATGACCGGCTGCTTCACCTTGGAAACAAACCAATTTATTGAGGCACAGGCTTTCAAGGACTCCATTCCTCAGATAAGATGCTTTTATCGCTACCCTTCTCCTCCCATATACCTGGAATAAGAAAATATACCTCCCATATTCCTGGAATAAGAAAATATACCTCCCATATACCTGGAATAAGAAAATAAGATTAAATATTGAACTAAGGCCAGTACTGGGCAGACTTGCACGGTCTGTGTCTGTATATGGCCATTTGGTGGAGGATGGGCTGGGGAGGGCTTCAATGGCTGGGAGGGTGTAGATGGGCTAGAGTAAGTTTAACAGAGATTTCGGCAGTTGGAACCCAAGCACAGTACAGGGTAAAGCTTTGGATTCTTGCCCAGAAATAGCTAAGAAGAAAAAATTAAAACATTTAAATTGAATCAGGTTGGGCAGACTGGTAGGACCATTTGGGTCTTTATCTGCCATCATCTACTATGTAACTATGTTACTATGAGTTTGTCCATCACGCCCCTTACATTACCACTGCCCACTGCTCACCACCCTAGCCAGCAGATTAACCTTCTCCTCTGTTTCCTCCACCCTGGCATCCTGTCTGTCTAGTCTGTGCAAATTGTAATCGCTTTCAAGCAAGGACTGTCTCCTTCGTGACTCTGTACAGCGCTGTACTGACTCTGTACTGACTCTCTAGTAGCGCTCTTGAAATAATTAATAGTAGTAGTAGACGAGAGACCATCTAATCAGAGAGTGGGTGCTATAGAATAGATGATCCAAGCAGTAGCGTAGCAAGAGTGGGAAGTGCCTGAGGCCGTGGCTCCCCCCGCCCCCTCCTCTTTCCACACCAACCCCACCACCACCACGCTCTTCCTTTCCACCCCCATACCACTTTAAATCTTCGCCAGCGCAAGCAGATTTCCTGGCCTCCTGCTCGCGCTGGCCTTGGCTTTCCCTCTGACATCACTTCCTGACCCTGCGACCTGGAAGTGATATCAGAGGGAGCCAGGCTGACGTGAGCAGCAGGTTAGGGTACTTACTCGAAGATTTTACAGAGGTATGGAGGGGTGGGGAAGGGAGGGCTCAAGCGTGGCTTGGGGAGAGCAGAGAGGTGCCCGCACCCCCCACAAAGATGGGGCCTGGGGCAGTCCTCCCCCTCCCACCCCCATACTACGCCACTGGATCCAAGGATCAGACAGTCCTGTCAGCAACCCAAATACCTAAAGCACCTGTATTCCTCAGAGTGAAAGGGAAAAAATAGATTGCAGCAGGGACAGGAACTTTCAGGAACCGGGAGATAATATAGGGTGCTCGGTTAGAATACTGGATGATAGCAGCATAGCATTACTGCTGAATAGCAAGATAATTTTAGGTTGAATTGTATGTATTAAGGGGAGCGGCAAAGCAGAATTTGTTATTGAGCTAACTGCTCATTTTATCCTGGTTAACAAGAAGGCGTTAGTGAAGCCAACTTGCTAGTGAGTGAAAAATGTATGGGCATATATAAATCTACTTGGGAGAAGGGCCAAAAATTGGAAAGGAAAAAAAAAAAAAATCCCTACAGGATTAAAAAAAATAAAAAAAGAAAGTATTTTGTGCTAAGCTAAATATTATTTTGTTTCTATTGAAAGGGTTAAGAAAACAAAGACAGAGTTGACAATTTCACCCCACTGGAAGCTGGGAATGGTCCACAGCGGCACAATGCTATCATTATTACATGGGCCCATTCTCATTGGATTTTCCACAAAATCTTTAATAATTTGATTCTTTTCAGTCCCAGCAGCCAGCTGAGCTCTTTAAGAAATGGTAACAAAACCCAGAGAAAAACCCACTACTGAGAGGGGAGCTTTGGCGCAGAGTGGAGCTGAAGCCGATTAGGTTTGGCCTGAATAGAGCCAGGCAGGGCCTAGCGCTGAGGCACAGCCTGCAGTCTCTGTCTCATTCATTCCAGTACAATATCACCACCAGAGTCCAGGCCTAGACACTAAATTACACTATTATAGAACTAGATTGATACACAAGTTTCCCTCCCAGGATGAGTGGAACTTTTTCAACAATGTTTTCAGTGCTCTGCCTATTCAGGCATCATGAAGTATTCCATTCATATTTACCATATCAGTTCTTAATTGTGCCACACACACAAATTACCAACATGGGAACACAATCAGCTGAATTCCTGGAGAGGGGTTGTAACAGTTCATTAGAGACTTGTAAGGTTTCAGAAAGGTTATTTCCCAGAAGCCTCAGCAGGGTGAAAACCTTGCACAAACTGAATGCATTTTTTATTGTCTCAAGGTGATGCAGTTTTTAGCAATGTCGGATCTCATATATTAAGAGTGAGACCTAGACATTTAAAGCCCCCCCCCCTCTGATGCTCATATTAACAGTGTTACCTCACTCTCTCTGTCGACCACTCTATCCCGCTCTCTCCCACAAAGGTCACCTTCTTTGTTCGTAAACTTTATTAATCTTTTCAAGCTGAATGGGATAAAAATTTCTCTGACCAGGGATACAAAAAGATTCTTACAGAGATCATTCCAATTTTGAAATGTTATAGAAGAGTTTTCCATTAAATTTTCTCTCTTGTGGAGGAACATCGGCTTTTCAGAAACTATTTTCATGTGCATCTCCATCTACTGTGAAGTAAATTTTAAAAAACCATTTTTGTCAGCTACTTAGACTGAATTACTGTAAAACATGAGAACTATTTTATTTAAAAAAAACACCAGGTAAGCAATGATAAATGAAAAATAGATACCGATACATCTTTGAAAAGAACAATAAAAACCTATACACTATGCAGCATTCAATCTATGTAATGCATTTTTTTTTAAAAACCCAAAAAACATACATTGCTACTTTTCTGCGTGGCACATTGGACTTTCATTTGCTGGATCAATCACATCTTTCAGCTAAGTGGACTTATACTATCTGGGTGAAAATAATTAGTTCTCCCATGGTGATTCCCTTTTGCCCTTTATATACACGGGAAGGACTTTAAATATGATGTCTTGCATGAACATTGATTAAAAAAGAAAAAACATATATAGAATAATAGGACAAAATGATGTTTTCAATATTTTTTCTTAAAGGGGCAGGTTCAAATTATGTGACCAGTATATGAATTCCATTTGGCTTCACAGTTCTGTTTCACTGAGCCCTTGAGGTCTTTTCCTCCACCCAAGATATTTGTTATTCCTTATAGGGCTCGTAATCGAAAAGAAAATACGTCTAAAAACCCACCTAAATTGGCACTTGGACGATCAAAAAGACAGGTCGTCCAAGTACCGATAATCAAAACGGGTTTTAGACGTATCTAAAACCAGCTTAGGCCTTTTGACTGCCTCTGTGTGCCCAGAGCGAAAAGGGGCATTTTTGTTGGAGTGGGTAGGGCATGAGATAGGCGGGATGTGAGCCAACCTAGGCTTAGGGGTCCTTTTATCAAGCTGCGGTAGGGGGGGGGGGTTTAACGTGCGTAATACCACGCATTAAACTGCCTGCTGCGCTAGCCGCTAACGCCTGCATTGAGCAGGCGTTCGTTTTTTAGCCGGCTGTGGGGGTTAGCACGTAATGAAATGTCCGACGTGCTAACCTTGCTAGCGTGGCTTGATAAAAGGACCCCTTAGTCATCCAGCAGTGATAATCGAAAAGCTTAATAGGTTGCCTGGATGGAACTTATACGTTTTGACTTAGACCAAGTCACTACAGGTATAGGTTCTGGATCGGTCGCTAAGCTGATCTTTGCAAAAAGTAAATTTGATCATGTTTCTCCGCTTTTGCTATAACTTCATTGGCTTCCAATTATTTCTAGAGTCTGTTTCAAATGTGCTTGCTTTACATTTAAGATCTTGCATGGCATCTTTCCTTCCTTCCTTCCTCTATTTTGGAATTCTACAAGATCTGAGATTACCAGGCCTACTCAGAAACTTAAATTATCCTTTCCTATGCTGAAAGACATCATCTATACTGGAAAACTAGGGAAGTCTCTTACTGAGCTCTGGAATAATTTTCCTGTCCAGTTGCGTGATCTGGGCTCTCTCCAATTATTCCGAAAACATCTGAAAACTTAGCTTTTTTCAAAATTGTGATCTTCGTTTCCCTCTATATTATCCCTATCCCTATTGTATTTTTTTCTTTAATTTTCTGTAAACCGTGTCGAGCTCTATTTTTATAGAAAAGATGCGGTATATAAGCTTAAGGTTTAGTTTAGTTTTAGTTTATTCCCCCACTCCCCCCGCAATGATCGCAAACCCCCAGAACCTTTGCCAGCAGGAGGGATGCCCAGTCCCTCCTGCTGGACACCCCCAAAGCCCCCACAAGCATTGCCAGCAGGAGGGATGCCCATTCCTTCCTACCAGACACCACCCCTCCACCAAGGTAGGCCACTAGACCCCCTACCCCCAGTCCAGTCAGCAGGGCAGGATTAATTCTTCCAGTGCCCCTAGGCACACAAGTACACTGGGTCCCATGCCATGCCCCACCCCACCATGCACCCAGGCGGAAACAGGAAGCTGTGTCAGAGGGAAGCTTTGGGCAAGCAGCACCTCTTGCACAATTACAGTTCCCATTGCCTTTCTTACCTGCATTGCTTGCTTGTCTTACTTTCCGTCGATGGGGGAGGGCTGTGTTGACGATTGGGGTGGGGCCCGTATTGCCGATCGGGGGAGCCCGCGTTGCCGATCAATGTTGGAGGGGCCCATCGCTGTTTGGAAAAAACAATGTTGATGCCCTCCTTCATCGGGCCCCCCTGACCATTTGGGCCCTAGGCACGTGCCTACTTGGCCTACTGGTTAATCCTGCCCTGCCCAGCCAGAACCCCCCAACATAGCTGGAACCCCACCTACATAGCCCAACCAGACCTCCCTAGCCCACATGAACCTCCCCCTTTACCTTTTGTACTTGGCTAGCCAGAGGGACTCTTCCAGCCTCCAGCCGGCAAGCTCGCCTTCACTAAAATGGCGGGCCTTCCCCTTCATGGGATGCACCTGGGAGGAGCCTGAGGCCCTGATTGGCCCAGGTGCCTAGACCCAGCCAATCTCCTCAGGAAATAGGATCTGCCTACGATTGGTGCTTCTTCTTATCACAGTCTCTTCACCCACTGCTTTCCTATACACTGCCTCCCATTGATTGGAGCTTATAATTAATAACATTTGGCAACACTGCTGTCAACCCTATAAATAACAGCAGGAGCCATTGTGGATTGCAGTTAGGGGATCTGGCAGCGAAAGAGCGATCGGACATAGGACAAGTGGATGAGTGGAAAGGAAATTGGAGTCTTGGAGAACAGTTTTGGAGAGAGAGAGAGTAAATAATGTTTATTTCCAGCAGCAGTCTTCACAAGCACAGGTTTGGCAGCGTCCCAAATTCCAGTACAGAATCTGTCAATATCTCGCTGGCATGGGTTTTGCTTTATGCAGATTTTCATCATATTGACATCTGATTACATGTTCTGTGGTTTTGCTAGTCTTAAGCTGCCACTTGTTCTAGCAGCATATTCTGTGGGTTTTCTGTGCAATAAACAACCCAACTGAAAATTGTATTGGCATGGTGATTTATTTTCCAAAGCTATACTGTTATTTATTTTAAAAATTTATACACCGCCTGTTACCAAGTGGTTTCCAATTAAACATACATACCATTAAGACAAATATCATTACGAAGACAAGAACATCTTACTTTACATCTTCATTACCAACTGCTAAGATATATTATATAAATGCATTAAGAAATAACTGTTTTCAGCAACTTCTTGAAATTTACACGATCAGCACAGAGTCGCAAGTTCCCTGTTACTGCATTCCACCTTTTCACTCCAGCTATTGAGAACATTGTGGAATATGGAGATGATTCATTTGCAGAAGGGGGAAAAAACGTAATGGAATGATTGTGGGAGATGGAAATGATCTGTTTCAAGAAGGGAAACAATTTTTTTTTAATTTATACCGCATTATCTAAAAAAAATATTTGATTTCATGATTGCCTTAGCTATCCACCACATTGTTTCCAATTAGAAAGACAATTCTAGTCTTAATTTTTACGAATGGTGGAATCACCTTAGTGTCATCAGAAAGTATGAGGAAATAATAACATTCAAACAAAATAACATAGCCAGATGCACAAAAATTTGGGCCCCTCATGATGAATAGGTAAGGACTCATGTAAATCCTAATTAACTTTACTTTGTATATTAACTATGCTATATTTTGCATATTATTATGTATATTTTGGTATCTGCAGCTTATTGTTTTGTTTTATTCTTATACTTTTGTATTTGTAAAATCTCAATAAAATTTAAATAAAAAAATTAATTAATTAATTAATTAATTAAAAACCCTAAGCGGTTTACATAAAAACATACATAAAAAATGAAAACAGTAATAATAATAATAATAACAGTTTATATACCGCAATACCGTTAAGTTCTATGCGGTTTACAAAAGATTAAGCAAGGTACAAATTGATTGAACTTAAGAGGGGAGAAGAAAGAGAGTTAATAGGACCGGAAATGCATTGTTGAGGAGAAAGTGATTAATAGGACAGAGGAATCACTATGGAGGAGAAAGAAGATGAGTGGGTCAGTTGTCTAGATACTTTAGGAACAGGTACGTTTTTAGACATTTTCTGAATTCCTCATAAATAGTGGGTGAAAGCAGTTGATTTAGGTCTTTACCCCACAATGCTGCTTGATGTGAAAGAAGGTGTTCATGGTGTTTTTTCAGTTTACAACCTCTAACTGGGGGGGGGGGAAACGAAGTAGGAATGAGAGCTTTTCTTGTGTCTGTTGGCAGAGAAGGAGAAAAGGTCAATTATGTATTTAGGGGCAAGACCGTATAGTGCTTTAAAGCAGAAGCAAGCGAATTTAAACTTTATGCGTGCTGCCATCGGTAGCCAATGTAACTGCCGGTAGTAGGGTGATACATGATCGAATTTCTTTAGTCCGAAGATTAGTCTGACCTCTGCATTTTGCATTAGTTGTACACGTCGCATATTTTTTTGGGAAATGGCTAAGTAGGCGATGTTACAGTAGTCAAGTTGACTTAGTACGAGGGATTGGACCAGGGTTCTGAATGCCGACGTATCGAAATAAGCTTTAATGGATCTGAGTTTCCAGAGAGTGAAGAAACCCTTTCTGATTAAGGAGTCCACCTGGTCTTTCATGGTTAGGCATTGGTCTAGAGTTACGCCTAGTATCTTTATGGTGGGCTGGATGGGGTAAATCATCAAAACCACCTTACTCTACATCTCCATAGAAAGACATCAACAATCAGATAACTCCCGTGGATAGGCACTACACATTGAAAACTTTCTGGGGTCGACGGGGGGAAACGGGATGTCCTTGCTGTTGGATAATCCTGAGAGAGCGGTTTTGGGCTTTATGCCTCTCTCTTTTCTTCTCTTCTCTGCACCTACACTCTTTTGCTTCTGCACTTGTTTTTCTTGGTGTATAATTGGTGGGGGGTATTGGGCTCTTCAGTCTCCTCCTTCTTTTGTTCTATGGTCTTTGTATTACTGGTACATTATATGCTGTTGCTGATTGTATTGTAATTTTAGCTGCCGTTTCTGTTTGCATATATCCTTAATGTGTCATGCTTGTTTCTCTGGTTGACTCTAATAAAAATGATATTTAAAAAAAAACAACAAAAAATACTCCCCCAGATCTGAACAGTTTCCCATGTCCTCACAAAGCCTCGATTTCCACCTTGCAACACCTCTAATCACTTATACATGTGTTGCATTGCATAAAAGCATTCACAAACAATTGTGCCTTCATCAATTTTTTTAAAACCATTGTCGTTGATGTATGACGTAGTGCTGTTTGGTATGTTATTGAGGGCCAAGAGTCCAAAACTCCATTTAACAATAGACTACTTCTCATCATGGCGGGAGTTGCCATACAGCTTATTTCGAAAAATTGGGACAGGTTAAACTATAGTTTTTGGTGGGAATCCTTGTGCCAAACTTATTTGGGACCCATTGACAAAATTTTGTAAAGATTGATTATTAGTTTTAGCCCTTTGATTATACACATCTAGGATGGGTGGGTGGGAGGGGGGATATGCCTTTAATTTATTATTTGATTGTAATTTTGTTTGTCTTGTTCACTTGTATTACTCTTGATTGTCTTTATACTGTATGAAGGGTGGGGGGGGGAAGGGATATGTATTTATTATATCATTTGATGGTATTACGTGCTGTTTATTTTGTACATGGTTTGATAATATGTTGCACTTGATGTTGGTTTTTAAAATGAATAAAGATATGGGATAAATATAAAATAAAAAGATAAATATAAAATAAAAATAAAAAAAATAAAAAAAAGATATGGGAAAAAAAATTTTTTAAACCAAATCTAGATGCACAAAATCACAAAAAAACTGGTAAAGCATTCTACAGTTTCACACCACCACCTGACAGTATGGCATCACCTATCCTAGAATGAATGGTCACCCCGTCTCTATTAAGATTTAATTTCATACTTATTTCTGCTAAGAACATAAGAATAGCCTTACTGGGCCAGCCCAATGGTCCATCAAGCCCAGTAGCCCGTTCTCACTGTGGCCAATCCAGGTCCCTAATACCTGGCCAATACCCAAGGAGTAGCAACATTTTAGAACCCCAAAGAGTATTAAGATTCCAGGCAGAATCTCAAAGAACAGCAAGATTCCGGAACCCCAAAGAGTAGCTACATTCCATGCTACTGATCCAGGGCAAGCAATGGCTTCCCCCATGTCTTTCTCAATAACAGACTATGGACTTTTCCTCCAGGAACTTGTCCAAACCTTTCTTAAAACCAGCTACGCTATCCGCTTTTACCACACCTTCAGAGTCCTTCTTAGATGGTAAACTACAAACAACTCCTGAAACATACGTAGTTAGAGATACGTGGTATAGTACCTGATGTACTAATGAGAGTATCTTAAATTGTACTCTTTGCTGAATCGGTAGCCAGTGTAGCTGCTTGTTGAATTCATCAATATTTGCAATGGAATAGTTCCTCTTAGATGGAATTTTCTGACTGTCTTGTACCAGAGGAGTTGTCTGTGCAGAAAAGACACCCAACCTGAATGGAAGATCAAAACAACAAGGGGGTGAGAGAATAGGAAGTGTTGTGCTTTGGTGCATTTTTCCAGTAAACACCTATTTTTTTTTTTTAATTCTTTATTGATTTGTAATCAAAAACAGTGTCATACAAATGAAAGAACAAAAGATATTCCACATATTCCACTATTATCTATACAGGTAACATAAATATCATTCAATAATTTCATTTTCCTGCATATAATAATATCATAATATATCCTAATATACAATTCAAATAAAGAATAAAGTTACCCATATATCACTATCAATATTTATTCCCCTCCCTCCAACCCCCCATACCTATTTTAATTTTTGTGCATTAGGGTTGTTTCATTGGTGTTTTGCTGGTATAAACCTGAAGCAGACGCCCTAAATATTATCGCATTCATGTGTACATGAACTGTTTTCCAAACTTTTAAGAAAAGTATGTTAGGTTTTACCAAGTTTATTATTTCTTTGCTATACCGTCTATCAAAATTTATTTAGAAGGTTTACAATCAATAAAAATATTTAAATCACTTAATAAATCACTTAATAATCGTACTTATCTGTCTGTGGGGTGAAAAACATTAAGACCCTCTTTCACTAAGGTGCACTAACCGATTAGTGCACGCTAATCGATTTAGTGTGCGCTAAACGCTAACGTGTGCATGTTAGTCTATGGACGCGTTAGCGTTTAGCGCGCATTAATTCGATTAGCGCACGCTAATTGGTTAGCGCACCTTAGTAAAAGAGGGAGTAAATATATGGGTCCAGATCAAGGGCAAAATTTGTCTAATACAGTAGAATCTCAGGTATCCGGCACCCATGGGGATTGGTGGATACCGGTTGACTAGATTACAAAGAAATGTATATTGATAGAAGTTGCTCTGTATGTGGCGAGTTAGGATAAAAATTTGAATTGAAAAACCTTGCGCTGTAACTATGGCAAATTGCAACTTTCAAACTGTATATTATGGGGCTCATAATCGAAAGAGAAAAACGTCCAAAAACCGGCCTAAGTCGGCACTTGGACGAACATTTCTCAAAAACGGCCAAGCGCCAAAAATAAAAACGGGTTTTGGATGTATTTCTAAATGACCTAGGCCTTCATAGTGCCGCTCAACATCCAAAGCTAAACGGGGTGTTTCGGGAGGCGTGTTGAGGGCGGGAGTTTGGCGGGACGTGGGCTGGCTTAGATTTAGTCGTACAGCATGTATAACCGAAAGTTTAAAAACAGAGCCTAGACGGAACTTGGACGTTGTAACTTAGACCATGTAAAACATGGTCTAAGTCACAAAAACCCACCTAAATTCACTAGATAAGCACTGCAAACACGTAACACAGACCCCCACACACTACCTCAGTGATCACCAAGCCTCTCCCACCCCCATAAAAATTTTATTCACAACTTTAAATTTCAGCCTCCAGACCATCATCACCTGGCCACCTGGCATAGGAAAGCTTAGTCGTCCAGCCCAGAGGCAGCTTAAGTCATCTTGGGGGTGGGTTAGGGACCCATAGAGAAGAGGACCCATGCCCATATGCCCCTGTAATCACTGCATTGATACTTAAACATGTGCACTCCCCTATACACCCCAAAACCCTTTTTTACTGGCATATAAGTGGCTCCTGAAGCCATAAGGGCTATTGGGGTGGTAGATAAGTGGGTCTAGGGGATTCTGGAGGTGGTTTGGGGGGCTCACCGTCACCTATAAGGGAGCTGTAGTGAGGAGAAGCCATGGCATCCTTTTTGTGAAGTTCACAGCAGTAAGGTACCCCACTATTTAGATGGCATGTCTGGGTGTGCAGTCCATCACTTTGAAGACCCCTCCCACGTCCAACAGGGCTTGTTCTAGGCGTTTTGCACTTGGACGGAAAGATGGACGGAAATGTGGTATAAAGATGGACGATTTAGCGGCTTGGGCGATCAGATCGGCAGGACGTATAATTAGACGATTTTCAAAAGTAAAAAAAAAAAAAGTTGGTCATCTCTTTCGAAAATGTGTCTTAGGCTCTTTTTAACTTTGGACGACTTGCGAGATGGACGTAAACGGACTTAGACGTCCCTTTCGATTATGCCCCTCCACGTGTATTGGTAGTAAATCCTTTGTATGTGTCGAGTTAGGATAAAAACAAACAACTTGTACTATGTTATAACCTGTTCTATAAATGTCACAATGTACAGTGCTGTGTACACCTTTCAGTGCCAAGTGATAAGTAGTAGTAGTAACCCATTCAGAGCTCTTTGGGGATGGGATAGGAAGCAAATTGAATAAATGAAATAAACTGTGTTGATAAAGGTGTTCTCCTCAACTACAGAGATACCATGGCCAGTGTCTTCAGTTTCCTGGCTTGGGTCCTTCACAGTCAATCACCCTAACCAAGGATAGTGAGGAGAGCTCTCAGATTCTCATCACTGAGGAGGCAGAGGATGGCAAACAGCCCACTGACGTGTTTATAGGTTTGTTTAAGATGTATTGCATCAAGGCGGTATGCATACTAGATATAATCTATTTAGGGGAAATCAAAGAAAGCCAGCAGAATTTCAGGCTTCCACCCCTCCCCCCTCCATTACATGAGACCTTATATTTCTAATGGGAAGACCATGCACTTCCGGAGCATGATGAAGTTAGAGCTGGACAAATGGCAATACATTGTATTTGCAGCAATGATCAATCTAGGTCATTTCTCCAAGCTGATTATCCTGCCTAGAAGTTGTATAATAACCTCATCTTTTCAATAAGAACTTGGCATTATACTCAAAGGAAGATGTCTACACACATAGGCACCCATAGTTCAGCTAATATTCAGCTGGCGGCCGACATTTTTTTGTCCGCCGCCAGCATTAAAACTTGAAATTCAATGTTGGGCCCTTTGAGGACTTTGCATAAAGATAGGAAAGCTAATTAAGTGGTCTTACTTATGCACTAAACCTGGCTGGTTAGGTCTGACTATTGGGTCCTAGCTGGACTATGCCCCGGGAATACTCCCCAAATAACACCAATACAGCCTCTCACATAGCCAATATACTCACGACATAGCCTGCTTTAAGTTCCACGCTAATTGGTTCTTTTCAGTGAGGAAGACTGGTTAAGCGCTGCTGAAAAATGACTAGATAGCTGCAACCAAGAGATTTAACAGGTCGGTGGCCATTTCCTGCCAGTTAACTCATTTTGAATATCATCCAGAGTGTCAGTGACTTTACAAAAGATTTCCCAAAGCTCAGGATACTCATGTTCCTATAATGGGATGAATACACCATAATGGCAATTCTATAAATTGGCATTTAAATTTAAGTGCTAATAGTGTACATAGAAACATGATGGCAGATAAAGGCCAAATGGCCCATCCAGTCTGCCCATCCGCAGTAACCATGATCTGTTTCTCTGTCTAAGAGATCCCATGGGCCTACCCCACAACTTCTTGAATTCAGGCACTGTCTCTGTCTCCACCACCTCTTCCAGGAAACTGTTCCATGCATCTATCACCCTATCTGTAAAAAAATATTTCCTTAGATTACTCCTGAGCCTGTCACCTCTTAACTTCATCCTATGCCCTTTCATTCCAGAGCTTCTTTTCAAATGAGAGAGACTTGATCCATGCGCATATATGCCAAGTAGGTATTTAAACGTCTCTATCATATCTCCCCTCTCCCGCCTTTCCTCAAAGTATACAGATTGAGATCTTTAAGTCTGCCCCCATCCGCCTTATGACGAAGACCACGCAACATTTTAGTACATATGAGGGCTGATTGAAAAGTAATAAAATTGTTTTTAAATTCAGAATTAGATGACTCCACAGGATCTGAACATTTTTCTTTTTCAAAGTAGCGTCTTTCACGCTAATATATTTTTGCAGCGTTTCAAAAATGATTCAAAGATGTGCAGTAGGCCGTTTTGTGATATCACTTTTAGGGCTGTGGCTGTGGTATTTTTCACTTCACTTCTTTCTGTGCAGTTGTTTCTTCGGAGTTTCGTTGTTTCAAGAGTTTCATTACCGCTCTTTTCAAATTTAACACAAAATTCAATCACACACCTCTGGCATGCCCTCACCGACACATCTTCCTCAACTGCCGTGAAGAAATGTACGAAACTCTTCCTTCTCGCTGTGACCCAACAATGAAGACTATGGCAAGCCAACTGCAGGTTCAGAAATGTCGATGTATGAGCTTCACAAGAAAAACAGAGCCAGCCTCATTACTTTTCCATCATACCTTGTATGTCTCAGAATACCAGCACGTATGTGTACAATTGGTGCCAGAAAAGGAAAGTAACACGCGTGTATGCAAGGCAATATTCTGTAACTGGTGTGCATAAGTCATGTGGAGGAGCATTTTCGACAGGACGTCCAAATCCGATTTTGGACGTTTTACAGAACACGCACAAAAACCCACCAGAAGCATGACCATTTTCAAAACTGCAAAACGTCTAGTTTGGGGTTTTTTTGGAAAATGGTCATTTTTCAGATGTCCGTCTATCTTTTGGAAACATTTTTGGGGAAAAAAAAGTCCAAAAGAAAAATGCACAAAACAAACCATTGGGATGTAGGAGGGGGGCCAGCATTTTTAGTAGACTGGTCACTCAGAGCAGTGCAGAGCAGTGGGACAGCTCACCATAACCTCCTTATGCGGCGGTCAGGCAGATTTTTGGGCCGAAGAAGTTCGATCATCTAGCTCCTTCCTACTGACTCCTGCATTGGCTGCCGGTGGAGGCACGTGTGAAGTTTAAGTTTGGATGTTTCTACTTTAAGGTACTTTTCGGCCTAGCCCCCAGATATATAAATGACCTTTTCTCTTTCTCAACCAATCAACACATGAGAAGCTTAAGCTTGAATTTTATTTCCCCACTGGTCAGAGGATGTAAATTTAAACATCTTCATCATCTCTTCTCATATCAGGCACCATTATGGGGTAAAGACCTGAAACAATTACTCATGCTTGCAAATACTTATGGGGAATTTAGGAAACACCTAAAAACATATCTGTTCCTAAAGTACATAGGCAGCTGCATTGCACAATCTCTCCCCACAATAACTGACCTCTAAGCTTTAACTCTGTTAGTACTACTCAGTCTGTAACATTTTTTTAATCATTGTAAACCACATAGAACTTCACAGTCCTATGGTATATATATAAAAAAATATGGTGCATGGTGAACCCTCCAAAACTCACCAAATACCTAACTGTACACCAAACTGATAGCCCTCATGCCTGCAGTTGGCACCTATATAATGATACAGTAGGTTTAGGGTAGGTTTTGGAGGGTGCACAACTTACACCACAAGTGTAGTTACAATAAGATATGAGGCTGGGTCCCCTTCTCTGTAGTCCACTGTACTGACCACCAGGTTACTCCAAAGACTTGCATGATGCTCCACTAGGACTGGCCATACCATCTAAAGCTGTCATATAGGCAGGTATGGACTGTTTCATTCACATCTTTGGGGGGTGGGAGGGGGGTCAGTGACCACTGGAGGAGGGTGGGGAGGTCATGTTTACATCCCTCCATTATTGCTAAAAGATGTCCCAATTTTGGACCCACCCTAGTCCCATCCAAAACACACCCCATGCTACCTGGATAAATTGCAGTGTGAAATGTCCAAATTCTGCCTTTCGAAAATCACGGTTTGGACATTTCCAGCAGATGGACTTTTTGGGGGCCATTTTGAGACATCCACCTACTTCCAAGAATGAGTGCCTTACTTTACACTGACAACTTATGCATCACATTATAGGGAGCTAACTTGATTTGCTTTGATTTACTCATTTGATATTCCATATAATCAGTACTTAAAGTATCACTGGATGAGATCAGCCAAGTCTACTTAGAATGAATCACATTTCATAAAGAACGAACAAAAAAAAAACACATTTCTATGAATGCAATGAAGGGAAAATCAGAAATGAATTGCCCTCTTCAGGTTGCCCTTAATTGATTTATTTGGATCTAGCTCACATCCTTTTCAATAGTAGCTTAAATGAGCTACAATTAGATACAGTTCCCTGTTCTTGAAGGACTTACCATTTAAATTTGTCCCTATGGTAATAGAGTTTTAAAGGAATTGGCCAAGATCACAGGAAGCAGCAGTGCAATTGAATCTTGAAAGGTATTAGTGTAGAACAAAATCTTTTCCAGAGAAAGGAAAATGGTAAATCCAGAGAGGATAAATTGAGGTTGAGGGGTGGTAGACTTAAGAATAATATTAGGAAATTCTTCCTTACAGAGAGGATGATTGATGACTGGAATTAATTCCTGAGGGAGGTGCTTAGAGAGGAAACCAGTGACAGAGTTCAAAAAAGCATGGGATGAACACAGAGGATCTCTAATCAGAAAATAATTTGGTATATTGAAGAACTAAGGCCAGTACTGGACAGATCTACACGGTCTGTGTCTAATATATGGCAATTTGGTTGAGGAGGGGCTGGGGAGGGCTTCAACGGCTGGGATGGTTTAGATGGGCTGGAGTGGGCTTTGACGGAGACTCTGGGGGATGAAACCTAAGCACAGTACCAGGCAGAGCTCTGCGTTTCTGGCCCAGAAATATCTAAGAAAAAGGACAATTTAAATAAAAATCATTAATTTATAGAGAGTATACTGTTGGGCAGACTGGGTGGACCATTCAGGTCTTTATCTGCTGTTATTTACTTTGTTATTATGACCTGGGCTTCCTACTAGGCTTCTCCTTTTGCCAGTGCTACATTTATATGTAGAAAACCCACTGGTAATTAATCCAATGTATGTGTCAAAAGAAATGGTATTCAACCCAGGAATTGTTGTGTTCTTGTACAATCAATTATTCTCTCGAGGTTGGATTATTGCAATACGATTTATCTAAGTCTGACCAAGAAAAGCCTTCAAAGCCTTCAGTTGATTCAGAACACGGCAGCTAGGTTGACCTATGCAAAAAGTAAATTTGATCATGCTTCCCCGCTTTTGTTAAAACTTCATCGGCTCCCAATAATTTCTAGCGTCTATTTTAAATCTGCTTGTTTCACATTTAAGATTTTGCACGGTATTTTTCCTTCTCTACTTCCTCTATCTTGGAATTCTGTTAGATCTGATACCGCCAGTTCAACTCAAAAACTTAAACTATCTTTTCCTGCATTGAAAGGCGTTATCTATACTGGCAAACTAGGGAAAACTCTTCATTTTAAAACTACTGAACTCTGGAACAATTTTCCTGTCCAGTTACATTTTTCTGAGGTGTCAATCAAGCATTGCTACCACCTCACCTCATCCAGGCCAATCTGTTGACCCAATCCCTAATAGACACATACAACCGTAGCTCTAATTTTGGCTTAGAAAGCTATATCTCCATGTATGGAATTGTGCAAAAAATGGAACTAGATCAATTTATTAGGATTAATCTAGTTAAAGTGGCAGATGAAAAGTGATGTTGAGATAGTAAAGTTGCATTTTATTCTTGTTACAATGCCTGATGACCTCTTCACAACCTAAGTTAAGCACCGCTATATTTTACTTCCCACAACAAACCTCACAAGAAGCAATTAACAGTACAGTAAAACCTTGGCTTGCGAGCATAATTCGTTCCATAAGCATGCTTGTAATCCAAAGCACCCGTACATGAAAGCAAATTTCCCCATAGAAAATAATGGAAACTCAGACGATTCGTTCCGCAACCCAAAAACTTTAATATAAAATACAGTACTGTACGCACTTGTATTTGCAAGACCTCGCTTGTTTCGAACAGTCACTACACTGCGGGTGAATTGGGCATGATGCCTTTATTACGTTCAGCCACGCCCAGCGTGAGATGTGCGTATGTTGTGCACGCTTAAATTGCAGGTGCTTATATTACGCTCAGCAATGCGACATGCATATATTGTGCGTACTTGACGTGACACGCGTAGTGCAAGAGAACACTCGTTTATCGAGTTAAAAGTTAATAAAATGTTTTGCTCGTCTTGCAAAACACTCGCACGCCACGTTACTCGCTCTCCAAGGTTTGATTGTATTTGGGACTGAGATGGGAGAGGACGTTCCTCTTCTGTGCATCTTGGTTTTACACTCCCTCAAAAGACACAACCTACAGTTTCCAAAAGACCTAAAAGAAACAATTTTCAACTTCTTTGATTCCTCACAACCTAGAAGACTCTGTCTGATCAAAAATGGGACCTGCCATTGTGACCAAAGAGAAATCTAACTGTTTGCAGGTACTTGAGAGAAGACTAGAGAGGGAGGCGGAGGCGTGAGAATTCTTGCACTTTGGCTCTTCAATTCATGTTGGCTAATAACCATATAAAAGAGCAACAATGGATTTAATTGCAATCAGTTCCTCGACCCTTCCTCCTCAAAGCAGACCAAGTGTCCCAGCTCCCTGCGAGAAGAAGCGCCCGCAGGCACATGGTTTCGCATTTCTATAAGCCCCACTGCTGTGGGCTGATCTATTCACATGCCTGAGGCCTACATGGTTTCCCAGGCCTTTGCTTGTACTGGAAAATGTCACACTGCAGGTCAAATAAGGTAGCTGTTGTCTCCTCGGCCTTTGATGTCACCAATTACTGCTGCAAAGGTAGATTTCGGTGAGGATACAGGATGGTATGTAGGTTATAATAATCTGCTTCTTCCTGTCTAATGTTAAGGGAAGGACATGCAAAAAAAAAAAAAAAGTGGAGAGGAAAACAGTGACAGAGTTCAAAAAAGTATGGAATGAACACAGATGATCTCTAATCAGAAAATAATGGTATATATTAAAGAGCTAAGGCCAACACTGGGCAGACTTGTATGGTCCGTGTCCCATATATGGCTATTCGGTTGAGGATGGGCTGGGGAGGGCTTCGACGGCTGGGATGGGCTGGAGTGAGCTTTGAGACTCAAGCAGATGAAACCTAAGCACAGTACCGGGCAGAGCTCTGGGTTTCTGGCCCATACATATCTAAGGAAAAAAAAAGACAATTTAAATTCAATTAGTAATTGAAACAGGAGGTGCGGTTGGGCAGACTGGGTGGACAATATGGGTCTTTATCTGCCGTCATTATGTTACTATGTAACGATCTCGGCTCGGAATTCATTCCCCTGACCTCATGAGTTTGCGTAAAGTTAAAAATAAAATGGATTTATTCTAGGATGACTGGGATTTCAGTCAGATGAGGAGAACTGGAATAAGTGCTCCACAATGGCAAGTTTAAAGTTGACAGAATTAGGAGGCTCTTGGCATGCACCTTTTCTGTGAGTGTGAATAAGGTCAGATAATTTCACATTTATACATTTATGTAAAGGGACACTCTGTAACTTCAGGAAGAACAAGAAATGCAAAATAGATTGCCGGTCCATAGACTCCGAGGGAGCACATTTCAAACAGCACTCCTAAATAAATACTTTCAGTGAGTGTGCTTTGTGTAAATTAGAATAAAGTGTCTTTAGATGTCATAAAACAATGCAGGTGCCCACAAGATTGTTGTTTTTTTAAAAAATTATATTAATCATTTTTAAACAGCTTTTTCTTCTTAAGTTAAGCACCGGTAGGGCACCTACCATGGGAATGCTTTTTTAAAACAAATTGGAGGAAACATTCAAGCCTCATTTTTTTTTTTTTTAGGACTACTCAGCCCCCCTCTCATATTCATCTTCATCTCCTCCCTCTTCGTGACCCATCCCCCATCTTTGAGCCTCTTAACCACAGCAGATTTACATTCTGCAGAAAGTGGGATGCAATGCTGCTCCGGTGTAAATTTAAGTGGTTACGCTCTGGAATTCGTTAGCAGAGGATGTGGTCACAGAAGTTAGAATCGCTGGGTTCCTAAAAGGTTTGGACAAGTTCCTGGAGGAAAAATCCATAGCTACTACGACAGACTTGGGGGAAGTCACTGCTTGTCCTGGATCAGTAGCATGGAATATCAGTGGCGTACTTAGGGTGTGTGACGCCCAGGGTCGATCATTTTTTAACACCTCCCAATCTAAAAAAATATTTTTAGCAATTTTTAGTATTTATTTATTTATTCATTCCTATAGCCCATTCTCTCCGAAGAGAGAATGGGTTACGGTTTAGCATTCACAATGTTACAGTATAACATTATATCCTATGCCGGCAATGTGGTGTAAACAAAACAAAGAAAAAACACTTTTCCTGTCTCTGTTCGATCCTAGCTCATGCTTGCTGTCTAACACCAGCTCTGGCATGATACGCATTTCAGATCTGACATATTGCAATCACAAACAGAAAATAAAATTATTTTGTCTACCTTTTGTTGTTTGATCACTTTATTATTCAAATCATGTTGGTCCCAGGCTCTGGTTTCTATATGTCTTCTGTTAACTCGCTCACTAGGGTCTCCTGACCATTTGATGTTTTCTTCTTTCTCCATGCTCACATCCATCTTCCATCTCTGTACTTTCCCTTCCACTTCCATATCCAACATTTTTGTTTCTTTCCCAGTATCATCTCTCTCTCTCTCTCTCTTTTTCCTGCCTTGTGCCCCGGGGTCAAACCTCTCTATTCCCTTCCATGCTGTACCTCTCCTTTCCTCTCCTCCATTATCATGTGCAACATTTCTTTCTCTATCCCCATGCACCATCTCTCCCTGCCCTCCACCCTATGTCCAACATTTTTCCTTCTCTCTTCTCCATGTATGTCTCTCTCCCCTCCACAATATGTGGGATTTCTCCCTCTCACCCCTTTCTACCTCTTTGTTGCATCTCCCTTCCTCTTCTCCAGCCCATGTCCAACAATTTTTCCTCTCTCCTCCCCCCTCTCCCCTACCCATGTGCACCAGCTTTCCATTCCCCCTCCTAACCCCCTATGCAGCAGCTTTCCATCCCTCTCATCCCCCTGTGCAGCACCTCTGGACCCGACTAACCCTCCCCCCCTCCCCCACCACCCTGAGATTTGATATTCCTTCGGGCCTCCAATGGTAGCAGCAGCAGTGGCAGTGATGACTGTTAGAATCAGCACCAAATGGGCTATTTGCAGTCTGCTCCACCAGGGCTTCTCTCTGCTGCATCATCAGTGACACAGCAGAGGGAGCCTGTTCAGAGCACTGCCTCCAACGGCCGGCCACCACCACCGCTGCTACTGCTTTAGAAGGCAGGCCCGGAGGTATGTGAGTTCCCTTAACTCGCTGCTCTGCCGGTCCTGACTACTTCCTGCAGGAACTGGCAAAGAGGAAGGACCGACGCCGGCAGAGCAGCATAGTTCCTGGATCATGACGCTGACCCCGGGAGCACCCCCTCATGATCTGCACCCGGGGTGGGCCATCACCTGCCCCTGCCCCTGCTATTATCTGGGTTTCTGTCAGATACAGTGACCTGGATTGGCCACTACTGAAATTAAGGAAACTGGGCTAGGTAGGCCATTGGTCTGACCCAGTATGTGTGTTCTTATAAGTTCATTTTGAGCTAAGCCATTTTAACCAGCAAATAGCCATCTACATAGGTAAATAGCTGTGAAAAATGTCCTTTAAAGTCCTCTGGATTTATTTTTCTATTTTCTATTACAAGGGTAGGGAACTCCGGTCCTCGAGAGCCGTATTCCAGTCGGGTTTTCAGGATTTCCCCAATGAACATGCAGGAGATCTATTCGCATGCACTGCTTTCAATGCATATTCATCGGGAAAATCCTGAAAACCCGACTGGAATACGGCTCTCGAGGACCGGAGTGCCCTACCCCTGTTCTATTATCTTTCAATATCTACTGTATTAGAGACGGTATTCAGAATCACGGTTGCTGTCTAAAGATAAGCAGAGGGCTCATCTGCCTATCTCGATGGCTGATATTCTAATCATTTACCTCACAACCTCCCCCTTTTACAAAGCCGCATTAGGCTTTTTTTATCGCCGGCTGCAGCGGCATGAGCTCCGACGCTCATAAGAATTCTGTGAGCGTCGGAGCTAATACCGCCGTGACTGGCGATAAAATAAAAAAAAGCCCCCAACGTGGCTTCATAAAAGGGAGGGGGGTTAGTCAGGCCAACTAATTCAATGTATCAGTTGAAGTAAGATTTTGCTGTTTGTGCTGTGCTCCTAAAATGATAAATTTATCTGGATAGCAGCTGAGGGTCACCACCGTGCGGGTGAGTTTTGCCAGGGCTTCACGTTGTCCAGCAAGTCCCTTATTCCTTAGGTGGCAGAAGATGTTAAACAAATTACCTATTCGTTTCACATCGGGTGCAGACCACTTCGGTGCTTTTGAATATAGACCTGATTATTGTCAGTCTATAGCCTGAAGGCTTCGAGTGTCTGATCCCTCTGTCTCCGCCCCTCTCACACATAGCCTGCTTCTGAATGAACAACAACAAAAAAAGACAGAGAGAGAGAGAGAGAGACTGAAAGCAATAAGACAAAGTCAGAAATATAAATTTACAGGGGACCTTTTACTAAGGTGCGTTAACCGATTTAGCGCACGCAAAGTGCTAAGGCGCCCATGATGGGCGCCTCAGCTTTTAGCGAGCACTAAGTCGATTAACGCGCACTAAATCAGTTAGTGCGCCTTAGTAAAAGGACCCCCACAGTATGTTGGTTGCAAGAAAATAAGAAATACCTAAGTACTAATCTAATCTAATCCTTAGGTTTGTATACCGCATCATCTCCACGTTCGTAGAGCTCAGGGCGGTTTACAGTAGGAGAAATAGGAAGGAACTACAACAGAGGGTTAGAGGTAGAAGTGTGAAGAAAATTTAGAGGACTTGGGATGCCAAGATATAAGAGTTTCCTTGATTCCTAAGTTGGAGGGAGACTTACATTTTTTGAGAAAAGCCAGGTTTTCAGATGTTTGCAGAAAACTTGGAGGGAGCTCAAGTTCCGAAGAGGGGAGGTAAGGTTGTTCCAGAGCTCAGTGATTTTGAAGTGGAGGGAGGTCCCTAGCTTTCCTGTGTGGGAAATGCCTTTTAGCGAGGGGAAGGATAGTTTTAATTTGTGGGAGGATCTGGTGGTATTAGGGTTTGAGGAATTCCAAGAAAGAGGGATAAAGTTCTCTTTGAGGGCACTTGTTTAAGGAGGTGCCTCTTTGTAGATAACCAAGATGGCACCTGTTTAGAGCCTGTTCTGTAAAGGAGTGCCCTTAGGAAAATGCTAACTTAGGCCTCTTTTAACAAGGCCGCGGTAGCGACTGCTGCTTCTGTAATCGCTCTGACACCCATAGGAATGTAATGGGCGTCGGAGCATTTGCCAAACGACATCTGCTACCACAGCTTTGTAAAAAAAAAAAAAAGGGGGGAGGGAGTTAATGCAGATCTCTTGCCTAACTTTGGACGTGAGCCCTTACATCTGTTAAAGCCTGGTATAAATGCTGGCACGCAACTAACGGTGGCTGGGCGCCAATATGCTTAATTTTGGGGAATGTCTCTGATCCACCCATAAGCGGGGCATGGGCGGCTCAGGGGAATTCCCAGAATTTAGGCGCCATGTTATTGCGCACCTAACAGCTGGGCGCCAGCATTTGCACCAGCCTTTGGCCGCTGTAAGGGCTTCCACTCAAAGTTAAGCATGAAATGCGCTCTAAGCTAGTGTTCCGTAAAGGATGTTTATGTTTATTGAGAGATTCTGCACCGCTGCTAATGACTGGGGAGTCAATTCAGAGCGGTTTACAAGAGCTTCGGTAAAGGTGTTACGCTACATGAGCTTCTGTCGTGATGTTACCATACAGCAAAGTCCCTCCTCGAGGGCCGCAATCCAGTCGGGTTTTCAGGATTTCCCCAATGAATATGCATGAGATCTATTTGCATGCACCGCTTTCATTAGAAACATAGAAACATAGAAAAAGACGGCAGATAAGGGCCGCGGCCCATCTAGTCTGCCCACCCCAATGACCCTCCCCTATTTATCTCTGTGCAGAGATCCCACGTGACGATCCCATTTCTTCTTAAAATCAGGCACGCTGCTCGCCTCGATCACCTGAAGTGGAAGTCCATTCCAGTGATCAACCACTCTTTCGGTGAAAAAGTATTTCCTGGTGTCACCGTGCAATTTCCCGCCCCTGATTTTCCATGTATGTCCTCTTGTCGCCGTCGGACCTTTGAAAAAGAAGATATCTTCTTCTACCTCGATACGGCCCGTGAGGTATTTGAACGTCTCGATCATGTCTCCCCTCTCTCTGCGTTCCTCGAGTGAGTATAGCCGTAATTTATCCAGCCGTTCCTCGTACGGGAGATCCTTGAGTCCCGAGACCATCCGGGTGGTCATTCGCTGGACCGACTCAAGCCTCAGTGCATCCTTGCGGTAATGAGGCCTCCAGAATTGTACACAGTATTCCAGATGAGGCCTCACCATGGATCTATACAATGGCATAATGACTTCAGGCTTGCGGCTGACGAAACTCCTACGTATACATCCCATGATCTGCCTAGCCTTAGATGAAGCCCGCTCCACTTGATTGGCAGCCTTCATGTCTTCACTGATGATTACCCCCAAGTCCCGTTCTGCACCAGTATTGTACTGTATGCTAATAGATTTCATGCATATTCGTTGGGGAAATCCTGAAAACCTGACAGGATTGCGGCCCTCGAGGAGGGACTTTGACACCCCTGCCATACAGAGTTACAAAGAGCTTCTGCGAGGTGTTACAATGCAAGGGCTCTATACTGAAATCCACAGAGCTCTGTGATGGTGTTAAAATACAGAGTTATTAATACCAGCAAGATTATGCCATAATCAATCATCCTACTTATGTTACTGGCACATTGATCATCCTACTTATATGCATATGTTTATACCAAACCAATCGTCCTACATATATATAACACGTATGATACCAGGGCCCTCTTTTACTAAGGTGCGCTAACCGATTAGCGTGTGCCGATCGATTTAGCATGCGCTAAACGCTAACGCATGCATGTTAGTCTCTGGACGCGTTAGCAGTTAGCGCGCGCTAACTCGATTAGCGCATGCTGGTTGGTTAGCGCATCTTAGTAAAAGAGGGGGTAGGCTTACTATTGCAGCTAAATACAGCATATATACCTACCTCCAAAGGAGGTTGGCCATCTCAACTATGAGTATAATCTATTTACACGCATCCCTGAAAGTTCTTATTCCCTTTCTCTGTCAACTTCATCATTTCAGTTGAAGTAGGCTGAGAAAAGGATAATCTTTATCCCTTTCTTGATTTTTTTTTTTTTCCAGTGTCCTTTTCTAGCTTTCGTTCCTTTGGTAGGTTGTCCTACATAAAACACACTTCATCCTGGCACCTAACTTTGAATAACCCTGCTCCTAGTTTCCGAACTAACATAAGAACATAAGAATTGCCACTGCTGAGTCAGACCAGTGGTCCGTCATGCCCAGCAGTCCGCTCACGCGGCGGCCCTCTGGTCTAAGACCAGCACCCTAACTGAGACTAGCCCTACCAGTGCACGTTCTTGTTCAGCAGGAACTTGTCTAACTTTGTCTTGAATCCTTGAAGGGGTGTTTTCCCCTATAACAGCCTCTGGAAGAGCATTCCAGCTTTCTACCACTCTCTGGGTGAAGAAGAACTTCCTTACGTTTGTACGGAATCTATCCCCTTTCAGGACCGTAAACGCTGTGTAATCCAGTTTAACAATGACATATTATTTACCTAACTTTGAGTGCCATTTATTGAACCTGCCCCCTTATCTAAAGAGTCAGACATTTTTTTTCACGGTCCAGATTTTATAGGATCAAGCTCTTATGCAGCCAATAGCTGGCACAATTTCTTGAAAGACCAACAGACACTTGGGTCCAGATTCTACAAATGGCGCCGATATTGATGGCTGCCTATAAAACAGTCGACGATCACACATCGGTCGTGCGGTGCGCCATTTGTAGAACTGTAGCTACCTCTAACGTAGGCGCCGAAAAATGTAGGCCTTGAAAACCGTGCCCTACATTTCCAGCGCCTATCCTCCTGTTTTATTAAGGTGCGCTAACCGATTAGCGTGCGCAACCTGAATTAGCGCACACTAAACGCGTCCATAGACTATGATGCACGCGTTAGCCTTTAGCACGTGCTAATTCGATTAGCACACGCTATTCAGTTAGCGCACCGTAGTAAAACAGGGCCTATGTGTAAGGTAGCCGCAGTCGTCTAGCTACGCCTACTTTGACCTTAGGCATTCTAAGGCGCCCCCCTAAATGCGATCTAGGTGCCAGTTTTGTAGGCACCTCTAGGCGCCTACATTTTAGTTTTTAATCGATTTTTAAATCATTTTTAAACGACGTTGCCATTTATAGGAGTTACGAGGATGACAGATTTTACAAAATACTGCAGTCAAACTCTTTTTCAAGGCGAGAAAATACGACCATGTCACGCCTTTCTTATACAAGGCATATTGACTTTCAATTAAACAGAGTGGCATTCTTACATTTAAAGCTAAGCAAAATCATTTTCCTGGATTCATAGACTCACTAATCACTCCATACATCCAAACGAGGACACTTCACTCCAGTCAACAAAATCTTTTCATCATCCTCTCTCCAAAGCAAATAATTTATGACACCACGTGGAAAACCATTTTTCTCGGTAACCGCTCCCGCTCTGTGGAATGCCCTTCCATCTTACCTTTGTCATGAAACCTCACTGACTAAATTTAAAACTAATCTCAAAACGTTTCTATTCAATGATGCCTATGATATGATATTGGTGACGGGACTCAAGCATGCCAGACAAAGGAGCTCAGATAAATGCGCGCGGGACATCAGCGCGCCGGATTAAAAGTTAAATTT
Source organism: Geotrypetes seraphini (assembly GCF_902459505.1). Lineage (NCBI taxonomy): Eukaryota > Metazoa > Chordata > Amphibia > Gymnophiona > Dermophiidae > Geotrypetes > Geotrypetes seraphini. Next base: position 486,464,175 of record NC_047085.1, on the reverse strand, counting down.
AAAGCACTCCGAGGGGGGGGTGAGGGGAATAACCCCCCACTTTACTTTGAAGTTTTGGCGCTGCCATGTGTGGGGGGGGGAATCCCCCAGTTTACTTAGAAGTGTTGGCACTGCCATGGGGGGAACCCCCCACTTAGAGTGGAAACTGTAATTTTTCCTTAAAACATGGAAAAATGACACTTTCCTCTGTAATTGGGGGGTTCGGGGGACCCCCCCCCAATTGCAGAGGAAAATGTCATTTTTCCCTTTTTTTAGAGAAAAATTACAGTTTCCATTCTAAGTGGGGGTTCCCCCCCCACGGCAGCGCCAACACTTCTAAGTAAACTGGGGGGTTCCCCTACACCCCCCTCAGAGCGCTTTAAATTTAACTTTTAATCCAGCACACTGATGTCCTGCGCGCATTTGTCTGAGCTCCTTTGTCTGTGCGCGATTGTCCCGCGCGCTTTCATCTATGTACCTATGATCTATGTACCTATGTATCTATGTACCTATATCTTAAAGCACGACCATTTTTACTTGATTTAAGAAGCATTTTATAATCCACCTACCCCTCGTTCCTAATGTGATTCTCTCTTCTTCTTTCCTATCAAGATATTGTAGCTCCACCCACTTCCCTATAACTATCCTACCTATTGTATTCTATGTCTGCTTATGTAACGTACCTAGTGGGTAAGTGGCACCTGGGGGCGGTGGTGCCCCTCCCCTACCCTCTTCACCACCCCCTGCTGCTTCCCAACCCCCTCCCCCCTTATCACACATATCCCCCTTCCCCCATATCTTTTTAAATTTTCCCTGTACAAGCAGCATTATGAACTGACTGTCTGCGTCATGTCAGCTATCCCTCTGACATCACTTCTTAGGCGCAGGGCCCGAAAGTGACATCAAAGAGAGGCGACACCTTTGCGGGCAGCATGTTCGTAATGCTGGTCATGCAGGGAAAATGAAAGAGGTATGAGGGAAGGGGTGCACACATTTGGAGGGGCGGTCAGAAAGGAGCGGTAGGGGAGGAGAGGAGGACAGATGCCGGCGCCCCTACCGAAACGCGCCTGGGGTGGACCCCCATTATGAAGCCATTGAACATACCCTCTCCATTCTATATATTTTTCTTCCCCCCCCCCCCCCCATTTTTATTGTACACCGCTTAGTATTATAATGAGCGGTATATCAAAACTTAAATAAACTTGAAACTAGAATATAGGCCACGGTGAAGAAGTACAGACGCTTTTTTTCCGCCCATTCTGACCGACTCTGCTCATGTACCCACATTCAGAAAACTCTCCAGCCACAAAATCTCTGACTCACAGTTCTTCAAGCTCCTCTCAAGCCTCAGCAGCAGACACAACAACGTAATTTACTGCTAATGCATCTTTTCATATTTGATTATTGTGCTACTGGCAGCCTTGACAATAGCATTTAAACGACGGAATTAGGAGTACTATATTTTTCTTTATAAAAAAAGATTACTAGACAATGGTTCCTTAATAATGCATTATATGAAATGGAATTTTGAAAAGAGGTATTGTACCATAATTGCAGAAGCATGACATCACAGTCCTCATCTCTTTGAGATGACTTAGTCCCATCAAAGAATTCCGTAGGCTACAGTATCAGGGCTGATGGCCTCAACCCAATGCAGTACATGCCTGGTCCTGAGAGCTTTGCTGTGATTATAAACACTAGACAATATGGTTTATCTGTCTTTAAAATAAGACCCAGTTAGTGACTAGGCCACTGACTAGATATGAAGGAGCTTAAGAAGAAATGTTGCAGCAGGGTGCCAAGTGTTTTCTCAGAGCTCGGTTCATTTAGAAATTCGGCTCAGATTTTAACTCTCCAGGACCTTTTATTAACTGGCAGAATTTTCACTTCCTATTATCTCCTTTTTCTTGTTATCCTGCATTTTTCTTTTCTCACTTCAAGCCTCATTTCTTTTTTCGGGACTACTCAGCCTTCTCGTATTCATCTTAACCACCCCCACCCCCTTCTTGTTCATGACCTATCTCTTTCTTAGAGCCTCTTAACCATAGCAAATTTGCATTCTGCAGAAAGTGGGATGTAAATACTGCTCCAATGTAAATTCAAATAAAATCAAGTAAGCATGGTTGCAGTGCAAGGCCAATCGAATATGTACAAATAAGGGTCAACCCAAAAAGTTGAAGATGAAACCTTTTTGTGACAGTCCAATGTAAGGAATTCTACTAAAGCAAAATGAACCTGATGGTGATTTTTCTACTTATTAAAAGGAAAAACAATTACAAATCAGTCCATCTAAAAATCAAAGCATAAAGATGAGGAACGCAAAACAAAAACTCCCCTTCCCTTCAAAATAAGAAGATCTCCTACCAAGCTTCTTTTTACTCTAAGCTTCTTTGAGCAACTTGGTCTAAACTTGTACTTTTCAGGACCGATATTCACAATGATTTATCTGTCCAGAAACAGCTCCTGGACAATTAAATTACCTGTTCAGAGCTAATCACTAATCTTCAGTGGCTGAAAATAACCAAAAACCAGCTACTTTGGGGGGGGGGGGGGAGTGATCTATATACAGTACATTAGTATAGTAGTATCAGACATCTATGATGAAAAGTCCACTGCACATAAGAAATTACACAGCCAACAAAGCAGGTGGAGAAAAAGAGACCTCAGAAAATTTTGCTCCTTATTTTCAGTACATTTAAGTCCTATAGTAGAGCTAGCAGAGTCATTGGGCTCTAAAAAAAAACTCTACCCCAAAACTACTTAATTAATTTTCAATTCTGCAATCTTACATCCAATTGTGCAGCAACATACGTACCGTCATGGTTGTCGGGGACGATCAGCCATTGATGTACACAGACTATCTACCGCTGAAATCCATACAGCAAAGGCTCCCAGGGAATATTCAGGCAAAATTACACTACTTCAGCCAGACTCGTCAGCGGCCCTGTTTTGCATAGAGCTATATCAAGGGCTCTGGCCATCTATTCTCATTTGAAATACTGATAATCAGCTAATAGAGTATAGTATATCCCGTCAAAGACTCACCGGTACCATGCCATCTCATTGCATGCTAATCTACATCAAAGACCCAACTGCATCTTTCCCACAAGTGGTAAAAGTTCACCAGATGTGAAATACCATGCAGGTCCCACTCAGGTAATACAATACAATACAGTGCAATAAAACTCATATTCTGCTACTGTCCAAAAATAGTTTAGGGCTCCTTTTACAAAGCCACGGTTGTGAGGCCCCGCGGCAAAGGAGAGTCACTACTGCGACTTTGTAAACGGGGCTCTTAGAGTGCATTACACAAAGAAGACTAGCTATTTATAGAGCTCCAAAAATATATAATAACATAGAAAAGTAGAAACATGATGGTAGATAAAGGCCAAATGGCCCATCTAATCTGCCCATCCACAGTAACCATTATTTCTTTCTCTCTCTGAGAGATCCCACGTGCCTATCCCAGGCCTTTTTGAATTCAGACACAGTTTCTGTCTCCACCACCTCTTCCGTGAAACTGTTCCACGCATCTATCGCCCTTTCTGTAAAAAACATATTTCCTTAGATTACTCCAGAGCCTGTCACCTCTTAACTTCATCCTATGCCCTCTCATTGCAGAGTTTCCTTTCAAATTAAAGAGATTCGACTCATGCGCATTTACATTACGTCGGTATTTAAACGTCTTTATCATATCTCCCCTATCCTGCCTTTCCTCCAAAGTATACAGATTGAGATATTTAAGTCTGTCCCCATATGCCTTATGATGTAGACCACATACCATTTTAGTAGCCTTCCTCTGGACCGACTCCATCCTTTTTATATCTTTTTGAATGTGCGGCCTCCAGAATTGTCCGCAATATTCTAAATGAGGTCTCACCAAAGTCTTATACAGGGGCATCAATACCTCCTTTTTCCTACTAGCCATACCTCTCCCTATGCAACCTAGCATCCTTCTAGCTTTCGCCGTCACCTTTTCAACCTATGATAACATTAAATATGGAACTGTTTAAAAAATTTCTGAAATACAAAAAGTCTTCAGTTTTTTCAGAACCCTATATTATGAGTTTTCATGTCAAGGTAGAGGTAAGGGAATTCCAAATTAGTGTAGCAATTTAAATATGATAGAGAACTTGACAGGTTTTCAGGTAGTTCAGCAGTTTAAGTATTTAGGAGTGGTTATCCTATATAATAAAACGCTAGACGCGCATGCGCACTAAGACTTGCGTGATCTGTAATCCCTGATCTGTGAGATGTAGGTCTGTGGCATTGCAGGAGTGCGCATGCGCGCCTACTTTCTTTCTTCGTCGTCGTTTTCGCCCCTACCCCCCCCCCAATCCCGTAGAGCCTCCCACCCGATCGCCTCCAGAAGTCCGCTCCACTCCTGCAACACCGGAAGACCTCGAGCCCAAGTCGGCGAACGAGCTGGTCCTCAGCCGCGCCTCCCACGCCTGAACTTGAACCTGAGGCTGACATCACTCCTTCCGAGCGAAGGCTTCCGCTTCAATGGTCGCCATAACAATTTTTAACGTATGCACGTTCGAACCGCCGGGACAGAGCTGCAGGCCCAGAGCCGCTTGACCCTCCGTGAAGCGTGAGCAAAAACACGGCCCAGCCCCGCTCACACCTGGCACATTGAGTCGCACAGCACTACAGTGTCACACACTGTTAAAGTGAAATTCTGGCCTGGGCAGCTGTAAAAGGCAGACATGTAACGAAGCACTCTTACGCTTCATGGGGGATCCGATCTGGGAAGGGAGGAAGAGAATTGGCTTGGGGGTAATAATGATGATGAGGTAAGGAAAGGGGGAGAGGAATAAGATGGGGAAAAAGGAAAAAGCAATGAAGTAGGGGAAAGGAAAGACCAGGATAAAGGGTCAGATAAGGAGAAATGAGGAAGGGATGAGAAATTAGATGATGATGCTGAAGGAAAAGGCAGAAATGGAACTAGGAGACAGCAATGGAAAAACTAGAAGGAGGGGGAAAAATTTAATAGAATAGTGGAAGGAAGACAGTCTGGTAAGAATATTCAAAGAATGGAGACAGGCAACAAGAAATGCATTTTTAGAAGGAGAAAAGAATATAATTGCAGAAAGCGTGGGAGGAGAAGAAAGAATGAAAACTAACCCGGAAACAGAGACAAGAGTAAAATAAAAACATCAATTAAGGGCTGCTGCTGGATAAGGTGAGCAGGGATGGGGTGGTGGAGGACACAGGGGAGGTAAAAGGAAGGGAGAAAGGGTGGTGGTGGACAGCCAAGGAAAAAAAAAGAAAGACAGAAATACAGAAAACGGCTAAGGAAAGAGAAAAATAAATAAAACCACACACACACATATATTCTAGCACCCGTTAATGTAACGGGCTATAAGACTAGTCCCAAATAATTGATCACTTCTACTAAGGCCGAATTATAATAAGTTGATGCAGACAGTAATAGAAACAGATCCGCGGGAGCGGAAAGACATGTCAGTCTCATAGCTGGAGTGGATTGATGTCATTACAATGAAGATCCTTCACAAAATTGTGTTTTTCCTTACGCAACTGCAGATTATGATCCCACAAAGTTATTTCTTCGAGGTATGATGTGCTTTGGCTACATTTCTTTGCAAGGTAAAACGCCAAGGATCATATTTGCGGCACTGGCCCAGCCCAGATCTTACAAACCTAGGGTGTATTATTGGAGGGCATGGCTTCAGGCATCCCTCTTTTTTTTAGACAGTGGAAGCAGTTCTGGTTTTGGGGCTCAGTTAGAAGCATTATGAATGATGCCCCTACCTTTTACTGCTTTTATATTCCTCCACAAAGATATGGTCCAAGCCAGTGTATTTGACCACATATTCTTAAGACCATTATGAACATTTTGGCCAGTGATCTATAAGTGATGAAAAGTGTCGCCACATCTCACATCCTGTATGACTTTGCCTGCTTGTCCCTTCATAAGAGATGGGGTGTGGGGCGGAGGGAAAATATGGTTGATGCATAGAGGAAAACTGGGCTCATGATTGGCCTCATCTTTTGAAGGCAAGAATTGAGGACTAGATTCTTAAAAACTTCAGTGTAAATAACAACCTGGGCCAATCAGAGTCTTAGGCCCCTCTCCAGATGCACCGGGGAGGGGCCTAATGCTCTGATTGGGACAGACACCTAAGGCCCCTCCAATAGGAGAGGCCTTAACAACTTGTGCCAATCAGAGTCTTAGGCCCCTCCCCAGCACATCCCAGGATGCACCGAGGAGGGGAAGGCCCACCATTTTGAAGAGGTGAGCCTGCTGGCCGGAGGGAGTAGTCATCCCTCCAGCCTGCCATTGTAAATAAGGTAAGGGGGGATGGAGCCGGGAGGTCGACAGAGGCATTGGGGTGTCAGGGTTACGTTGCTTGGTTGGCATCTATCACACTGTAGTGGGGTGCTTGACTTTGGCGGTGGGAGGGAGTGGGCATCTCTCCTGCTTTTGGGGGAGGAGTGTTGGGGGCATTGCTTGGCAGCAGGAGGGTGTGGGCATCTCTCCCACTGTCATGGGGGCAGGTGCTTGACTTTGACAGTGGGAAAGAATGGACATCTCTCCTGATGCCATGGGGGGTGCTTGACTTTGGTGGTGTGAGGGAGTGGGCATCTCTCCTGCTGCCATGGTGGGGGGGTGCTTGACTTCAGCAGCAGGAGGGAGTGGGCATCTCTTCCACTGCCATGGAGTGAGGGGGGGAAGTTAGCAGTGTTGTGTGATTGTGCAATGCAGCAGGAGAGAGTTGGCATCTCTCCTGCCAATCTTCGATTTTTTTTACATTTGCGTTTGGAGGGGGTGTTATGAGCTGTCAAGCCTTACTTTCCTGTCAGTGCCTGAGCCAATCAGCGCTCAGGCACTGAACAGAAAGTAAGGCAGTGACAGCTCAGACCTGTCGACAAATTTTGGCCACAAATGTGGCTCAACAAGGTTAGAGAATCACTTGGCAATTATAGAGAATCGCTCAGAGTGCTCATTTTAATAGTAATGACCTTGTTGCACTACATTTGCATGGAAGTATCGGAGACTGCCAGCAAACATGGAAACGGCCATGACAAAGCTGTTTTAATAATCAGCCACTAAAATACATGCATGCTACACCGTCTGGAACAATTTAGTGAGCACATTAAAGGCCTATTTTAGTTTTGAGAATCTGGCCCTCGGTAACAAAGGAGGCAGACAATTTATGTTTATTAAAATATTTTATATCTCGTCATTACAAAAAGGTCAAAGCAGCTTACAATAAAATGTAAAATACTAAAATTAATTAAATAAGGAATTCCAAATATTAACAGGAAAGAGAGAAAATCATTAATTACAAGATCAAACATTCCAAACTATATTCAAATAAAATCAGAATTAAACCTATGCATATAGGGACAGATTCTATAAACAGGCGTCCCGATTGCAGGCAGCGGTAGGCATCCTACAGCTGTCTAGCAGCCAACTGGGATGCAAGTTTAATTTTAAAACACCCAGAGGCAGGCCATCTACACTGTGTAAGCGTTTGTTACGAATGCATGGAGGCGCTTAGGGACACTTAAGCTCGCCCAAGGCTGGGCATGGGCATGGTTTCACCCAGAAGTGGCCTTGGGCGAGCTTAAGCGGCTCTAGGCATTTCCCTTGGGGCTTGACAGATGCCTGAAATGTAGGCCAGCAAAATGTTGGCTTACATTTCAAAAACTAAAACTAGTTGCGGCCGGCCGAGCTGAGCACGGCAAGGGAATCCCCAATCAGCTGACCCGGCAGGCCTTCCCGAAGCTGCAGGAGATCTGCTGTCTCAGCTGATCAGAGGGGAAAATACCCCTGCTGTAATCAGCTGAATCATCAGCAGGAGACCCCCCAACGTTGGCAGGAGGGATGCCCTTAGATCCTTAACACCTACTTCAGGTCAGGAACTCTGCTTCTGCTCCTTATGGCAAAGATAGAAGGCCTGCCATTTTGAAGAAGTGGGCTTGCCGACTGGAAGGAGTAAGCATCCCGCCACCCAGACTTTCTCCTACAGAGGTGCAGAGGTTTGGGGGGTGTTTGGGAGGCTTAGGGATGTGAGGTTGGGAGTCTAGAGTTTTGAGGGGAATGTTGAGGAAGTCTGGAGGGTGAGCGTCACTGGTTGGGGGGTTCAGAAGTTCTGGGGGGTTCCAGCAGGAGGGAGTGGGCATCCCTCTCACAAATTAAATCTGTACAATCTTCTTTGGTTTTCTATAAAACAGGTGTTCATAAGAAAATGGAGAACTTGGGGGCGCTAGCGAGCAGGTGTAGTGATGGCAGCATAACTTCAGAGCTCCTGCTGCACCATTACAAAATCGAAAATTAACCGTTTTTTCTGGAAGAAATTTTTGGTGAATCTTTACTACACTGCTTCTTACTACAATTATGGCAACTACTAAGGTAGGAAAAAGGCATAAACCTGACCCTCCCTCTCCCAAAAAGTCAACAGAAGAAACTAAAGACGAGGAGAGCTCCCAGAACATCATGGCGGAGCTTAAAAGCACTGAGGTCTATGTTGGCTGATTTGGGAATTGATGTTACCGAAATTAAATCTGAATTAGCGGATATGCGTGAAGATGTTACTCAATTCCAACAAAGAATAAAGGCTGTCGAGGATAAACAATCAGCTCAGCAAACCTCTATTAAAGAATTACAGAACCATGTGAAAAAGATTGCTAATTTGGAGCGTGAACTTGAAGATACAAATCTCCGCTCTCGGCGAAACAACTTAAGAATCTTGGGAGTACCGGAGGGGACAGAATCAACAGATATGATCAAATACCTTGAAAGTTTTATACCCAAAATACTGGATATTTCTTTCGACAGACCATTGGAAATAGATAGAGCGCACCGGGTTCCCTCGCATAAATTGACCAACGCCCGATACCCTCGCCCGATTGTGTTCCGTCTGCTCAGATACAGTCAAATCCCGGAAATAATGGCAAGAGCAAGAGTAAAGGCTCCCTTGAAATTAGATGGGTACTCTATCATGTTCGTACCTGATCTGAGCAAAAAAACAGCACAGCTTAGGAAGCAGATGTTAGCTTACCGTCCTAAACTGAAGGAGATGAACGCGAAATACGGGATGATGTATCCTGCGAGGATGAGGGTAACCCTTAATAACAACACAAAAGATTTTACAGAACCATCGGCACTAGCAGATTTCATTGAAGAAATGAATCCTTCATCTATTGATGCAGTGTGATCGGTCTAATTGCAGCTGTTGTCTAATTTCAAATTTCAAGTTAATTATTGATCATGGAGTGCGTGTCATATTCAGTTAAAGGTGGAGCATGACAATCAACATACTGATTCCACACAAAAGGAGATAAACCAACTGAACGTATGAATGTATGAGCTTATTTTAAGCAACTGGAGATATATCTATCGTTTTCTACCGATATTCATCTCAACCATCATGGCGGCACGTCTTTCTCCTTCTCGTGCTGAACCACGTGACAACAAGCGTGAAAATTTCGCGCCTTGGAGGAGTAGTGTCGTTACGAAGATGCAAGAATTTACAGCAATGTGACTCGACTTGCAATGATTAATCCTTTGCTTACAGGTTCTACATTGATTTGATATATAATTATGAGATCTTGATAGGAGATCGTTGACCCTGCGATCGATCTATAATGTATACACTTACCCGTGTTTTGGATATCAGCATTGGGATAGCTCACTCTTTCTAAATATCTCTTTACTGATGTTATAATGTCTTACATTGATTTGCTTTGGTCATAGTTACCTTTCTATTAAGTACCATTTATATTTCCTGGATGATTGGAAAGGTTCAGACTATACCAATGTATCCTTGATGTTTTTACATATCAGCTTGTTATGTGATTTCATCGATGTCATTGTTGTCTTAAATTTTGATTGGTATCTTACTTTATCATATATTCTCCCTTACTGTTTCATTAGTATGTCATTTATGTTAAATCCACTATACTATTATTATTTAGTCCCAGTACATAGAAATTATTGGTTCACTTCGTATTTTCTGGACTGACCTGGATTATAATATCTACTACAATAATATTAAGTGTACATGCCACATATTTCTTTACTATACTGGTTCCTGGGTTGATATGATTTTAAGGTACGGCCCTGGAATGTCACAATACTATATATAGCAAATAACGATATGAACTTCTTCTTGGTTTAAATTTATGTTATCTTTACAACCATATATGCGTGCATAGAGCTGATGTCATAGGTTTATTCTGCTCATGCAATATTGTTTTCGCCAGTTCCTCAGTGTTAGTCTACCATGAGTCAAACAATAATATACAATACTTAGTTTAATATCTCACACACAACTATATGTAATTGGTTGGATATGTTGTTCTTGAGTTATCTTGTTATGCTCAGCTGTTGCGAGGAGGTTTGAGACTGCTCAGCTCAGGACATATCAGTTTATATATTCTACTGCAATTTCTGCAATGATACCCATGTCACTACATTATCTCACATCACACATATTTTATGGTTTATGTTATTAGAATTAACGGATTACATGGTCACTATGCTTTTAGTCTATGCAATTGACTATATTAATACCTTGACTCAATTAATGGTTTACGTGCTCCACATACATTTTTGTGACCTGATGTTATATGTTTATTTAGGTTATAATTAACTGTTCTGGAGGACGACAGGTCATTTTTGCGAGAAACGATACTATACAGCAGTACGTGTTTGATATCCACATTTTCATATACTTCTGCTAGAACAATTATTAATGTATTATTATTATAGGTGTGGGGGTGTATATCAAACACGTGGGAGAGGCGCTATCACACTCACTACCAAGGGTGCAGGCAGTGTACTGATGTTATAGGTTTATTTGGTGCATGCCGTGATGCCCTGGATAGTCACAGACCATCACCTCTCTCATGTATCATGCATCACTGTAAATTTTAAAATTATATATATGTGATGTATACACCACCATACATGCGTATAAAACAACATATGCACATGTATTGAACAGATGTTATTGGTTTATTCTGTTCATATCATGATACACTGGACTATCACAACCCATCTCATTAATTAGTATATCATATATTAATTGCCTGTTTAATATTACACATATGAGATATATACACTGAGAAACATGATTACATAAAACTGATATTGTAATGATTATCAATATATATATTAATGTTTGTTACTATCACAATCCATCTTGATTTATAGGAAAGTATATATTATTTTTGTGCTTTCTACATATTCATAAATCCTACCCCAAACGCTACAGATTATTATTGGTATAATATTACATGGTTTATGTTTTCTAGCATTAGTCTATTATACAGCACTAGACTACACACAATACAATACATTGCAATGCACTTCACTCCCTTACCTAACCCGTTACACTTTGAGCTGTCATATCCAACAACAATGAACTGATGTTATAGGTTTCTTTGGTTCATGTTGTGACAATCAGGACTATTACAGTTTATTTCAATGAGGCTATTAATGTGTGACAAGGTCTTGTTTCCTATACCCATACACATATTCTACAATATTATTGTTTGTTAATATTGTGCAGGATTTGTTGAACTGGAACATCACAATTCAGCTTAACAGATATAATTGCATATATCTCTATTCTAATTTAGCTTAGGCTATACACTCTACCATAGTAATCACCTTGACTAGTTATGGTTGTTCAATTCATTTCAATGATAGAGTACTGGTATAGTAAAGATTTCTATAACATACATATTGCAATATGATACATATTCATTTATAATATTGTTGAGTATTCTATTGCATACACTAGTTTTGCACAGTGTAATGTTTGAAATAACACAATCCACCTTTTATGATACTATGTGCTGTGGCAGGTTACACGATACACAGGTTACTATTATTTACTAACCAACATAATACATGTTACAAGCACTATCCCATACATTAGCAGACTATAAGATCTGTTAACTTATTATGAGATGGTTAACTGATGGGATCAATATGATTTATTATTATCTCTATATGTTATTTGAGTTTCCTGATATAGGATATGCTGGGAAAGGCATTAATCAATCTAATTGATAGCTATGGTTAAGACTCATGAAGAACTAAATATTTACTAGTGTGTTTGTTGTCTGATGATATATTTTGACTTATACCTTTTGATAATCTAAAGATGTCACATTTATGACTAGATTGGAATTTTCATCATTTGTTTACCTTTCTGGTAATAATTCATAGTATTGATACTAATCTGTGTGAATAACCTTAAAGGATATAGTTATTGCAAGGGTTAATAATATGGTATTCTAGCATTATTATATTATTATTATATTATTATATTATGGTATTATAGTATTGATACTAATCTGTGTGAATAACCTTAAAGGATATAGTTATTGCAAGGGTTAATAATATGGTTTGATCTCCACCTAACGACTTCATCTTCTTCTTATAGTATGACACCACTACCATTTTGTTTTTGTTCTTGTTTAATATTGAGGTTAATGATAGAATCTTGTATTTCAATTGGCAGCTGGCGTAGGTTGTGCTGCTACTCATCTGTTCGCTTCCCAAAGTTATATATACCATATCTTCGTCTGATCTTTTCTTATGGAGACGCAGTTATGGTATTTTGGCACAGACGTGAAGAGGTCATATGATTCACATTACCTGGAATTGGGGCTAGGTCAAGACCGCAGGGGCTACAGCAGATTGAATTCTCATGTACTCATACCCATATGTCTTTGAAGTTACTTTCCCTAAATGTAAAGGGGTTTAACAATCCAATTAAGAGAAAGAAAATACTTACATATGCTTCTCGCAAATCTCCTGATGTCCTTCTCTTTCAAGAAACACATTTAACAGATATTGAAAGTCAAAAATTGAAAGTTCCTTGGGCTAAAGATGTTTATTATTCACCAGCGATAAATAAGAAGAATGGTACCGCAATTCTACTTAGGTCTTGTCAGAATCTAAAAATCATTGCTCATAAAAATGATTTGGAGGGGAGATGGAACATGGTAAAGATACAGGTGGTAAATTATATAGTTGCTATATTCAATATTTATGCACCTAATATTGACGACCCATTATTTTTTGATAATCTTACTTCAATAGCTCTAGCAGAGAAAGCACAAGCGTACATTATAGCTGGAGACTTTAATCTGGCTTTAGAACCTTCTCTAGATAGAAAATCTAAGGTATCCTATAGAATTACAAAAGCATGGCATAGTTTGCATAATATGCTGTCTCAGTTAAATTTAATTGATTCTTGGAGATTTTTACACCCTAAAGACTTACAATATTCTTTCTGTTCACCCCCCCCCCCCATAATTCTTACTCCCGAATAGATTATTTTTTTATAAGCAATTCTTTAGTGCCTTCTTTGTTGCATGCATTGATTAATGAAATATCTATATCGGACCATGCAGCCATAGAAATACATTTGGAAAATCTTTTACCCAGAAGTACTCCCTGTACATGGAGATGTAATAATACACTACTCGATGATCCCGAATTCGTCTCTTACATGAGAATTGCCTTAACAGATTATTTTGAACTGAACACTAACGATCAAGTTAATAGGGTTATGCTGTGGGATGCGTGCAAGGCATATATCAGAGGATGTATAATTGCTTACCAAGCAAAACTTAAAAAAGATACTCAACTATCTTTGATAGAGTTAGTATTAGATATTAGAAATCTAGAGCTATCGCATCAATTGAACCCAACAAATATGCAGCTTTTGCAACAACTTAGAGAAAAAAGACTAAAATACAATTTAATATTAAGTACTCAAGCGGGAAACACATTATTTATGCAATCTGCATCCTATCATAGTTCGAATAATAGGAGTGGACATCTATTAGCTCAATATTTGAAAATACGAGAAGAGAGATCTTATATAAATGCTATTATGGATGACTCGGGTAATATGCATACTGAATCCAATGGAATTATTAAGCACTTTAAAATATTCTATGACTCGTTATATTCTACAGAAATATTGTATGCTGATCCGAAAGAATTTTTAAATCCTCTAACACAAAGACCACAATTGAAATCGGAAGACAATGTACCTCTTGAAGAGGAGATTACGACCCATGACATTATCGCATCGCTATCACTTATGGCCAAGAAAAAATCACCGGGACCGGATGGATATACAGTAGAATTTTACTCTACTTTTCAAGATATTTTAGTCCCTCAATTATACCAACTGTATAACTATTATTCCACCACAGAAGACGTTAGGGGAACGTTCACGGAAGCATCTATAATCGTTCTACCGAAGCCTGGTAAGGATCCGTTGAAAATACAGAATTATAGACCACTTTCCCTAATTAATGTTGATGCGAAGATTTATGCCAAGATATTGGCTAATCGAATTCAAAAGGTACTACCTGTATTGATAGGTAAAGAACAGAATGGCTTTATGCAAGGTAGACTCGCCTCAGATAACACCAGACTGTTCACCTCAATTATCCAAATTGCCCAACATTCATCTCATCCTTACCTGGCTTTAGCGTTAGACGCGGAAAAAGCTTTTGATCGTGTTGAGTGGGACTTCTTATTTCAGACAATGTCATGGTTTGGATTTTCAGACAAATTCATATCTATGGTTCGGTTGCTGTATACTAGACCTTCTACTACTGTCAGAATCAATGGTGTAATCTCAGAAATGTTCTATCCCACCCGTGGTACTCGACAAGGATGTCCATTATCTCTGTTATTATTTAATCTAGCACTAGAACCCCTTCTGATATACATACGTCAAGCACCTGGAATAATAGGTATTCGCTTCGGGCCAGTTGAACTTAAACTCTCTGCGTATGCAGATGATGTATTAATTTATACTGACCCTACCTCATTGCCAAATCTTTTTCATTTGATTAAGTCTTATTCTAAGTATTCTGGATATAAACTTAATGCCTCTAAAACAGAATTACTTCCTCATAATAAATATGTCTTGCAGCATACCATTGCGGACTATAACTTTCAATGGAATCAAACGAAACTTAAATATTTAGGCATACATTTTGGAGCTACAATTGAAGACACAATAAAATTTACCTCCGATGATATTATACACATGATAAATACATTAACGGTTAGATGGAGTCCCTTAAATTTAACTTGGTGGGGCAGGATGGAAACAATTAAGATGATGATAACCCCAAAAATATTATATCCATTAAATATGGTACCAATTTTATTTCCCCCATCTTTTTATAAAAAAGTGGATCAATTATTGACCAAATTTCTTTGGAATAACAAGACTCCTAGAATAGCATTGAGTAGGTTAAAACTATCCAAAAGAGAAGGAGGCACTAATTTCCCAAATTTTTTGGATTATCACTATGCTTTTTTACTTAGACAAGGAGCTAAATGGATATTACATGACATTAATAACACATCGAATAATATCTGGACAACACTAGATGTTGAGACATATAGATGGGCACCGTTGTCTTCATTAGCCTTCATCTCATCGTCAGGTTTTTTGACACACAAAGATTATGTGCTGGAGGCTACTACGGCTGCTATTCAAGTCGTGGACAAAGTATTACCTCACAAATGGAATGATTCCCTGCATATCTCAATTTGGAATAACCCACTTATTCAAATTCAACACACTACGATAAATTGGAAAAACTGGAAATCGGCGGGTATATGGACTCTTGATCAATTATATGATGGAAGTAATTGGATTCCATATGATATATTGAGAACACGTTATTGTCTTCCACCATCTACATTTTTTCAATGGCTACAACTGAAGCATGCCTTTCGCGACCTTATAAATAAGAACTCAACCAATTGGGCAGAACCTGATCTTCTGAGCTATTGCACAACATTTACCTTTAAGAAAAAAGAAGCTTCTAATTGGTATAAACTAATTCAATTGTCCAGAAAGACTCCTCCACATTCTACTCAAACTAAATGGCAAGAGGAATTGGGTTTACCCTTAGTAGAAATAGATTGGAATCAAATGTGGTCTATGATCTATAAATTGACTAGTTCGGCTGCATTATTTCAAACTTTTTTCTTTTTGGTTTATCGAGCTTTTTGGACACCGAGTAAATTATCGAAAGTACAAAAAGAGACAAACAGTGGTCTTTGCTGGTCATGCAAGCTCTCCATTGGGTCATTACGTCATATGACATACGATTGCCCACTATTACAAGAATATTGGCATTCCGTATGGACTCAAATTTGTTCTTTTCTAGAGATTAATGAACAATTGTCTTATCCGACATTAGTTATTAGCCTAACTTGTGCATATATGTCAATACCTGCTGATAAAGTGCCGCTACTTCAATTTCTATTGTTAGTTGCACTCCGCATTATATTCACTAACTGGAAAGACTTTTCTCAAGTATCTCATGTTGAGTGGTGGAACACTGTATGCCTCTACGCCAAATATGAAAGAATAGTGGCCACTAGGAAAGGAAGTATGTCCAGATTTGAACAAATGTGGGCGCCTCTTCTTACATTTACAAAATATGAGAATTGAGTCATGAACTGCTGTGGCCCCTGTGGATCTACTGTTACTTATTCATATTAAATACTAGAGATTATATCATTATAACTGACACAACTACTATGATTACTGTGATGATATGATAGTTTGTGGTTATGAGAAGTTTTTCTACTGCGCTAGCCTCTGCGCTCTACAAATTCACCATACACATTGTTTTTGAATTATATTGTTTAATTCTCTTTCACGTCTGACCAGTTCTATTAGTTCTGGTTTTGTTGTGGTTTGTTCCTGTTACATCATTATTACTATTATGTTTGAGTAATTGTATATTAGACATGGATGTTAACATATATACAATACGTTATCAATGTTAAGGATACCGACGTTCATGTCATTATTTGTATGCATATTGTAAATTCCAATAAAGATGATTGAACTAAAAAAAAAAAAAAAAGAAAATGGAGAACTTAAAAATACTTCTTGGCATCTGATTATGAATTTTCCTCAAGTTTTGGCTACCTCAACAAAAGAACTACTTTGTAGATCTATGAATAGGTCTTGAATTTTCCAGAAGCTTCAGTGCCTCCATGGAATAGTATCTATTATATTTCTATGGGGAAAAGGAATAAATTCTCTGAACAGGGTGGAAGAGCCGGAGAATTTTCAATAGAGAACTTAAATTTGATGGGTCTCCTAGAGACTTCTGGCAAGATGGGTGACTCTATTGGTATCCTTTCTTTTTGCCAAGGATTTAGACTCATGAATTTTATTTTCAAGGTAGTATGAATATTTCCTAAGGTATAGGTTTATAATATGTCCAGATCTTTGTAAGGCAACACAGGAAAGGAAGAAGTAATTCCTTGCCTTGAGGCAAGTTATGCTCTCCTTGGGGACAAAATTACTTTTTATGATTTCCATGTAAGTTTGTGATATAAAGAAACAATCTCAGTTATGATTTTTTTTTCTAGACAATAGAATGTGGATATCTTTAGGGGTATCTTAATATTCCTAGAAGTTTTTAGGGTGGATATGTTGGAAAGGGTATTAACATGTCCTTTTTCCTCTCTTAAGCCTAGGCTCTGCAATTTCTCATCTTGATTCCTCCTTTTCCATGTTAGTTCATTTTCTTGAATTAGTTATTTAGGCCTCCTTTTACAAAACTGCGAAAGCAGTTTCTAGCGCAGGGAGCCGCGCTGCTCCCGACGCTCATTGAGTTCCTATGAGCATCAGGAGCAGCGCAGGCCATTCAGTGCGGCTCCCCGCATTAGAAACTGCTATCGCAGTTTCGTAAAAGAGGGGGCTAGTTTTTGATTGGGGTTTATTTATATACTCATGAGATCTTCATGTTAAAATATTTTTAAATATAAAATAAGAAAATATAATGCCACTAAAATTACTACTGAATGTTCTGGTGCTTTCTAAACAGACCACCTGACATACTACAAATCCTTCTCCCAATAGCTGGAAATGTTAAAAAAAAGAAATAACATTACAATATTGAGAGAAAAGACCTTAGTAGGTCATTAACCTCCGCGTAAAGCTAGGGACTACTACTGCTACTTGCTATTTCTATAGCGCTGCCAGACGTATGCAGCGCTGTACATTAAACTTGTAAGAGACGATCCCTGCTCGATAGAACTTGCAATCTAATCAAAACAGATAAAAAGGGGGCAAATAGGGGTTAGGGGACTTCTCACAGAGGGAATGATAAAACAGGCATTGGTAAGAGTTAGGAGTTAAAAGCAGTCTCAAAAAAAGTGGACTTTTAGCCTGGATTTGAACACTGCCAGAGATGGAGCTGACTCAGGCATTCTGTTACAGGTCTGACTAAAACCATCATTGATCCTAAAAAAAATTTTTAAACCCTAAACATTATTAATGAGAAAACTCCATTGAAATTCTAAGTAATATTTCATATGTCAAATAGGCTTCTACGCGAAGCACTTTTTAAAATTTTTTTATCAATTTTTATCATTTTTCAGTCACTTGTCTTAGATAGATGGAGTATTCTCAAAGAGCGGATTTCCACTACTGCAGTAACCTCCTATTTTATGAACGCACAGTGCGGGTTTTAGCGCCAGCAGCGGCGGTAACTGCCCCGACGCTCATAGAATTCCTATGTGCGTCGGAGCAGTTACCGCAGCTTCCGGCGTTAAAACCCGCGCTACGCCTTCACAAAAGAGGGGGTAAATGTCTATGCTGGTGGATAGCCTTATAATCCTCACAAACTGATCCTTCTTTAATATTGCAGCCTCTTCCAACATCCCAGATATCTGGATAGTCCTGGGATTGTCTAGGATGGCCTAAGGCAAAGCAGGGATCTATTCAGTTAACATCTAATCAGCTAACTATCCCGATGAAATTACAACAGCAAATAAACTCTCATATCTTTGTCTAGCTTTTACAAAGCCGCGGTAGAGGGTTTTACCATGAGCCGGTAGAATTCCTTTGAGCTTTGGAGCATTTACCTCACCAGTCCATAGTAGAAATCTTTACTGCAGTTTTGCAAATACCAGCGTTAATTTTTAACTTGTTTTAGAATTTTTTTAACGAATGTGTTATGAAAGTTTATTTATTTTTTTTTATAATCTTTATTCATTTTTAAAATCCAATACATAGTGCAACAGGTTAACAAGCAAATAATATAATAAACAGCACTCAGAGCGCTCAAATAATATAGAAGTACATAACATCCCCCTCCCAAACCCTCCCACCCACCCCTCCTGGATGTGTACAACACTCTTTCATGAATCAAAGGGAAATAATAATAATTAATTCTTACAAAATTTTGTCAATGGTCCCCACATTTCTTTGAATTTACTAGTGTCCCAATTGTAACAAATTCATATGCTCAAACTTATATATTTGGCATAAGGATTCCCACCAAAAACTATAATTTAAGTTATCCCAGGATTTCCAATTTTTTGTGATAAGCTGCATAGCAATTCCTGTCATGATGAGAAATAATTTATTGTGGTTTGCATTGATTGGACTCTTGGGCAATAATAAAGTTCCAAACAACACTATATCATATGACAACTTCCAAAATCATGTTGATTTGACCCCAAATAGATCTCCAAAATTTAAGTATCAAGGGACAATAGAACAGTAGATGATCCATCTTGATATAGTGTAGTAGATGTCATCTTGAAATAGTGTCCCTATATCAAGATGACAGTGCCAGCATCTATTAGATTTTGAACTATCTAGCTTTTGTAATCTAACAGGGGTCCAAAAACTTCTATGCAACAAAAAAAACCATGTTTGTCTCATAGATGCTGAGGCTGTACATCTCATCCTCCAAGTCCAGATACTGATATACAGCACTGTGTACGCTTCTAAGCGCTATAGAAATGATAAATAGTACCGTGTTTCCCTGAAAATAAGACAGTGTCTTATATTATTTTGTGGTCCATAAAATGCATTAGGGCTTATTTTGGGGGATGTCTTATTTTTTTTCATGTACAACAATCATCTCTCCCTTCCTCTCCTCCATCCCATTTCTTCCTCTTTCTTTCTCCCCCCCCCCCATGTGCAGCTTCTTTCCTGCCCTCTCAACCATCCCCTTGTGCAGCATCTTTCTATCACTCCATCCCATTCCCCTGTGCAGCAGAACCCCGCCGACCCTCCCACTGTGAGACTGACATACCTCCGCTCTGAGGTCTCCTAAAGCAGCAGAGATGGGGGTTGCTGAATCAATGAGTCCAATTTTTTTTTGGCAAATCAGGCAGCACTAGTGTCAGGGATAGAGTCAGGGAGTGTTGGGGAGCTTCAGGGGTCGATATTAACTAGGGCTTATTTTTGGGGTAGGGCTTATATTATGAGC
The DNA here is from genome assembly GCF_902459505.1 of Geotrypetes seraphini. Taxonomy (NCBI): domain Eukaryota; kingdom Metazoa; phylum Chordata; class Amphibia; order Gymnophiona; family Dermophiidae; genus Geotrypetes; species Geotrypetes seraphini. The sequence continues at coordinate 486,443,913 of NC_047085.1, read as the reverse complement.
ATCTTTAAAAATCATGCTAGGGCCTTTTTTCAGGGAGAAACAGGGTAGCAGTATAGTAATATTAGTAAGTAACCCACTCAACAAAACATTTTTATGTAGTGTAGATGAAAAGCTTGCAAACCCATGTTGAACTGTTGCTTTGTCAATTTCTTTATCACAAATCTTGTTACACATTAAATATAATTATTTGTAAAAAAAAAAAAAATTAAATTAAATAAAGAAGCTGATAATTCTACAGAATAATTATATACAAAAACGATCACTGTCTGCCTTTTAGGGATTATAGGACCACATCCTTGTATGACTAGTTCTTAAACTTGGTGAATATAAATCTGCAAGACTGACATGACTTTGCCCAGTTAAGCAAGTATTTTCGCCCCGGGGCCATATCACCATTTCCTAATCTCCCTGGTCCAGTCACTTTTCACGGATCTCCCAGTGGAGGTTTAATGCTATGACTGATTGGTACTTGGAGGAGAAAGGGTGGGGGTTGATACATAGGGCATGGTCGATACCTGACTAATTCATCCTGCCATTTAACATTTCACGGATAACTGAAGTACTAGGTGCTGAAATCAAGAACAAACAGGTAGAGCTGTAGAAGCTTTAACACTTGAAAAAAAAAAAAAAGAACATGAAAATACTTGTATTCAGGAAACATCATGAAAACACCCACTTTCTTAATGCTGAAATATTTTAATGGCATTTAATGATAATTTATAGCACATTATGTTATCCAATAAAGAAATGGGAAATTGCAAATATTAGGAAAGCCAAGAATTTAAAGTCACATTCTGTTTCCTCTACCAGAATCTTCCCAACCCTGAGAAAGTAGCAATAAAAAAATAGGAGCACCTACTCTAACTCGATGGCTCGTGCCTAACTGCTGTCATAAGAGCATAAGAATTGCCATGCTGGGACAGACTGACGGTCCATCGAGCCCACAACAGTGGCTAACTCAGGTCCCAAGTGCCCGGCAGAACCCCAAATAGTAGCAACATTCCAGAGCTCATATTGTGATGTCACAATGGCTCATTCCGAAAAAAACCAAAGGAAACACTGTCGGAATGGTGTACAAGACGCCGAGTCTTTAATGAACAAACATGACTATAACCATGGACATAATCATAAAACAGTTTGGATCCACCAATGCCTAAGAGCCAACCTCATCGTTGATGTCACAATGGCTTGATTGACCTATTCTTGGCTCACTTAAGAACGTAAGAATTGCCCTCCTGGGACAGACCAAAGGTCCATCAAGCTCAGTATCCTGTTTCCGATAGAGGCTAACCCAGGTCCCAAGCTCGATGCCAAGTAGTAAAACAGATTTTACGCTGCTTATCCTAGGCATAAGCAGTGGATTTCCCCAAGCCATCTCAATAGTAGCCTATGGACTTCTCTTTTAGGAACTTATTCAAACCTTTTTTAAAGCCTGCTATGCCAACTGATTTTGGCGTGTAACTGCTTGCATTCTATAACATGATAGACCTGATGCACTCATGCCCCTCCCAGGTCAACTCCCCCTTGCATTTATGTGCTTTGGATTTTACGTGCACAGTTTATAGACTACAGAATTAGGGCAGCTACAAACGTAACTGCTAATTGGTGCCAATTAGCGCCAATTATAGTCAATAAAGTTTTGTTAATTCCAATTAACAGCTCATTAACCCATCAAGTTACATGCATAACTGATAGTATTCTATAGTTTCAAGTTTTATTTAAAATTTCTTATACCGCTCAATCAGACTTCTGAGTGGTGCACAATTAACCATTTTACAGCATTTATAACTTGTGTGTGCAACTTTGCGAGCATGTGCACTGGTTTGTATACACTATGACCCAGATTTTATAAACGGCATCTGAAGTTAGGCACCTAGATCGGCACACATAATCATCCCTCCCCAACCTCCAGTCTGACAGAGATTTCCAGTTCTGCATCTGTTGTAATATTTCTAAAGTTCATTCTTTTAGGCTTCTGTGGCTGGCGCCATGAATGTTGCAGTAGTCCAGATCTTGGCACATCTAAATAAGTTTCAGCCATCGTGTTGTGACTTTCTTCAGGGTTTGCTCAGAAAGGTAGGGCAGCTGGAATTCAGTTAGGTCATAGTTACAAATACATAATTTTAAACTCAAGTAGGTCATTGTTGGCGCATGCCCCAGGAGTTGCATCAGACAGTTTAGGAATGGGTTTTTACAATTACCATTTCAGTTACTTCAGGTTTGGCTCCCTGACTTGGTACAGAAATGCTTTTAAACGTTTTCTGAACCTGAGATAGTAGTCGCAGGATCGTAGTGTATGTGGTAGTTGGTTCCAGCATTTTGCTAATTGATATTGCCTGGTAGACTTTATATTGTTGCACAGGGCCGCCATCAGGGCAGTACTACCAGTCCTGCATTCAGGGGCCCGGAGCTGACAGGGGGCCCGGGCTCCCTCAGGGTCGCAAACATAGTCTCCTCTCCTTCTCCTTACCTGCCCTGCCGCAGCACACAGCCGAACGGGTCTTCCCGATGTCAGCGCTGACGTCAGAGGGAGGGCTTAAGCAAAGCCCTCCCTTCCTCCGACGTCAGCGCTGACATCGGGAAGACTTCCGGTCGGCTGCTTGCGGCAGGGCAGGTAGGGAAAAAGCAGTCGTGTATCGAAGGGGGGGGGCAGTCCGCCCCGCCCCACCCCGCCCCACCCCACTTGCAGCCATGGGGGGGGGGAGTGTGTACAGCGGTCAGGTCCCTTTAGCCTTGTGGCGCTTCCCCCGACCGACCGACAACAGGCCCGGCCGACAAACCTCCCTGCCCTGTAGCCGCAAATCTAAATTACCCTCTTACAGCAGCTTCAATACTCCAGCTGCTGTAAGAAGGTAATTTAGATTCACGGATACAGGGCAGGGAGGTTTGTCCGACCGGGCCTGTTCTGTTGTCGGTCGGGTGGGGAAGCCCACAAAGGTAAGGGGCAGGGAGGGAGAAAGGGAGGAAAGGTGGAGTGGAGAAGAAAAGACGCTTAAGGGAAATGGGTAAAACTGAGGGGGGAAAAGAACGCTGAAAGCACTGGGGAAGACAAAGGGGTGGAGAAGGACACTGAAAGCACATGGGGAAGACAGAGGGGGGGAGAAGGACCCTGAAAGGACATGGGGAAGACAAAGGAGTGGAGAAGGACGCTGAAAGCACATGGGGAAGACAAAGGGGTGGAGAAGGACGCTGAAAGGACATGGGGAAGACAGGGGGGAGAAGGACACTGAAAACAAATGTGGAAGAGAGAGGGGGGCGAAGGATGCTGACAGGACATGGGGAAGATGGGGGAGAGAAGGACGCTGAAAGGAAATGGGGAAGAGAGAGTGGGGAGAAGATACTGGCAGGGAAGAAGATAGAGATGCCAGACTATGGGGGGAGCGGAGGGAAGAAGATAGGTGCCAGACCAATTTGGGAGGGGGGAGAAAGGGAGAGGCACAGTAACAGAGCAAATGGAAGACGCAGAAAGAAGAGAGACAGTGGATGGAAGGAATTAAATGAGAACATGAGGAAAGCAGAAACCAGTCAACAAAGGTAGGAAAAAAAATTCTTTTTTTTTTGCTTCAGGATAAAGTAGTATATTAATTGTGTTGATACTTTTTATTAGTAAAGATGTCCCAATTGTGTCATTACATTACATTTATGACTTCTATTCCACCCGTACCTTGTAGTTCTGGCCGGATTACAAAAGAAACAGCTGGACATTTCCAGGAGGATTACAAGAAGATTGAAGAATTACAATTTGGGTTTAGGATGCAGAAAAGATGATTGGGCTATTTCAGTAGATTTACAATTTGGGGAGCTGTACAATAGGAGATAGTGCAATTCCAGTAAATATACAATTTGGGAAGCAGTAGACATGCTTGAGGCTTTGAAGAGAGAGAATAATTGGAGGTGAGGAGAGGTTAGGGGGGAATACACGGAGGGTAAAACCAGGGTTAGAGTTAAGACATCTGGATAGATTTTTTGAATAGCAAGGTTTTGATTTCTTTTCGAAAAGATTCGAGATCGCTTGTTGAAATCAGCAAGTTAGAGATGGTATGGTCAAGTTTCGCTGCTTGCGTCGTTAGTAGGCTGTCAAACATCTTCTTGCTCTGAGTTCCTTTGAGTGGGGGATAGGTAAAAGGGGTCTGGGTTCTTCTTTGTCTAGTAGTGAGGTTTTGGTTCAGGCGGTTGTTTAGGTAAATGGGGGCTGTGCCGTTTATTGCTTTGAATAATAGACAGTATAATTTGAATTGAATTCGTGCTTGTATTGGTAACCAGTGTGAGTCTAGGTAGGCAGTGGTGATGTGGTCAAATTTACTAAGCGAGTAGATCAATCTGAGTGCATTACCTGGAGACACACACAAAAAAAAATTGGTTTTGTCAGAATTAAGCTTTAAACTAAATTCTTTCATCCAATCTTCCATCACACTAAATATTTCTTCTATAATATGAGTTATGTTTGAGATGATGGCTGCACAAGGTATGATAATTGTGATATCATCTGCATAGCTAAAAAGTTTTAATCCCAGGTTTTCCAACCTGGTTTCAAGAGAAGAAAGATAGACATTAAAGAGAAGTAGAGAAAGTGGCGAACCCTGAGGAACACCACACGGGTTTTGCCACTTTTCTGAAGTCACATTCTCCATGTGTACTTGATAAGTACGTTGTACAAGAAATCCCTGGACCCATTCATATACCAATCAAGTCTTTTTTAGTCAGATCACTCATACTTTCAGACAATTTGATTCTTAAGGGACTAATAATTGTCATTGGACAAAGAAGCATAATTTGTCTTGAGAAATTTCAGGAAGATATGTCAGGTATAGTGATAATTAAAAGTGATGATAATCTGGAGAATTTGATTAGTCAATGGAACAAGATATTAAAGTGCACCACTGATAAATAACCCCCTTTAAGGAGAGAGTAAATGAGTTAAAAAGCTTTTCTTAAGGAATCAAAACTGATTCAAATAGAAATAAACCACTTAGAACAGGGGTGTCCAGGCCTTCGCCAGGTCGGATTTTCAGGATTTCCCATATGAATATGCATGAGATCTATTTGCATGCAATGGAAACAGTGCATGCAAATAGATCTCATGCAAATTCATCAGGGAAATCCTGAAAACCCAACTGAACTGTGGCCCTCGAGGACCCTGTTGGAACTACCCGAACTTAAAAAATTGCTGGCATAGAATTGGTAATCAAGATTTGAGGGAATTATGGAAAGTTGTGTTTCATGATTATAGGAGCTTGTTGCATAAATTGAAAAGAAATGATTATACCGACAAGAACCTGCGTGTTAAGGACTCATCAAAAGAACTCTTTATTGTTGTAAAGGAGCTCTTAGATGGGCATAATAAGGATTAGAAGGAGATTTCTTCTAAACCATGTAGTGATGAGTTGGCAGATTTTTTTTTTTCAAGGAAAAAAAATCAAGGATATTAAAAAGATTTGTAATCATCTCAGTCCAGGGTAACTTCACATTAATTTTAAAACATCTTATTTGAAAGGCCCCCCTTGTACTCTCTCAATTGTATATCTCAAATGATGACTAGATTTAAAAAAAAAAAAAAAGCCTTTATCTGTTTGTAAAAGCTAATAATGTAGTAATTCTTTGCCCTGCGTAGTTTTTGAAGACACTGCATGAATCAGGCATATCATGGTTAAAGGTTACGGTCTCCATTTAATTGAGAAGCAGGCATATTGAGGTCTAACTTGATGCTTTAGGATTTTTGAGTGGTGGTCTAGAACAGTGCTTCACAACTCGGTCTTGGAGTACCCCCTTGTCAGTCAGATTTTCAGGATATCCACAATGAATAGGCATGAAAGAAATTTGCAAATAATGGAGGCAGTGTATGCAAATCAAGTATATGCATATTCATTGTAGATATCCTGAAAACCTAACTTACACGGGGAGTAATCTAAGACAGAGTAGAGAAACACTGGTCTAGACAACTGGTCTAGTGCCAACATGGACAAGCAATGCTGCTTATCCATGTTGACACTAATGATACTGCTGGGTACTCCTCTGAACGTATCAAATGTGACTGTGGCTTTGGGAGAAAAGGTGAAGCAGTCAAGTGCGCTGGTGGTATTCTCATCGATCCTCTGTGTTGAGGGTAAAGCCCCTTGCAGAGAAGCTCGCATCCTGTGTGGATGTGTGAATGGTGTCGTCGAGAGCGCTTTGGCTTCCTGGACCATGGGATGATTTTCCAAGGGCTGCTGAGCAGGCATGGTATACATCTATCAAAGAAGGACAGAAGTGTCATCAGCAGCAGTCTGGCTAACCTGCTGAGGAGGGCTTTAAAATAGAATCCTTGGGGCAGGGTGATCAAAGCCCTCAGCTAAGTATAAGCCCTCAGGTAAATGAATCACTAAATATTTCTACACGAAAGGGGAAAGGTGGCAATGTCTGGTAAACTGTACATACCAATGCTCGAAGTGTGGGAGACACGGTTCTGGATCTAGAGGCTGTGATGGAAGAGGTGGAATTGGATTTTGCAGCTATCACAGAGTTGTGGTTCACGGAGAACCATGACTGGGCTACATGTCAAGTTTCAAGTTTATTAATTTTAATAAACCAACCATCGCCAAGCACCTGGCCAGTTTACAATGTTAAAAATGAAAGGTTAAAATAAATTATTATAAGGGGAGGGAAAATGTGAACATTAAATGGACAAAATTACAAATACGAACATGAGCTTGAGGGGAAAGGGGGAAGGGAAAGTTAATAACTACATCATTAAAAACAAATTAAAAAGAGAGGAAGAGAGGGGGAGGGTATAACATCAGGAAAGGGGATCGCTTCTTAAAAGCGGTTCATTATTAGTTTGCTATCTGGTGGAGAAGAAATATTTAAATGCTATGGAATGTTTTTAGTTTAATCTTGAATTTGTCGAGTGAATTTTCAATGTATAGTTATACTGGGCTATAACCTGTTCAGGAAAGACAAGGTAGGAAGAAAAAGGGGGAGGATGTTTGAATATTAAAGATCGTATTAAAGCTACACAATTGCAGGATTTGCAGGGTAAGGAAGAGGCAAAAATTTCTTCATAGGACACTATCCTTTCAGGCAGGCATCTGGAACAACACCCTAAGTCCCCTCCTCCTGAATTCTCCATCATATCAATCCTTCAGGAAATCTCTGAAAACCCACTTATTCGACAAGTTTATCTGATTCTTCGAAACCCATCCACCCTACCTACAATCCCAACATGTACCTCCTCCTATCTGCGCAACCCATCCTCTTCTCTCCCCCCCCCCCCCCCACTAAACCAATGCTGTAATCTCCCTGTTCTCTTCACTTGTATCGATACCTGCGGTATTCACACTGTATACCGTCTTGAGCTGAGAAGGTATGACGGGATATAAATAAGGCTATTATTATTATGGGTCACTCTGGAAAGAGGGAATGGAAAATATATTTACACTGGTGTGATATACAGGCCTCCTTCACAGACAGAAGAAGAGGACACAGATTTAATACTAGACAGTCAGAATATAGCTGTAAAAGGGGGAAGTATTACAAATAGATGATTCTAATTTGTTGGATATTGATTGTGGTATCCCTATTGTGGGGTCTTCTAGAAGTTAGGAGATCCTGGATTATCTACAAGGAGAACTGTTCCAGCAGTTGATAATGGAAAATCCTCGGGATGGGGCCCTATTGGACTTAAGTGCTTACAAACGGGGAAAGCGTTTCTGATGTTACAGTGGGTGATCATCTGGCATCCAGTGATCACTGCATGGTACGGTTTAATATTAACACGGGTATAGAGAGGGCTCATTCAAAAGCAAAGGTTCTAGACTTAAAAAAACAAACAAACCTAACTTTGCTCAGGAATTCTTGTCTGGATGGGAATATCTGGAAGAAGTAGGAAAACTAGGCAAAACTGAAAGGAGCTATTGTAAGGGTAACAAACAGTTTTGTAAGGAAAGTAATTAAAAGAAAGAGAAAAAGAACACTGCTTTGGTTCTCAAAAGTAGTAGTTGAAAAGGTATGGAAAAAGAGCTTAGCTTTCATAAACTATTTTTAAAAAAAATCACAGAAAAAGGAAGACAGGCTAAAATATTTGGAAATATTAAGAGAAGCTGGCCGAATAGTCAGGAAAGCAAAGATACAAATGGAAGAAAAAAATAGCCAACACAGTAAAATGGGGGGACAAGACTTTTTTTTTAAAATGTATATTAGTGATAGAAAGAAGTGCAAATGTGGCATTATGAAACTCAACAGTGAAGGGGAGAAACATGTAAAAGCTGATAAAGTTAAGACTGAATTGTTTAACAGATATTTCTGTTCTGTGTTCACAGCTGAAGTGCCAGGAACAGGACCACAGAAAACAAACGTATGTAGTGATAAAGGTGTGGTAGACCATGATCGATTTTCAGAGGATTGTGGTCGCGAGGAGCTATCTAAACTGAAGGTGGGCAAAACAATGGTCTGGATGGTGTACATCCGAGGGTACTGAATGAACTTAGGGAAGTTCTGGCGGCTCCGCTGACTGACCTTTTCAATGCTTCCCTAGAATTCGGAGTGGTACTAGGAGACTGGAGAAGGGCAGATGTGGTCCCTCTCCACAAAAGTGGAAGTAAGAAAGAAGTAGGGAACTACAGTAAGTCTATCTTCTGTGGTAAGTAAATTAATGGAAATTTTTTTAAAACAGAGAATAAAGAAGTTTCTGGAATCAGGACCCAAGGCAACATGGATTCACTAGAGGCAGGTCTTGTCAGATAAATCTGATCAATTTTTTTGACTGGGTAACCAGAGAATTGGCTAGAGGGAGTGTACTAGATGTGGTGTATTTAGATTTTACCAAAGCCTTTGACTGGGTGCCCTCGTTTGGGCCCCAAAGTGACAGACTGGGTCAGGAATTGGTTGAGTGGAAGGCAATGGAGATCGCTCTGAGGAAAGGGATGTTACCAGTTTTATACCTCAAAGTCCAGTTCTTGGGCCTGTTATTGTTAACATTTTTGTAAGCGATATTGTCAGGTAAGATTTGCCTCTTTGCGAATGATACCAAAATCTGCAATAGAGTAGACACCCCTGATGGTGTGAATATCAAGTGTCAAGTGATTGTGCAATGCAGCAGGAGAGAGTGGGCATCTCTCCTACCGATCTTCGTTTGGGGTTTGTTTGTTTTTTTATTTTAATTTGCGTGTGTATGTGTGTGTGTGTGGGGTGGGGGGGGGAGTATGAGATGTGAAGCCTTACTTTCCTATCTGTGCCTGAGCCAATCAGCACTCAGGCACTGATCAGAAAGTAAGGCGACAGCTCAGAACTGTTGGCAAATTTTGGCTTCAAATGCAGCACAACGAGATTAAGGAATCACTCAGCAATTATAGAGAATTGCTTGGAGTGCTCATTTTAATAGTAACGACCTCATTGCACTATATTTCCATGGCAGCATCAAACATTGCCAAAAAACTCGGAAATGACCACGGTAAACCATTTTAATAACCTGCCGCTAAAATAGATGCGCGCCCAACCGGCTGGAACCGGTGTATGACCTATTTTTTAAACTGGTTAAAATAATGCTTTTGCTTAATCTAATCCTTCCTCTGTCTGTTCAGAGTGTCAGCCATCGAAGCTATTCTGAAATTTCCCCCATCATTCAAGAAATCGATCAGTTTAAATAGAAAAAAAAAAAAAAAAGCTGTAGGTTTAGTTTATTATGACCCCCCCCCCCCCACCACCACCACCATAAACTATTTCATTGGCCCTAGCAAGGGTGTGCAGCACAGGGAGGGAAAGAGCTCTTTTGAAGTCTCCGTTTATATTGTTTAAGCAGACAATGGAATTCTGACATCTTACTTTAAGTATGTATTAGTCAGAGATGAACAGTTCTCCTCTCCCCCCAGGCTGTGACACTCACCTGTGAATGCTTAAGTAATAGGAGCAAATGAGGGGGGGCCTGTGACCATAGCAGAGAGCTATTCCTTTCATGCGGCCACTGATGAGGAATGCCATAACTTCAAATGAAAGAAATATGAAATGGACACTAGAGGGGGGGGGGAAAAACCCCTCAGGATAGTCGTACCCCACACAGTAAATGCACAAGCAGAAAAAAAGTGAGGACGAAAGGATAGTCCTTCCTTAGGCCGTGTCGAGCTGAGCTGTAATCCATTTCATGTGATTGAACACTAAAGATTGTGTCTTCCTAAGGAAGGGCTATCCTTTCGTCCTCACTTTTTTTTTGCCTGGACACTAGAGGGGCCCTGTGCTTTTTTCTTTTTTTTCTTTTTTATTGATAAACAGATGCTGGAAAGACAGGCGGAGCATACAGTGGTCATGGAAAATTCCCATTTTCTTTTGCAGGATAGAGTAAGTGGGTTAGAAAGAGGATAACTCCCCCCTTCAATATGTCATTCAACACATGCATGCATGAAGAATATAGGAAATCTATACTTCATGTGCGTGGAACCCAATTTACCCGAGCAACTGCGAGGGCTTGGTGATGTTGACTGCTTCAAGATTTTGTTGAGAACGTTTTTGTTTAAGGAGTTATATCAATGCTGATTTTCTAGATTTTTGATTTTTTAAAAAAAAATTTTTCTCTTTCAAGTGTTTTTGAAGTTTATTGCGTAATTGATGTTTTAATCTATTTGTCTGTTATAAATTGTGTATGTCTGTTGGAATCCTCCTAGAAATGCTGATAGAGTGGAATATAATATTTTTTAAATAAATAAATAAAAATAAGGTTTGGCTATGGTATAACTTAGGCCCTCTTTTACTAAGGTGCGCTAAGCATTTTAGCAAGCGTTTAGCGTGTGCTAAATCAATGCGTGCGCTAACCGCTAACGTGTCCATAGGATAACATGCACGTGTTAGCATAGCGCACCTTATTAAAAGAGGGGGTTAATGGAATGTTGCTACTCTTTGAGATTCCGCATGGAATCTTGATACTCTTTGGGATTCCAAAATGTTGCAACTGTTTGAGTCTCTGCCGGGTACGGTGACCTGGATTGGCCATTGTGGAAAAAGAATACTGGGCTAAATGGAGTAGTAGGGGGGGGGGCCGCAGTTCACCCCGAGCGCTGTCTTGGTGAGGGTGCTGGCACCTGACCTCCTCTATGCTCCCCTCCCCCTGCTATGATGCGTACACGCCCCTTCCCTTCCCATGTAACTCTTCAATGTTCCTGGCGCATGCAGCAACCCTAACCTGCCGCTCACGCCAGTGTTGGCTCTTCCTCTGACATCACTTGCTGGACCCACGCCTACTGTGTTTCCCCAAAAATAAGGCAGTGTCTTATATTAATTTTGGGTCCAAAAAAAGCATTAGGGCTTATTTTGGGGGATGTCTTATTTTTTTCATGTACAACAATCTAAACTAAACTAAACTAAACCTTAAGTTTGTATACCGCATCATCTCCACAGAAGTGGAGCTCGACACGGTTTACAGGAATTAATAAAGAAAGGAACTCCAATGGAAAGAAGAAAGGCTTAGTAAAAAGGAAAGAAAGAGGGGACTTAGTATAGTGGAGAGGGAGGGAGTAGTTACATTTTAGAGAAAAGCCAAGTTTTCAAATGTTTTCTGAAGCGTTGGAGGGAGGTTGAACTCCGAAGAGGGGCAGTAAAGCTGTTCACAGCTCGGTGATCCTGAAGAGGAGGGATGTTCCAAATTTGCCTGTATGGGATATGCCTTTTAAAGAGGGGAAGGATAGTTTGAATTTTTGAGTGGATCTGGTGGAGTTAGGATTCGAGGAGAGCCAAGAAAGTGGAAAAAGGGGAGGAAGGATGCCGTGAAGAGACTTGAAGGCTAGACAGGCGCATTTGTAGTTAACCCTGAGGATAACTGGGAGCCAGTAAAGCTTAGACAGAAGCGGGGAGAAAGTGGTCGTGCTCAATCATCTCTCCCTTCCTCTCCTCCATCCCATTTCTTCCTCTTTCTTTCTCTCCCCCCCCCAAGTGAGGAACTCCAGAGCGATTTGTGTCGGTTAGAAAAATGGGCGGAGAAATGGCAGATGAAGTTCAACGTGGAGAAATGCAAGGTAATGCATTTAGGCAGTAAAAATAAGGAATACGAGTACAGAATGTCAGGTGCAACTCTGGGAAAAAGTGAACAAGAAAGGGATCTGGGTGTACTGATAGATAGGACCCTGAAGCCGTCGGCACAATGCGCGGCAGCGGCAAATAAGGCAAATAGAATGTTGGGCATGATAAAGAAAGGAATCTCGAGTAGATCGGAGAAAGTTATAATGCCGCTTTATAGGGCAATGGTCAGACCCCACTTGGAATACTGCGTCCAACATTGGTCTCCCTACTTAAAGAAGGATATAAAACTGCTGGAGAGGGTGCAGAGACGAGCAACTAAACTAGTGAAGGGTATGGAGAAACTGGAATATGAGGATCGACTTAAAACACTGGGATTGTTCTCCCTTGAGAAAAGGAGACTGCGTGGGGATATGATCGAAACCTTCAAAATACTGAAAGGAATCGACAAAATAGAGCAGAAAAAACTATTTACATTGTCCAATTTGACACGGACAAGAGGACATGAAATGAAGCTAAGGGGGGGCAAGTTCAGGACTAATATCAGGAAGTTCTGCTTCACACAGAGAGTGGTTGACATCTGGAATACTCTCCCAAGGGAGATTATTGCGGAATCGACAGTCCTAGGCTTCAAAAGCAAACTAGATGCATATCTCCTTGAGAGAGGCATATAAAGATATGGTTGGCTATAAAATAAGCCAGGTGTATACCTAGCAGGGCCTCCACGTGTGCGGATCGCCGGACTTGATGGACCGAAGGTCTGATCCGGAGATGGCGCTTCTTATGTTCTTATGTTCTTATGTTCCTCCCCTCTCATCCATCCCCTTGTGTAGCATCTTTCCATCCTTCCCTCCCATCCCCCTGTGCAGCTTTTCTACGTAGGTCATCTGCAGCACATCTAAGGGCTCATTTTACTAAGGTGCGCTAGCGTTTTTAGCGCACGCACAAAATTACCGTGCGCTAAACTGCGCGGTACGCTTCTAGAATAACGCCGGCTCAGTGCTGACGTTAAGGTCTAGCGCGTGCGTCAATTTAGCGTGCGCTATGCTGCGCATTAAGGCCCTAACGCACCTTTGTAAAAGGAGCCCTAAATCTCAAAGGGGCACGTTGGAGGTGTGTTATGGGTGGGACTCGGGCGGACATAAGATTTGGATGTTTTTTTTGCAATAGTGGAACGTTGTAGAAACATCCAGGGTAAAAAAAGAAATAGGACATTTGAGGCTAGATCTGCTTCAGCAACGGATAAGGGCCAAAAATGCATTTATTTATTTCGATTTTTATGCCCAGGAGCTCAGAATGGGGTACAATAAGACACTCACACAGTAGATTCAAGGACATGACTGGTTACTAACAGAGAGAACATAGAAGGAAGCTAAAGAGAAGGAGTCTGTACCCAAACTGACCAAATGACCACTAGATGGATTAATGCATGACCCCTCCACACACACATTTACACACCCATATTCCCCCAATGGTCAATAACACCCCCAAAATGTGAATGAAACAGTACATACCATCCTGTGTGAGCGCTGTAGATGTTATGGCTAGTCCTATGGCCCAGAAATATCAAAGAAGAAACAAGTTAATTTAATCATGTATTTTTAATGAGAATAACTGTTGGGCAGGCTGGATGGACCGTTTAGGTCTTTATTTGCCGTCATTTACTATGTTACTATTAGAGCAGCAAGCAGGTCCCTGGAGTAGCCTAGCAATCAGTGCAGTTATGGGAAAATCCAGACGTCCTCTTTTTACAGGACTATCCGGGTGCGCAGACGGATTTTCCGAAACCCAGCAGTTTGGGTTTTGGAAGGCCCTGAGCTTGGGGGGGGGTCGCGTGGTAATGGTGAGATGTGTACCTCAGACCCCCAGGATGCTCCACTGCTCTGCTGAGATATCTGTGTGGCCGGTCTTCTAAGAATGTTGGTCCTCTCGTACACCCCTAATGTTTTGCTTTTGGGCATTTCTCCTTTGGATGTTTTAAATTTGAAAATGATCCTAAAAGACAGATGCCCTGAGCTAAAAAAAGAAATAATCTAGCAAACAACCATGTTTTAAACAAAAAGTTGGTCGATTTTCCTGTTTGAAAATGGCTATTTTCTCTACAGGATTTTTGCACATTTTTCCTGTGGAGGGCTATTTTCAAAAAGAATGCCTAAGTCTGATTTGGACATTTCCAACTAAACATCCAAAGTCGGAAGCAAAGAAACATCCATTTTTGAAAACCAAACTGCTAGACATCTAAAATTTGGGGGGGGGGGGGGGGGGAATCACCTAGTTGGATGTCTAGGCCAACAGTACATCCAATCCTTAGGATGCCTAAATTTATGCCCCATTTTTGAGCAAAAACACGGTCCAAGTTGAAAATGTTCAAATCCAGACAGTTTGGACGTGGGAGGGGCTAGCATTGTGATGGACTGGCCACAGACATGCCAACAGAGCAGCGGGAGTGCACTGTAAGAGTGCACTGCTGTGAACTTCACATAAAGAGTGCCAGAAGTACATCTCACCACATACCAATCTTCCAAGTTTTATTTATATTTGATATACCGAATTGGTAATAACATCTATGCAGTTTACATATTAAAATAAAGGACCTCTTTTACAAAGGTGCGCTAAGTGTTTTAGCGCGGATTTAGTGCATGCTAAATCAACACGTCCACTAACCGCTAATGTGTCCATAGGATAACATGCATGTGTTAGCGTTTAGTGCATGCTAATATTTACCATGTGCTAAAAAGCATAGCGCACCTTAGTAAAAGAGGGGGAAATTTTAAAAAATATAATAGAAAGTAGAAATACAATCTGTAATAGTACAGAAAAGAAAAAGGGATTTAAAATGCTGTTGCTTGTGCTTAATCTTAGGGCTCCTTTTACTAAGCTGCGCTAGCGTTTTTAGCGCGCACTGCAGATTAGTGTACGCTAACACTCGCGCTATGCTGAAAAACTAATGCCAGCTCAGTGGAGGCATTGCAGCACGTGCTAAAAACGCTAGCGCAGCTTAGTAAAAGGAGCCCTTAGACCAGGGGTAGGGAACTCCGGTTGAAGAACACTGTTTTGGGCTTGATGCACGTGCTGGCCCTGTGGACCGGCAGGAAATTTCTGTGGACCGGCACTGGTCCATGGACTGGTGGTTGAAGAACACTGCACTAGATCACTTAAGGCACCTGTGTGATACTCTACTAGGCTTTCCCATACCATGTGTTGCTGTTCAGAGACAGGTATGTAGTGTTTCATTCAGATATTTTTTTGGGGGGGGGTAAAAGGGGGTCAGTAAGCTGTGGGAGAATGTGTGTGTGGGGGGGGTTCATACCATAATATATTCAGTAATCATCTGTTCAGTTTGGGTACCTTAGTGGCACTTAGGGCTCCTTTTACGAAGGTGCGCTGGGGTCTTTACACGCACAATAGTGCGCGCTAAAATGCCACACGCGCTAGCCACTACCGCTTCCTCTTGAGCAGGCGGTAGTTTTTCAGCTAGCCGCTACCGCCTCCTCTTGAGCAGGCGGTAGTTTTTCGGCTATGGCGCGCTATGGCGCGTGCTAATCCGGTGCGTGCGCTAAAAACGCTAGCGCACCTTCGTAAAAGAGGCCCTTAGATGCTTCTAGCTCTGAACCTCTAAGGGCCCCTTTTACGAAGGTGCGCTAGCATTTTTAGCGCACGCACCAGATTAGCACGCGCCATAGCACGCCATAGCCAAAAAACTACCACCTGCTCAAGAGGAGGCGGTAGCGGCTAGCATGCGTGGCATTTTAGCGCGCGCTATTCCGCGCGTTAAGGCCCTAGCACACCTTCGTAAAAGGAGCCCTAAGTTTCATCCAGGATGTCTTGGGAAAGGTTTGATTATCGCTGCAAGATGTCCAAGTTAAACACGCCCATAACATGACTCCCAACACCCCCCTAGAGCCCCTGACCGTACAGCAAATGAAACATCTCGCTAGAAGCAGTGGCGTACCAAGGGGGGGCGTGGGGGGCAGTCCACCCCAGGTGCCAAGCCCTGAGGGGGTGCTCCCGGTCCGGTCCAGTTCCCCCCCCTGCGCCGGGTGTCACATTTGGAAACAGCCTGAAGCAAGATCGCGATGCTAGCGATCTTTGCCTGCTTCAGCTGTTTCCTCTGCCACGGTCCCGCCCCTCCTCTGATGTCAGAGGAGGGACGGGACCGCGGCGGAGGAAACAGCCGAAGCAAGCAAAGATAGCTGGCATCGCGCAATCTTGCTGCAGGCTGTTTCCCCAGGGAAATGAAGCGTGGAGGCCGGGGGAATGAGCAGTGCTTCATGGTGGTGGTGGTGGGGCCGAGCCGAGCGGTCCTTCAAGGTAGTGGGGGGGGGGCAGCAGGCCTTCAGGGTGGAGCGGGCAGACAGACCTTGTTGAGGGGGGGGAAGCAAGCCTTCAGGGGGACAGGCCTTCATGAAGAACAGGCAGGCAAGCCTTCAAAGGGGGGACAAGCCTTCGGGGGGTGCAGGCCTTTGGGGGGGTGACAGGCCATCGGGGGGGGTGCAGGCCTTTGGGGGGACAGGCCTTCAAGGGAGGGCACAGACCTTCAAGGGGGGGACAGGCCTTCGAAGGGGGTGTAGGCCTTCGGGGTGGTGCAGGCCTTCAAGGGGGGGGCAGGCCTTTGAGGGGGGAGTAGGCCTTCGGAGGGGTGCAGGCCTTCGGGGGGGGTGCAGGCCTTCAAGGGGGGGACAGGCCTTCAGGGGAGGGCAGGCCTTCAAGGGGAACAGGCAGGCAGGCCTTCAAGGGGAGGGACAGGCCTTCGAGGGGGGTGTAGGCCTTCGGGGGGATGCAGGCCTTCGGGGGGGGTGCAAGCCTTCGGGAGGGTGCAGGCCTTCAAGGGGGGGAGAGGCCTTCAAGGGGAACAGGCAGGTAGGCCTTCAAGGGGGGGGACAGGCCTTCGGGGGATGCAGGCCTTCAAGGGGGGGGACAGGCCTTCGGGGGGCAGGCCTTCAAGGGGAGCAGGCAGGCAGGCCTTCAAGGGGGGACAGGCCTTCAGGGGTGGGATGCAGACCTTTAAGGGGAGGATAGGCCTTCAGGGGAGGGGTGGCCCTGGTGTAGAAGTACAAGGAGGGAAGGGGGAGGGGTTCAAAGAGATGTGCATATGCCGGACTTTGGGTGGGAAGAAATAATGGGTCTGAAAATAGAGGAGAGAGAGAGAGATGATGGAAATGGGTTTTAGGGAGGGAAGGAACAGAAAGGGAGAGAAGTTGGACACAAGGGATGGTGTGGAGGGGGGGATAGAGATACTGGTTAGGAGGGTAGTTGGGAAAAGAAAGGGAGAGATGGTGGACCCTGGGGTGGTGGGGAAGGAGGGAGAGCTGCTGGATGAAAGGGTAGTTAAGAAAAGGTGGATCTGTGGAGGGAGACAAAAAAAGGAAAGATGCCAGACATCCGGGGGAGAGAAGGGAAACGGAAGGGGAGGACAGAGATGGCAGATGGATGGTTAGCACGGAGAAAGAAGAAAGAAGGAGACCCTGGCAAGCAAGTTATCAGAAGACAACCAGAGCCTTGGACCAACAAGATTTGAAAAATAACCAGACAACAAAAAGGTAGAAAAACTAACTTTATTTTCTGTTTTGTGATTACAATATGTCAGATTTGAAATGTGTATCCTGCCAGAGCTGGTGTTAGACCACAAACGTGAGCTAGGATTTAACAGAGAGAGGAAAAGTCCTTTTTGTTTCTTTATTTTATTTACACCACAGCGCCAGTGTGGTTAGGAGAAGCCAAAGGGGGGTGAAAAAGCTATAAAATAAACCCACCAGGATGTTTGAAAACAAACCCAATTGGGAAGGAAAATCGAATCGATAAACCAATTCAATAGGCTGAATCGAATCGAAATTTTTTTTCCTGAATCTGGCAGCACTAGTTTGCGCTACTGTCTTAGACTTTAGGACCTGGGATTGGGGAGAGATGGCATCCTCAGTACTTTATAATGCAAGTGAAATGAGGATTTGGTCAGATTTTTGAAGGGTGTGCACTCTGCAGAAGAAAAATATTGTATAGGCCGGGGACATGAGACAGCAGGAAATGGGAACTTTTCTTCCTTCTATTTTTGTGAATGGAAAGGCTGAAAATGTCAGAGAGTTCAGTTAAAATATGTGCTTTATAAGAAAATATAATAATGTGTTTTATAAAGTTTATAGCATTGCTGGCCTACCCGGTGAGGTGTTCCTAGTGGTGATGGTGGCAGCGTGTCAATGTGTTGAGAGGAAGAGGTGATCTGGGAAATTCTGCTGAGTAAACTCCGGGCCCATTTCTACCCCCCAGTTAGTCCACTCCACTCAACTGGTTCACACACTGAGTGGGTCTTTGGGTGTTGTTCCTGGGTAGTTGTTTTGGGATCTCTTCCAGTGGTTTGTCAGTATCTCCTTCTGGTCCAAGGAAGGAAACTTTGTTAACCTTAGCACTGACCTACAGAATATGTTTGTAACAGCGCTGCTTGTGTGGCATTAGGCTATGTAGTGATCGAAAGAAAAAAACAGACCTTTGCACATTTTTGCACTATATGGTGGGTGTATGAGGAGATTCACATTTCCTGCACAGCTAAGTCCATGTGAAGTTACCTTGTGCTGTATTTGACATCTAGCAAGGTCTCTGAAAGGAAAGATCTAAACTTAAAAATGAAGTGGCCAGAAGTTATGGTAAAAGCAGATAGTGTAGCTGGTTTTAAGAAAGATTTGGACAAATTCCTGGAGGAAAAGTCCATAATCTGTTATTAAGACATGGGGGAAGTGTCTGCTTGCCCTGGATCGGTAGCATGAAATGTTGCTACTCTTTGGGTTTTGACCAGGTATTAGTGTCCTGGATTGGCTACCATGAGAATGGGCTACTGGGCATGATGGACCATTGGTCTGACCCAGTTAGGCTATTCTTATGTTATGTTCTCATCTGTAGGGGCCTTTGTTTTCACTTCTTATTTTAATGTATTTTTTTTCTGAGAACTTATCAGTGTTTTTTATAATGGGAACAAAAATGGAAGAGAATTAATGTGTGTGGGATGAGGGGGTAACTAATTTCTTCAGCTAAATAATTCAATCCACTTCAAACAGACATAGGAGAACTTGTGCACCATTCACACACCCTCCAACCAAAAACGTCAAAAGAAAAAAACTGTTCCACAACCTCCTAGCCATTCGAGCTGCTACACTCGACCCCCAACTCTACAACCAATTCACATCGACCATAGACTACAAAACCTTCAAAAAAGAAATAAAATCCCTTCTATTCAAAAAACACATAAAACCGAACTAACACAATCAGAACTGTCCCAAGCATCACCTGCAACTACTCCATATGTACTTCTGATGTCATGACAATTCAGACATAATTTATGCTATGTTATGGTATGTTTGGAATAATGGTTACATATATGAGGTTCAATAAAAGAAAATTTTCACTGCCTGTTTCTATTATGACCATTTATTCAGTTTCATGGTTATTACAAAAAAAATTTTTTACATTGTGGGGGGGTGTCAAAAAATTATGGGCCCCGGGTGCCACATACCCTAGGTATGCCACTGGCTAGAAGTCTAGGAAAACAGTTTCTGATTATCGGCACTTGGGCATCCCAGCGAGTAGGACGCCAAAGTGCCAACCTGGACATTTTTGCTTTTTGATTGAGAGTCCCAAAATGTCCAAAATCAGATGTAGACATCCTATTGAAAACGCCTCTGCAAATAATTCAGTCAAGACTGTCTGTCAGGATCTTCCCTTGAGAAAATGATGGTCTCTGCCATTCTGTAAGGTATTGTTTCAAGATCTCCTGTTATGACTTCCATAATTTTATCCACTTGAAGTTAGACTAGAGGGTCTATAGTTGCCCGCCTCCCTCTTGTACCTAGTTTTGAAGAAGCAGAAGTGTAAACTCATGGCTGAATCACAAATCTTCTAGGCTTTCTGCGGCTCAGCACTTCAAACATTGACTTTTCAATTGATTCAGTATGGGGGCATGAGAAAGACAGGTTTGTTTGTTTTGGGGTTTTAAAAAAAAAATATCTTTATTAGTGATCCATAAACAAGGAGCATAGAGTAGGCAGTATCATATTGGAATAGTACTTCTTCTGAGGTACATAGAATTTTAAAATAAGAAACCAAAGAGTAATGTTACTCAATTTCCTTTGACTAATCGTAAAGTATGAATCTTTTTTTTTTCTTTAACCTCCTCCCTTCCCTAACCACCTCACCCTATACTTATTTCACACCCCATGCCTCAGTTTACCATTCCTAACTGAGCAATAAGCAGAAAATGTTAAAAAACATTTTGCCTAGTTACAAAGTCTGCAAACGCAGTGTACTTCATTTCGAAAAGGAATATGGGTATATGAGTTTTCCCTTGCAAAGTGACACGGTTTAAAATTTTATTTATTTTTTTTTTTTTAACGAGTACAATTTATTTGGAAAATGATGTGCAAAACTTTGAAAATTAGAGTCCAGAAAGTATTATTTTATGATTCTTCCCCAAACACAGTCCTAGGCATGCGTTCCCTAACTGGAGCTAAACCTGCATGTTGTGAAGCGTTAAAATACTTTTGACTTTATTCAATGACTGGTTTTCTAAACTACAAAAAAAAAAAAAACACCCAGTAGAGGAGTACTGAAATAATTGGCATAAAAGAGAGAAAATCTCCTCGGCCCAAAACGGGTGATGGGGAGAAACAGCTCTGACAACGCAAAGCTAATAAATTTTTGTGTGTAAATGGGGAGTCCTCAGGCCCGCAAAGGGGAAACCCCACCCCTGATGCACAGCTGCCATAATCATACACCCAAAAGGGTATGACGTGTGAAACATCCTAGGACAACCCCAAATGTGTAATTTGTGTGATTACTAGTGCACAAACTGGTACTTTTTTTGCTTTTTTTGCTTATTATTTTTCCTGTCCAGCTTGTGATTTTGTTTGGCTCGGATGAACTTTGGCTGCTGTGCACCCTCGGGTGGGGGGGAGGGGCAGAGACAGCCTGTCAATTTATTTTCTTTTGAAGTTATTATTGTTTATTTAGTTTGTTCACTATTAGCACACCAGTTTGTGCATTAGTAGTCACACAAATTACACATTTGGGGATGTCCTAGGATGTTTCACACGTCATACCCTTTTGGGTGTATGATTATGGCAGCTGTTCATCAGGGGTGGGGTTTCCCCATTGCGGGCTGTGGGACTGAGAACTCCCCATTTACACACAAAAATGTATTAGCTTTTGCGTTGTCAAGTTTTTGCACATCCAGGGAGGGTGGAAGGGTGGGGAGGGAGAAATGTATTTTAAGGATTTAAATTATTTCATTATAATATTGAAACCATACCATACGTTGTATTACTATTTTAATAATCAAGATAAGAAGGGGAGAAAATGATTGTTTAATGTGATATTTGTATAATTAACAGTGTATTTTCATGCAGTTTGGATGAATTTTTATTTGCAGTACACTATCAAAGTTTAAAATTCAATAAATATTTAAAAAAAAAAAAAAAAAAGGCTTTGCGTTGTCAGGGCTGTCTCTCCCCCACACCCTAGCGTTCTACTCCGTTGGAATGACTTGTGCCTTTATGCTCTTTGACAATCGCTCCCGTTCCACGCTGTTTATTTCAGCAGCGGTAAGCTAAGCAGTCGGCTCATGATCTAGGTATTAGCCAGCGAACATGAAAGGGTTCCTTAAATACCCATCAAAGACATCTGAAAGTGTTTCTGTCACTATGAACTGAAGCTGATATCAACACTAAAAGCACAGTAACATTCTGGAGGCTTAAGCAGAGAAAAGAAAGAACACCAGGTAAAATTCTGGTACGGTTATGGGTTTCATGACGGGAGCAAATGCATTTTCCTGTCGGGGGTGTAGCGGGGGTGAGAGGCGCCTGGTCTGGTGGTGCCCCTCTTCCACCCTCTTCCCTGCTCCCCCCTGCCGCGTAATTGCGCATGTGCACACGCCCCTCCCCCCTCCCCTTTTCACCTTTTTAACTTCGGCAGAAGCAGCCACGAAGTAGCTGCTCGCATGAGCTTCGGCGCTCTCTGATGTCACTTCCTAGGCGCGGTTCTCAGAAGTGACATCAGAGAACGCCGAAGATAAAAATGTACGGTGAGCAGGGTGGGGAGAAGAAGGGAGGGAAGGGAAGAAGTGCACACGCGGGTCAGGGGAGCAGAGAGCAGGAGGTATGCGAGCGCCCTGAGGAAGACCGCCCCACCCCACCCCCTTACTACCCCATCCAACTGATATACATGTTTGCAAAAACAAAACCTTTAGACTGCATTCAGATACTTTACCTCAAGATACCTGCCATTATAACAATACCTCGAGATTTCATATACCAAATAAGTGTTTCAAATGAAAACATTCAGGGGGGAAATTCTGTTAACTGTCATCTAAAAAGACAGGTACCTATCATGTGTTAATCACACTTATGCACCTATTATAGAATCACGCGTAACTTAAAACTTAGGCGCAGGCAATGTAAGCCAGGGTTTTAAAGGACCTACATTATAGGCGCCTAGCTCCTTTAGAGCAGTGTTCTTCAACCTTTTGACATCTGTGGACCAGTGGAAATAAAAGAATTATTTTGTGGACCAGCGGTTGAAGAACACTGGGCTAAGTCGTGGGCCAGACCCCGCCCATCTCCACCCAAGCTCCACCCCAGACCCCGCCCCCATAATAGAACTAATTGTAACACCATTTTTTCCATTTTTCATATATTTTTCACACACACACACAGTATAATCTTATTAACAAAACATAATGGTTAACCACAAAATTAAACTACACAAAGCACACTGTATGCTGCTCAATATTCATTCCTACCAGAAGACAGATAACCCCTATGCAAATATGGGACCAAAAACTAAAAGTACTAATATATACAAACAAACCCTAAGATGCAAGACTCTGTATGCTCTACAACCCCAGAGAAAAAGAAACAAATGCATTTCTTCCTGAACAGTGCAAACTACAGACAGCAGACGAAAATTCTCAAAATTGACACATTTCAATCACTAAATTTAAAACTAAAATCATTCCCCCTATCTTTGTTGTCTCCCTCCCTCCATGCTGTGCCTTACCTTCTGGCCTGTTCCCGCCTGCCCATTTTATGCCGCTCCCCCCCTCTCCCTCCCCCCCCGTGTTAACTTTGGGCCGGCTCCCTCTTCCTCACTGACGCAGTGCACAAAGACAGGGGCAGCGGCTCCTCGCGCGTCCTCCGCCTTATTCGGAAGCCTTCCCTCTGACGTTGTGAGGTCAGAGAGAAGGTGTCTGGTTCAGGCGCAGGAAGCGCGTAGGAGCCGCTGCCCACTGTTTGTACACTGCAGCACTGAGGAAGAGGGAGCCGGCCCGAAGAGAGCGCCGCATCGACTTCACCGCGGACCGGCGGTTGAAGAACACTGTCTCGGGCCTGATGCACAGGCCAGCCCTGAGGACCGGCAGGAAATTTCTGCGGACCGGCAGTTGAAGAACACTGCTTTAGAGAATCATCCTAGCGATGCCTAAGTCCTCCGCCCTCTAAGCACGCCTATTTTAGAGTTAGGTGTCAGTAGGCACCATGCAATGGGTGTCTATCTTTTGTAGAATGGCGCCTAAGCAGATAGGTACTCAAATTTTTTTTTTTCAATTTATTAATTAACTCCCCCCCCCCTTTAGGAAACTGCACAAGATTTTTTTTGTGTGTCAGCCGGCACGCTGAATGCTCTGCGCTGCTCCGACGCTCGTAGTAACTCTATGACCGTCAGAGCGGCAGAGCGCAATCAGCATACCGGCTGGCGCTAAAAACCTCTTGTGCGCAGATTAACCCTAGCCCTAAGAAAGAAAGGCTCGAGAGGAGCTCCTTATGAACCCTTGAGAAAGCCTTTATGTGGCGAAACGGGTCCCATCGGGGCAGGCTAGTGATTCTGCACATTGAAAGATAAGTAACAATACTTTCTATTATGATGGCTTCAGCGACTGGTCCTCAGCAGTGGCATTTTTTTGATCGGCCAGCCCGGTCGGTGTCGCAGGGTTTTGTTTAGTGAATCGGGTCCCTGCCTACTTTGCATGCCGTTGCCCTCATTTGCATGCGCGGATCGGAGGATCGGTCGGAAGACAGGGAAGTGAATCGGGCCGGGGTCGCAAACCGATCGGTATGCTTTGTGAATCTAGCCCTATATCATTACCTATAAAATGTCTGAATTACACAATTGGTGTGAAATAGAGTGGATATTCCAGACACCTTTAGACCTCTTCCTATATTGGACACTTGGAAGTGAGGTGTTTTGCCATTGTGGATGTTTCCAGTTTACCTTTCTTCATCGTCTTCTATACCTTGGTAGAGATAAGTTAGGCACCTGTCTTTAGGTGTCTCTTACAGAATTTGCCGCTCAGCGTTTTAAGAGGTATAATTAACAAAGGGCTCCTTTTATCAAGCCCTGCTAGCGTGACTTTTCATCACGCGTTAACCCCGCGCGACGTTTCAACACGCGTTAACCCCCGCGCTGACCTAAAAACTACCGCCTGCTCAAGGGAGGCGGTAGCGGCTAGCGCGGCCGGCGGTTTAAGCGCGCGGCATTACGCGCGTTAAACCCGCTAGCGCGGCTTGATACAAGGAGCCCAAAGTGTTGTTTCTGCACGTACCCATAACCTGTGTGGTAACTGTTAGGAGTATGGCTAGCATCTGTGTCAAAATACAGCAAATGTGTCACCATACAGTGAGATAAGTGGATCCATACTGTCCGGATGCTATTACAACAGCCAACTGCGGTAAATAAAGAAAGAAAGAAATTTCCCATTTTATTTATTTATTAACTCAGTTTTCGATGCCATTCTCCCTAGGGTTGCCAGACGTCCGGATTTCCCCAGACGGGGCTTTTCAAAGCCCGGCACTCTGTCTGGGATTTGAAAAGCCTCCTCAAACTGCGTTGGCCCCCTTGACCAACAAGAGTAGGCGTTCATGGGGGGCGGGGTTAGGGTGGGACTGGGGGGCGGGATTAGGGCGTTACAGGGAAGGGATGAGCAGGCTTGGCGTGTGGGTCAAGGGCAGGGGTCTCAAAGTCCCTTCTTGAGGGCCGCCATCCAGTCGGGTTTTCAGGATTTCCCCAATGAACAAGCATTGAAAGCAGTGCATGCACATAGATCTCATGCATATTCATTAGGGAAATCCTGAAAACCTGACTGGATTGCAGCCCTCAAGGACCGGAGTTGCCCATGTCTGACCTAAATCCTTAACTATTGCTGTAGGACAGGGATCTCAAAGTCCCTCCTTGAGGGACGCAATCCAGTCCAATTCTCCCAAAGGAGCTTAGAACAGTTTATATCAGTGGTCTCAAACTCAAACCCTTTGCAGGGCCACATTTTGGATTTGTAGGTACTTGGAGGGCCGCAGAAAAAAAATAGTCAATGTCTTATTAAAGAAATGACAATATTGCATGAGTTAACACTCTTTATAGTTTATAAATCTTTCCTTTTGGATAAGTCTTAATAATAATAATAATAATATAATTTATAGCTAAAGAGACATATGATCAAGAAACTGTTTTATTTTACTTTTGTGATTATGATAAACATACCGAGGGCCTCACAATAGTACCTTGCGGGCCACATGTGGCCCCCGGGCCGCACGTTTGAGACCACTGGTTTATATGAACTTATTCAGGCATTTTTTTTCCCTGTCTCTCCTGGTGGACTCACAAACTATCTAATGTACCTGAGACAATGGGGGGATTAAGTGACTTGCCCAGGGTTAGACTATAGACTTCTTCTTACTTCTTTGATCATAATCTAGACTATGCCCTGCCTCCCCATCAATTAAGACTTGCTACAACACTGATCATGATCCAAATTGTACCACCCCTGATTTCCCCTCCCCTCCCCTTAACATTTAGTGGGGGTGTCTCTGGTGAGTTAGTGGGGAGAGGAGGAACATGAGCAATCCCCAAACACACTACGCTGTGATCAGACCAGGTTGAAAATGGTTGCTCTGATCCTAGCGGTAGTCTCATGGTAAGCTCACTTGAACAGGGACTGTCTCCTTTGTGACTCTGTACAGCACTGCGCAAGTCTGCTAGCGCTCTGGAAATAATTAACAGTAGTATTAGTAGTAGTATTACTGCTAGGCATGAAACATCCAATTGAATGTAGTACAAGACTGTAGCAAAGGGCTAGAGGGACCATTGGTCTGATCCAGTAAGGCTATTCTTATGTTCATTTTGTACCTGACAACAGATTAGAAACATTCAGAGATCATAAGAACATAAGAACATAAGCAATGCCTCCGCTGGGTCAGACCTGAGGTCCATCGTGCCCAGCAGTCCACTCACGCGGAGGCCCAACAGGTCCAGGACCTGTGCAGTAATCCTCTATCTATACCCCTCTATCCCCTTTTCCAGCAGGAAATTGTCCAATCCTTTCTTGAACCCCAGTACCGTACTCTGCCCTATTACGTCCTCTGGAAGCGCATTCCAGGTGTCCACCACATGTTGGGTAAAGAAGAACTTCCTAGCATTCGTTTTGAATCTGTCCCCTTTCAACTTTTCCGAATGCCCTCTTGTTCTTTTATTTTTTTGAAAGTTTGAAGAATCTCTTCCTCTCTACTCTCTCTATGCCCTTCATGATCTTGTAAGTCTCTATCATATCCCCTCTAAGTCTCCTCTTCTCCAGGGAAAAGAGACCCAGTTTCTCCAATCTCTCAGCGTATGAAAGGTTTTCCATCCCTTTTATCAGATATATCGCTCTCCTCTGAACCCTCTCGAGTAACGCCATGTCCTTCTTAAGGTACAGCGACCAATATTGGACGCAGTACTCCAGATGTGGACGCACCATCGCCCGATACAATGGCAGGATAACTTCTTTTGTTCTGGTTGTAATACCCTTCTTGATTATGTCTAGCATTCTGTTTGCCTTCTTAGCGGCTGCTGCGCACTGTGCCGTCGGCTTCATTGTCATGTCCACCATTACCCCCAAGTCCCTTTCTTGGGTACTATCATTTAAAAACATTCCTCCCATCGTATAGTTGTACCTCGGGTTTCTGTTTCTCACATGTAATACTTTACATTTCTCAACGTTGAACTTCATCTGCCATCTCGTCGCCCATTCCCCTAGTTTGTTCAAGTCCCTTTGCAGTTCTTCACAGTCCTCTTTAGTCCGAGCTCCACTAAATAGTTTGGTGTCGTCCGCAAATTTTATTATCTCACACTTCGTCCCTGTTTCTAGATCATTTATAAATATATTAAATAGCAGCGGCCTGAGCACCGAGCCCTGCGGGACACACTCGTGACCCTCCTCCAGTCCAAGTAGTGGCCCTTCACTCCTACACTCTGTTTCCTACCCGCCAATCAGTTTCTGATCCATCTATGTACGTCTCCTTCCACCCCATGGTTCTTCAGTTTCTGGAGTAGGCATTCATGGGGCACCTTGTTAAAGGCTTTTTGGAAATCTAGATATATGATGTCTATGGGGTCTCCATTCCTGCCCCCCCAACCCCATCCTCTCCAACCTACTAGGAATACTTCTAGTTTCAAGTTTTATTTTGATTTGATAAATCGCTTATTCAAATTATTAAGTGAGATATAGCAGGATAAAATAAACATACATTTCGACATACTTTTTAAAATTGACAGTAATGGGTTAGACAGACAAGTTTACAAACTAATTGATACACAAGGAATGGAGGGGTAAAGTTTCAATTCAATGCTTAGAAATGAAGACAGAGCCATGGAGAAAACATAGGGGAGGGAATAGTATAAACCTGAAAGGTAACCACTTTGTCATTTAAGGGAAATTTAAAGATTAAAAGCATCTTCTACTGAGTGCTGGGGGAATCAGAAATGGAGGAGCCTGGATCCTGACCAGAGGAGATGTTCCTGATCTGATGCTGATAGTGGGGAGCCCTGATCTTGATTAGGGAGATAAGGAGGGTCTGAATTCTCATCAGGGGGGATCAATTTTTTTCTTTCTTTTTATTTTTACTACAGTAAGCCCTGAATCTACATGCCCATAGCACGGCACTTACCGTTTCTTTATGAGGAGACAGTATGTGTATCCACGTTATTGGCAGCCATGACAGCATGCAGTAAAGTCAAGTCAAAGAGTTTTGTTTCCTCAATCTTCAATTTCTTTCTTCTTTTTTTTAAGTCTTTATTAATTTTCAAATATTAACAGTGCATTGCAAAAAAATTTAAACATAAACGAATCAGGAAAAGCACTTTAAATATACAAACATTCTGAAAACAATCATTTTCTCCCCCCTCCTTCCTCCCATTCATCCATAAAAGTATAACCACCTATAGAATTTCAATAAACTAAATACAAGAAATAATGATGCTTTCCCACCTCCCTCCCTCCCACCCTGGATTTCATTGAATACATTTCTTCTGTTGGTTGGAAAATATTGTGTGTCAGACCCCCTACTTTTGGTTTGTTCTGTTTCTCCATATAGGGGTATTCCTTTTACCTTTTGGGGGTCTTTTTCATAGCATGCAGTAAACTATTGTATGCAAACTCAATGTGCAGACTGCATCCATTTTCTGCCCACAAACCTGTCCGGTTCCTGCCCCAAAGCACAACATGCAATTAGCATGCTAGCATTTGAACGATTACCACACTCATGCACTCACTGTGTAGCACACTTTTAGTTTGTAGGCCATTGTGTTCTGTATTCTTGTAGTGCTTTCATTTTAACACCTCTTGGGGTTCAGAAAATCAAATATAGCCACTAATTTTACCCCATAAGCATAGGCACCGACATTTCAAAATGATTGGGGGTGCCAAACACGACACAAATCCTCCTCTGACACAGTGAAAGAACGTGCTCAATAATAGGGGTGCTCACTGGTACCCACGCCACTGGCTCCTATGCTCATAAGATTTTGATATTATTATAAATTTCAGTTCCCCAGTTTCTTTTTCGGTAGATTTAATCGGAAAGAGTTTCTGCAGGGCTTCCAATTGCAGATTATTTCACCATCAGCCACCTGGAATGTGACATTGCATCACAATTCAATTTTCCAAACAGCCAAGCAGAAAATCAGAATAAATAGGATCAAACCCATTATGGAAAATTCAGTTTTATTGGTGAATAATCTCACTCAACAAGGCCTAACACAGCCACGTTTCAGCAAATGATTTTATCAAGATGCTATGAACAGTGGTGGTTTCAGCTCAAAGAAAAGGTTTTGTAATTAAAAATGTTGGTGCTTGTAACTAAGGAGGCATAGCCCCTGACGAAACTAGAAGTGAAATGGTTGGGCAGCCATCGGGCGCAAAGATAAGTGCCTTTCCTTTACAGCACTATAGAGCACTTTTACAGCCCAGTATGCACTTTATAATTTATGCAGAGCCTGTTGAAAATTAACAAAAAGATTTATTGCACATGCTATTTGCTAAGACCAATGATGAAAACACCACCCCAGTAAGGGCACGAATAGAATTAGAAGTAGTGCCTTGGGTGTTTGAGGTCTAGCAAGAAATCCACTTATTGTAGATTTGTCCTCACTATCTGGTATTTATATCAATTGTACATTTCTTTAAGTTTCCTTATTTAGTTGATTAATATATAGACACGCCCACTTATGCCATGTCAATAGCAGGTACTCGTAAATGCACATGCCCAAATGCAGCAGGTTAGCATGTATTCTATATGTTGCGTGCTGAATTGTTGGACTCCCCCATGCATTTATTTGAGAAGGAATGTAGGTATGCACCAAGTGAATTTCATGTTACAGTTATATAGTACTAGTTAGCACCCATCTTGTGCTGTAACAGTCATGTCAGTATGTCAGTATTCTATATTTAAGCTCTGGAACGTATTGCCAGAAGTTGTGGTAAGAGCGGTTAGCGTAGCTGGTTTTAAGAAGGGTTTGGACAAGTTCCTGGAGGAAAAGTCCACAGTCTGTTATTGAGAAAGACATGGGGGAAGCCACTGCTTGCCCTGGATTGGTAGCATGGAATGTTGCTACTCTTTGGGTTTTGGCCAGGTACTAGTGACCTGGATTGGCCACCGTGAGAACGGGATATTGGACTTGATAGATCTTATGTTCTTAAGCACAGATATTGATATAACTTTAGGTGGCATATGCCATAATGAGGGGGGTCTTATATCTGGCTAGTCTAGTATTCTATAGAAACATGACGGCAGATAAAGGTTGAATGATCCATCCAGTCAGCCCCTCCATGGCATCCACTATCTCCTCTTCTCCCTAAGAGATCCCACATGCATGTCCCACGCCATCTTGAATTCAGACACAGTCTTCATCTCCACACCTCCACCAGGAGACTATTCCATGCATCTACCACCCTTTCAGTACAAAAGTATTTTCTTATATTAGTCCTGAGCCTATCACCTCTAAACTTCATCCTATGCCCTTTCCTTGCAAAGTTTTCCTTCATTTGAAAAAGACTCACCTCCTGTACATTAATGCCACAGAGATATTTAAACATCTCTCTCATATTCCCTTTCTCCCGTCTTTCTTCTAGAGTATACATATTGAGTTCTCTAAGTCTGTCCCCATATGATTAATGACAAAGACCACTAACCAATTTTGTACAAGCCCTCTGAACTGACTCCATCCTATTTCTATCTTTTGAAGGTACAGTCTCCAAAACTGCACACAGTGTTCCAAATGGGGAAGATAATATATTTTATTCAAAGGGGGAATAAATTCTGAAGAATAACCAAGCATTTCCATCATATATTTTTTTTAACATATCATACGGTGAAATTCCAGGAGATTTAGGAAAGTTCAAGATTCTCACATTCAGCCTGCGATTGTAATTTTCTATATTTTCTTTCCTCCATTGCAAAAAAGTACTATCTTTTATTGCAGTATTTTTATAGTCATGTAATAATTGTACCTCAGTTTGCAACTTTTTAAGTGAGCTTTTAGTTTCAGTGTTCATCTGCTCAATGGTTTTAGTGACATTATCCAACTTGGATCCAAGAGCCTTTACCTCCTCTGCTGTCTTCGTTGTGGCAACATCCAGTTTCTGGAGCATCTTCAGTATAGCCGATAAAGTATCCTCGTTGGAGGAGAATGAATCTCCAAGGATGGTCTGCATTGGCAGAAGCTTATCTGCCATGGAACCTCTCTCTGCGGGAGCGTCGGGTGCAACTTCGGCCTCCCTTCCTTCCACTTCCTGGGCAGCAGCGTCAGCCGGACAAGGAGGCGAGACAACCGGTTCAGGCGAGAGTGAGATCTCCTGCCCCAGCAAGAACAAGTCCTCTCCACTCGTTCTCGCAGCGGGACTTAACCCGCCCAATCTCGAGCAAACTGCTAGGAAACACTGCTCCAAAGTACACTGAACCAAGGCAGGGGAGGGTGCTGAGGAGGTAGGCACCTTCACAGTACCTTTTCTTTTTGTATGTGGCATTATGGTAACAAGAATTCCTGCAGCGATGGGAACATTCTCAACGCTTCCAGCTTAGCACCGCCATCTTGGCCATTCCCCCTCATAAACAAAGGGTTCCTTTTACTAAGCTGCAGCATTGAACTGGCATTAGTTCTTGGCATGTAGCGCAGGGTTAGCGTGCATGACAATGCAACATGCGCTAAAAACGCTAGCGCACCTTAGTAAAAAAGCCCATAGTCTTCTGAGAACCGTTCCCATTTGTGTTTGTTTTCTACAGTCCTACACCTGGACTTTCATCCGTGAACACAGAGCAGAAATCATTTTTAAGCAGTTCAGCCTTATAATTTTTGGTTTCTACATATTTGTCTCCATCACCCTTGAGCCTCACTATGCCATTTTGATACTTCTTGCAATCACTTACATATCTAAAAAATGTTTTGTCCCCCAATTTTACTATATCGGCTATCTTTGTCTTCCATTTGCATCTTTGTTTTTCTGACAGTTTTTCCTACTTCTCATAGCTTTTCCACATATTTTTGTCTGTCTTCCTCTTTTTGAGCATCGCAGCATAAAATGGAATATGCATGTCTATCTTGTTTACTACTATACTGCATAAAAACATAAAATAAGACTAAAATTATCATTTTTTTAGTTATTAGGATGATCAGGGCTAGGAAGGAATACAGAAAGTCATTCCCACCTGTTTTAGAGAAAAGCCACTTTTGTCTCTTTCATTTCCATTATTAATAAATAAGATGCATTTGTCTCCTCTTCCCTGCACAAAAAGAGAATTTTTTTTTTTTTAATGAAATGCAGCTCAGCTGCATGGAAGGAAAGGATTCAGAGAATCACAGCTAGCCAGGCCTGCTTTGTAGTCATCCAATTATCCATTATCACCATCATCTATCTTTCAGATGAAAAGATCATATCACAAGAAGAAAGAAGACCCAGTTCACAGACGCTGTCAATTGCAATGGGCAGCAACGGGGGCAATAGGGTACGTAAACTGTTATTGACTTAAACAACACTTTGAAAAGGTCAGATTTGAGGTCCAGACCTTCCTTTCAGCATCTAAACTCAACTGGTTCTATTAAGGAGAAATACCTCAGGCTGCCTACATTTCATTGCGGGTCCAATAGCACTCTTGAAAATTATTAAAGGAGGGACCTGTGTGTGGGGGGTGGGGGGGAGGGAAATTTCAAGACTTCAAAGTAGAACAAAGCGCTATCCAGATGTGAATAATTACTAGGCCAGAGCCCTAATCACAGGCAAAGACTGAACAGCAAAATATACCTGTTCAATTCACAGGAGCAAAAGGGGGGAAAAAAAAACAGTAGAGAAAAAGAAGACCCTTAAATAATAAGCGTGAACGTCAGACACTATTTTCAGTATTATTAAACACGCAACAAATAAACATTTCATTCATTAAGAGCTCAGCTTCCTTATTGGAAATGAACCTTCAGACTGACTGTAATGAAGACTTAGATCTCATTCCATGGCACTGTGCACAATTCATTTAAGGATACTTAAGGCAAATCGAAACTCATAAATCTTTCATCCCATGACTAGGATGAACACTTTGAGGAGCCCAGGGTATATGATTAGAGTTTCTGAGGTGAGCATTTGCATGCAGACAGTAGTACCAATTGAAGGTTCAGAAGATGCCAGTTTTACTTTGTCATCAGAGAGGTGGTGAGTCAACCAATACATTCCCCGAGCAGCTGTATTTGTTTTGGTCTAACCCCTTCTCGCTGAGAAAAACAGGCTCACATAGCAAACTACAGACAAGCTATAATATTTATACAAGGAAATATGAAGATGAGGGACGCGGAGGAGGCTTTACTGCTACTTCAGTATCACTGGTGTATCAAACTGTTTATGTTTCTTTAAGATGGGATCTACCGCTCCTGCATTTTACTGACCTTAGCGGTTTACAAAAAATCAAACTAAAATGAAATTAGGGACTTGAGAAAAAAAAAACTACCCTGTCTGTCCCGAAGGCTCACAATCTAGCTAAAGTACCTGATCAAAAATCAAAGAAATAGAAAGAATGAAAGAAGATAAAAAATCAAATAAAACTAATTTAAGAGATAGAAAAGTCTCTGAAGTGGTCATATTTTAATGCAACTCCCAGCATAGCATACATCACTCAAAGGCACACAACGCAAGAAAATGTTTGACAACCTTCTGGCAACACAAGCAGCAAAAATCAACCATTCCATCTCCAATCTTATGACAATATCAGACAACTTCAAAACATTCAGAAAAGAAATCAAAACCCTGCTTTTCAAAAAATTCATCCAAATATCTTAACCCCTCCTCTTTTACCTCCAGAAGATTCACCTACCTTCAGATAACCTTCCCCCAAATTACCCACCTTAACACCTTCCAATTAAACAAATACCATAAATAGATTGTAACCTACCCTCTCTAACTGCATTCCATATGTATTTTTCATACAGTTCTTCACTGTCAGTTAAATTTCCATCCTATAAGTTCACATAGAATTTTTCTTTTTTCAACCATCTTTATTTTCTCTTCTTTATTAATTTCCAGGTACTTTAGTTAGATTGTGAGCCTTCGGGACAGTAAGGGAATTTTTAAGTACCTTCTTACTTCTCATTTATAATCTTAATGTATATTTTCTTCAAACCGCTTAGAACCTAACGGATGTAGCGGTATATAAGAAATAAATTACATTACATTACATCTGTCACTGGCAGAGCTTGAGAGCATCAAAGAAATGAACATTTCTAAAACGTATCCACTAAAACTGTTATATGAAATAAATAAATCCAAATCAACACGAATCAGTACAAATTAAGGCAGATTGCGGTCCCCGTTCCATTATTCAATTTGGGAAATCCATTTGAAAAAAAAAATGTGCTATTAGATGTCTCTTAAAATTTTGAAATGGACTTGATGGACCAAACATCTGATCCGAAGATGGCAGTTCTTATGTTCTTAAATTGTTCCATAATATTGGAACCAGGTAGAAAAATGCACCATTTCTGGTTGAGGCAAGGTGAGCCTTTGAGATATGGGGAACAGCTGCTCTATTGTTATTTAAAGATCTCAACGAGCGACTAGGTGCGTAAAATAACACTAGATTAGAGAGATATAATGGACTAGTGTTTTAGCCCGTTACATTAACGGGTGCTAGAGTAGATGTCTGTCTGGTTTTTTTTTTTATTTGTCTCTCTCCTTGGACACTATCTATCTGTCATTCTTTCTGTCTGTGTCTCTCCCTGGCCCCTGTCTCTCTATCTTTATTTCTAACTCTATCCTCTTCCCTCAATCCTGCATGTGTCCTTTTTCCTTTCTCCTCTCCACTTCCTTCCAACGTCTGCTCCCCTGTCCCCACACTTCCATTCAGTGTCTGTCTCCCTCTCTCTACCTCTTCCATCTACTGTTCAACCTCTGTCTTGCCCCTTGCATTCACTGCTCTCTCTTCTCTTTCCATCCAGTGTCCGCCCTCTCTCTCTCTCTGTTCCATATGGCATCTCATCCTTCCTTTCCCCCTTCCTTTTCCCTTGGTCTGGCATACCTTCCTCCTTCTCTCCATGCCCTGCCATGTCTTCTTCCCTCCAAGCCATTCTCTCCCCCTCTTCTCCCTTTCCTCCTTGAACTTCATCGGGCATCAGCAGCATTTACAATTCATTGCTTTTGCCGGCTTCAGGTCTTCCTCTCTGGCGAGTCCTTAGGCAGGACCCGCCAGAGAGGAAGGCCTGAAGCCGGCAACAACAGCGAATTGTAAACGCTGGTGCTGCCTGAAGCACCCGAGGCAGACGCTTCTCTACCCTCCCAGCCCAACCCCCGGTGACTCTCTTATGTCTCCCTCCCATGCGACATGACCTTAACAAACCTCCCTCCAGTGTTGGCAGCCGCAGCATGCTAAACAGGCTGCTTCGCAGCTTTCTCCTGCAGTTGAGTTCCTCTGTCACATCACTGATGACATCACCAGCAGAAGACTCACCGGCAGGAGAAAGCCGCGAAGCAGCCTGTTTAACGTGCTGCGGCTGCCAACCCTGGAGGGAGGTTTGTACCGGTATGTGGCTGTGAGTTCGGGCGATTTCGGGCCTCCTACGACCCCCGTATTTGTAGAGCAGAGAATCCAGCACTGGCAGCGAGTCCTGCCGGCGAGTGTAGGTATGTGTAAGGCTGGGGACTCGCACTCCTGCGGCCACAGACCTACGGATCATGGAAACACGCAGATAGGAGTGCGCATGCGCGGCTAGGGTTTTATTATATAGGATGGAACTCAAATAATGCCCTATGTGCTAGTATCAGGATTTTAAGCAGGAGTTCAAATACAATCAATCCAGGAATTACAAAACCATAGACTGAAACTAAAATTCAATCAGAATTAATCATTTCGATAACACATTTCTTATACAACTTAGTCTTAATGACAGAGTAAAAAATATTATAGTTCATTGTCTTAGAGATATACAATGGGTAATATATTCCATAGTTTGGATGTCCAATATGAGAAAATGGCTGAGAAACCTAGCTTTACATGCTGGAAATGCTAATTTGAATCTCGTATATTACTGCTAAGCATTTATATAGATGTACGCAGTGCTGTACATTAAACATTCTAGAGACAGTCCCTGCTCTGTAGAGCTTACAATCTAATCAAGCAGACAAACAGGACAAGTAGGGGGTTAGAGAGTTTCTCAGAGAAGGAATGGGAGCTTTACAAGTTGAGTTCCATAATTGGAGTATAATATTTTAATCCAGTGTATCGCAAACTGTGTGCTGCGACACTCCAGTGTGCTTCCTGAGATTTCAGGTGTGCCGCGACATACTGGCATGGAGGCACGTCCTGCAGGAGGTCAGCCGGTGTGGATGACTCTCCTCCTCGCCGGCGTCTCTCCTTCTCTCTCCGCACCTCCCCTCCTCCCAGATCCCTCCACCGAAGCGGGTCACGGCTAGATGGGCCTCCGTGCATGATGTCATCGTGTTGATGACTGCGCACTTCCAGGTGCCTTCCGGCCGAGGCACTGGGTTTAGTGTGCCGCCAGCCGGAAAGCTTGCAAGACACTGTTTTAATCAATCCTAACATGGGGCTAAGCCATTAAGTCTAAAAACTCTTCAGACATATTGAATTCTATCTCACATACAGGAAAAGTAGACTGGCTGAGCGGGAAGAACCCTCTGAAAACTAGTATGAGACATCAAGTAGAGAATGATACGGGGACAAATTTTTCCCCGTGTCCCCAGGAACTCATTTTCCCGTCCCGTTCAGTTCTTTTCCTGTCCCTGCCCCATTCCTGCAAGCTCTGTCCTCATCTGCACAAGACTCAAACACTTTAAAATCATAAGTAGCAACATTCTTGAGCTCAGATTGTGATGTCATAATGCCTCATTCCACCAATGCCTAAGCTCCGTCCTCATCTGCACAAGCCTCAAACACTTTAAAATCATAAGTAGCAACATTCTAGAGCTCAGATTGTGACATCATAATGCCTCATTCCACCAATGCTTCAGCTCTGTCCTCATCTGCACAAGCCTCAAACACTTTAAAATCATAAGTAGCAACATTCTAGAGCTCAGATTGTGATGTCATAATGCCTCATTCCACCAATGCCTACGCTCTGTCCTCATCTGCACAAGCCTCAAACACTTTAAAATCATAAGCGTTCGAGGCTTGTGCAGATAAGGCAGAGCTTACAGGAATGGGACAGCAACAAAACTGACGGGGATGGGACAGGGAAACTGAGTTCCTGCGGCGACAAGGAAAAATTTGTCCCCGTGTTATTCTCTAACACCAGGTAACTTAAAGGGGGGACAATTCTATAACTGAGCACCTGGTAGAAGCCTGTCCTGTAATGGAAGGGCTTTGTCTCACTGGTTGAGCTGCTGCCTCTGCACCTAGCGGTTATGAGATCAAATCCCAGTGCTGCTCCTTGTGACCCTGGGCAAGTCACTTAATCCTCCAGTGCTACTGCTTTGAAATGCCAAAAAAACAAAAAGGCAGTATACAAGTCCCCCTTTCCCTTTATAGAATACACTTCTCTCTCCAAATCCGCAAGGGTTAGGGGCAGAGCCTGCCCATGAATATGGAAAATCACAGATAATTTTTAGAGCTGACTCTGACCCACCCCCGCCTCCCTCCTGCGTCCCCAACCTTCCCAGACCTTACCTGGTGGTCTAGCAGTGACACAGGGCAGAAGAAATCTTCCTACGCTCCTGCTCCGTGCAGAGCCGTCATCAAAAACAGCTGCCATGAATTCCCATTGTTGTCTCGTGATAGTTGGTAGAGAGTTAAAAGGTAACCATTACCACAGCGATACCTCAGTAACTGTGGTAATGGGGACCATGTAAGGGCATTGCTATTACTGTGGTAACAGTGGCCCATTCCATGGAATTGCTGCAAGAACAGGAACCATTACTACAGTGATACCAAGATAATGGGGAACAGGCCTGCCCTCCCAGACCTATCTTAAAACTCTTTGTGGGCAGGAAAGATCCCCAGTTTTTCCTGCCTGTTGCCATCACTGGACTCGCTGGTAATACAGTTTCAAAATGGCTGCCGAGATTTCATTTGACAGCCTTGCAAAATTCACAAGTATCGTGAAGCTGCCACATGAAGTCTCGGAGCCATTTTGAAACTGTCTAGTGGAGACAGCAGACAAGAAAGGCTGGGGAACTTTCCTGCTCATGATGAAGCCACTAAATCACCAGTTTTAAGGTAGGTCTGGGGAGGGCCGGGAGGCAGAGCTACCCAGGGGAGGTGAGGGGGAGAGGGAGGGCAGGGAAGCCAGACCAAGGAAGGTCAGGCGAGAGATGCCAGACCATGGAAGGGGAGAGATGTCGTGGAAGGGCAGGAGAAAGATGACAGACCAGGGAAGGGAAGAACAAGAGAGAGAGATGCCAGATCAGGGACTAGCAGGGGAGAGATATCAGACCAGGGAAGGGGTGAGATGCCACGGAAGGGCAAGAGAGAGGTGCTGGACCCGCTCTTCTGTCGTGCAGTAGTCTAGGTGAGAGGTGATGAGGGTCTTGGCAGTGTGCTCAGAAAGGAAGGGTCTGATTTTAGCAATATTGTAGGTTTTGGCAGTCTGTTGGATATGTGACGAGAAGGCGAGAGATGAGTCAAAGATTACAATAATATTTAACACCTGGCCTGAGAAAGGTATCAAGTTTTAAGTTTCACTATGTTCATAACAGTTAACCAGTGGAGGAGAGTACTCCATGCTATTCCCATGCATATGTTAAAGTCTAAATAGAAAATAGCACTTATTTTATTTTTATTTTTTAGATTCTTTATTCATTTTTAAACTTTCAACAAGTGATTTATAATACAATCATATACACTGTAATATAACTTATTAATCATACATTCATTGAATTCATAATGTAATTTCTCCCTCTCACCCTCCCTCCCTCCACTATAACCTTATAGTTTCATGTAATTAAAATTAATCCCCCCTCCCCCACCCTATTCTTCAGTAGACAAAAGGGGAGAAATAATTATTAAGTCTATCGTAACTCTTCCAGTTGCGTGTTATCATTTGGATGGCTATTCCCATCATTATTAAGAAAAAACGGCTTTTATAGCGATCCAAAGAAGATATTTATGAGGTAACAAATTTATCGAAAAAGATAAGTCTTTACTGATTTTCTAAATGATTGATAGGAAAAAGCTTTTGAAATAGTTTCACTTGACCAAGCATTCAGTTTACCAGCTTGAAATGAGAGTGTCCTATCCAAGAATCTCTTATAAAGGCAGCATTTCAGCGTAGGAAAGGAAAAAAGGTGAAACTATTAGTTCTGTCCCAGGCCTCAAAAACTCTTGGTACTCCCAACTCAAGACCCTCCACTTTTATTCCTGACACCAGGTTCTTTCAGGTATTCTTTCTGGCCCCTCTACCTGCTTCTCTCAGTTCTTGAGAGCAGGGCCCTCCTTAAAGAGTTTCCCCACTCAATGATTTTCCCCATTTCCATCTAGACCCCCGTGCCTAAGAACCCCCACCTCCTGAAGGCTACTCTGGGTTTTCCTTAATGTTTCCCTGGTGTCTAGTGGGTCAAGGCAGGAAAATCCCCCTGTTGTTCCTGCATACAAGGCTTGATTCCACTTTTGTTGTTATATTGGAAGCCTCTCATGCTTCCAATATAATCAACGGACATTAAAGTATTCCGAAAAGAAATCAAAACTCATCTCTTCAAAAAACACTTCCCATCATCTTAACCTCACCATAGCACTAGAAAATACTCTCATGAACACCACCATCACCACCATAGCAATACCTCAACATTGTACAACTCACTTCAGTATCCCGACTGTATTATTTCTATTCGTCACAACAACCTATTATATATCTACTATTTGCTTTCAATTTCTCCTGGAAATGTCCAGACTAACAATTGTAACTTGATACATTCTTGATTCTATGTACTGTAACGCTCCTGGAAATGTCCAGTCTTCTAACTTGTAATCCGCTTAGAACCGCAAGGCACAAGCGGAATAGAAATCACTAATGTAATGTAATATAATGTAATTTATGATTGATATTCTGCTTAAGGTACAGCTTGAGGGTAGAGTGTGGCACAGTGGTTAAAGCTACAGCCTCAGCACCCTGAGGTTGTGGGTTTAAATCTACACTGCCCCTTGTGACCTTGGGCAAGTCACTTAATCCCCCCATTGCCCAAGGAACATTAAATAGAATGTGAATCCACAGGGACAGAGAGGGAAAAATGTTTGAGTACCTGGATAAAATTTATGTAAACTGTTCTGAACTCCCCTGGGAGAACGGTATAGAAAACTGAATAAATAAATACAGTAAAACCTTGGATTGCAAGTAACTTGGTTTGCAAGTGTTTTGCAAGACAAGCAAAACATTTTATTAAATTTTAACTTGATATACAAGCAATGTCTTGCAAACTTCCGTAGTTCCTTTTAAGATAAAATTGAAAACTTTCCTATTCTTAGACGCTTTTGATGCATAACTGCCCTCATAAGGGCAATGATCTCATTGTTGTTTTTCAAGTTGTCCTTCTCCTTATTGTTCTTCCCTTAATCGTTCTTGTCTTTACTTATTGTAGTTCCTCCCTTTTCCCTCTTGTTTTATTTTGTTTGTCTGGTGCATGTATTTTTGTTTTTACTGACCAATCCCCAGCAATGATATGTTTTGTTTTTAATCTTCTGTTTTCGTACTATTGTCTGCTGATAATAGATTTTATTGTACACTGCTTTGAATTTTAGATTAAGCAGTATAAGAAATTTTTATTAAACCTTGAAACCTATGCATGAGTCACGTCACAACTGAGCCAATGGTTCTTCTCTCTCTGATGCTGCAGGAATGTAGTGACTGTTCTAAATGAGCAAGGTCTTGCAATACAAGTAAGTATAGTATTTTGTATTAAAGTTTTCGGATTGTGGAACGAGTCGTCTGAGTTTCCATTATTTCCTATGGGGTAATTCGCTTTGATATACGAGTGCTTTGGATTACGAGCATGCTTCTGGAACAAATTATGCTTGCAAACCAAAAGCTTCAGCCTCTGATAACCAGAGCTGGTATTGTGACATCATAATGCGTCATTCCACTAATGCCTATGAGCCAACCTCATCAGTGATGTCACAATGGCTATACTTGGCTCACTTTTACTACATTTTGATTTCTACAGTGGCACAGTGGTTAAAGCTACAGCCTCAGCGCCCTGATGTTGTGGGTTCAAACCCATACTGCTCCCTGTGACTCTGGTCAAGTCACTTAATAGATTGTGAGCTCACTAGGACAGACAAGTCAAAATGCTTGAGTACCTTAATACATTGTTCTTCAACCACCGGTCCATGGACCAGTGCTGGTCCACAGAAATTTCCTGCCGGTCCACAGGGCCAGCATGTGCATCAGGCCCAAAACAATGTTCTTCAACCACCGGTCCATGGTGCGATCGATGCGGCATTATCTTCGAGCCAGCTCCCTCTTCCTAACTGATTCAGTGCACAAAGCCACGGGCAGTGGCTCCTACGGGCATCCTGCGCCTGAACCGGAAGCCTTCTCTCTGACATTGCAACATTAGAGGGAA
Organism: Geotrypetes seraphini; assembly: GCF_902459505.1. Taxonomy (NCBI): domain Eukaryota; kingdom Metazoa; phylum Chordata; class Amphibia; order Gymnophiona; family Dermophiidae; genus Geotrypetes; species Geotrypetes seraphini. Next base: position 486,402,623 of record NC_047085.1, on the reverse strand, counting down.
GGCTTCCAGATGAGGCACGGGATGTGCAAGGTGCAATTAGTACTATTATGGGGGCGGTGTCTGGGGCAATATTCCCTCTAATTTTTCATAGGCTGTATGCGCAAAAAATTTCATCTGTGTGCATTTTAAAGAAAAACTAAATTTGTGTGCGCTATAAAAATGATTGCCAGAGGGCCCGGAGTTCAGTTATGGGCATTTATGGGCAGATCTTTGAGTTTAGTCTGAATTAACGAAAACACAATGTAATTTTAGTTACACTTTATGCAACATAAAGTCTCATTTCAATAAATATAAATTATGTTTCATTGAAATGTTTCATTGAGTGCTACCTATAAATAAGGTATCATTGTACTTTATACTTAAAATTTAGAAAGTAACAGTAATTTAGTTTTCAAAGTTTTTCCCTGTGATCTTTCATATTTATCCAGTCCGAATAAATTCTGTCAAGATCTGTTGAATCAGTGGCTATATGGATGACAGAGCACAAATTAAAACTTAACCCTGACAAAACAAATTTCATTCTACTTGAAAATGACAAAACTCCAACGTTAACTAATCTTGTAATAAATTCATTTTCATACCCAATACAACCTACTTTAAAATCGCTTGGAATCACGATTGACAGAAGCTGTAACATGCAACCCCAAATTAACAAAATAATAAAGACATCATTCATGACCATGAGAAATCTGAGAAAAATCCGATCATTCTTCGAAAAGAAGCAATTCCTACTACTGGTACAATCTCTAATCCTTGGGATGCTGGACTACTGCAACATACTATACCTACCATGTCCCGCGACCATGATGAAGCAATTGCAGACGGTGCAGAATACAGCCCTGAGACTTGTCTATTCACTAAAAAAATATGACCATATCACAGAGGCATATCATGACTCGCATTGGCTTCCAATAGAAGCGAGAGTGAACTTCAAATTCTACTGCTTACTTTACAAGGCTATCAATGGAGAAAACCCAACTTACTGGAATAACAGACTAAATCAATCCTCCTCAATCAGACACAGAAGAACACATTCACTATTCTATTACCCAACATCCAAAAATGTCAAACGAAAAAAACTTTATGACAACCTAATAGCCTCCAAAGCAGCTAAGTTGGACAAAGAACTCACCACTCTGTTATCTTCATCCACAGATTACAAAACCTTCAAGAAAGAAATTAAAACCATACACTTCACAAAACACGTTAAACCTATCCCGCACAACAATCCTAACCCAACATCCAACATAAACCCTTAGTACTCTCTAATTTTTCTAGTTACCAAACATTATCTAAAACCCATAATTCTCCCTTAAAATTTTATCTCATCGTTTAATCTATTACTTCAAAGTTGAAATGTAATTCTTGTTTTAGTTTGGATGTAATCCGCCTTGAACTGCAAGGTAATGGTGGAATAGAAATCACTAATGTAATGTAATGTAATCTGTTGAGCCACCATCTTGAAGGTGACTTAACATGCATCAGCATTTCCAAATGCTCTAAATGTAAACGATTCCTTTGTTTAGTCTTCAAATTGTTCATTAGACTAAAACCACGCTCAATCTGAACTAGATGCTAAAAATGTGGCACCAATGTCCATCAATTTTGCTAAATCTGCAAATTGATCATTCTGAAATGCAAATTTCATCATATCTGGAAAGCTGTTTATCAGATTGCTTTTGATTTTTCTGCAACACGGAATTTAAAGTCATTGTATTGCTGAATAATAACACTTTCCTCCGGAAGAAATTGTTTATACTTTAAAAAAAGAGATCTGATATGTCCATTTCCGAAGTCAAAGTCGCATTGTGATATTGCTGTACAGTCAAAAGCAGACCATTCCTCAACTTCATTTTCAGAAAATCTTTCACCCAGATGCAAACATAGGATGTTGATGAAGGTTAATATGGAATTAGTATCCACTGAAACTTTTTCTCCAGACCTCATCCTGTTGTCAAGAAGACTGTTGACTTTATAACTCCACTTAACCTTGTCGCCTAAGTATTGCATTCAAAGTTTGTTCAATTTACCCTGTGCAAGATGATAAGCTTCCAATGGTGTCAAACCATATTTTTGAAATGCCATGGTTAAGGAAGCCAGTTCTGATAAGACATAAGAACATAAGAAGTTGCCTCTGCCGGGTCAGACCAGGGGTCCTTCACGCCCAGCAGCCCGCTCCCGCGGCGGCCCATCAGGTCCATGACCTGTAAGAGATCCTTTGTCTAAAACCCTTTAATCCCCATTTTTCTTCTATCTATACCCTTTCATGATCCTATCTCTACCTCTATCATGATCCTATCTCTACCTCTATCTATATCCCTCAATCCCTGTATCCTTCAGGAACTTGTCCAATCTCTCTTTGAATCCCCTTAATGTACTCTGTCCTATCACATCCTCCGGAAGCGCATTCCAGGTGTCCACCACCCTTTGAGTGAAGAAAAATTTCCTAGCATTTGTTCTAGACCTGTCCCCTTTCAATTTCTCTGAGTGCCCCCTTCTTCTTGTAGGTCCCAATAGGCTGAAGAATCTGTCCCTTTCCACCTTCTCTATGCCCTTCATGATCTTGTAAGTCTCGATCATGTCTCCTCTGAGTCTTCGCTTCTCCAGGGTGAAGAGCCCCAGCCTTTCTAGCCTCTCTGCATATGAAATGTTTTCCATACCTTTTATCATTTTTGTCACTCTTCTCTGAACCCTCTCAAGTATCTCCGTGTCCTTATTTAGGGATGGCGACCAATATTGGACACAGTACTCCAGATGTGGTCGTACCATTGTGCGGTACAGCGGCATGATGACTTCCTTCGTTCTGGTTGTAATACCCTTCTTAATAATACCCAACATTTTGTTTGCCTTCTTTGAAGCTGCTGCGCATTATGCCGTTGACTTCATTGTTGTGTCCACTAACACACCCAAGTCCCTTTCAAGGTTACTTCCCTGTAGTACTAATCCCCCCATTTGGTAGCTGAACATCGGGTTCTTTTTTCCTATATGCATGACCTTGCATTTCCCTACATTGAAGTTCATCTGCCATTTATTTGCCCACTCCTCCAGTTTGTTCAGATTCCTTTGTAGGTCTTCACATTCCTCCGCAATTCTAACCCTGCTACAGAGTTTAGTGTCGTCCGCAAATTTTATAACTTCACACTTCGTCCCTGTTTCCAGGTCATTTATAAATACATTGAACAGCAGCGGTCTGAGTACCGACCCCTGCAGAACTCCACTTGTGACCCTCCTCCAGTCCGAGTAGTGACCCTTCACTCCAACCCTCTGCCTTCTGCCTGCCAACCAGTGTTTGACCCATCTGTGTACATCCCCTTCCACCCCGTGGTTCCACAGCTTCCTAGGTAGCCGCTCATGGGGTACCTTGTCAAAGGCCTTTTGGAAGTCCAGGTAAATGATGTCTACGGGTTCCCCTTTATCCAACTGGCTGTTTACCCCCTCAAAGAAGTGCAGTAAGTTTGTTTGGCACGATCTTCCTTTGCAGAAGCCATGTTGGCTCGCTTTCATTAGCCCATTTTTGCCGATGTGTTCACAGATGTTGTCCTTTATCAGTACTTCTACCATCTTGCCCGGAACTGATGTCAAACGTACCGGCCTGTAGTTTCATTGAAAACTTCAAGTGTAATATGAAATTATTCACTGTTCAGTTTCTTATAGCAGTACTTTGCAATAGGATCATTATCTCTGTCTTCTTCAAAATATTTTAACAGGGGATCATAATTTTGAATAATTGCTTTAAGTGCAGTGTCTAGATAACCAGCGCACTTCATTCAGAGGTCTGAAAGCAATTGATTCATATTCAGATGCATCTGCTATTTCTTGAGATTTGAATCGTTTAGTAGAAGACCGACAGAATACCGTGTACACAGTTCTCATTACAGTTTCTACTTCTTTCATCAATGTTACTTCTTTCCATGAATCAGAAAGTCCCAAATCTTCCCAATGTGCAACACAATGTTGCTGCACTAAATGTGGAATGTCTTTTCTCAGCTGTGCTGCAACACCATCTATTTTGCCCAACATAACAGAGGCACCATCAGAGGTGAACATAACTATTTTATTCAGGTCAAGTTCATGTTTCCTATAGAATTCCCTAATTGCTGTTACTATTGATGTAGAATCGCATGCTTCCAACTGTAGCATCCCACCAAATGATGTCCTATACTCATTTGAATTGACTGGCCGATACTTAAAGTAGAGTATTAAGTACTTGTTGACAGAAATGTCTGTACTTTCATCAACAGTTAACGTATGATACATTGCTAATTTAATGTCTGCCATACGATCATCTTGCATGATGCCATTGATAATTCCAAGAAATTCAAACGCATAGTTTTGCTTCTCCAGCTATCAGGTATACTAACATATTTCGCCATGTGCTCATTGATTTCTTGAACAGAGAGCACTGAGATATTCATCTTAATGGCCAGCACAACACTGTCGACAAGAACCTTAATTTCATCAGGACTGGAACGCTTCCGTTCATTACTAATTTTCTTTTTTGGTTGGGCTTTCAAGCAACATGTTAACCAGTCCCCCTCTTAAATTCGGATTTTTACTTCTGAGTTTCCTAATACTGTCGGTATGAGATTTACTTGATAGATGGCGTTTCAGAAAGTCCAGTTTCCAAACATCATCCCATATTTTTCCAGTAGAGAATTTTCCAGTTGCTTTGGCATCTTGACAATAACAACACACAACTCCATTGTCTTCGTCATAGGTAAATATTTCACATAGTCGAACACGCATTGTATTTCAAGATTCCGATGTCTCCGTTTCAACAATTTCTTCAAGCCATTCAGACCTAAAAGCTGTTGCAACTCTCTTGTGTTTTACACTTTTCACCATTCGCGGTTTAGACATTTTAAGAGTTATATCTGGTTGCAAATTAATAAACAAATAGTTATACAACTGCAGTACCACGCTGCACACTATGATTCCACAAAATAAACAATATGGCGGAACTTCAGGAAGTCAAAGAATCGGAAGTGTTTCATATCCTATGGGCCATAGGCTATGGCCCTATGGGGCACGTGACGTGTCAAGTTCATCTGCCAAAGATAACGGAATCACGTGACTGACTTAAAATTTATATTATAGCGCTTCAATAAATGTGATAAATGGGAAATCGGAACAGCTGGTCTTCTGCAACATTTCATTTTAGCAGTGAAAATCATTTTAGGCAAAAATTAATTTTTTTGTGCGCGCTATTTTAATTTGTGTGTGCGGGTTCAGCAAGTTGTGTGCACGCGCACAAGTGCACAGCTTAGAGGAAACATTGGTCTGGGGTGGAGATTGGGTAGAGATGGGCGGGGTCTGGCCCACGACTTAGCCCCGTGTTCTTCAACTGCTTGTCCACAAACTGATGCCGGTCCACAGAATAATTCTTTTATTTCTGCCGGTCCATAGGTGTAAAAAGGTTGAAAAACACTGCCTTAATAAATTCATGTAAACTATTCTGAACTCCCCTGGGAGAACAGTATAAAAAATTGAATGAATGAAAGTATTTTAATTGGTAATCTTTTCAAATAAAGTAAATATAATGGTTCTTATTCTGGTGGGTTGTTTGTTTGTTTTAACTCTAAATGAAGTTGTTCCACAATCTTGGTTAATATGTGTAAGAATATGTATAAGAATTATACAAGCAACAGCTGGCTATAAACTTCAATAATATTTTCTACTGTATATAAGAATTATGCCATATTGCTTTTAATAGTACTGAATACAGCACTGTACTTACAGAAATTTGTGGTTGAATTATAATTATGGTTTGCTATGTACCTTTGAGAATTTGGAAATTGATGTACCAATATGTTATTATTCTATCTTACCCGAAATTTGGTTTATAAAATACAGATGGAGAATGGTTTACGGTTACTTTATGGTCGTACCACAGGCCAAAAAGCACTCGTCAAAGACCATTTGATAGCCGAAAAGTGATTTATTTGTGCTTCTAAGCTGATCGGTGTTGAGCATTGTTTTATAACTGATCAAGGTACCTTGTTTATAGTTAATTAATCCACTTCATTCAAATTTGATATATTACAATAAGTGTGTTGAAAGCTTATGTGTGTTTTAATAGATTGGTATGTAAGATGGATCATGGTGATTACAGTTTTATCATTGCATCAGAAACTTGAAAGATCACGGTTTCTTTATTTGATTTAAAACAGTTTGCCTTGGTTTCTGTATCTGCAAGTTCTTACTTAATTTAGAAAATATATAAACTGTTTAAAAAAATGCTTCACAAGTTGATGTAAATGACAATAAAGGTATTACATTACATTACATTAGTGATTTCTAGTCCGCCATTACCTTGCGGTTCAAGGCGGATTACATCCAAACTGAAACAAGAATTACATTCAAAATTTGAAGGAATAGAATAAGCGATGACATAAAATTTTTAAGGTAATAAAAACGTTGGGTAAAGAGTTACCAAAGGGAAGTAGAAGTCTTTAGGAGATAAGAATAGGGTGAATTATAATAATAATAATAACTTTATTCTTATATACCGCCAACAATCTTGCGACTTCTATGGGGTTTTGGATAACGTTTGGTAAATAGAAGAATATTAGAGAGTACTAAGGGTATAGAGAGTGTTGGATGTTGGGTTGGGATTGGTCGTGGTGGATAGGTTTTATGTGTTTTTTGAAGAGTATGGTTTTAGTATCTCTCTTGAGGGTTTTGTAGTTTGTAGTTGAAGATAACAGAGTGGTGATTTGTCTGTCCAGTTTAGCTGCTTTGGAGGCTATTAGGTTGTCCATAGGTTATCCTATTGGCCTTTCAAGTTACTAATAAGATGTGTTGGATCATCTGCTTTTCTTGTGTTTTCGATCATTTCATTATTTTGGACCTTTCTGAAACTGCACCACTAGAAGTAGCAGGAAATCCCCACAGAAGCAATCAAATAAACAAGCTTTGGGGACACGATGTTTCCCAGTCATACACCTTACACCTGGAAGGATAAAGAAAGAACAGAAAAATCCTACTAAAGCAACGCCCTGTTCCTAATTGGCTGAAGAGCCCATAAATCAAAAGATCAGCCTTGGGATGGGTGGGAGCTGGGGAGGGTGGGCAGATTGAATAGACTGATCGGGTCTTTATCTGCTATGTTACCAATCTTCAACCATTTCCCTCTATGACAGGACTTGTGGGTCACAATCCAGTCGGGTTTTCAGGATTTCCCCAATGAATATGCATGAGATCTATGTGCATGCACTGCTTTCAATGCATATTCAGGGGGGAAATCCTGAAAACCCGACTGGATTGCGGCCCATGAGGAGGGACTTTGACACCCCTGCTCTAGAAGCAGTCAATTTTTGAGAACTCTAATGAATGGCACACATGAAGAGACAAAGAATGAGTTAGCCAGCATGATACATGCAATATTGCCGCAGTAAAAAAAAAAAAAATACACCTCAAAAACAGTAAGGCACTAATTGCTGGTTAGTGAGCTTCTTTTACTTCACTCGTGCCAAAATCTTGTAAATAATAATTTAACTCTGCGGTGCTCTCAAAATGAGTGTTTACACCAGTTGTGAAAATTAAACTGTTTGCATAAATGCATGATAAACCAAACTTGTCTTAATAGAAGAAAGAACTCGCCATGTGACACATGTCATATGAGTCAGGCCCAAGAAGAGCAAAAGACTGGTTTTGCTTCATCATACAAAACTCCTTCATAGCTAGGTCAGCACTTGTTTTTGAGTTCAGTTACCACAAATAATTACAACGTTGAGGGTAGAAAATTTTTGCAGCTGTTTCTCATTTGCATGGGCAAGTCGGTTTGAATCTATCGTAGCTTTCATAAATGACTCAGTTTACTTAAATTTAACCAGCACCAGGGGAAAGGTAGGGTGATGAGGAGGATGAATGGGAAGAGAACTGGATTTGGTAAGATGTGCACTGTTACACCTGAAGAAAAACACATCAAAGTTTGTGGGGACTTCAAAGGTTTGGTTGGGGGGTTGTTTGTTTTTTTGGTTCACAAATTGTGTTGATATTCTGAGATAAGTAGATGGAGCATCAGTTTTCTGTCAGAGAAGGGGAATTCATTGTAAAGTCCAAAGCTAAACACTCAAAGGAAGAGTCTCAAATCTTGCTGAAAAAATCTGACGGGACACTATCGTGGCCATTATTGTAACAATTTTAAAAAAGCCGAGTCATTCTCAACAAATCGTGCATGCAAATAAGGTTCGTGGAGTTTCACGAAGGGCCGCTAAATTCACATGTGATGAGTGGCTGGTGATAGCGATCGGCACATACACACGTTTAAGCCTCTTTTCGTGGTGTATTCTGGACATGTGCCAAGAAAAGCAACGCCACCATCATCATCGTCAGGTCTCATTGCATATCTTCTCATTGAGACAACATGGAAAGCACGAGGCTAAGAACCACCATCCATAATGCCATCCGCTATTGTAGCACAAAACATGCGCGGCTCACAAACGCCTATAATTCATGGGTTTTTTTTGTAATTTTTGTATGTCAAATTTTATCATTACAAAACAAGAGAATTTAAATAAATACTGGTAAATTCTCTTGTTTTGTGATTTATATATTTTTGGGAATTTAGGGCTCCGTGCTAGGGCCTTAACGCGCGGAATAGCGCATGCTAAATTGCCACGCGTGCTAGCCGCTACCGCCTCCTTTTGAGCAAGTGGTAGATTTTCGGCTAGCGTGAGCTATAGCGTGTGCTAATCCGGTGCATGCGTTAAAAACACTAGCGCACCTTTGTAAAAGGAGCCCTTAGTTATTATTTTCATATAGATTTTTTCTCTCGTTTGTATTAATTTTTTTAATTTTATCATTAGCTACAGCCAGAATCAGAGACACATCTATAATGCATGTACCCAAGAAGCGTGTTTTTGTTGCACCAAAACTACTATAATTCATGTGAATCTTGTCATTTATTTTTTTTTTTATAATTCTTTATTCATTTTGAAACTTAAAATAACGCACACATGAATACATTACAGAATATATTTAAAAATAGCACTTACAACTTTCAATAAAATATATAAATAATATTTTCACCCCTCCCCCTTTTATTTCCATATAATCAAGAAAACAATCCCAATATAATATCTCCCTCCCTGGATGTGTAAATTCTAATCAGGAGTAAAGGGAAATATCATTCAAGTAGTATCAATAAAGTTAGTCAATGGGCCCCGTACCCGTTTAAACCATTTATTACCTCCTTGCATAAATAACATTTTTTCATACCTATAAACTAAACATAATGAGTGTCACCAAAAAGTAAAATTCAAACGATCAAAATTTCCAACTTTTTGTGACCATTTGGATGGCTACCCCAGTCATAATACCCAACAGTCTGTTTTTATGTGGGATAATAATGACCCATAGATAACCATTTCATAAGATAACGGAATCACCATCTCTAAAATCAAGTTAATATGTCCCAAAAACAGATTTCCAGAAGGTAAGTATTAAAGGACAATAGAATAGTAGGTGATCCAGTGTCCCTATGTCCAGATAACAGTGCCAACATCTATTGGATTTTGAACTAATTTTTGTAAATAAACAGGGGTCCAAAAGCTTCTATGTAACAAGAAAAACAAATTTATTTAATTTATTTTTTAATATCAAATTTTGTCATGAGCCACAGCCAGAAACACATGTTTGAGATGTGATTTTCACAGTACTGGCACCTCTGGAGCAGTCTGGTTTCACACCCTGGTTCTCGGCAGGCTGCTCTAACCATCAGGCAACTTCTACACATGGATGTCCATGCGGTCATTTTATAATATGAAAATTCCTCTGCTGCCACACAGATGCTCGTATCCTTTGTTTCGCCATATTCATATGAATAGTTTGGATTATTTTTAGTTTATAAAATGTAGGGTCCAGAAAAAGGAGGGCGGATTGAGACATCTGGGTTTTACTTCCACTGAAAGCAATGGAAGTGAGGAGGATAGACCGAGACATCTGGGTTTTACTTCTACTGAAAGCAATGGAAGTGAGGAGGATAGACCGAGACACCCGGGTCGTACTTCCACTGAAAGCAATGGAAGTGAGGAGGATAGACCGAGACACCCGGGTTGTACTTCCACTGAAAGCAATGGAAGTGAGGAGGATAGATCGAGACACTTGGGTCATAAAAAGGTTAGCCACTGAGTAGTTCATCGTTGCGCCCATGGCCACTCTGGAGATTTGTTTGTAAAATTTCCCATCAAAAAGGAAAACATTCTCACACATGGCTTTCCTGGCCAATTTAATTTTTAAAAAATCTGGGTACCCGTACTGATAGCGAACGCTGATTCAAAAATTCTGTTAGTATATCAAGGGCTTCCACCTGAGGTATGATGGTACACAGTGATTGAACGTCCATGGTGACCATCTTAATCCTCATCAGGCCTGTAAAGGTGATATTCATAATCTTGCACAAAAAATCTGTGGTATCCTTAATATAAAAGAGAGTTTCTTTAACAAAAGGTTGTAGAAAATAATCAATAAACTTCAAAAGGGGTTCAAGTAGGGAGCCTCTCCCTGACACAATTGGTCTGCCGGGAGGCTGCTCCAAACACTTGTGAATTTTTGGAAGAGTGTACAATACAGGACATCTAGGACAATAAAGATTCAAAAATTTGCCTTCCTGTGGGGTCAAAAACTTCTGCTCAATCCCAAACTTAATAAGTTCACCAATCTCCTTTTGTAGACTCAAGGTTGGATCAAAATCAAGTAACATAATTACCAGGATTGTTAAGCAGCTTCTGTAGTTCCTCTGTGTATTCCATCCTTGATTCTAGAAAAATTGCACCACCTTTATCAACACCACGTATAACCGTGTTTCGCTTAAGGTTTTTCAAGGCATTTTTCTCTTCTTTGGACAAATTGAATACAGTTCTATTGGATGATTGTTCAATTTTCTCTAAATCTCGTAAGACTAAATCCTTAAAGGCTACAAGGAGATGATCCATTGATACTGGAGGAATCCAAATCGAATGTGGTTTAAATACTGATTTATTGTTGTTATTCATGTCGCATTGTCCACCCATATCAAAAAAGAATTGTCTTAAGTGGAGAGATCGCATAAAACATTCTATTTTGGTTCTCACCTTAAAATTATTGTGGTTATTTGTACTGACAAATGAAAAACCCCTAGAGAGTGTTGTAATCTCATCTGTTGACAAATTGTATGAGGAAAGGTTAACCACTGCCGTTCTACGCAGGGGTTTCGTCAGCCGAAAGCCGGAAGTCATTATGCCATTGTATAGATCCATGGTGAGGCCCCATCTGGAATACTGTGTGCAATTCTGGAGGCCGCATTATCGCAAGGATGTGCTGAGACTGGAGTCGGTTCAGAGAATGGCCACCCGGATGGTCTCAGGACTCAAGGATCTCCCATACGAGGAACGGCTAAACAAATTGCAGCTATACTCACTCGAGGAGCGCAGAGAGAGGGGGGGACATGATCGAGACGTTCAAGTATCTCTCGGGCCGCATAGAGACGGAGGAAGATATCTTCCTTTTCAAGGGTCCCACGACAACAAGGGCATCCGTGGAAAATTAGGGGAGGGAAACTACGAGCTGACACCAGGAAATTCTTTTTCACAGAAAGGGTGGTTGATCGTTGGAATAGTCTTCCACTTCCTGTGATCGAGGCCAGCAGCGTGCCTGATTTTAAGGCCAAATGGGATCGTCACATGGGATCTATTCACAGGGCGAAGGTAGGGGAGGGATCTATTCACAGGGCGAAGGTAGGGGAGGGACATTAGGGTGGGCAGACTAGATGGGCCTTGGCCCTTATCTGCCGTCTATTTCTATGTTTCTATGAAAGGTTAACCACTGCCGTTCTACTCATGTCTTCTGTGACTGAGTTTGTGGTCTGTTCTCGGCTCTTCTCTGATATGTTCATCTCCTTCCTCTTCATCTGCCTCAATGAGATTTAAAAAAAAGCACCTCTCCTATCTTCATCAGAGGTATATTTACCCTCAGACGAATCAGTGGTGTCTTCAAAAGCAACTCTCTTACACTGGTCTTTATCTCTAGAATTAGCAGATCCACCTCCAACAGATTTTTTCTTCCATGTATAAACCCTATCAGCCAAGTAATCATCTTCATCCCGCTTAAATTTAAGCTTCATCCTCTGTGTGTCACTTTGGAATTGTTGAAGTTTATTTCTCATGTATGAAAACTGGCTACCAAACACTTCTAAGCCAAATTCTTCTTTAAGTAAACTTTCATTATTGTCAACCTGTTTTAATGGTCAGCATTTCCTGACTGGTCCTTTGAATAATGAGGACCATAAGACCTAAACGAGCATTCGTTCACTATTTGATGCCATTTTTTTTACAACATTCTAAATTATCACTGAACAAACATGGTTCAAGGTTGACCCATAATCCCCTTGGAATGTATTCATGTTTGCAGAACTCACGTAAAGTGGCCATATGCAAATCAGCCTTTATCAGATTATTTTCTACTAGACAAAAAAGCAGCCCAACGGTCTCTAGGGGTGTTAACATCTTGGTATTGTTTCAAAGACACTCCCTTAAATGATTCTGTCCTGGCAATCGAGTTTACGTTTTTCATCAGATGTAAGCTTATATCGCGATTCTGCTTCCGTTCCATTCATCTTATGCCCCAGGGCAGGCCTACATACATATCATTTTCTCCATGTATATGGTCATTCCATTTTATAAAATTTCTTTTCTGTGTCTATAACAGGACTTGCATACAGTAAGAGCTTTATAAAATGACACACACCCTCCCCCCTACACATACACACACATGGATTCATACAATTTAACAGCAAGTTGTACATCTTAGAAGTGTGGTGTACACAATAAAACTCTTCTTCAATTTAATTTAGTATTCAAGCACTTTTTTTTATTCATGACATACGTAATGATAACTCTGATGCATCTTACAGAGCTGGATCCTACAATTAGAAAATAAACACAGAGCAACTGGGTTTCTTCTAAGATCCTAATTCTAGTTTAGAGACATCAAAAAGGGTTTTGTTGGCCAAACGTAGCTCATGTATGCTGATCTGGACTTGCTGGGTTCCCAAAATTCATTTCCACATATTGAAACCTCACGCTTTGATAGAAGAAGCTGACGGTGACTGAAGAAACCTTCCTATGTTACAGCAAGGATGACCGAGTCTGAAACTTATATTTATAATTTCTTCCAAGAACTTCTACAGTAACAGAATTTTAGGATTTTTTTATTTTTTATATATAACAATTTTATTGAAAGAATCAAATAATCAATACAATAGGATAATACACAAATACATTCAATACAATAAGAATCATAATAATAATATTTCATACAAATTTATATCATTATTTCAAATTAAATTTCCATATGAACTAATCTAATCTTATCTACAACCCCCTTAATTCCATCCCCTACCCCCCTATCTTTCCCCCTAAATGAAATCCCTCACCCTGGATGAAAGTTGGCAAAAATAAAGAATGAAAATAAATAACTGGAATGTAATGATTAAACCTAATTTTCATAATAAATCATTGATAACCAAACTTCGTATTCTTGATGAAAGATTCTGAATATAAGAACATAAGAGTTGCCCTGCTGGGTCAGACCAGTGGTCCATCATGCCCAGCAGTCCACTCACAAGGCGGCCCTCTGGTCAAAGATCAGCACCCAAACCTCCATAAAAAGATGAGTTTTTTTAGGTGAACTTGAACCTCCCAACTCTCAAATAAAAATAAGCGATGCAATTGATTTCTCCAATGCCAGAAACTTGGAGATTCTTTCTGCAACCAAAATTGCTTTAATACATTTATGCCCGATCAAACAGGCTTTCCGAAATAAGACATTTCATTTGGCCAAAAACCCCACAAGCTGCTGCTTTACCAAAAATAATCAAGTTACCCCAAAAAGAACCCAAAAATAATAGGATGGCAGACCAAAATGAATTGATTAAAGGACACAACCAAAACGATAATGTGCCAGGATCTTTATTACATTTAATACAAATTGGGGTATCAATTAAACCCGCATGAAAAGCTTGAATTTGGGAAAAATAAGCCCTATGTAAAATTCTATAAGTACATTCTCTCCAAACAAACCCTATTATAACTTTTGGTAGTCTATTAATAGACTGATTAAAATCAAGAAGAGAAATCTGAATTCCCAACTCCTCATTCCAATTTTGTAGAATTTTCCCATATGTACGAGTATATATAATATAATATATTCCACCACCACTTGTGTAATAAACAAACTGAAATGGGCACATCTTCACATTGATTAAAAAAAGAAATAATTCTATCATGAACTCCACAAGAAAGATTCAATCTTTTCAATTTATTAATATAATTTGCCAATTGCATATAAGCATATAATGACCCAGGACCCCCTCCCACTACAATAGAAAAGTAGGATTTTTTTAATGGCTGAACTATGGTGGTTCCTGCTTTGAGAAATATAGATTGGGAGGTTAAACTGGTTTGAGAAAACAGCCTGAAATTGAACTCTTGACATCTGTTCCCACCTCAACTGCCATTCCATTCTCTCACAGATTCATAGAAAAAGTGATTCCTAGGAAAAGCTGAAGACAGTCTATAACAGACATGAGCATCTCCGGTCCTCGAGGACCGGAATCTAATTGGGTTTTCAGGATTTCCCCAATGAATATGCATTGAAAACAGTGCATGCAAATAGATCTCATGCATATTCGTTGGGGAAATCCTGAAAACCCGATTGGATTCCGGCCCTCGAGGACCGGAGTTGCCCATGTCTGGTCAATAAGAACATAAGAAAAGCCTTACTGGGGTAGACCAATGGTTCATCTAGGCCAATATTCTGCTTCCACCAATGGCTTCAAGTACCTAGTGGAAACCCAAATAGCAGTGGCGTAATAAGGGTGAGCAGCACCCGGGGCGGAGAAGCCCCTCCATGCCCTCTTCCTTGCCCACCCACCCACATACATACCCCTTTTTAACTTCTCCATCGTGAGCAGTATGCCCACGTCAGTGTCGGCTTACCCTCTGACGTCACTTAAAGATCTCAATCTATATACTTTGACGGAAAGGCGGGAGAGAAGAGATATGATAGAGACGTTTAAATACCTATGTAATGTAAATGCGCATGAGTTGAGTCTCTTTCATTTGAAAGGAAGTTCTGGAATGAGAGGGCCTAGGATGAAGTTAAGAGGTGATAGGCTCCGGAGAAATCTAAGGAAATACTTTTTTACAGAAAGGGTGGTAGATGAAGGGAGTCACCCAGAAGAGGTGGTGGAGATAGCGACTGTGTCTGAATATAGTCACATGGATCTCTTAGAGAGAGGAAGAGATAATGGTTACTCCGGATGGGCAGACTGGATGGGCCATTTGGCTTTTATATGCCATCATATTTCTATGTTTCTACTTCCTAGGCGCAGATGCCGACGCGGTGAGCAACCTCACGCCGAAGAAGTTAAAAAAAAAGTATGGGGGAAAGAGTTCCATACCTTTATAATTTTAGCTGCTCTTCTTTGTACCTGCTATCAGTGGAGTAGTACGAGTCGGGGTTTGTGGTACCCCTCCCCCACCCTCTTCCTTGCCCCCTGCTGCGCATGCTCCCCCCTTTCTATTTCCCCGAACCTTTTTAACTTGAGCAGCATGAGGAGAAGGGAGGGACATGGAATGAGACCAGGGCTGACCTAAAAGATAGCTATAGGGATGGAATAAAAAGAGGGCAAAAATGAAGACTCTCTTTTATCTTGCTGATCCCACCCACCCACCCACTCTTTGGTGAAGGCTTTAGGGAATGGGGGTAAAAAGATTGGGCAATTACAGCTCGGGTGAGGCAGATGACAGTAACAAACATTTTAAGACGGTGGTATG
This sequence comes from Geotrypetes seraphini, assembly GCF_902459505.1. NCBI lineage: Eukaryota > Metazoa > Chordata > Amphibia > Gymnophiona > Dermophiidae > Geotrypetes > Geotrypetes seraphini. The sequence continues at coordinate 486,386,805 of NC_047085.1, read as the reverse complement.
ATGAGGGGCACAATATCACCCTGGTCTCAAAGCTGGCATCACCCAATGGACAGGGATAGAGACAAAAAAACTGGATGCAGGCTCTCTTAGGCTGATTTTCCCACCAGAATTCAAATTGGTAACCATTGGACTTTCCTACCAAAATTCAAATTGATGACCACGGACTTTCCTGCCTCATTCATCTCAAGCCCCAACCAATCGATGTTTGAGATCCCTCTATATTTAAAGACAAACTGCAGACCGTACCCTGAAGAAAGCCACGGCATGATGGCTGAAACATTGGTTCTAAACCCGCCAATGTAGCAAGGACCCAGAAAGCAAGACTCTTCCCTATCCTTTCTTTCGTTTCTTCCCTGTTGTTAAAAAAAAAAAAAAAAAATTTAATTTTTTTTTCCCACACTTCCCTTTGTTTTATTTCTCTCTCCCCCCTTAGTAATGTCTGTCCTTGTTTTATCTTAGCTCATTATTTATTTTTATTTAATTATATAACGCTTTGAAATATATTGTAAAGCATTTTAATCAAATTTATATAAACTATAACTATAAAGTTGCAACCAGTTGGATGCAGGCTGACTAACGGGTGCCACACCAGCCTTGGTGTGGCTAGCTGTGAATGGTAGGTCAAGGCATGGAACTGAATATGCTCAGAGAACAGTAGCTGGCTCAGTATTGCAATATGTATACCAATAAAGCTGTGACTTTGTATGCAAAAATAGTTTGTGTGTGTTTACTCTGGGCCATAGGGGGAGGAGAATGTGGTGTAGTGGTTAAAGCTAAAGTTATGGGTATCAAACCCACACTGTGTCTTGTGACCCTGGGTAAGTCACTTAAATCCCCCCCCCCCCCCCATTGCCCCAGGTATATTAGATAGATTGCGAACCCACCAGGACAGACAGGGAAAAATGCTTGAGTACCTGAATAAATTCTGAGCTCCCCTAGCTTTTTTTTTTTTTTTTCAATACAAAAAGAGATTCATGGACCTGCACTGTGATGTTTTGCAAATTTACTGGAAGATGGGACCCAGCAATCAAGACTGAGTTCAGACAGCAGATTTAAGTAGCGTGACTGCAATCTGAATTTGCTGCACCTCTAAGGATTCTTACACCATTTTAACATGTATTTAAACTTTTCAACCAAGGTTTTATTCCTAATTTCTCCTGTGGGAATATAGTAACTTGTGTATGGCACATATCTTAGGCACCCAAATTTAGGCCCGCTAAAACCAGCACTTAAGTTGTGCTGGATTGGGCACATTTTATA